>NC_084512.1:16375717-16991550 GCF_024500385.1 Phyllopteryx taeniolatus
CTGGTTCAGTCATAATTGATGGTCTACAAAAGGTCTCATTGCCAAGGTTTGAGTCAAGACACATCTCATGGTGGGAAAGTGCAGAGAGCTGTCTCAAGACCATCGCAAACTAATTGTTGCAAAACATCACGATGGGATTGGTTACAAGCACATATCTAAACTTCTGAATGTTCCAGTGAGCACGGTTGGGGCCATAATATGTAAGTGTAAAGCCAATCATACCACCATAAATTTGCCTCGATCAGGTGCTCCTCGCAGGATTTCTGACAGAGGAGTGCAAAGAATAATCAGAAGTGTTGTCTAAGAGCCAAGGAGAGCTTCAAAAAGAACTGGAATTAGTAGTTACTGTTGTCACAAGGAAAACAGCGAGTAATGCACTCCGCCGCCATCCTCCTATGCACGCTCATCACGCAAGACCCCATTGCTGGGAAAAAAAACAAAAACGCATGTCAAAGCTCGTTTAAAATTTGCTTAACAACATTGGGACAAGCTAGTTAAATACCGGGAGAATATAGTCTGGTCGGATGAGAGCAAAATTTAACTGTTTGGATGCTATAATGCACACCACGTTTGGAGGAGAAATGGCACTGCACATCACCCTAAAAACACCATACCAACAGTGAAGGTCGGAGGTGGGAACATGATATTGCGGGGCTGCTTTTCAACAAATGGTACTTGTAAACTTCACATTATTGAAGGAAGGATGAATGGGCAAATGTACAAAAATTGACAAAAATCTGCTGCCATCTAAAAGGATGATGAAAACGAAACGAAGACATTTCAGGTGTGTTCATTCATGTTCCCTGTGTCATTTCACATTATTACACACAACTTAATTTCTGATCTTATTTGTTCTACTTTCTTTGTATGCATGGATTACGTGGGTTGTTCCCAACATCTGGTGAAATTTTCATGTCAATAGCACCTTTGGAAATATGAGAAAAATGGTCACATTACTTATTTCAGCCACTGTGTGTGTGTATATATATATATATATATATATATGTGTGTGTATATATATATATATATATATACATACACACATACACACACACACATATATACACATACACACACACTCACACGTATAGGGTTGGGCATCGAGAACCGTTTGGAACCGGGAATAACGGTCTCCAGGAATTGTTCAAATTTAAACATTTCGGTTCACAGTTTCGAGTTTCTGGAAACCCCAAAGTAGAAGTGACGAAAATCAACAAAGAAGAAGGCGCACGAAGACGTGCTTGTGCCCAACGGCGGCAGCGAAAAAGTGTGTCTTAACTTTGTTCAAATTAATGACCAGTCGCCTCAGTGCAACACTTGGAATAAGATTATATTGGGAGGCTTTCACGATGTGGGGGGTTTGATGCGCTCCGAGCCTCAGCCTACACCATGCTGAGCTTCAGTAATGTCAATTCTCAGTCAATTGGGTGAGTGAAACAATAAAATACATCTACTATGTCTCCATTGAGACAGCTAACAAGGTTGGTTGCACTTTTGCACTGATGGTTTATAGTATTTATTTTAGTCTTCAAACCAATGTAAGAGCCGATGACAGAAGAAAAAGCTTAACATTGAATTGGGACAAAATTCACAAACGTCTCACAGTATCACAAACACTAACCTTGTGCCGGATCAATGGGTAAGGACAGGAATCAACGTTTTATAGCATTTGCTTTCATTCATTACAGAAAATTTTTCTGGGGGGAAAATGAAATCACTGGTGCAGTGTGAAGTTACTTTTCGCGCCAAAATGTTGAGGCTACAAGCTTAAAAATAAAAGGCTACAATCTTAAAACAGGTAGTCAAGTTAAAACCATTTGACGTGATAAAACAGTCCCAAATAATTTTAGCAATGCTGTATTTAACTTTGAGCGGAAACATTAATTAACGAATATTAAGTCAACTGGGTTAGTTCCTCACACATTGCCTTTTAGTTCATAGGTTTGATAGTGATACTGGTTATAAGGAACCCCGAGTCAAATGTTCATTTTAGTCTATGCTGCGGGATGCTAAGAAAATGGATGTTCATAATTTGGACACCCTTTATTTAAACCATGCAAACCTTTTTGACCCAGCCCCCTAAAAGAATCAGAATCGTTTGGATTCTGAATTGCTCAAATTGAAACGATGCCCAACCCTATATCTATCTTATCTATTATTTTTTTTATTTTTTTATCCCAACTCCCATTCCTTATTGATCTGACAGTGGGCCACCGGAGCAAACTTCACCTCAGTGTCATTGTTACTTTTGGGAGCACAGCGCGACAAACAAGCGCAACTTGTGTTTGCTTTACATATACAGCATAACTAAACAAGGGAGGCATTTTGGTCTGACCAAGGTTTTACTTGCTGAAGGAGATGCTCCTTTCCCTAGAATAAGGGGTCGCGATATTTCGCCGCGCAACCCTCCTGTTGAGAAAAAATAATGATGCTTGCGCAGAGAGAACTCCAGGGGAAAAAAACATGTCACATACGAGCTAGGTGACTTAGTCAATTGTATGTCAGTTGCTGCCTGGGAGTTTTATTCCTCTCCAAATTTTGAGAGGTTGCCTTAACTTGGACAGTTGTTTTATCCTGGAGTTTTCTCCCCCATTGCAAATGTGCATGCGTACTCGCTTGCGCTGTGATGCTCGCGCGGGCGCTCGCAAAGAACTGGCGTGGGAATTGTGCACTTCCTGCAAAGAAATGAGATGTCATGGAAATAAAAAGTAAAAACGCTAGCCGTGTTCGCATGCGCCGCATGCGCTAAGGGAAGAGCAGCATCTCCTTGGGCAGTTGCTGAAAGAAATCCAAACGGATAAAAATCAGGACTGTAAGCTCATTTGTAGGAGCATGTTTAAATGACTGTTTAACACAATGATTGAAACCCCCCCCAAAAAAGCCACCACGGGAAGTGAACTGGGTTCAATTCCATGCTGTTTAACAATCAGCTCACCTTTGACAGACCAAATCCCTTCATACCTTCACACAATGACCATTGTCTTCTTTGCTTAAAACACTTTTTCTTTTCAATTTGATTGCAG
Organism: Phyllopteryx taeniolatus; assembly: GCF_024500385.1. Classification (NCBI taxonomy): domain Eukaryota; kingdom Metazoa; phylum Chordata; class Actinopteri; order Syngnathiformes; family Syngnathidae; genus Phyllopteryx; species Phyllopteryx taeniolatus. Next base: position 16,378,741 of record NC_084512.1, read on the forward strand.
CAAATTCGGTGCATTAGATACCTGGAACTCTCCTGCTAGACCTCCCCTAAAGGCCCACGGCTCTTGGTCTCCTTTAGGGAATTGTGCTGAGGACTGACTACGACACCCTGTTAGGAGCAGAGCCAAGCGGAGAGTGTTACCAAAGCATGGGGCTCTCGCACAGGTTAAGAGTGGGGAGGAGGGAAGGGCAGTTATGTTTCTAAAGGCATAATTTCATCTGAATTCAAGCATTGAACATAAACGACAGTGGCTCTTTTGGATTATTTTAGGATGAAAAGGGGCTCGAGCAACTAAAGCTTACGTGATTACAATAAGTAACAGTATCAACTCCAACGCAGCAAAGTCAAAACACTACACAACTTTCATGCAGTGGAAAACACCCCGCACGCTCCCCCAAATTTAAATACAGCTACTTTTCCTTGCCGTGAGACTGTCAACCAAACAGCATAGTGTAGTCTATGTAAGCTTCAGCTGCCGTCGCCCCCGCTGATCTCAGCACCCGGGGTGAAGTCACATTCTCTCCTCATCTGGCTTGTCACATGACTGGGGAGCGCGACTCATCAAACCACAAAGACCCATGAGGAGCCATACCGCACTATTCCAAAGCCATAAAACTAAAGGGGCAGCCTAGATATGAATTACAGAATAACGACAGCCAGTTAAATACAGTACAGGCTCTGTTGCAATGTGTGAGAAGTTTGAAAAGAGGCCCTGTCGTATGACAAGACAAGTCGAGTGTGATACTTTACAAGGCTCTACAAAACGTATCTTGATGCCTAATGCGCTTCCGACACAGCAAGCGGATGCACCCACAGGAACGCTGAACTTGCTTAATGCAATTAAATGTCCCACAATGAAAAAAAAAGCATCTCTGACAGCTTTCACCCACATAACACAATTACACAAATGCCATGCAGCCCACTTGCATGGTCCAATCCAATCTGACACAAGCATAACAATCAGAATTACACAGGTGGATGAGTAGAATCAAGTGATTTTGGAAGCAAAGGGTAAATTCCCTTGAGTAGGTGCATCAGGCTGGTCTGAGCCACTTCTATAAGCCTACTGTCAGAAACCAAAAAAACCAAGTTAGAGAAGCTGCCGGAAAAAAGAGAACATTTAGAAGTTAACACTCAAAGCTCAAAATCGCTGCGCAAAAATGTGACTTCATCCGAGGGGCTGCCTCCTTTCCTCCAATTAATCTATCACAATTATCAGTCGCATTCAAGAAAAAGGCATGAATCCGTTTCGCCTGCACTGCACATACATCGGCCACTGTCGATCCAATAGCAGTAGAAACTTGTACTGTGGATTCTTCCATCTGTACATGGTAAAGGGAGAAAACAGTAGAAAATCATTATTAGTAGTTGCACTCAGTACAGTAAGCAGGGAGGTTGTGACTAAGTGCCAGCTGCACAGCTTCCAGCATGTCGACCAGATGGGGAGTCAATTGGGTGGGGGGGAAATCACTCTTCCGTAGCACAGTTCCAGCACTTTAGTAAAGGCATAAAGCCTTTTAATTGTGGTTTTGCCAGCGTGGGTTTGCTGCCTGCTGTGTACTGGAGTCCTCAGCTTTACCATATAGGACAGAAACCTGCAAATGAAACCGGGTTACAAGGAGTAACCGACAGGCCATGCTGGTGCTTCAGTCAAACTGACAACACACATTTACGTTCATGCCAATCAGTATTACTCAACTGATACAGGGTGGACCATCTCACATAGTCAACGATAGAAGAAATATTGTAATTCCTTAAATAGTGGCCTCAACTTAAATAGACGCCTTTCCACTATGAATCACTGGGGGCATCATCTTTGTTAATAAATACATGCCGTACCACAAATACAGTAATCCCCATATTCGCGGTTCACTATACACCCAGCCATTTGCTGATAAACTCACCTATTGGCGCATTTTTACACTTTCTGAAATTTCCTAAGATGTCGCCCAAGCCCTGTCTTTATAGGAACGCAGTATCGTAATTGGTGTCAAGGTAGCATGGTAATTGACACGTCTCAACTTAGAGATAAGCTTTGTAAATCAAGGAGGCTCTAAGTTTAACCTGGGTTGTAAGTAAAAGTAAGTCTTCACAGCATGCGCTTGTACAGGTGTACTTGCAGTGCATTTTTTTTTTTTTTTTTTTTTTAAATCAAATCAACCATTTATTTTTAAGGGTCATATTCTAAGCTAAGTTTGAGTTTTTTTGACACAAATTGATACTATTGGTCAGTCCCCACGTGGGTCTGTTATTTATTTATTTTATTTGCAAATTATTGACATATTTAAAGTGCAGAAAACAGCTTGCTCTCTTTGACGATGCGATATTAATCGCGCAACAAAAATCCTGTTTTTCCTGAAAAGTGATGGTTTTGCACATGTGAGGATTCTGCCCAACGCCAGCGTTATGGGGTTAACTAATAGTGTAGGTAATTCTAAAAATTTGGGGGGGGGGGCGCCGTCAATTACTCTTGGTTTTTCGCTATTTGCGGAAGGGCTCTCTCTCTGCCCGCAGATAGCAGGGAATTACTGTCAATGCCTCCTTTAAATATCAGGTGGTACAAATACTATGAAGGACACTACGTATCTATGCAGTAGATACTGTATCTTTGCCAACCCCCCCCCCCCTCCCCTGCAGAGCAGGTATGGCATCAAAGCAAAAATTAGCATCAGTTTTAAAAAAAAGGTGAGTGATAGAAGCTGCAATAATATATAATAGCATTGTATGTAATTTAGGATGATACAGTATTTTAATGCAACATTAATTTTAATTTAAGTAGCATCATTTATTTGAAAACGATAATGCTAATGATTATTATTGTTATCCATAATAATAATAAAACCACTTATTATTTAAATGCATTTTAAGAAAAAAAGTCCCCCCTAATAAACACTTTACCCCTAAAGAGGGCTTGTAATCTATGCATTTAAGAAAATAAACACCACTGGGAAAGTATAGCATTTCCTTTTACAAGGGGATCGAATCCACCCTGATCCAGATTGGGTAACTAAGCAGTCTCATTGCTAAGTCTCCTCTGTGAAGCTACATTTGGAAAAAAATAACATCTGCATTATGCACCAGAATGGCCTTCCATAGTGAGTGAATCAACTTGCTGTCCAAGCTCGCATGCGCGCTAGGGCGTGGAGGAAGGGGATGCCCCACAGGTGCCCATCCCCACAGACAGAGAGATGGAAGTGAGTGGCTCCGTGTGGGAGTGCAGTCGTGACGTTACTGGATACACAGCAAGCAGCAGTAACCCTTGTTGGGTCGTTTACCAATGGCATTTGGTTTGGAATTTGTAGAGTGCATCAGGGAGATGCTCGCAGCGCAACCAGCATTTAGTCAGGTTTAAAGAAAACAACAACAACAAACATGTATGTAAGAATAAGCGCCTATGCCCTCGTGCTCCATCTTAAGTTAGCGTGGAAGAAAAATGCTCCAACATAAAAATTCAAGGCCACGCTTATCCTGTATACTGGCTGATCCTGTTCCTCAGACCCTATATTACTTTGTTTAGTATATGACCAACACTATCTGTGAAGCAGACTGAGAATAATTCCCAGCCCTGTTATGCAAGTACGAATGAATAATGTAAATATGCTTGCTGAGGACTCAACAGTGGGTACGGAAAATATTCAGACCCCCTTAATTTTTTCACTCTTTGTTTTATTGCAGCCATTTGCTAAAATCTTAAGTTATTTTTTTCCCTCATCAATGTACACACAGCACCTCATATTGACGGCAAAAAAAATAAATTGTTGAAATCTGAAATATCACACAGCCATAAGTATTCAGACCCTTTGCTCAGTATTTAGTAGAAGCACCCTTTTGAGCTAATACAGCCATAACTCTTTTTGGGAATGATGCAACAAGTTTTTCAAACCTGGATGTGGGGATCATCTGTCATTCTTCCTTGCAGAGCCTCTCCAGTTCTGTCAGGTTGGCTGGTGAACGTTGGTGGGCAGCCATTTTCAGGTCTCTCCAGAGATGCTCAATTGGGTTTAAGTCAGGGCTCTGGCTGGGCCATTCAAGAACAGACACGGAGTTGTTTTGAAGCCACTCCTTCGTTATTTTAGCTGTGTGCTTAGGGTCATTGTCTTGTTGGAAGGTCAACCTTTGGCCTAGTCTGAGGTGCTGAGCACTCTGGAGAAGGTTTTCCTCGAGGATATCGATGTACTTGGCCGCATTCATCTTTCGATTGCAACCGGTCATCCTGTCCCTGCAGCTGAAAACCCCCCCACAGCATGATGCTGCCACCACCATGCTTCACTGTTGGTACTGTATTGGACAGGTGTTGAGCAGTGCCTGGTTTTCTCCACACATACCGTTTAGAATGAAGGCCAAAAAGTTCTATCTTGGACTCATCAGACCAGAGAATCTTATTTCTCACCATCTTGGAGTCCTTCAGGTGTTTTTTGGCCAACTCCATGTGGGCTTCCATCTGTCTTGAACTTTGGAGAGGCTTCCGTCAGGCCACTCTGCCATAAAGCCCCGACTGGTGGAGGGCTGCAGTGATGGTTGAATTTCTAGAACTTTCTCCCATCTGCATCACTGGAGCTCAGCCACAGTGATCTTTGGGTTCTTCTATATCTCTCCCACCAAGGCTCTTCTCTCCCAATTGCTCAGTTTGGCTGGACGGCCAGCTCTAGGAAGGGTTCCGATCGTCTCAAACGTCTTCCATTTAAAGGATTATGGAGGCCACTGTGCTCTTAGGATCCTTCAGTGCAGCAGAATTTTTTTTGTAACCTTGGCCAGATCTGTGCCTTGCCACAATCCTGTCTCTGAGCTCTTCAGGCAGTTTCTTTGACCTCATGATTCTCATTTGCTCTGACATGCACTGTGAGCCGTAAGGTCTTATATAGACAGGTGAGTGGCTTTCCTAATCAAGTCGAATCACTATAATCAAACACAGCTGGAATCCAATGAAGGTGTAGAACCATATCAAGGATGATCAGAAGAAATGGACAGCACCCGAGTTAAACATATGAGTGTCACAGCAAAGGGCTTATGGCTGTGATATTTCAGTTTTTCTTTTTTTAATAAATCAGCAAAAATTTCAACAATAATTTTTTTTCCCTGTCAATATGGGGTGCTGTGTGTACATTAATGAGGAAAAAAATTTACTTAAATTATTTTAGCAAATGGCCGCAATATAACAGAAAATTTTAAGAGATCAGAATACGTTCCGTATCCACTGTATGGCTAAATTAATCCTGTTCCTTGAGAAGAAAGAGTTGTGTGGTTCTGTATATACACACCTAGCCACTGGACAAAGGACTTGACCATAGAAATGATGCTCTTGATGTCCCAGATGTAAGGGTAAAGGTCATACAGGATGGTGCGGTTGGCCGAATTGGACAGACGTGTGAACATCTGGATGACCAAGCAGCACATGTCCTCAAACTTTTCTGCCCTCAACTGCCATTCTGCAACCTGGAGGACAAAAGAGTAATGCAAAGGATATTAAGCAGCAGCTTCGTTGTCCAAGTATACTTCATCTTCAGTTGATGCTACAACACCCAATGTACATTATGGGTAGTACACATTCGCCATTTTGCTTCACACCGGGCTACCACTAGATCTAGGGATTTCAAAAAAAAAAAAAAAAAAAAAACTATTTATTTCCAAAGACTTAACCGACCTTCTCATCTTCTTTCATCTTGCGGTTGACGCTGACGACACTGCTGTTGGCTCTCAGCCAGTTAAACTCTTTCAACATTTGCATTGCCTTGGGGCCATGCTCGTAAGGCAGGTAGAAGAGTTCCGCAAGCAGGCATAGGTCCTCGATAGAGAGCGGCTCCACGGTGAACAGCGGCTTCTCATTGGGACCTGGTACAAACACCTCCTGTATGGAAGAAACCAAGGTCAAGAGACTCTTTAAGGAGGGGACCACATCAATGCACACATTCAGCGATATCTAATGGGGTGAAGTGCTTAAAATCTGTCCGTGGCACCTGTTTGAGCTGATCGTCAGTCTGCATGGGGGCAATATCACTCCCAGAATCCTCCTGTATGGATTCTTCGGAAGATTTGGACTCTGCCAAGCTCTCCTTGTCTGTGTCCATGGGCTTTAGATCTTCTGCCATCTTGTCAGCCAAGATTGGGCCTTCAAGTTTCTGCTCTGTGACTACTTGTGCGTCAGTCTCCTCCTGCTTTTCCACCACCATCTCCATGGGCTCCTCATCGGAATCTTTCTTCTCCACCTCCACAGACAAAATGTAAGCATAGTTCCAAAACCAAAGAAAGATTATCTTTTTACCATATTTCCTCATATAGTGGATGGATGCATTTATTTACTGAAAGCCAAACCACTACCTCCTCTTCCTGCTCGGATGTTTTTGCCATGGAGTGAGGTTCCAGTAGGTGAGGCGGCATGGCTGCAGACATTATGGGCTGCTGAAACACAGTTGTCACCGTGGTAGCGGAGCAAAGAGAGGGAGGGGCCATGGAGGACACGTCGATGACTGTACTTTTGGCACCGCTCTGAGGCACCTGTCGGCCTAGGGAGGACAATCCAATAACATTGGTTATGCTGCGACAACAGACTAGGAAGAGAAGCAAATGATTGACCAGTTCTCTTACTGTTGTATTGATGAGGCACGACAAAGTCCCCAAGCCACTCGGTGAGAGCCAGTTTCAGGGCGAGCTGGGGGCTGTACAGCATGTCTGTCTCCAGTTCTTCATCACTGCCCTCATTCTCCAACTTAATCTGGATAGAAACTGTGCTGTCCTCACCGTCCGCTGGTCAAGCAAGAGAATTTCAACACTTTAATGATGCTGCGTTGTAAAGAATAAATGTTTTTTCCCAAAAAATTGATTGTACGTACTCATGACGACATCTTTGCGCACTCCATTCATATTAGACTTATACCAGGTGGCCAAAGTGTGAATGGCAACAAAGTTGGACTCAAACTCGCAATTGGGGTTGGTTAGGACTCCCTTTAGTCTGGGGATGAGTTCTGTGGATCGCCCCTTGTAAGGACCCAAGAAGAGCCGCTTTTGGTCGTAGTCATTGGCATGTATGTTGTCCCAGATCACGGGGGCTCTTCTCAAAATCTTAGACACTTCCTCTATAGACTCCACTGTGATGTCTTTGGATACCACTTTGGGTCCTGCGAACAGAAAAGCCTTGTTGGGATCAACTTCAAATAGCAGCAGGAGTGATACCCGTGAGGAGGTGTGTCACACATGCCTGTCCACAGAATGTCAATACCAGGCAGCAGCTTCTCTCCTACTGTGTGGAGGTAGGGAGACTGAGAGACATTTGGGTAGCAGAAGGTTCCACAGTACTCTGAATGTGAGGGCGTTGAAAAAAACAAAATCAATAATGAGGTCACAATAGACCAGCATAAGATTTCAAAGAGTAAAATTATACCTGTGGGACAGAAGAGGAATGTTTCAGGCTCTCCAAGGTACTGGTAGATTTCATTGGTGATGGACACCTGAGCGTGTGCAAATGAGCTGAACACCTCCTTATCGGCTGGGCACATGTTGTGGTCGATGTCGTCAAAAAGTAAGGCAAATGATTTGCAACCAAAGTGTGTCACCTTACGGACAGAAAATGAGCTTGTTAATAATATCAAACATTACAGTGGTAAGGGAAATGATTTGTAACCAGTGTCACCTTACAAACAGAAAATGAGCATGTTAAAAATACCCAACAATACAGTGGTAGCTCAAATGCCGTAACGCTTGTAGTTCAACCAAAATCCATTCATGTTCAGGGGGGAAAAAAAAGAAAATGTACAAATTTTGCACAAGGAACAGCCAGCACACCTCACTAGATCCCAACTCAGCCAACATTACTGGAGTAACTTTTTTTTGTATTTGCTTTTTCCTTTGGCTTTATGCAACCCTAATTCAGATATCCTGTGCGTTTTGAGTCCATCTGTTTGTGCGGTTTATAATGTAGCACTGAGTGAAGCAGTAGATTGCATTAGCTTCCTGCACAAGCTGCAGACTGGTTACTTGTCACAAGCTTGTCACATTAGTGTTGTGTGTTGAGTTTTGAAACACTTTATATTACATTAGGGAAGTGACTCCCAACCACTCATCAGATGGTCCAAAAATTATTCATTACATATAATGTAGATGAACCTCCCTATGTTCATCTATCTATGCCAGTGACAAATAGCGACAGGCAAAATGAATAAAAGCTCTTCCACTAGATGGCCGAAGGCAAAATTATCCCATGTATTCACCTATTGCCATTTATACAACAGAATAAAGAAATTTTCATACTGCACTGTTTTTGGGGAGTTCGCCGCAGGGCAGGGTACAGGACGGCGCACTGTGTCCATATTTGGTACTGGTTGCTAGGCTACTGAAAAAGTTGTAGTCTGGTGCCTTTTCCCGCTGGTTTGGAGTCGTAAAGTAGTAACACAGGAAAGCCCTGGCTGTGCTTACAATGTGGATAAGACATGATACAAGGGACGCATGTGTGGCTACGCTATTAACATTTTTATTTTTACACATGCTTAAATCACGTTTGTACCACTTTCAACCAACTTGGTATATTTAACAGGGCGAAGATCTCACTCCATCACTCTGCCCTCTTTACCACATCAATTGTATGTGTCCCAAAACTCCCTGGGACACTGCATTTATTATTTCCGCCATATTCTCCATGTCCTTTACTGTACAACTTTGCCAAAATCTGTTGCTGTTGTCACTCTGAAATCACCGCCCCAGAGCACATACACAATGAATGGGTTCGTCCACGTGTGTGCTGTGTGTTCCCAAGTGTGGTATGAAAAGGCCTTTATTGTGACATTTTTTTTATTTTATTGTGCTTTTAACTTTTTGGTGATTAACTTAATATGTGCATTTGCTCAATAAAGGTTGGGAAACAGCCTTAGTGGATGATTTCATTTAAGATTTGGGTGCCAAGAAAATCTTTGCGTAAAGTGCATTAATGACGCGATGTTTATTATCTGTCCTCATTCATTAGGTGTTTTATTGTCTTTAACAGAAAGGTTTGATGCATGTTTTTTGGCAAACACATCACAATACCTGGTCCAGTTTCCTCTTGAGTGCTGTGACCTCTTTCTGATTGGAGAAAGTGATATCAAGTCCGGGTGAAATGGCATAAATGAACTCAATGCCGTACTCTTTGGCTGATCCAATTAGAGTCATAAGTTGCTCTGAGAGTTAATTGGGGAAAACATGGTTAACACTGTGGTCATATATACTGTACACTTAAGAAACGGGTACAAATAATTTCCCCAATTGCTCTCAATAGTCACCTGCTTCCTCCACTGAGTATAATTCCCTCCAGAACATTCTGTGTTTGTAGTCATCTTTGGGTGCATAAAGGTACGTATTTAGTCCCCATTTCTGCTGCCTGTGAAACACAGTGATGGCAATGATTAGAACCCATGCACAAACATGATGTAACAATGTAAGCAGGTAGACATTTTCATTTTTACCTCCTGAACAACTCTTTCCTCTGTTCCATTGTCCACGGTCGTCCATAAAAGCCTGCATGAACAAACCATACTGTCAGTTTTCACGAGGTGCTGCGAACGGAAATAGTCACTTTCTTCGCCCATAGGTGTTGGGTCTGCTTTTCAACCATTGCCACATACCGGTTCACTTCATTTTGCTCGTGTCTAGTGACAAATGACCAAAGAATAGTTTCTATTTTATGGGCACGTGAATATATTCAAAGCATAACACACTGTTTAAATGTGTAGGGGAAATCAAACACCAAGCCAAAGTAAATGACATACTAAGGCTAATTATGTCAATGTGGCAAATTGGACAAAAGTAATGCTGATGCTTAGACTGATGGCCGCTATAAATGAAACATCTCGTTTTCTGGTGACAAACGCAGACTACATGATGCGTATTGAATTCGATTGACCCATTTTTCTGCAGGTTTTCAATTCCAAAACGCTCATCACTCAAAGTACCTTCCACCACTCCACTGATGAATTTTCTGTGGCCCATTGCTTCCACGCTGATGCCGGCGGACTCTTCCAACAGGCCGGCACCGGTGGCACAAGCCTCTCCCGAGACTGGGCTGGGGCTCGGTTCGTCTTCCACCGGTGTCTCCAGCGTCTTATCTTTTTGGACCATTTTTTTTAAATGGTAGAAACCCCCTCAGAGACGCGTGGAAAAAAACTTGAAAACCAGGAAAAGCACAGTTTGTTTGTTTGTTAAACGGAATGTCGAGCAAGTCAATCGCGTCACGGTCGAAGCAGACAGCAGGAGAAAACCTCGGTTTCAGCGAGCCAAATATCCACACCTATTCGCGCCTAACTTAATCGGAATCTCGATCAGAGTTTATAAAATGAATTCAGGGTGTGAATATAAAATGAACCGCAGTACATTTTTTTGGTTTAATCCGAGCCTACGATGGTCTTTTTGTGGTGGATTTGCCCCGTTTTTTCCCGAGCGTTCTTCCTGTTTACACCCAGTGCGCATGCTCAACTAACTAGTTCAAACTAGACAAAACCAGATCTGCCCGACAAAACGGCACAAATGCACTTACAACGTCAAGATGTTTCACATCCACATTAGCCAACGCCAAACACCAACGCATTAACGAAACAATTTCGTGGTAAAAAAGTGTTTATTTTAGCGGCCATCCTCAAGAAAGATGCGCTGCAAACACTACATTAGATGAATACATAGTTACCTTTTAATATGAAAATTAATGCTAATACATTTTACTAAAATATGCACCACATGCGTATATTGTTATATTAGTGGTGCAGTATTTTTAAATACATAACCATCATATAACCAACGTCGAGTGTTTGGCCCCGGTTATAGGACAATATCATGCAACGAGAATCAGTGAAAGGTTAAAAGCTAAACATCCTCGGAATTCCGTGAACTCTCTTGAGTATTAAATATCTTTGGTAGCACAGCCCATATTAGGAATGCAGCCAAGACCCAGTACTGTTTCACACACACACAAAAAGGGGGGTGGAATCTTGTACAGCTTGCCTCTCTTGACTTTGCGTTAGTCTTAAATAAAAAAAAATTAGTTGTTGTAATATTTGTTAAAACTGTCCGTCTGATCTGACAGTAATGCATTAGGAAATTGGTCTGTGGAAAAAGTCAGCTGTCATCTTGTTCCGCTAATATGGATAACCCTTAAAGACACCACTGTACCCGAGGAAAAATAATCAAGAGACAGAAGGAGTGAGTGACAAGGTGTCAATCACTTGCAGGCACACCGGCGCAGCCTCGCACTGACCAGTTAGCTTGGGCTTTACGAGCTTTGCTCTAGCTACGGTAGACCTCTGGAAAATAAAATGCACATCCTTTGCAAAGAACTAGGCAGAAGAAAACCAAAAAGAACCAGAGCAAGGGACCTCAGGGATCTGAGAATTCAGAATCAACATAGAATTTGGAATATTTCTGCTCAATGCCAAGCATATCACCTTTTTATTTTGCATTGATAGACATACCCAAAAAATAAAAACTTCAAACCGATAACATTTACTGTTATAGTAACACTCCATTACCAATAAGTCATACTACCAGTGGCAAATTTAGGCTAGTTAGTGCGCGTCAGCGTCTAGTGCATGTATATGTTAGTGAGGGGCGTGGCTTTAGAGATTTGAGGGGTGGTGACAGGTGGGATTGGTGAAGTGAGGGTACATTCAAATCTTGCAGTTTTAAAACTGCAAAGTCCCTTTTATACATCACGTAGATCTTGTGAATCAAGTTGAACACTAACCATGTGTCCAATGTTTTTTGGGGTGTCAAATGTTTTTTTACTCCCATATGTATGTAGAAAAATGGGGATATCTTTGGCACTAGGTTTTTGCCACAATAGTTCAAGTGTAGTAGACAGGTTTGGATCTCTTATTTTGTTATCACAGTACACAATACTCATTCTTGGAGCAGTGTACTGTAGTGGATATGGAAAAAAAAAAAAAGTCAACATGTTTGTTTAAATGACCAGACAAGACATTTCAGGTTCCTGTTTTTAATTGATGTTTGCAGAATATTTGAATGTATCACATCCTCTCCCAACATTTAAGGATGCCACTTTTGTTTTCACCCTTAAAAGTGATTCTCTCCATACATTTCATTTTGTTTTTACAGTTAAATATTACAAAATTGTCACATTACATTTTTTAATGTCTTTTACTCATTTAATTATAAATTTCCACTTCGATAGAAGGTATTAGACTTGCCCAAACAAAATAAATGTAAACAAACAAAACAAATTCCACAACAAACTGAAAAGACAAGTTTTGCTCTTGAGGTAAGTTTGGTGCTTCCTGCGCCAGGCCTCCTGTTACCTCTTCAAACTTCGCTGGGCCTGCTTCAGTAAAGTGTCAAAGTCTAGTGTCTTCATCTTGCCTTTTGAAGCTGGTGGGTCGTAGTCTCTGTTAGAATCTGAAAAGTAACATGAGCATAGTGATTACAATTCAAAAGAAAAGGATGAACAGGTTGAGACCGTCCATCTTGTCTTGTCTTGCCTACTACCTAGGTCAGCATAGGTGGTTTTGCAGAACTGCCTCCTTCCACCAAAGCACAGATCAAATGGCAGCTCGTCAGGCTTGCGCAGTTTGCTCCCATTTTCAATGGCGGTGAAAGCATCCTTGGTGTCGTAGTAAGTCACAAACCCATAGTTGTCCCTGTAATAGATCAAAACATTAGCGTACATTGACAGATGACTACTTCACTTCATGATGGGTTGTCATTTAAAGCTGTGGCTTGCTTTTAAAAGAGCAACCTTAGACGTAAGCCAGGAGGCCCCAGTTATGAGCAGGCCTGCATATGCTTTAGCATTGTATCTTGAACCTTAAAGTCACAGGAGAGACCAAAAGGGTTCAGTAACAATGCAACACAGCAAGTATGCCAAAACAAGAGACATGGAGCACTCACCCGTGTTCCCTAAAGTGCAGAGTACAATCCTCTACTTCACCAAAGTAGGAGAAACGATCTCTGAGCTCCCTTTGTGTCATTGTGCCTCGAATTCGACCAATGTAAACCACCCGTCTCTCCTCCTGTAAAGTGAGTTTTCAAAATTGATTGAGTAAAACTATTTCACAAAACTCCACCAATGAAAATGTACAAGCTTACTATGGCTTTGTCTTTGCGAGACTTCACATCCTCAGCAGCATACCCATATGTACTCTGATATGAAGGACTAAAGAAAAACAAACACCTTTAGCCAAATTCAACGAGCATGAGAACCATTTGCAGTTTCTACTATGTACCTGCAAAGAGTTCTGGTTCTCCTGCATGGCGCTCGTCTTTGGGGAGAATGAGACCGCGATCGAGAGCGACTCCAAGAACCAGAGTGAGAGGAGGAATATGAGTATTTTCTCCTCCTGGGAGGAGAGCGGGATACAGAGGACCATGAAGAGGAACGAGATGAACAGCTGGATCTGCTGCGAGAGCGGCGATGACGAAACCTATAGAGGAAGAGTTATAAATCACAATCCAAAGAGAATTTAGATATTGTGCAAAGTGAATCTAACCTTTTCTTGGATGGCAAGTGGGATCTCGACCGAGATCGAGATGAGTGGGAATCAGACTCAAAGCTGCTGGACTCCGAGGGGGAACGTTGGGATCTTCGTTTTCGCCCCCCCTGTTTGGGGCCGGGACTGCGAGAGGCAGCATGCCAACGATAGGACCTCTCAAAAGTCCTCTTCCTAAGACTGCTTTCAGTCAATTCGCTCTCCTGCCGCGCTGGAGAAGCTTCTGGAGTCTCAAGAACAGAGGACCTCTCTATCCTATCAATGTCATCATTCAAAGTCACTGGAGGTGCTAAAGATGTTTGTGTGTTGGGGTTCAACTGGCAGGTGGTCTCCTGGACACACGGGGGCACTGTAGTGGTTGCAATAGGGTGCTTGATGGCTTTAATTGAGATCTGCTGTTTGACATTCCAGCGCTTGCCTGCTTCCCCAGTAGAAGCATGTCTGCTGGGGAGGCAGTAATCATGATCCATGCACACCACATTGTAAGGCACAGAGGCGGCAGCTTCAGTGGGTTTGGTACGGAATCTGGCTGAGGTCAGAGGACGGGCCTCTATCTGAATAGCCTTAGATGGGTTCATTTTGGAGGACTCTGAGGCCTTGGCCTTTCCAAGAAGGGCAATGGGGGCCAGAGGTTTCCACATCTGGTGTGGAGGAGTGGCTGGAGGAGTCAAAGCTAAAGAACACCAAGAATGCACCATTATTATGCCAGACAATTAACAGCAGTTGGCCAATTGTGATGCAAAGCTGCTAATCTGAAGATATGGTAACCTAAATTCATTTACAAATTTGAGGTGTCAATAAAAATATGACTTAACCGAGCCTTCATAAGCCGTGATGTCAGTGTGCCACACTAATCCTCATTACAGTTCATATCAAAAGATCTCTAGGTGTGTTTTGTGACATTTTCTGAACAGAGGTGACAAAAGCAGACTCATCAACTAGAAAGACTGACAGTGTCAAAGTACTTTTGTCCAGTATTATAGAGTGATTCAGTGACATAATCAATCACCATTATTCATGTCGATGATGAGCTTTTAGAGTTGGTTCTTTGAAGCATTGGCATGATAGAAATATCAGCTGTGAACTGCAGTTAATATTGGCCAACTTTGTGTGAAGTAAAGGACTTTGACATATGGAATCTGCGACTGGTGTTGTGCATTGCAGGCCATTGGTTTGTGATTTTTGATGTGTTAGCATTACGATAGCAGACCGTTCTTCAAGCGACGCACTTTGGTTGTTTTAAATAACATGTAATTATCTTTATTTGTTTAGTTTGACAGTAAACTTCAACTGGGAGTTAAATTCAACAGTTTGAAGCGTCTTTTTTGTTTAAATGTTTACAACTTGCCAAACTGCTACTTATTGTGACGCGAGTTGACTTGAATTCACTGCGATCATACAGCGCTTGTATCTCAAGTTAGTGCACGCAAGTCAAAGTAAAACAAAATGCTGAATGACGGCTCGTATCTCAAGGCAGAACTGTAGTTTCCACTGTACATAATTTGACTTACAGTACATCATCATTCTACAAAACGTGTCATTTGCTTTGTATGGTTCATATGAATTACCTGCAGGGCTTGAGAGATCATTGGCTCTGACACGCTCCACAACAGTTCTCTCATGTGCAAATTCGGCACTGAAAAGTGAGCACAAATGTTAATATTGCACATTTGTTTGCTGGTATGTCTTTAGGTGTGGCTGTGAATCACAGTTTTGAAGCCAATTCCAAGTGTATTACTGAGGTTTGACATTCGCGGCAGGTCTTGGCAAATAAGGTGGAGTCACTCCAACCATACACATTTGACTCCATCATACCCACAGAGCAGCGTGATGGCTGTAGGGTAACTCACCTAGAGTTTCCTACAGCTGTTGCTCTACCACAGACCTCCAGTATACTTTGTTGCTCTTTGGCTGAAGAGAGATAAGGATAATGATAGAACAGAGATTTATTAGTGGATAGAAATGTCAGTGCAAGCACAATGCAACTGTCACGGCCAGTCAAGACATTAGGAGGGCTCTATAACACTCAAATTGACACTATTAAATGTACGTTTGAGTCTCGCCGCTGTACACACAATGTGGGGTTGAGCCTTGTATATCCACCAACAAAGACAGCGTGGCGAGAGTTAAATGGATTTGCAGAATGGGCAGAATTCCACAGCACAAAGCAGCATCTCTGCCCCCAACAAAACCCATCAACAACAAAAAAAGCTCTCTGTAGGGAATGAGTGCAACCTTCAGAAAATACGACATCCCACAAAAAAGCTGGCATGTATATGCACATATTTAAAAATACTGCCTTTTTTGTGATGAGCCAAGTCGTGTGTCAAATCACATGCTTCTTCACTCCCATGACGAAACACTGAATACTTATACTTCACCTCAATCAACCTATGAAAACTTACTGCAAGCCAAGAAATGGGGCACGATTCTCCTTTCATAATGTCGTATTGATTGTTCTCCCTATAAAAAAGACAAATTGCTCCAATGGACTTGTAAAAGGGATTAATTTGCTCACCTTGTGTTTCCTCAAACTGCTCCAACAGGCTGGTCAGATCAGCTGCCTCAATACCTATCATACAGAAACAGGTGAATGATTAAAACCACAAATTGATGCTAAAGAGAGAGCAACAATCTGAGAAACAAACTATTAAACATTCAGAAGGGGTGACCTTGATGATAACTTTAAAGTTCCCAAAAACTTTTGAGCTAGGATTCTCGTTAGGAATTTGAGTCAGTAGTGTCACTTAACTGTTTAAATGTGCAGTCGCCAAATAGTTTAACGAGCATTACTTATTGAGAGACTTTGGTGTGCAATTGACAAGCTCACCCATCTCAGCAGTGAAGGACTCAATCAGCTCCTGTGTGGGACTCTTTGCCTTTGGAGCTCCCGTTGATGCGACTTGAGGTTTTGGTTTAAGCACAACTAGTTTTGATTTAAGACTTGAGGAAGCCAATGGATTAACGGATGGAGTAGAAGAGGCTTTGGGATTCATTGTTGGGGCCTTTGCAGATTTACTGCAATTGTTTGTGGAAGGAGTGGAGTGAGGAATGACCTTGGGCACATTCTGGCAAACTGGGGTCTTCTGCAGGGGACTGGGAATAGGAACAACAGCAGCAGAGTTGCACTGGATTGTCTGTGCAGTGGTTTTGACAAAGTGTGGAAGCCTCTCAGTGACTTCAGTCTTGTCTTCTGACAGTTTAGGACACTTGTCTGTTGGTTGGTGCACTGGCTGGCATTCAGAGACGAGAGTGTTGACAGAATCAGGTGTACCGGCTGAAGGTTTTTGGGGCACATTTGGCTTTGGACTCGATACTTCTTTTGACACTTTTGACTGTGTAGGGACAGCAGTCTTGTTGGTTGAGGCGACCATATAGGCGGGTGGCACTAACAGCGCCTCAGGCGTGGGCGGGGCACAGGGTCCCCGGGGTTGCCAGGTGGGTTTGACCTCCACCACCTGCTTTGCAGCCTGGAAGGTGGGCCACCGAGTATCCCTGGGGCTGGGATGAGGCAAACAGAGGATAGGGGGCAATTCTTTGGGCAGCTCCGGAAGGCTTGGCCACTTGGTGCTGTTGTCGCCTTGGTTTTGAACCGCAACAGGCTTCTTCTGCAGCCGAAGTCGTCTGTACTCTGCCAGACTGAGGGACTTGGGCTTTGGCTCTGGAGCTGCAGGAGCCACCAGTGGGAGGGGTTCCTCTACAGTCGCTGTGATGTTAAGAGCAGCTGCTGGGTTGCTGGAAGACACTAAAGATGGTTGGGTGGAGATCTCGTCAGGAGCTTGGGACAGCCGTTTGGACATTTTATCTGGCTGCTGGGAGGAGAGTGCTGGGGCTGGACTTTCAGGAACAGCAGCTTTTAACAGTCCTGTGGCCTGTGGTGGCACAAACATAACAGCTTTCACACTAGATTCAGGAATCAAAGTAATTATTTCTGCTTGGGATTCACTTTGGCGTAAAGTTATTACCTTAAGTTTTAGAAAGGGATCTTCAGGACCAGCTGGATCCTTTGGCATTTTGTTTTTCTTCTGTTCCTTGAGTTGCCTATTTTTCAACTCTGGGGGTAATTCTTGTTTTTTATGTATTATTGAAGCACTCCTGAGGACCCGACCCTCAACAGGTGGGCAATATTTCTTGCATTTCTTTTTCCTTTTCCTACGAGAAGGGCTTCTTGCTCGGGTGTCTTCCTTCTCCTTGTTAATCATAATGCTATCTTTCCCATCAGAACATAAGCCTGGAATTTTCACCGGAACTTGACAGAACGCTTCATCGTAGTCATCATCATCAACAACAACAATATGCTCTGAGCTCTCAGAAGCTACATCGTCCTCATCACCTGCCCTTGGCTTATTTTCTGTATACTCTTCAATTGGTAGAGGAAATGGGAGGTCTTGGATGGCCAGGATTGGCTCTCCATTTTTACACTGATCTACCACTTCAAGTAAGATTCCT
Organism: Phyllopteryx taeniolatus; assembly: GCF_024500385.1. Classification (NCBI taxonomy): domain Eukaryota; kingdom Metazoa; phylum Chordata; class Actinopteri; order Syngnathiformes; family Syngnathidae; genus Phyllopteryx; species Phyllopteryx taeniolatus. Next base: position 16,396,643 of record NC_084512.1, read on the forward strand.
CCTTCGGGTAACATCTGCATGCCCTTATCATCCTCCATGCTAATGGTCATGCAGTATGGATGCATGTGTTTCACCAAGTCGCCCAGGCTGACTGAAAGACCGTCGGCACTCTCCTGCTCAACGGTGACAGGAACCGGGATGGCCAGACATTCCCAATCTGGCGAAGTGCAGTCAGAAGGTAAACTGGGCCTCAGTGGGCTCAGAGTGAGAGAGCCAGCATCCTGTTCATCTCCGTCACTTCTCTGCAGGGAGTCTGTTGTCATCATGGGGAGGTTCTGAGTACACATAGGAGTGAATTGTTAAAATCGAATGGGCATGCAGTAGGAGTATAGCCACCGTTTGTGTGGTGAGAGCTACCTTTCCAGGCAATAGTGGTCTTAAACATAAGGAGGAGTCTTTCTCTGGAGGGGACCGTGGCAGACAGACCAATCTCCTGAGCTACAATAGGAAAAAAAGCACAGTGAAATTGAAATTGTTTCCCCCTTTGAGGTTCAAATTAAACATTGATCAAGTGTTTGAAGCCTTGTGTTGTCATTTCATCTCATCCGGAACTGAGGGCCCAGTGGGGGTTTGTGTGGCAGGAACTATAAGGGAGACTTATTGATAGTTATGCTAGCTGCGCACTAACCGGCGAGTGTTCTCTGCCCTGACCCGACAGCAGGTCTGACTCAGGCAGCATGTCAAACGGGGACGGGTTCTCATCATCCATATTGTCGATGATGTCCGCCAGAGCGGTTAACAGCGTGGCTTCAATGTCCTGGTCTTGTCCTTTTGTCTAAATGATGATGATGATGATAATAATAATAATAATAAAGGCATTTATAAATAGACATGCAAATTGTGCCAAGGCAGGATATAGAGACTTGCCTCCATGGACGGGGTGTCATCAAAGATGGAAAGGATAGAGGGGTCCAAGTAGCTTTGAAGAAACTCCGGTGTTTCTCCAGAGCACAATTCAGCGGCCTTAAAAAACAGCGGAAATAACATCAAAATGCAATTAGTTCAGAATAACCTGCAAGACACTGCATGAACATGACTGATTGCATGTCACCGACAGTCCTCTTGAAAACATGCGTCTTTAAAATTTGGTCCATCTGGAAGTTGAGACTGAAACCATAATACAGGTATGTGCAAAAAAAAATGACTATCAAGGGAAAGTCCATTTATTTCAATAATTTGTTTCAAAAACAAACTTGTATGTTATATATTTCCCTCAATATACAACTAGATTTAATGTTTTTTTTTTTTTAATTTATTTTTCATTTATTTTATTTATGTATTTATTTTCTGTTCCTTGTCCTTTCTGTGTTCATCTTGAATGACTTCTCTATTTGTATTGATCACTATTCAGGACTTGTTCTGGTTAAATGTTTGGAGCTGTATATTCGTGTTGTAAACAGTTATCCATTATAATAAAGTTTGCACAAAAAAAAAAATTGTTTTTGGAAAAATTCCGACAAATTTGTCAATCCATTTTTATTTATAATACATTTGTTCAAATGTAAAGAGACTTTGTGACCACCCTGTTCATTTAAACGGCAATCTACATCGAACAACCCACGTGTTTGTGTCCACACATGCACTATCAGTGCTTGGACATGTTTGATACTTAACGGTTGCCGTCCACATGGCGGAAGCACCGCACCCACGTGTCGCACTACGACACACCATTATTTATATTTTGGCCTGTACCCAAATTGCAAAATTTCGAAAAGTGGAAATTGCAAACTTTTCTACATGAAATCCACACGGCGTTAGTATTAAGAGGGAAATTTATCAACAGTGTCTTGTGCGCATGCGCGACTGCGTTACTGTGATCCAACTGCAGCAAAACACATGTGATTACTTTTCTATTAGCACACAATCGGTAATGAGTCATTGTGCAAACGCGGAATAATTATGATAAAGGTGTGCTGATTTAATTGCATTGTCGATCGACGTGTACATCCGCGTCGACGTCGCTGAAGTGATGACACACCACTGCAGCGACCTGGCTGGCAAACAGCCGAAGAATCCACCACGATTCAATTCAAAGCCAACCAGCAAACGAACTCAAATATTAACTATTCCACGTGAATCTGCTTTTGTGAAGGGACTTGCAACGCTAGCAAGCCACCTTGTTAGCTTGCACGTTACCGGCTTGTCAACACGTGTGAATGAATCAACAGTAGCGGCAGCATTGCAACCAGAAGCGACTTATTTGAATTAAAAACAATAATAATTGAACCTATGCACAAGTCAGGTCTGTAAGCTATAACAGAGCACGACTGTCACGTACACTGTTTGGACATTTTAATACTTTTTAAGGGTTTAAAGCAGCTGTGGAACCGGCTTGCTAACAGCTAGTCAATGCGACGCTCAAACGACACAATGGCTACACTACATATTTTATTAATACGCAGATAAAGCACATGACATGTAGATTAATGTTAACTATTATTAAAAAATAAAAGTGGCTTTTAAAAAATACGCTGTGGTGAGGTCCGGGTGGTATCCACGTGTCACTTCTCATCGCACGTTGTGTTTAACTTGGGCACCGAAGCGCGCTCGAATAAAACACATTACTAAAAATTATGCAATTATTAAAAAGTTAAAATAATAACACATTCATTACCTCTCCGAGTGTATTCAAATGGAAAAAATCCATATGGCACGCCGTTAAAGTGTCCTCGCCTGCGCCCCACCGCACCGCCATCTTGCAAGTTTACTCCCTTACTAGCACATGAACTGGAGGAGTGCTTTAGCCAATCAAAAGCCAGCAATCGAACCGGTACGAGACCTCACACATTCCTGGCAAAATAACGCAATGACGCTGGGGGCAGGGGTCAAAGGTAAACTATCAGGTTTTGTAGTTATTTTCACGCCCGCAATTTTTGTTCACAGAGCGGAGAAACTACAAAAACATTCACGTCAGAAATGTTGATCTTATATCCTTTCATCTCTTTTCATCTGGTGTAGTGTGCTGTGAGTTTCTTTGAAAATATACGGAGTTATGCTTGTCACAGAACCTCTTTTAATCTAAAAAATGTACGTTTTTTTAATCTTGAAAAAAGATTACTTTAAAAAAAAATTACATTTCCACTCATTTGTTACAATGACATTTACTAAACAGTTTAATCTTGTAAATTGTCCTAAATATGTAAATATGTCCTCCTTCAACACTAGCATTCTTCAAACCTTTCCATAATGCTGCGACACACGGCACCAAACAAATTCCGATCTGGATCAATCTCGACAAAAACTTCCGGGATGAATTTTTTTTAAATTATACGCAACTGAACTTTATTTATAGAGAAATTTAATATTACTGTAATTTTATTTTTTTATTTGAAATTATTGAACCAGGAAAGCCTCATTGAGATTCAAAATCTCCTTTATAAGAGTGTCCTGCTCCAGGACAACAAGTGACTATAGTCATTGAACACAACCAACAAACAAACAAACAGTACAATAAAAATAAAAAGCACATCACCATTCTCCAGTGAACCTTAAAAAGATCTGTTAATGTCTGTAACTCTGAGTGTGGGCCATTAAGGGTGGGGTCTGCGGATGTGATGTCAGCAAAGATGAGCGAGAAAGGGTACATTTCTTGGAGATATCTGCTTTAATGTTGGCTCCATTTAGGCTATTTTCACACTGCAGGTCATTTCCGATTTTTTGCCCAATGTGACATGTATCTGATTTTTTTCATGTCAATCTGAACTGTAGTTCTTCTTCTTCTTCTTTCTGTTTGAAAAGTTGCCTTGGAGGTTCCACCACCGAGTCTCCTTCTCTCCTTTCCTGCCAGAAGATACACCAAGTACTCTCCTGCCTGCCTCTCTGATCACCTTGGTTGCAGTCGTCCAGTCTTCTGGATGCTCCTCCTGTCCACCGAGGGCCTGTCTCACCTCTTCCCGAAAAGCTGCACAACACTCGTCCTGTCTCAGCTTCCACCACATGGTTCTCTGCTCTGCCTTTGTCTTCCTAATCTTCATCCCCACCACCAGAGTCATTTTACACACCACCATCCTATGCTGTCTAGCCACACTCTCCCCTACCACTACCTTACAGTCAGTAACCTCCTTCAGATTACATCATCTGCACAAGATGTAATCCACCTGCATGCTTCTACCTCCGCTCTTGTAGGTCACCCTATGTTCCTGCCTCTTCTGGAAAAAAGTGTTCACTACAGCCATTTCCATCCTTTTTGCAAAGTCTACCACCATCTGTCCCTCCAAGTTCCTTTCCTGGATGCCGTACTTACCCATCACTTCTTCATCACTCCTGTTCCCTTCACCAACATGTTCATTACAATCTGCACCAATCACAACTCTCTCTCTGTCTGGGATGCTAAGAACTACTTCGTCTAGCTCCTTCCAGAATTTCTCTTTAACCTCTAGGTCACATCCTACGTGTGGGGCATAGCTACTAATCACATTATACATAACACCCTCAAGTTCAAGTTTCAGCCTCATCACTCCATCTGATACTCTTTTCACCTCCAAGACATTCTTAGCCAACTCTTAGATAATTTAATTTAAACCCTGCCCCTAAACTTCTAACCTTACTGCCTTTCCATCTGGTCTCCTGGACACACAATATATCAACCTTTCTCCTAATCATCATGTCAACCAACTCCTGAGATTTGCCTGTCATAGTCCCAACATTCAAAGTCCCCACATTCAGTTCTTGGCTCTGTGTTTTCCTCTTCTCTTTGTGCCGAAGAACCCGCTTTCCACCTCTTCGTCTTCAACCCATAGTAGCTGAATTTCCACCGGCGCCCTGCAGGTTGACGGCGCTGGTGGCGGACGTTGTTAACCCGGGCCACGAACAATTTTTTGGATGAATGCTCATATTTGTTTGGCAAACTTTTAAGCCAGATGCCCTTCCTGACGCAACCCTCTGCATTTATCCGGGCTTGGGACCGGCCTACAGTTTCCACTGGCTTGTGCCTCCCATAGGGCTGCATTGTTAATGTGAATTATACAAGTTCGATTTTTTCAAATCCGTCCCAGGCCTCTTTTGTATGTGGATCTAAATCGGATAGGTATCCGATGCGACTGCAGTCTGGACGCTCAAGTCGGTGAGGCGCCCCGTGTTTATGCGCGTCCACCACGTGATGTCGGGTTTTGTGCTTTATTACCATGAGTGGTAACAGAATGCACTCTTATACAAGAGCTGCTATCGGTTACAGCTCACGTCTGAGTACTCCACACACAGCTTGAACCAACATTCAAGCTTAAATGTCACTTTGCGCTTTCATTTGAAATGTTCCTTTGTTGTTTTGCTCTTTAATCCCTCGTTGATGTCACAACCGCCAATCAACAGGCCCCCATTCAAGAGTTCAGATATTCCATCCATCCATTCTCAATGGAGCGAAGTACAGTATATTAATAAAGTTATAATAGTAATAATATTATTATGCTTTCTTCAATACATGCTTTAAATTGGATAGTGTATATTTACCTGGAATAAAATAATGACAAAATATTATGCAAAAAAACAGTGCAGAACTTCTATAGGTCTCTGTCCAATAACATGTGTCTGCAAATTTAGTAATTTTTTTCCTTTTAACCGAAACAAAAGATGAAACCAAAAAACAAGAAAAAACAAGATACATGGTTTGTATTGAACAGCGACGATATGTGTTTTGCATTTGTTACATAACATCTTCAGGATCTTATTCAGACTGCAAGCACCTATTTTAGCAATTTAAATGGAAAGTCCCATTTAATTTGTCCAGAAGCTATATGGTTGTAACTTGCAATGCTTCTGTAGACTCTTATTAGGTATTGTTCTGTTGGTTGCCGAAGCTCAGAGCTGATCATTTATTGATTGTGCGATTTCGCAGGTCTGCTCTTGTTTCATGTTCCCTTTGACTGAGCAAAGCAACTCGCGCATCCAGTTTCCCCACTCTCTCTTTCTGTGGGCAACAAGTCCGACCAGTCTGCTTCTCATTGCATGTCGTTTTAATTTATTTACTCCTTCCAGAAGTTGCGAGATGCACATCTAAGTGATAACAGCACTCTGCCACTAACTACTACCTAACTCTGTTCTGCCGTTGCCATGGATACAGCACCCACCCCGCTCAGTGGGCATTGAAGGAAGGGGCTGGAGCGGAGAGAGTAGATGAGGCTCTGCGTCATAACAGTGCAGCGGAGAGCAGGCCCCCCTCCCTCCTCCTTTCCTCATCTCCCCCACCTCCTGCTTCCTTCCCTCATTTACTCCTTCCTTCTCATCATCCAATTTGCACATTGCTCGATCCCCCCCCCCTTCCATTTGTGTCCTATATCAGCATCTGCTCATCACACTTTCCTCCTCCAACGTATCGCTCTCTCTTTCTTCGCCTACTGGCTCAGCTCGGCTTCCGCTGCATTGGCTGACCCAGGCGGACTTTTGCTGGCGAGCGTGGGCGAAAAAAAAAAAAAAAAGGTAAGCACTGAGAATGGAGTGCGGTGATGAAGGAGAGCTGTGCAGATAAGCAGTGATTGCGTGAATGACGGCATCAGGAGCCTTTGAGACATTCACTTTGAATTTTAGGGAGAAAGAGGGAGCCATGTGAGCGTATGCTGTCACAACATAAGAGGTGTGCGTTCAAGCAGCTGTGTGCCTAAGTCGACCAGGCGAGGGGATGTTATAACTTCTTAAGAGCAGTGCTTTTTGTTGACATGTCGACGCAGTGAGGGCATCTGTATGTGCAAGAGGGATGAGAGCGATAGAGCACGCCTGATCATGCACAGCAGCTTTAATTGCTCCTGGAAGCCATTTTTTGAATCACATACACACAATCTTCCTCCTTCCATCTGCCTTTGTTTGATCCCAACCTTGAAACTACACGCACAAAAAACAACAACAACAACATGTGGCAGCAGATAGTGTTTGTGACTGGAAGAAGGGGGCCCGCGGGGATGTTCATTGTGTCTGGCTCCCAGGAACGTTGTCTGACATGGTGTATGACATTTAACTGTGATGCGGCTGCCTGTTCACTGGTGTATAGCCAATGTGCCTGTCAGCTCTCATTCCCAGGCTGACTCACATTTGCTCTTTGTTGCCGTACTGCTGCTGAGTGACAGACGCCAGTGATGTGAGCTTTTGTCAAACCTGCACGATGGGGTCTTCAGTAGCAGGGGAAGATCCATATGTGCATACTTACTTGTCTGACAGCCAAGTTGTCAGATGTTATATCACGGCAGAGACAGTCAACAGTCAAGATCAGTCTTGACAAGATCAAGTGCAAGACTTGTTTTTGTGCTTGTGTAAGTTAAGTGTGATTGTCTGCATGCGAAGATTTGCTCCTAAAAATGCATGGTTATGAAGTCCACAATGTATCCCGCCTGGAATCCTCCAGTTATTGTATGCATTTGTAATGTAACACATACAACCAAAAATATAACAAGATTGAAAAAATGATATAAATACAATTCCTGGATCTGAATCTTAAACCTGATTAAGGTCCTCAGGGGCTCCTTGGCTACATTGTTTGTGGGCCCCCCTTCAAAACTGTCCTCGGACATTGCCACATTTAATCTGTTTTATGCTTGGACTTTTTTTGTTTTTCAAGATTAGCATCCTTTTGATCCAATGTGCATTTAATTCAAACGTTTGCTTTTTCCCTAACTGCTTTTTGGGTCTTTAGGCAAATCATTACAACATTTATGCCACTTTTCCATATCACCTCTCCATCTCGCCTCACCTCTACATCGGTTTTCCACTTCAAAATAGTAGTGAGGGAAAACACAAAATTGACGCTGCACAGACTGCATCAGAGTTATCTTCTTTAGCCAAGGATGTTAGAATAAACAGGCTTTCCCGCAGGGAGTTGGAATTACTCTAGTACTGTAGCAAAAAAGACACACAACAAAATATACATTTAGGCCATACAGTACACACAAATGTACAAAGAACAGAGAGCCATTGAGCAATATAAGAATTGAAACAGTGCCATAATCAACAGCAGAATTGTACAAACAAGAGTGATGGAGCTATGATGATTGCTACAGTAATAAGCGTCACTGTGAACTTATAAATCAACCGTTTGAAAAATTAGTTGGCAAGGGGAAAGAAGCAGTTAGAGTCAGAATCAGTTTATTTGCCATTGCTGTGTGGAATTAGCACCTTGGAAACATTTGCCACATCATTCTCACTCCATTTTGAGTTGAATGTAGGAACAAGACATGCTAACAAATAAATACAATAGAGGAGAACGAGCGTCTCTTCTGTTTTTCGGGATGTGGCTGTTGACCACGAGAGGCCGTTGCAGCAAAGTGGAGACTGGCGTTAGATTCTTTAGCATCCAGAGCAAAGGCAAAAGGCTTTATAGTAATTTCTACTAGCTGTGTATCCTCAGTCGCTAACTTGTTACAATAAAGAATCCGTGTTAATCAACGACTGGAACCCTGGCTGACCAGGAAATTAGAAATAATACTTGGTAGGCGACATACCTTTTTTTGGCAGAGGAAAGGTGTCACGTGGTGAGCAGAGTAGTGGTAGTCACACTTCCTGTCAATTCAATGTTTGCCTTTTGCTCATATTTTACATGTATCAGATTTTTTTTCATGTCAATGTGAAAAGAACAATTCAAATTTTTCAAATCTGATTCTGGCCTCTTTCGTATGTGGAAATACATCGGATGATAAGTCGGTGAGGTTCCGCTCATCCGACTTATATGTGATCAAAACGTCACAACTGTTCGACAAAACAGAAAACAAAACAAAACATTGCTCAAAAAGCAATGGCGGACGAAGGAGCAGAAAACAGTGATGAAAAGAACATGCGCTAGTAGAACTGAAAAATACAGTCAGTCAGTTCATGCACAAAATACTGAAATTGGCACAAATGCGTCAACCATATTGGCATGCGGGGCGCCATATTTACTTCCCTAAGCACACTGCGCCATGTGATGTCGTGTATTGTGTGCATTGCGTCAGGGGCGGAGCTAGGAATTTTTCAGTGGGGTGGCCAGCAATTTTTTCTTTTGTGAGGTGGCCACAAAATGAATCAAACTTCGACTGGAAAATATTTTAGCAATTATTCACGACGCATGTGGGGCACCGGTGGGGTGGCCACCCCTAGTCACCCACTGGCGCCACCCATGCCATCCATATATGTCACTTCACGGATGCATTGTTTTGTCATTACTACATATAAAGATTGGATTTAACCATATTATATACATATTCTACTGTGTGAACATAGGCTTAATGGGGTTTTCCTGGCCCTATGCACTATTGCACGAGAATGAGATTTTGCAGAAATTAGTTCAGTAGTGTTGTGTAATCCTGAAAACAAGTAATGATGAAATACAGGCTTTCTGTTTGAAAAGTGACAAAAGAGATGCGTTGGTGGTAATGGAAATGGACTAAACTGTCAAAAGGTTAAGTTGTGGGTGACAATGAGCAAGTGAAGAGGGATTACAGTGTGTCGAAGAGAGTAAAGGGTCTTCATGTTGGGGAGCGGGTGCATATTAACGTGCACTCTCTCCCCGACTCCCGTGGGCCTCGAGTGTCTCCGCTCTCCAGGTGGGCTTTGCATTTTTAATCAATACTGTCTGCGGTGATTAACACACGTCTTCTCTGTGCAGCCAAAGGTAGCAATGAGAGAGAAAGAAAAGGGGTTGAGATGGGAGTCAGTCATACATGAGGCATGAGTGCATGTGTTGGTTTTGCATTAATGACCCTCTGCCTCTGGGACCCTACTGAGAATGTTTATCTCCCACAGCAGCACGGCAAAAATAGACAATGCATCAATGCCACACACACACGCGCGCGCACGCGCACACACACACACGCGCACGCACACAGACACTGAGCTCCATTTCGTGTTACTTACTCCTGTCTGCTGTGCAATCAAGTCTTTCTGATTCATTTCCCCTCCCACTTGTGTTGCAACATGCCTGTTAATGATGCAGCCACTGCCAACTTCCTGCCTCTGACAGAGAGCGAGCGAGCGAGCGGTGGCCCTGCTTCGGAATCGTACCACTCCCTCTTCTTATCTCTCCACCCTTCCTCTTCTCTCTTTCTGCCTGTGTTGTTTTCCCTCAGAAGCGTAGCCCATGCGAGCAGCGTGAGGGCCGAGTGCTGCTGTTTCCTTCAAAGCTGAGCCCCCAACATGTGAGAAGATGTCTGTTGGAGGTTGCGCTTGTCCCGGTGAGTGCCTCGTCTCGCCGACCTTCTCGCTGCTGCACACTTCTGTCGCACGAATGACTTATGTAATGATGGAACATTGTTATTTCCTTGGAGTGAGTGATCATTTGAAAATGTAAAGACCTGCAGAGGTTTATAAAAACAGTGTTACATATTAATATCCATGTTTCCTATCTTGCTAAATAATTGGTGATGATTATTGTGAGAAATCATAAACATAATCAGTGTCTTCACATACTGTATATAATTAATTTTTAAATGATAACATAATTAAAGGTGAGGATAAGCGGTAGGGAAAATAGATGGATGGAACACAATTAAAGGTAACTTGAGAAAATTTGTTATTTCCGAAGTGTGTATCAAACTAGTAGCCTTTTGCATTAATCAGTACCCAAGAAGTAGCTCGTAGTTACAAAAAGGTTGATGACCCCTCCCTGGGATAGAGTCTATGCAGAGGCCCTGATCACATCAATGCTACTTTAGATTTTGCCACCTTGTGAGACACTCACATATGAGGAATTTACTTTTCTGCTGCGAGTCGACACAAATAGGAAATGAACTCTCCTTTTCTTTCTTTCACTGCACTGTGATGATTTGAGTCATAGTTCTGTTTTGGTGCTTGGAATCAATTAAGTTTGCCTATTGGCTGACTAATTCCAACAGCACTTCAGGCAGGATTTCTCAAAGCAGATTCCAAGGGCCATTACTGCGCCCAATAACTTAGTGGTGGAATTTTGCAACAAAATGCATTGTGAACTTTAATTTTGATGAGTGCCACTTTTGGTAAGTTAGGTTTTTAAAAATTTTCCTCTTTACTTTCCTTAAAAAAAAAAAGTAAATAAATAAATAATTAAAAAAAATAATTAATAAAAAAAAAAAATAAATATATATATATATATATACGCCGAAAAAAAATACAGATTTTGGACTCAAGTTCCACTTCTGGACCATATTTTCTTAATGGTTTTAAATTTTTGATATACAAAAGTTACAAATGTTATTTGACAAAACCTTTTAAGTTCCAAGGGTCTACAGTTGCAGTTGTAGTAGTAGAGAGTAGGAGGTCCTCAGACATTTTCAAATGTGTGCTAAATGGTCTTTTTCCAAGACATGAGTGGTTAGCACATCCACCACACAGTTCTAAGGTTGGGCCTGAAGCCGGCCTCTTGCTTTCCTGTGTGGAGTTTGCATGTTCTCCCCGTACTTGCATGGGCTTTCGCAGGGTACTCCCTCTTCTCCCCACATTCCAAAAACATGCATGTTAGGTTAATTGAATACTCTAAATTGTCCCAAGTGTGAATGTAAATGTGAATAGTTGTTTGTGTATGTTTGTCCATAAAGTATGTTCCCTCCGATTTGTTGGCGATCAGTCCAGGGTATACTCTGCCTCTCACCTGAAGGCAGCTCAAATAGGCTCCAGCACATCCCCGACCGTAATGAGGATAACCGGTATAGAAAACAGAGGGATGGATGATCTTTTTTCAGGGAAAAATTTAATTCTGAATAAGTCTGCACAGGAAAGTGTACATGTCACTGAGAGCGCTTTGCCATTGTTCCTTTGCATTTCCCTCTTGTTACTTTCTGTTATTTTTTTGTACTTTCATTATGGAAAGGGTTCCAAGTGTAAAATGCATCCAAAGGCACATGTTGCTTTTGTGTGTTGCTTCACCCCCACCACCCCATAAGATTTTGCAATGGGTTTCCGCTCCCCGTACGTCAGATTTTTGCTACTTCTTCCAATGAGAAGAAAAGTCATTGGAAAAGGGGACTAACTTTTCATTTTATGCTATGTTTTATTTGCTATCAGCTGTCAGATATAATATTACAGAGTATTTTTTTTAAGGTCTGGTCTATTTCCTGGCTTCCTTTAAAGGCCCTCTCTTGTAGCCCCCCTCTTGTTGACAGACTTCACTGTCGGGCAGAAACATTTAATGACATCCATGTGTGTGAAGGGTGCACAGGGAGGATTTGCAGTATCGCAGCTAATGTTGTGAAGCAAATATTAGCAAACGAGGAAGGACGTGCGCTCGAGCACCCATCACGGAGGCCCATGAGCCTGTAGAGGCACGTTAAGATTGGTGGAGCTTTCGGGAAAAAAGCCACAGGGCAGCACGACTGTGTATGCACGCAATGAATCATCTTATATGAAAGCGGCTTTGTTTACATTCTTGTATTGTGAAGAGTATGTGGAGGATGGCCCTTTTTGTTTACAGCGGAACCTCTAAAGTCAAATGCCACAAAAGGTCATACAATTTTTGACTTTTTTTTTTTTTAGATCGAACTGTCATTGTTCTTGTGAGGCAAAATTCGCGAGACCTCAGTGTCTTTACTTGTTGTCAAAGGGAGACTGTTTTATTGATTTATATGTTTACAGTGGTTAACTTCTTTTTAGACTTGTATGACAGTTAATTACTGTATGTTTAAAATTAAGGAGCGCAAGGGGCAAGTCGGAAGAATTTTATTAAATTTTTTTTAACTCAAAACCCAGATTAGAAATGTGGCGAGTCCCTGGGCGCCAAACATACTATTCATAAAAAACATAGACAGAAAGGTATTAGATATTTACAAAGGATTATTAGGGCGGCCTAATTTTCAGTTTATTCCTAATGCTCTTTTTGTATTAATGTGAAGAAGAAATAGTTCTCAGCACATGTTTGTTGATCTACAGCAGTGATTCTCAAAGTGTGGTATGAGTACCACTATTGGTGTGCAGGCTCCCTCTAAAAATGTTGTGCATAATGTTACAGTGGCTTTAACTTTGTAATCCAGTATAGTACAGTGTATTTGTTAAGTGCAGTTCAGTTGAATTTAACTTTTAAGTGCAATACAGTTGGATTTAACCTTTAAAACTATTTTTCCCAAACATTTATATGGGTACAATTTTATTTAACTAATCAGCTGCAGCACGCCCCCGAGCTTAGTAAGGATAAGCAGTACGGAAAATGAATGAACAAATAATGTGCAATACATTTGAATTTAATCATTATTTGAGTACATTTTAAAAAATTATTCTCCCATATTTAAGCACAGTTTTCATTTTCGAACTATGCATTATGTTACAGTGGTTTACAATAATAGTTAATATACTCTTTTGGAATAAAGCCTCTGCCTCATTTTGAATGAACACGTAGGCCAACTATGGGTGGTATTTGGGTGTAAACGGTTTGAGAACCACTCATCCAGAGCATTTTACTCTGACAATTGCAACAAATGCGCAAGTTTGGGAAAAGTCGTTTTGACATGTTAATATCACAGTTAACATATTTTTACATTTGTAAATGAGACTGATACTAATTGTTGGATGATGGAAACAGTTTGACTCTGGAACTGATTAACTGACATAATTTCCTATGGGATTTTTTTTTTTTTTTTAATTACCAAAACCCAGTATCCCACTATATATATATTTTTTTACTTTCATGGTTCCATTTAATAGGCGCTTGTGTGTTTGTGTGTGTGTGTGCGTGCGTGTGTCACATGCACATGTGGAAAAACAAATGGCCCCGTATTTAACGTGACATCACTCTCTCTCTCCCTCTGGTCTTGTTTTGTTCGTGCCTCTTTGCACAGTAATGTTAGCCATTAAAGATGGCTGCAGCGAGCATGTAAACAGGTTAATAGCAGTCTCTATATGGTGGCACACATCAGCCTGCTTAAAGTGCGTTGGCGACCTTCTGTTGCTGTGACTTTGCCTTTTTTAAGGCTTTGTTCTCTGTGCCCTAACCCAGTGGAGCCAATCACATCCTTTGTTCTGGCTAAATGGTAAAAATAGATTGCATTTATGCCCTCTCCCTCCTCCCCCTCAAACGCACCCACTCCGACACACTCTCCCCTCGGCTCATCACTCTCACCCCCCTCCCTTCCATTCCACTCACTCTTTGCCCTTGTTCACTCTGCACTAACATCAGTTACCTCATGCAGAAAGTCACATGGCTGCTGATTGGAGAAAAGTGACTTCAAGCAGGGCCAAGATGGCAGCCTTTTATTTATTTATTTGTTGATTACACAACAACACTGTCTTAAAGTGCCTTTTTTATGCCTCTTCTCGTCCCTCCTTACTGTAAACGAGATCAAAATGGCCGTGTGTGCGTAGGCAGGGAGAGAGCAGGAATGTGTGGGAGATGCTGGGGAGCCTGATATAGGGAAAGGAGGGGTTTTGCAGAGTGGAGATGAGCTGTTGTGATGTCACATCTGCTGCAGGCCCCTCAGCCTGGAAGTGGAAAGCTGGCATGTGCCACCTAGGCAGGGAGGAGGATGAAACGAGATGGAGATGATGACTTTTTAAAAACAGGGCACATCTTTTGCCTCAGTCTTTAAACCACAAGATGGAGGGGAACAAAAGACACACTTGAGGGCAGTTTGAACGACTTTGTATATACAAATCATCACCCTGATTCATACTTTTATGATAAGAATTAATAAATGTCTATTTGCTGACAGGCCAGAGATAGAATCTGTGTAATGCACACAGCGGGTGTGATGAGAGAACGCAAATCAAGATAAATGCTGACAGATGGGAGCCATTAAAGGAATCATACGCCATAAAACAGGATTTACAAAGTACTCTTTTCCCAGCAAAGCTGTGCAGTCATGAAAATATCTGCAGCCATGTTGATGCATTGCCTTTGAATTAGCAACTAACACTGTAGGTATAGAGAATTTGCTCTTGTGGTGTGACATTGGCGTTTTTTTTTTTCTTTACACGATGCCCTTATAAATCAGCTGTGCTAATAGTCCTGTCAAATTTAATACGGTGCCATAGGTGTTTCATTATTCAGTGGAACAGCTACAGCATTAGTCTTTAAATAACTAGATGTACTGCTTCCATCTGTCTCTGCTAGCTAAGCAGCAGAGAAATACACACTACACATTGTGTAACTGTGAGATCAGAGAAAACACCCCCCTGTCCCCCACCACACGTCATTCCATTCCTTACTTGTTAACACAACAAGAGCTGACGTGCACTGCTTCCACTAACAACAGGTCTGCGAACAGAAAGGAGCTAGTTTAGTTTAGTTTTGTAGGACCTTTTCCGTCAACGGTAGTGACTTTATTTTTTTTTAAAGAGTAATTAGTGAGTTCATTTCTGGAAAATAAATAAATACATAAACAAACAGACAACATTAGCGGAGTCATTTTAACATTGTTTTCCGTTTGACAATACAATAAAGGATCCCAGTGTAAATGAGGACAAGCGTTATAGAAAATGAATGGATGGATGCAAGTATCTCTGCATCCGACTAAATCTCTGCATATACTGTATCCACCAAAATTTCCTGTGTGTAAGGTGTCCCAATACACACACACGCACACGCACACACACGCGCACACACAGCATAGCAGTGGTTCTACAACTATTTACAGCAAGTACCACCTAAAAAAAAACTTAGCTCTTCAAGTACCAGAACAATGACTGACATTAAAATACCGTAGCATAGTAGCCCAAGAGTTCATCCAAAACAAGGCAGTAGTATTCCTATAAATATTTTACATTTTTGTTTGCCACTACAGTGTAAGATTAGGCACACATGGTGCTTAAATATTCCATCCATCCATCCATCCATTTTCTGAGCCGCTTCTCCTCACTAGGGTCGCGGGCGTGCTGGAGCCTATCCCAGCTGTCATCGGGCAGGAGGCGGGGTACACCCTGAACTGGTTGCCAGCCAATCGCAGGGCACATAGGAACAAACAACCATTCACACTCACAGTCATGCCTACGGGCAATTTAGAGTCTCCAATTCATGCATGTTTTTGGGATGTGGGAGGAAACCGGAGTGCCCGGAGAAAACCCACGCAGGCACGGGGAGAACATGCAAACTCCACACAGGCGGGGCCGGGGATTGAACCCCGCACCTCAGAACTGTGAGGCTGACGCTCTAACCAGTCGGCCACCGTGCCGCGTGCTTAAATATTGTAAAACAAAAAAAAAACTGAACTAAAAAATGTTTTAAATCAAATCTATTACTTATAATAGATAGATAGATAGATAAATAAATAAATAAATAAATAAATGCAAATATTTTGTATTTACATTTTTTGACTGTATAAACACTAAAATCAAAAGTTTTACACAATTATCAAAACCTTACACTCAAAGAGCAAAACACTGGCTCAGATCTGCACCACTATAAGCACAATATCAGTCTCACACTTTTTGCAAAACAATAGTTATTTTCAAAACATTAAACACACTTGTATACATTAGACACAGGAATAGTATATCATGGTGTCACTTATATCCAATTCCAAATACCAATTGTCAAATTACCCTGAGCCAGTTTGTTAAACATATCAGCTGCGTGATCACGATTGCTTCATTGTAGACCCTAAAATACAGCTTTCTCATACTGTCGCTGACTTTCATGCTGCTGGGGTGGGATCAATTCCCAGCTCAATACCACATCGAAAAGATAAGTAATGTAGAAAATCAATGGCTAACATATCTACAACATGAAATGACTCTGGTGTTTAACCTTCCTGTTAAATTACGAGTCAAACTAACCTATATTTATTTTTAAATGTACAAACCATCCATCCATTTCTATCCATTTTCAACACCGCTTATCCTGGTTAGGGTCGCGGGACGCTGGAGCCTATCCCAGCTGACTTCGGGCGAAAGGCGGACTACACCCTGAACTGGTCGCCAGTCAGTCGCAGGGCACATATAGACACGGACAACCATTCGCACTCACATTCACACCGTCACTGAGTGGGAACTGAACCCACGTTGCCTGCACCAAAGTCAGGCGAGTGTAAATGTACAAACATTTCAGAAAATAAATATCAGGTCTATTTTAGTTCTTTTGTTTGTCTTTTAAAATTATTTTTAATTAGCTTTGTTGTATTATTAAACATGGGGGGAAAACATACATAACAGTAGGGTTAAATAAATAGCTAGGAAGTCTATATGACATTCACTGTAGGGAAAAAAAAGTCAATTAGTTAATAGTTGTGTCAAAGATGCATATGGTTCAAATGTGATCCAATTTAAATAACTGTATAATAATAATAATAATAATAGGTGTCATGGTGATGACTGGTTAGCAGAGCTGCCTCACAGTTCTGAGGACCGGGTTCAAATCCGGCCTCGCCTGTGTGGAGTTTGCATGTGCTCCCCATGCCTGCGTTTGTTTTCTCGGGTACTCCGGTTTCCTCCCACATCCCCAAAACATCCATGGTAGGTTGATTGAACAATAAATTGCACGTCAGTGTGAATGTGAGTGCGAATGGTTGTTCGTTTCTATGTGCCCTGCGATTGGCTGGCGACCAGTTCGGGTGTACCCCGCCTGTCGCCCAAAGATAGCTGAGATAGGCTACAGCACGCCCGCGACCCTAGTGAGGATAAGCAGTACGGAAAATGGATGGATGGATAATCCTCATCACCCTCCTTCTTCTTCTAAAGAATTCTTCTAAATATGCAGGATCTCCAGCAGAGGACAGTGTAGCTCCATCTCTCTCCAGTTTTCACAAAACTTGGCAATCATTGCATAAAAAAAAACAACAACAACAACACTAAAGATTAAAGTTGTCAGAACAGCTTTCTCCCCATTTCCTCTGTAATTCTTCCTGTATTAGTTGCAATGTAGTCCATCACCAGCTTTGTAATTGTTAAAAAAAAATGACATGAAGCTCTAAAAGGGAACTCTATAAAATGTTAGAGGAAAAATGTCTGCCCTGAAATAAGGGATTCTAAAAAACTAAGAAACAAGTAGTTGGCCTGTTCAGTCTGATTAAAAACAATCACAAACACTCAATATATAATAATACACGCTGTCAAATTATTGTATCATATTTGTTTTCCATTAATTTGGTGTGCTACTTGAAGGCCCCTCACCTGTCGAGTGAACATTCTCCAGATAGTCGGCATCGGTGCTGTGGTCTGATGTGGGGCTTTACCAGTAAGAGTCCCTGGTGGGCTTCCGATGTATTTACTCCTAGCCTTTCAATAAAACCCACCGCTTCACTTTCCTCATCTGCTCTCCTACTTTATATAATTACACAAACTGACTAAGCGAAGGCCTCAACCAATTGAGCTTTAAAATGCACTTAGAGACCACAAAGGCTTGTCTGCTCCTTCAAATCTATTGCTTGTAAACATCAGAGTGGTTATTGATTAAAAGTGAGGCTGCAGATTATATCCTTACATAATATGAGGCTAGGAAAGGATCAGGACTGCGGTCTAAAAAGGATTTGAGCCATCAGCAGAGTCAATCACTTTCCAAAAGTCTTTACAAAGACGCCTTGAATTAACCAGCCTGATTAACACATCACTGGTGCAGACTTAACTGAGCTGTGCAAGTCAGAGCGCGTGATCATACTCCAGACGCTATGGAAATGAAAGCAAACTCTGTTTTAAGACAGAGAAGGTCATGACAGTACAAATTAATTTCATCATCATCATTTCATTAGGAGGGGATGATGAATAAGACTGAGGAAATGGATTTCTTGCCCGATTCATTCAACAGACCATATGAAACCATAAGGCCTCGTAATTCATGTGAACATTTCCTTCATCAAACATCAAGTGAGAATGGTTTTGTTTTAATAAAACTACGTTGTAAAAAAAAAGTGACCACAATTACCGTAATTTTTTCGTGTATAATGCACACCCATGTATAATACGCACCCCCAAAGTTGACCTCAAAATTCTGGAAAAAAGTATTTTTGCAAAGTTTAGCACTTTAATTGAACAGGTAATACTTTCTTTTTTATTGACTTGGCTCTTATTTTGAAATTCACAGCCCTACTTTTATTTAGTAAATTAGTAAATTTAGTAAAACACACAGTTGTCCTCATATGTTTGATTATCATATGGCTGAGTGCAGTGATACCCAACAATGTGTACCGTGGCACACTAATGTGCTGTGAGAGATCATCAGGGGTACCGCAGGAGATGATACAATTTGACACAGTGTAAAAAGTGTAAAAAAGAATCCCAACGACTGTGTTAGACGAATGAACTCCATCTTGATAAATGACGTTTATGTGCGCATGTCACACGGCTGGTCCAATTAAAAGTAGTGCACATGTATACACCCGCTGGGAATAGATCACGTCACATGTAAACAGTTGACCAGTGATCTTCAATCTGAATGAATTCAATCGGAATGGCAAAAAAAAAGTCTGGATGTAAACCTAGTTTATGCGTCTAACCTTTTCAGTAATAGATTTCACCACAAGGTGATGCTTTGTGGTCATATTTGGAAAATTATGCCATGTTTGATATTACAGCAAAATGGCACATGACCAACAGAGAGCCAATCGCAAGAGTTGATTTTGAAGGATTTGAGATTAAAAAAAAAGAAACAAAAAGAAATTGAGCTTTTGTGGCTGTTTTTCCAAAATAACTAAAATTGTAATCATGAAAGTTTCAATGGCACATTTTCTCCCAGTCATGTAATGGTTTACAATTACATACGTTTTGTAATTAAATTATGTAATCTCATTACATGTAATAAATTACTTGCCAAAGTTGTATATGAAGTTCCTTGAGATAATATTGTTTGTTAATTGGGGCTATAAAAATAAAACAATGTATTTTTTTATGCGCGCGCCAGTGTACGCGCAAAGGGGCGGAGCTGTTTTTTTTTTCTTTTTTCTTTTTTTTCTTCTTGTGTATCAACGGACTGGCTGCCTGGAACAAAGGGTCCTCAAGTAGTAGTAGCAGCACTAGATGGGTAACACCGTACACGTATGCTAATGCATTTTTTTTTAATAGAAGTAAATTATTCTTAAATTGTTATTTGTTTACTAGTTGTCGCTTGGTGGTTTTAATTTCCTCCCCCGCTTGGCATCTTATGTGTTGGGACCATCCAAATATTTTCCCAAGCGACGGAGCTTAGAGCCTTCGCCGTCCAGTCTCTCCGGCTAGCATCGACGCTAGCTGGCTAGAAGCCACACCGCCTTTTGGTGGCCTTTTCTCTGCAGGTAATCACACCTCACACCGCGCCCAGCGTCCCTATCCTTCTTAGCAGGTCAGTAAATACGAGTCATGGACATTATGAATAGCTTAGCAATAACATTCCCTTCGTCCGTTCATGGATGCGGCCCTGCGGCTCCGTTTACACCGAGCCCCCGGTGTGCTTGGGTCAGTGTGTGTGCGGCTTCTTGTTTATCACACCTTGTAATAACACACATCCGTGAGAGTCCTTTTAGATGCATTTGTAGCGTTGTTTGTGCTGTTTCATTTGCTTGTGGTCAATTTGAGCATCCGTCTGTTCGGACGGAGCTCCATTGTTTGCACTGGTGGAGGGGGGACTGATCCAAAAGTCGATAATATCGATACCAACGTTGGTATTGATATTGATTTAGGGCACAAATAACCATTCACAGACACACCAATAGACAAGTCTTCAATTAACCGACTGAACTAGGGCTGCAAGATTATGGCCAAAATAATAATCACGATTATTTTGATCGATATTGAAATCATGATTATTAATCACGATTATTCCTCATTTAAGGGAAAAATCTTTATTTTTTTTTATTACACTACTTTTCAACAAAAACTATGTAACAGTTTTCAGTGCAAAATGAATCTTTAAATAAGAATAAATGACAGATAAAAAAATAAATCCACATAAAGAATTCTACTTTTCCAATGGCTAACTGAATAAATATGCTATTACAAAGTGCAATCACAAATTGCAACTTAATGGAAGCAAATACAGTTACTGTATAAAACGCAGTAACAGGCTGTAAGAACCTAATTTTCATTTGAAAGTCTCCCTGTCAATATAAGGAATTGTCAAAGACGGCTACGTCTCTGTTCTGCTTGACTGTTGGTCAGTCGTGCATGGTCACACGCTGCAAAGAAGGGATTTCCCTCTCTATTTACTTGTGGTGTTTTTTATTATTATTATTATTATTATTTTTTACTGCGTTCAGCCCAGCCGAAAAGTTGAAGTCAAGGCAGCTACCACGATTGTTAATAGTGTCTTACTGTGACATGCCGCCTCTCCGCCAATGTGCCGAGACGGCTAATTTCAAAAGAAAAGCTTTATATATTACTCCATTGGACAGCTCAGTGAAGCTTTAAACGTGTTCTCCCCCTGGTGGCTGGCTGACTAGGTTGCGGGCACTGCTGCATATGAAAAGTGCTTCTTTTTAAGTGTAAAAAAATGCTCAAAGGCTCATTTAATCTAACGCTAACCCTATACATATGTAAATTTTCTTTACCACCTTTCCTCAGTTGTGGGTGAACTCGACCCTATCTCAGCTGACTGAGTGAGAGGCAGTGTACACCCTGAACTGGTTGCCTACTATATTTAGAATATCATTCTACATTGTATCGCACACAGGTCACTCATTGAAGTGTAGTTTTTCATTGCTTTCTGATTTTGTCAGCTAACGTCAGATTTTTTATCGTTCGGAAGATGAATGAATGAATGAATGTTGAAATATTAGCAGTTTTAGTTCTGAAATGCAGCACTCTGTCTTTAAGCTGAACCGTGAACTTGAGCTTTATGGGTGCCTCACCCAGCCTGTGTATTGTGGAAAAGACTCTCCTGTGACACATTGTGGTATCAAGTCATAGCAAGTGTATCTACAGTCACATAGTGGTGCCATCTTTATATATTGAAGTGGATGACACACCTGTTGATTAATTTTGGCACTGAGGCAACACAACAACTAGGCCTTTCGTTTGTTTTTTTAACTGTTCCATCCAAAATGTCTGATTGGTGCATTCATCATTTATTTGCTCTCATCTGCAGATTTCTTGTTTACTACTGGCTGTTAACGCAAACAGGTTTTCAAGTTAAATAAATCCATGTTGCTATGATATGTTGATTGGATGCAGCAGACTAGTGTGGAACCCCGCATACTTGCTGCTATCCATGTATTTTCTTTCCATCCAGCCCCCAAATGTTCTCTTTTTTTCTGTTTTCTTTTTGTTTTTTCTTTTTGGGGGGTTAACCAACTCCCAAAAACACTTAGTGGAAATTTATTCCCGCTTACTCAAAAATCCTTTGGGTTTGAAAAAGAAAAAACGAGTTTGAATTTCACGGTCCAGCCTGGTCCACTGTGTAACATTTGCTATGGTGTAGTTTCGCTTTTAGCAGTGAAGCTCTTGAGAATCTTTACATCAATGGTGGTATGAAACTGGAACATATAAGCCCCTTTTACACAGAAATCCCGCAAATTTACAGAATCTGAGTCGTAAAAGATGATGCAGAATTGATCCACCTTTGCCTTTTACACTAAACTGCAACATGGACATATGGCAGAAAAATGTCTGCTTTTATAGGGAGTGTAAAAGTGGCTTCGGATGCAGTTTCGCAGTTTTGAAAATGTCCTGCAGTTCTCCTCCAAGTCGGCGGTGTCGCTATGGCTGGTATTGGCTAGGACACCACAGGGTGGAGTTTCCTCTGCGTTTTTTTGGCCATTTCCGGTAGCCGTTTTTTAATTTCCTTTCCGTAACAAGGAACAAAGCAACAACAATGGCGACTGTGGAACAGTGTCTGCTAGAACAAATGGACCTAGATGACCAGATGATACGTTTAATTATACTGCAAAATCGATCAAGAAGGCGGCGGCGTAGGTGGTATGTGGAACCAAGGGGAACGCTGAGTACGTCACCACAGCATGTGACTAAAATGGACCAATCATGAGAGATTATCTCCACGGCACTCTACGCGCAGCAACAATTTTTGCCGTGTGCGCGTCAAGTGACGCATAGGGGCCGCGCGGCCCAATACGTCCCTCATGTGATGCAATGCGCACGCTGTCACATAAAGAGGCCTTTACTCAGAATGGTTAGAGTGCTATAGCCTGCTAACTCATTCACTGCCATTGACAGCTATATCAGTCAAATATCCACACTTGCCACTTATGATATGAAGGTTAAATGGTCTGCATGTTGCATAATGTGCGCGATTGCGGCATTCTCCTATACTAGAATCGATAAGGGAACAATTTGGAAATGTAGCGACTGAGCTGGGATAAGCTCCAGCACGCCCGTAACCCTCAGGAGGATAAGCGGGACGGAAAATGGACGGATTCCAAAGAATCGTGAACTTCGGAACCGGTTCTCGATTCCCATCCCTGGTTTTAATATATTTGGCCAATAAAGATGATTCTGATTCTGCACAGAAAAATGGTGCCAACATGTTGGCTTTTACAGGCAGTGTAGAAGGGGCTTTGGACTAACACCAAAAATGATGCTCAGTGAGAAGATTAAACAAGTAGAACCCATTTAGACAGCGTTGCAGTCATCCCTGTGTTGGTTTAATCTAGCACTGCTGCCTTTTTACCGTCAAGCTGACATTGAGACACGGCTGCAGCTATTGAATATTTTAGTATTCGAGTAACCTACTAAAACTTCTATCGAATAATTCAGTATTTATATTAATTATAAACTATATTCTTGCTTGGTTAAGGAGCACTTGACTTACAGGTACACCCAATAAATTAGAATAGTGTCAAAAGCTTAATTTAGTTATGTAGTTCAAATCAAAAGTGCAACTCATTATAGAGAGGCACGGCACACTCACAGTGAAATAGTTCAGGATTTTGTTTTTTAATATATATGCATAATTTTGATGATTATAGTTTACAGCAAACAAAAAACCCAAATTCACCATGTCTAGAAACTAGAATATTACGTAAAAATAATCAAAATACAATTAAAATTATTTGGAATGTAGAAATTAGGTAGGAATTTGCCCTCAAAGTATTTTTGCAATTGTTAAATGAATCTATATAATGTATGAGTACTGAAATAAATGTAATATTCTACCATAGTCTAATTTATTGAAATGTAGATGTAAATATAAAATAAGCAATTTCATTTAATAATCAATTAATTAATTCCAGTTTTTGTTTCATGTGCATACTCCAGAATACTTTTTTTTTGGTCTGGAAACTTTTTTAATTGCAAACAAATAAAAATAAATTTAAACACAAATAAAAATACATTTCAAACTGAGCATTTCTTGTAAGTATAAAAACATAATGCATTAATTAAAAAAGACATAAACAGCCTCTATATTGTGCAACTTAACCAGCTAGCTTAAAAACTTTAGTATGAGACATAAGAATACCGTAGGTTCAGGACTGTGCATTTATGAGCTAGACCAGACTAACTAAACTTACTTAAATGAAGAAACCTTGAGAGGAAACACAAATATAACCATTTATTTTGGTTACATGACTCATTTCACTCAGTCCCCTCTGACAAACTTTGCCACGTTTCACAACCTTCTCTTAAAATGTGCCATTACCAAACACATCACTCGCAATAATTCTTTTCACCTTCCTTTTACGATGATAATTTGACGGTATCCTAAAAAAATAAATGGTGTGTATCTCTACTTACTTCCCAGGACATTTATTGATAGACACAGCTTTTCAAAACAACAGCTCTTGTTTATTTTTTAAAGTGCTTCATGCATCTACTGCAAAACATTGCACATGAATATTGTGTGGCAATATTTAACAATTAATAACTTCAAGTTATGTCCAGGCTATATATAGGAGAATATGCCAAATCAGGTTTGCGCAGTATAATTTTCATTGCTTTTGTAATAAAACAAAACAAAAGCAGTTAAGATGACATCAAAATGTGAAACTAACCTAATAAAATATTTTAAACCAAATAGATTTTTGTTTCTCACTACAGCACACACTGGCATACAAATTAGCCTAGAACACTGCAGTAAGAAAGGTAGTTGATGGTGTTATGTCTTGTCAACGTTTACTTGCTTTGTCATATGGTACGTGTTTGCAAAATGAGTCAGTGAGGGTTTTCTGAGTGTGTTGTGCAGATTTAAGGCCTCTTTATACTCTCCCGCTCGCGCGGCCGACAACGGCCGCATTGCATCACGTGACCAACGAATTGGCCTGCGAGGCCCCTCTTGCGTCGCTTGGTGCGCACGTGGCAAAAATTGTTTCTGCACATAGAATGCCACGGAGATCATCTCTCGTGATTGGTCCGTTTTAGTCACATGCTGTGATGTAATCAGCGTTACTCCCGGTTCCACATAGCACCTACGCCGCCGCCTTCTCGCTCGATTTTGCAGTATAATTAAATCATCATCATCTGGTCATCTAGGTCAATTTGTTCTAGCACTCTCCGTTCCACGGTCGCCATTGTTGTTGCTTTGTTCCTTGTTACGGAAAGGAAAGTAAAAATGTCTACCGGAAATGCCGACTTGGAGGAGAACTGCAGCACACTTTCAAAACAGTGTGCGTGGGATGTGCTCGAGTCTAAAGGCAAACTGCGTGCGGGATAGCCGCAGTGACGTCAGCGCGGTCGGCGTCTGCGCCAGTATAAAGGAGCCTTGACCTTCTCTTTATCGGGAGTCATGCTTGTGGAATCGCAAAGTTTTACATATTGCTCATACTCACGGTTGGGAGGGTTACTTTGGAAATGTATTCTGATACAGTTACCAGTTACCGATGACAATGACGTTATGTGACGTCATGACCGCGGAATCTTTTTTTTAGTTTAGCAGCTGGTATTGGTAATAGTGTTTAAACAAGTAAAGCACTGGGTGATCGGGTAATGAAATATTTACTAACTGTGCTGCCTTAGGGCTGTGCTAGCTAGCTCCTCCATTAGCCTCATCAGCAGTCGGGATGACTTTGACAGCACGCAGTTTGCTTTGTAAATGTTATTCAAAATGAATAAATCCTCCAGTGACTATACGATCGGAACAACGTCCATTCTCTTCGTTTCACTTTTAAATGACCGCGGTTAGGAAGCCACCACGTACATGGAGTGACCTGTGTCATTTTCTGTTGGCCAGCAAAAAAAACTATACATGCGCTACATTGAGGTCCACAGTGACCGTTCACCCACTTGTTAAAGGTCAGAAGACAAAGATGTTATGGAGTGAGTTAAAATTCATATTTGCATTGGTGATATGTTATGTAATACATGCATGTCACTTCCAGCAAGTTGTCAACTATAGTTAAGCTAAAAATTATGTTTTTATTATGCGTATTGAGCATTCCCAGTACATACCCAAAGCTCAAGACAAACCACATCTGCTGGGTGTGGTTACTTTATCCACCGCAAGGGCGACCGGAAGTGAGCTTGCAATTTACAAACACAGCGCGCTACACTGTATACGCAATGGCGAGCAACGTGTTAGAATATGAGGACGAGGAGGAGGATATTGATGTACAGGAGCACCCAACTGAACTTGGCATCGTCAAACCGTACATGTTTGAGCCGATCAGGAGTTCGGAACCTGACAGTGACGATAACGAGCAGCCAAGTAACAACTGTACAACAGAAAGACTGGCCACTGGGTCGATATGACGGTATGTCAAAAGGATGTCTTTATATACAGTCCTAGCTTGAAATAATGAGGAATGATTGTAATCAATTCTTTTCCAGAATGAGAGTGCATAAAGAGGAGGATGCTATTCATGTGGCACAGCTTGAAGCAGGCATCAGGTGTAGGTGGAGATGGGCCTGGCTCAAGTTGGAGGCCAAAACAAAAAAGCAAAGGAATGAGGCAAATTTAATTTTAATACATCCATGTTGTACATCAACATGTACGAGAGCGGTTTAAATAAATGTTTTTCTGCGTGAAGAAAATGTGTTTATTTTGCTTTATTGTACTCTTCAGAGTCTTCCAGATTGCTTAATTTATGTTAAAATCCAAAACATTCTCTGCGGGAGCCCGGGGGATCCCCCCCAGGACCCCCCTACAATGTTTTTTTTTTTTATTTTTTATTTTTTTTTTTGGTCACCTTTTTCATGCCTTTGGTGTTTGCATGTCTGATGACGGAGTTGTAGGTATATACAGTACAAGGAAATCCTCACCTCTTGTCTGTGCTGCTTCGCCGCTGCACCGTGGTGGCTTTGAGATTTAGTTCTCTTGCTGGCGGTTGAAGTCCCGATGGGCGCAGGAAAAATAGTTGGCACCACAGCTGGTTTCAGCCTCTGCCTAACTACACTTGTGTATCCAATTCTCTCTGCTAAGTCTTTCTCAAAACATGCCAGTTCGAAGTGATCAGCACAGAGTTTGCAATGCTTGCTAGGCACCCATAGCTGACCACGTTTCTTCCCCTATTGATTGACTTTCCCTAGCCATTGGTCACGTATTCCTTTTTCACTTGGAAAGCAAAAAAAAACTCTTGAAACTGCCTGAACCATTTGTAGAACCAAATGCCACACCATAAACCACCGTGCACCGCTAAATCATACGAAAACAAATATACAAGAACGGAACAACAGCATGGAACAATAGCACACAACAGCGAATGAACAGGCTGTTTGGCTCATGTTGCGTCACAGCGCCGGATAGAGCCGAAGACCGGAAACTCTGGATTAAAAAAGCAGAAGGCACATTCTGAATGATATTTATCGATTTAACTGGTGTATATCTGCTATATAATCACTTCGAAATGTCAGATGTGGTTTGTAAACGTGGGTTCTAGAGTTATCAAGAACATTTTTAACATCTTTGTCCTCTGACTTTTAAGATGCTAAACTCCTGAGAAGGTTGCTCAGTCGGCCCGCTAGTTTGCGAGCGAGAGTTTGTTTTGCTTACCACTGAGTTACATGACTGAATCGTGTCTGCTGATGCGCCGAATGAGGACTTTCACGCGCTTCCTCCTCTTTCTCTTCCTCCTATACCGTCCATGCACCCGTTTGGTTGCTTTCTTTTCTAGACAGTATGAATACTCGATAATTTAAAATTGCACATCATTAAATCAACTAACGATTATGTCAAAGACTATATATATCGCCCACAACTTGTCACCATCGTAATAAACTGGCCACAAATTTGATGGTAGTCATAATTAACAGAAACCTAGCCCTCCGCCGGGCTAACGTTACATTGACGTTAATCTGACTGATTTACGCTACGTTACTTTTACCTTGTTTTAAGTCTTCTTTAGCATTCTGTGTGTCTTCAGCGGAGATGCTGTGAGATTTAAGTGCTTGAGAGACGTGCTGTTGTAAAATGCAAGGTCCGTGTTACAATGATTACGTGTCACCAATGTTAGCCGAGCTGCTCAAAATGCTATCACACTTTCAGCATTTAGTCTTTTTTCCGCATTTGTCTTCTCTGACGGCATCGCCATCTGCCCATTCTTTTAATCAAAAAGGGGCACTTCGCTTCCGCTTCCTTCCATTGCCTTGGGAACGTAAGCGCGTTGTGCCCGTGCGTCCCTTGAGCTTCACGATAAAATAAGCGGTTCCCAGAGGCAGATAAAATTCCTCAATTTTTTGTACCGGAGGTACTCTGAAAAACTTGAGTACCCTTTATCTCCCCTGTTGGAACACTGTCGAATGTAAATTGTGACTATTTAAATTAACTATGCACCGCCTCAGGTGCAGCATGTTCATGCCACACATAAGAATATCACTAACAAACTGGCCTGAATGATCGAACAGTGCTAGGATCTATTGCAGCGCCATAATTAATGTCTAATGAAAGCATGTGTGGAGAGAGCTGCTGGGTCTAATGAGGTAGACAGGCTCATATTTCTAAGGAATGCCGCCCCCACCCCCATCCCACCCTGCCTCTGTCTGGTAGAGTTTAAGCTATCGTTAGTTGGACCGCTGCCTGTGTGAGGTTTCACAGAATAGATGAGTTCCAATGAATGCTTTATCTGGCCAGACAAGGGTTAAAAACAGCCAGGCCGGGTGGGCAGTGGGGGGATGGGTTTAGGAGGCAACTGGGGGCGGGGGGGCTATGTAGACACAGTGCAGATGGTGATGGGCTCTCATGGAAGGGAGGGATCCCTATGTCAGTGTGGATGTCACAAGAACTGGCCAGATCGTGTTTGTTTTTCTTGTCCATTTAGCAGATTGAAGATGCATTAGCTAATGAAAGCAGCCTGGATAGGCAAGGTGGGGTGGTGGTGGAGAGGGGGATTCAGGGGGATAAAATACATTTCAGGCGGCGTCCTATTGGCGCGAACCGCAACAAAACAGCCAGAGTTGGATTACTTGTGGATGATGTGATTTGGATGCAGCTACATTGACGCAATCTTCTCTTAAGTTTGTACTCTTCTACCCACACACTCTCTCTCTCTCTCTCTCTCTCTCTCTCTCTCTCTCTCTCTCTCTCTCTCTCTCTGCGCAGGCTGTTCGTCAAAGTCATTCAAGCTGTACTCTCCCAAGGAACCCCCCAACGGCGGCAGCTTTCCCCCTTTCCACCCAGGCGCTATGCTGGACCGAGATGTGGGGTAAGTTGCCTTGAACCACACTGACACCAGCTTAAAGAAAACGAATAATGCTCTCATTAAGTTTTGTAGATACCGATAGTTGTATTTTGACTCACCGATAACTGGCCACAACATTAGACACTTGCACGAATAAAATCCAATGCGAGAGCTAAATCAAAAATTCTACTTTAACAAAGATGATAATGCTCAGTTTTTATTACCAATATCAGAGAGCTTGTTAATTTTAATGTGTTTATTCTTGTGGTTCGTCATTTCAGAAGTGCTTTTAATATATAGTGCAACCTCTAAGGTGGAACACAATCCGTTCTGTAAAAATTAGCGGCCATTTGTCTGGATTCTTAAATAATGAAAATAGTAATAATCCATTACTGGTTCAAACTGTCTGCATCAGAAGGTCTTTATTTTAATCCGCTGTGTGCGGAATGTCACATGACCAAATCCGGAAAACAGGTTTGCGGACTTCCCGTATACACTGCGCTAATGAGCATGATTACGTGTTGATGACATGATGGTTTGAAGCCGAACTTGCTAAAATGTTGTTGTCTTTATGTCTGGTGTCTTCAGACAAAAGTTAAATACATGCATATTATTTATTTATTAAACCATTTTCTACACTGCTTATCCTCACTAGGGTCGCGTGTATGCTGGATCCTATCCCAGCTAACTGTGGGCGAGAGCCGGGGTACACCCTGAACTGGTTGCCAGCCAATCGCAGCGCAATTATTTTTACAAATATGCTATGATATTTGTAAATACGAACAAAGCTCAAACATCAGAGCTTCATCCCTGTGCCATCCCACCGTTTACCTGTGCCGGGAGGAAATGCTTTCGCCTGTTTTGCAGAATGCGGGAGTAGGTTGCGCATATACTGGACTGGACAGATCATTTTTTGTTTTTTGTTTTTTAGCATTCATAATTGTCACACAAGTGTAAAAAAATTCACCACTGGAAAATGGAAAAGCAATAAAACACTCTACCCTATATTAGAAACAATATGTAAAAAGCTTACTGCTTTGAATCAGAATCCTAATAAGTCAACGAACCTCCGCTGCTTCTTGCTCTTTTTCTTGTTTCACCTTGTAAGTTATTGAGGCTGCTACTCCTTCTAAGAACATTATAGCAAAAAGCAAAACATTTACAGTTAGTTAATCATGAACTGCTGAACTGAAGTCTCGTGAGTGCCCTGGCATCTCAGATGACAACCTCTCAAACTCTTTTTCAAATAGTTTTTTTATTTCCAAGTTTATATGCAGATTTTAAACAAATGTTATGATACTGCACTAAAGATGAGTCATTATTTTGAGTCAAAGCAGACTGAGCGCATTTTAATTTATTTTTTAAATGGCAAACCAAATCAATGTAGAGATCATAACATAAAATAAATTGGTCGTAAAATGCTTGAACCTCACACTTCTAAAGCAGCTTTCATTCCTGAATTGAAACTTCCCAATTCTGATTGTTTTCTCTCTGTCAGGCCTACACCCATGTATCCCCCATCATATATGGAACCAGGAATTGGGTGAGTTCAGAGCGTTGCAAATAAAGTAGGAATTATTGGTGTCATTACTGTGGACAGTTTTGCCAACAAAAACTAACTTTGTAAATCTCCTGTAATTACTTGTCTTGTGCGTGCGTGCGTGTGTCTGTGTGTGTGCACGCGAATGTGCTGTGGGATTTGACAGCTTTAACTTCATTCTGAGTGTTGAATTTCCCATTTCCTGCTCCAGGAGACCCACACCGTATGGAAACCAGACAGACTATCGTATGTATGAGCTGAACAAAAGGCTACAGAATTGGACAGAGGTGAGAGCTGGCATGCAATATATTTGGAGAGATTTACAAACTCAACAAACACACCCTGCTCTTTTAATTTTCAAGGCAATTTTAATAACATTCTGAGCCATGCATGTACTGGGGCTATGTTTTTAACATTTACCTCCCAGCTGCCATTTATTTGTGGCCAACAATGGCAAGAAGCTGAGAGTGGGAAATTAATCCTCGTTAATTTAATTTGTAATCAGGCTCTTATAGGATTATCTGACCAACCTGTCTGAAATGTAATTGGAGTGCCAACTGTTTAAATGCCCGAGCGCTCAGTTGTAATCAGACACACATTTTCCCTAAGTTTCCGTAGTTACGGCAACAAACACATGCATGTTAATCTCTGCACATCAGAAGGATTTTTTTTGCCGTGTACTGTAATTTCATGTTTGACAAGAGTTGTGAATCCAAACATGCAATATTAATAAAGTTCCCATTTCAACCTACATCCAGAATGAGATCAGTTTTGTTGACTTGTGGTCATATGCAGCAAGTAAATGGAATTATGACTGAAGGAGTGAAAGTTGTTTGTGGTCCCTCTTTCAGGATTGTGACAATTTGTGGTGGGATGCCTTCACCACAGAGTTCTTTGAGGACGACGCAATGCTCACAATAACGTTCTGCCTTGAAGATGGACCCAAACGATACAGTAAGATGAAGGCCCGTGGACTGATTTTTCCCGCAGTGAGTGGGGCTCAGCAACTAGTTTTCATGAGTGGCTGGCCGTCGGCCACTAGTTTTGCTGTGATTCAGAATTTTAATCGCATGTGAATGGCATTGCAATGTTGCAGATGTAACAGCCAATCACAAATGTCATGTCGTATCACATGAGCTTTCCCAACGTTTACGTTTCCAGATCTTGATGGGAAGCGTGTCCACTGATTCCCACCTCGCTGTTCTGCAATTCTCTGCGTGACATACGCACACTCACAGCCGGCAATGAGGCGCTCTAAAGCTGCCATGCCAGCGGTTTATCAGAAAGAAAGTTGCATTTTCTGCATGTCGTAATTGCGCCACATAACCACTGATGCGAACAAAGGCGCATGCCCACGCTCTATCTCCACAATTGAGTACTAGATACTTCTCTGCACGTTTTCAGCAATGTTTTTCAAAGGTCAGAGGACAAAGATGTTAAAAATGTTCTTGATAACTCTAGAACCCCTTTACAAACCACATCTGACATTTCAAAGTGATTATATAGCAGATATACACCAGTTAAATCGATAAATATGATTCAGAATGTGCCTTCCGCTTTTTTAATCCAGAGCCTTCCGGTCTTCGGCTCTATCCGGTGCTGTGACGTAACACGAGCCAAACAGCCTGTTCATTCGCCATTGTGTGGTATTGTTCCATGCTGTTGTTCCCGTCCTTGTATATTTGTTGTCATATGATTTAGCGATGTCACGATGGTTTATTGTGTGGCATATGGTTGTACAAATGGTTCAGGCAGTTTCAAGAGTTTTTTTTGGCCTTCCAAGTGAAAAAAGAATACGTGACCAGTGGATAGAGAGAGTCAATCAACAGGGGAAGAAACGTGGTCAGCTGTGTGTGCCAAGCAAGCATTGCAAATTCTGTGCTGATCACTTTGAACCGGCGTGTTTTGAGAAAGACTTAGCAGAGAGAATTGGATACACAGGTGTCGTTAGGCAGAGGCTGAAACCAGCTGCGGTGCAAACTATTTTTCCTACGGCCATCAACTGACCTCAACTGCCAGAAAGAGAACTAAATCTCGCAGCCGCCACGGTGCAGCGGCAAAGCGGGGCAGACGAGGTGAGGATTTCCTTGTATATACCACGACTGTCCATCCATCCGTTTTCTTTACCGCTTATCCTCACTAGGGTCACGGAACCTACGACTGTATTATGGTTATTATGCACTGGGCAGTAGGGAAAAAAGACCCAAGCAGTACTTTTCAGTACTGTTGTCTATATGACAAGCCAACAGACACGGCAAAGACTTTCTGTGCGGCGTGTTATAAAGCTACTGGAGCAAGGGGCACACAATATATAGGAATACTCCGTACTATGTAAAAGTTTGTGCCGTGTCACTGAAAAAATACAATATGTATAGTCGTGCTAAAGAATATTGGCAGCCCGGTGTCTTGAGCTTCGGGTATGTTCAGCGAGTGCTCAATACGTGTAATAAAAACCTCATTTTTAGCGAAACTATAGTTGACAACTTGCTGGAAGTTACGTGCATGTATTACATAACATATCAACAATGCAAATATGAATTTTAACTGACCCCATAACATCTTTGTCCTCTGACCTTCAAACATGTATAATGTGTTAAGAAACACATTTCTGAATTCACTTTTCAGTGTCTTTAATGCTAAGTATATTCTACAAAATCAGGACCACCTTAGCTATTTATAAATCAGAGACTTCATTAGGGGAATAAAATGTCACACGACCCTTGGAGGTAAAATCTTGGGGATTTTCCCCAATAGTTTATGATGTTGGCACCTACCCCAAAATAATTTCTAGCTCAGGGGTCACCAACGTGGTGCCCGTGGGCATGTTGTATCAGTGATCATTTGAAAATGTAAACGCACACAAACGATTTATAGAAATAGTGTTACGGTTATCAGTTTCCTATGTAATATAATCAGTCTTCACATAAATGATTATTATTAAAATAACAATACTAACAAATAATAAAGGTAATTTGAGCAAATTTGTTATTTCAGAAGTGTGCATCAAACTGGTAACCCTTCACATTAATCAGTCCCCAAGAAGTAGCTCAGTTTCAAAAAGATTGGTGATCCCTGTTCTATATTATACCATGCACTCCATAATCTAAATATAGACCATACTCTGGACATTAAAACGAGGTGGGAAACAGAGGGCAACCTCACAATTACTGTAGAAGAATGGGACAGAATCTGCAGACAGCAATAATTGATAAGAAGCTTTAATTCCTGGAGGAAATACAGGTAGAAGAACTTCGATTCGTGTGTACCCCAGCACAGAAGACTCGAGGCCAATTGATACTTTCCGCATCGCTCATCTGCAGACTGCGCGGAGATGTGCAAGCGGTTTTATTCATACTAAATACTGGGGTTACCGTTGGTATGCGTTCCACAGTACGCATTGGTCCATGCATCCCTGCTGAACTATCCAAATGCCGGACCTGTGAAAGTGAAAAGAAACGGCTCCTTTGTTTTGTAATGTTTAGGATAGTTCACGCTAGGAACTTTGAGCCACCTGGTTAGCTTTATTTTCCTTGAAATTGGAATTCTGAAGATAAGGATACCGGAGGATTTCTTCAAACAAGCGAAGCAGGCGCTATTGTTGAAAATATCGTCATCCATCCCTGAGCGCGAGAGTTTGTGCAGACCCCTCTGCAGTCGATCAAGCGCAGCACAATTTTTGTGACCGCACAGACTGAACGCATATGAAGTGCACCGACAACGCATGTGTCAGCGCAACGAAAAGCAACTAGGGCGCCTGCTTCGCCTCATGTGTGTGTGAAGAGATCTGCCGGTATCTCCATCTTTAGGATTCAAATTTAAAGGAATATAAAGATAACCAGATGGCTTAAAACTCCTGGTGTGGACTATCCCAAACATTAAAACAAACAGGCACTGTTTCTTTTTGCTTTCGTGGCGCGGCTCACCTTAGTACAGTAAGCACTATAGGAAATGGACAGGGAGAACATTATATGTGACTACATTATTATAATAAACATGCTGGTTATTAAGTGGTATTTTCGCTCAAATATAAATGTTTTATTTTTTATTTTTTTTACCTCCAATTGATTTCTTTTTTTCTTTTAGCCATTGGTAGGACGTTGATTCCCAGATATTTTCGGAGCATCTTCGAGGGGGGTGCCACAGAGCTCTTCTACAACTTGAAGCATCCAAAGGAGTCCTTCCACAGTAACTTTGTGTCTCTTGACTGTGACCAGTGCACCATGGTGACCCAGAACGGCAAACCCATGTTCACACAGGTACGGCCAGTCTTTCTACAGCCTTCCTTTTGTTGACTTCTCAAATTAACCTTTTGCTCTCCTGGACAAGGTTTGTGTGGAGGGCCGTCTGTACCTGGAGTTTATGTTTGATGACATGATGAGGATCAAGACGTGGCACTTCAGCATCAGACAACACAGAGAGGTCCTCCCCAGGAGCATCCTGGCCATGCATGTGAGTGCTCGACCCAAAAAACAAAAACGTCATGCATTTACAGTAGGTCCTGTGCCCTTTAATTTAACTTCCTGTTGTTCATCATGCTCCTGCAGGATCCTCAGATGCTGGATCAACTGGCTAAAAATATCACCAGATGTGGGCTCTCCAACTCCACACTCAACTACCTCCGTGTAAGGAAGTTTGCCCTTAATAGTGCTCATCACAACCAGATTAATACAGTGGAACCTCCTCAGTCGAAGCCCTAAATGGGGTAAATTTTGGACTTCAACAAGTTTTTAGGAAAACTAAAAAAAAAAAAAAAAAAGTCAAACAGAACTCATAAGTGATGTCAACAAATCTTGTGAGACTTCAGCTCAATGAGTCTTCACTCGTGTTTTGCATTTTCTTTGGCTTTTTGTGATGACAAAGGAGAAAGGGGTGATAACGATAGACCTGGCCGATATATGCCCTTTTCAAAGTAATCGTAATAGGCCAGAGTGATGATATATTCTTATTGTCTCATGTAAAATAAGCATCTAGGGCAGGGGTTGGCAACCTTTAATACTTAGAGCCATTTTGACTGTCTCCCACAGAAAAAAAACATGGGAGCGACAAAACCCTTCTGATATCTAAAGTGAGGATAACACTGCATACTGTATATCTTTTTTGAACTAGTATGTATGTATTATTTTTGACGAGGCTTTTTTGACGTTAACTAACAAAAAAGAAATTTTACATTTGCAGAACTAACTAACTATAATTATATCAAAATGTCCTTCGTTTTCTTCTTTGTCAAGTAATATCCATGGGCTTTCAGCATTGATTTTAAATGTATTTGTTTCGTTACAGGCATAGATACAGAATGGGTACTGAAGGAAGGTCGAACAGTCCTTTGGGAATTGTAGTTCACTTACTGTGTGTCGCCTAGAAGTGACGTCATAGGGCAACGCCGTCGTATTGGCTGCCACGCAGCCCAAGTGCAAGTTTTGCCGCATAGCTAACTTTTATGCCCAAGATGTTTTTGTTGCTACTTGTTGCTAACGAAAATGGCTAAGATGGCTACTGTACTTCTGCAACAGCAGGGAAACTTGCAAAGCTTTGTCACAATAATCATGGACTCAACAAAATATCAGACTAGATGCACTTTTACTGGGGATACAGGAGGTAAACACAATCTTTCTTTCTATCTGCCTTGCCTGCCTGTCTGTTTGTTTGACTATGACTGGCCCTGAGTTTTTATTACACAATTCTTATTGTGACTCGATAAGTACCCCATATAAAAAAACTAAAACTAATATTGAAACTAATAAAAACTAAACTAGAATGAAGCATAAAAATTAACAAACCTTCTCTAAAAACTAATTGCAACGAACTGAATTTGAAAACAGTCTAAATGAAATAAAAACTAACTAAGGGAAAATCCCAAACTATTATAACACTAGTGTACACACACACACGTTTCTTTAGGGCAAACTTTAAAAAGGACTACGATTGGCTCCTGTTTCAGTTCAACTCTCGCTCTCTTTGTACAACATTATTTGTCTTAAAATGTAACTCTGTCAAAAATGCCGTTTTAACATCTGAGAGAGCAGTCTCTGTTTTTTATTTTGACGTCATCACTTCATGGCAAAGAAAATAATGGAGGAAAAGAAATTTGATATTAAAGGGGATCATGCATGAATAATGTTTTGCCAGTAACATCACTCATTATGCTGCTTATATACTGCGTTCATCTATGGCCCAAGTCTAACGATTCATCAGTTAATGTTTTTTTTTGCATGTTTTTGTACTTGAAAACTCCCCACTTTTGTAAAGTTAAACAAATATTAAAGGACAAAGTATTGTAAAACAGTCATATCGGTCTCCAAGTCATATCTATGTTGTTGTAAAGCAATAAGGTACCCAAGAATAAGTTATTTTATTCATTCTATGTTTCTTAAATTAACCCTCTGGTGCAAAGCACCACAGTAGTGCCACACCGCTATGCACCAGAGGGTTAAATGGCCAATTAATCAGTTTACAAACTTTTTTCTGCCAACTATCCGGAATCAGCATCAGCCTTAGAAAATCCATATCGTCAAAAGTCAAAAGTATATTAATGTATAGTACAGTTAAGTATATTCAATATTTATGTCATAAATGTTATGTGTTCGTTTGCACCATAGAGTGCTAAGTTTTAATTTTACCATAGAGTACAGTTAATAAGGTTCTATGATGCTGACATTTTAGCCTGGAACAAATGAATTCACTTGACAGTTTTCCCAATGGGGGAGATTGTTGGAAGTTAACCGGTGTCACTGAACAGATTGTGTTCGA
Organism: Phyllopteryx taeniolatus; assembly: GCF_024500385.1. Lineage (NCBI taxonomy): Eukaryota > Metazoa > Chordata > Actinopteri > Syngnathiformes > Syngnathidae > Phyllopteryx > Phyllopteryx taeniolatus. Next base: position 16,434,182 of record NC_084512.1, read on the forward strand.
CTTTGGAGGTTCCGCTGTAATGGGCTCAGCAGCACATGTAACAATCAGTCTGTTTTGTTATTAATGAAATCCTAAAATGTTATCCTCTTAAGCTATGTGTGATATTGGAGCCCATGCAAGAACTGATGTCAAGACATAAGACCTACAGTTTGAGCCCCCGAGACTGCCTGAAGACTTGCCTCTTCCAAAAGTGGCAGAGGATGGTAGCACCACCAGGTAAAAAAACAAAACGCAACAAAAAAACTCCACTTTTTAACTTTGTCCAAAAGCGTAGTAGAACTCTTTAAGTTCATGGTCTCCCCTCCATGTGCACTTGTAGCCGAGCCGGCTAGACAAGCGCCCAACAAGCGGCGGAAAAGGAAGGTGTCTGGCGGCAGCACGGTGAGCTCCGGCGGGGGCGGCAATAACAACAGCAACAGCAAAAAGAAGAGTCCAGCCAACAGCTTCTCCCTCTCCAACCAGGTACCAGTTAGCATAGCATCTACTTCACCTTTAGGTGGAGCAGCAAAGGTCCCCTGAAGGTTGCGACGAAGATGGAAGCATAGAGCGCATCTGGAGGTGGGCTTTGTGTTGTGCGGAGGGCAGGGGGAGGGAACGATGAGCGGTCCCAGTCATTGTCATGTTTTTTTGTTTGTTTGTTTTTGTTTAGTTTTTTTGTTTTTGCCATTTTGCCTTGGTCTGACTTCTCGTCAGACTAAGCTTGTCAGTGCACATGAGCCACACATCGTGTTACTTGGTTGGTTGAGACCCGAGGTGGAATTTACCCCATTTTCCTAAATGCTGATTTTTTTTTTCCCACTGCAGAGTACTGCCTCCTCTAGCTTCGTTGGTTAGGGGTGGTCAAAATAGTACAGTGGGAAGCTGTGAAAAACCAAGGCACATTAAACGCATCGCCAAAAACAATAAAGGGAGGAAAAGGGGGAGTCTCTTATACTCACTTTGCAGCATGTAGCCGTTGGCCAGATTAGGGAAAGGCATTTTATTCAAGAGGACACTGAGGGCGGCAAGGAAACGGACCATGTCAGCAAAGTGGAGACTGTGGATTTCAATACTGCTAGAGCTAAGGCACAACAACCGGTTTTGAATGCGGGTTCCAGCCGCATAAATTTTCAAGTATGTTGTGATGACAAATCTGCTCGACTAATGAGCGACCATCAGTGATTTATTTATATGGTATTGACTTGGACCTGGCCCGTGTCCTATCAGCAATATTCACACATTATTACTTGTATTAATAATTAGGGCTGCCACAAACGAGTATTTTTTATAAACTTTTAATAAACTTTGCACTTTGAACCAGCATTGCTGACATTTATATATCCATCCATCCATTTTCTACACCGCTTATCCTTTATGATATTGGAAATTAAAAATAAGGCAATACTATGGCCTTTAACATTTCGAGCGGGAAATGTTTAGTGCCCTTACAAATTATGGAAAAAAAACATGCACAGTGATGTACAATTACAACGACAGAATTACCTTTCATCGGTAAGAGTCTGTATTAATAGCATGGGCTTTGATGTTGACAAAAAAGTAAACCTCATAAAAGACGGTTGAGAAATGAACAAGTTCAGATTTGTTTTCAATGTACGTGTTGCCTTAATGGGAAGATTATTACAATATCAAAGCAAAAAAAAGAGTCCATTATTAAATATATTTTGTAAATTTTGATCATCGACGTAATCGTGACTAGTCGACTAATCTTGGTAGAACCAACAAAGAGGAAACAAAAATAAAGTAGCGTTGAGGAGGGCGTAAAAGACATTTCAATATAAGGGTAAAATGTTGAGTAGGTAAAGAGTGCCATTCGTATTGAACACCAGCAGAAAGCTGGCTGGCTTGACAGCAAACAGCAGCGTGATGGAAGATTCTAGAAGAGGTTCCACAGTCAGGCGAGGATCCTTGCGAGGTTGATGCCGGAGAAAGCAAGGTGGTACACTTCTCAAGATGACAGAAAGAAAGGTCTGCATCACTATTGTCTGACTGTGACAACACAACAGGGCAGGCATCAAGGGCCTTGCCGGCTTTGCTTTCACGTAGTTGCCATCCTACCTGTCAGGACTTTGAAAATTCCCTTGCTGACTTCATGGTTGCTTCATCTTTCTCACAGTTCTGAGGTTTAGGGTTCAAATCTCAGCTGCGGCCTTCCTGCATGGAGTTTGCATGTTCTCTCCTGTGCTTGCGCGGGTTTTCTACGGGTACTGCGGCTTCCTCACACATGTCAAAAACATGCACAAAGACCAAATTGTCCATAGGTGTGAATGTGATTGTGAATGGTTGTCTATATGTTCAAAGTCAGCTGGGATAGGCTCCAGACTCCAGAAGGACAAGTGGTATAGAAAATGGATGGATGGATGTACTTAATGCCCCCCATTTAGGGCTTTTACACACAGTGTGCACTTTGGCCAGAAACATAACACGTGATAGAACGTGTTGTTCCGTCCACCGTCCCCCCTGTATAAAGGGGATAATATGTGCCGGCCCTTACTGTCCCCTTTAGGACGTGATGATGGTGGGAGAACCCACCCTGATGGGAGGGGAGTTTGGTGACGAGGACGAGCGTCTGATCACCCGACTGGAGAACACCCAGGTGGACGGGGCCAACGGCCTGGAGGATGAGGACAGTTTCAGCAGCTCACCAGCGTTGGGGTCACACTCACCCTGGAACAGCAAGCCCCCCTCCAGTCAGGAGAGCAAGAATGACAACTCCCAGTAGTCCCCCCAACAGGCTCTTATTTGAGACAGGAGTTTGCAGGGAAGGCAGTTGTTTTGTTCATTCAAAGATGACAGCTGCGTGACTGAAGAGGGAGGGGTGTTCTTTCGTGGACGAGCCCAGGGTGGGCAAAGTATGGCTTGGGCCACATCTGGCCCTTTGCAGCCTTTAATCCGGCCCGCCAAGCAAGAATATAACCATTTTTTACCCCCAAAAAGTAAAATGCATTTATTTTTGTAATTAATTTATCTCATTAAAAATGTTCTATTTTTTGGTAAATAATAAAAACAAAACTGTTTGTAAAATAAACCATCTATTTATTTAATTTAATAAAAATAAATGTAATTATCCATTCATCCATTCTATGCCACTTATCCTTTCTTGAGGGTCACAGATTAACCGGATCCTATCCCAGCTGACTTGTGGCAAAATTCGCACTACACCCAGGACTGGTCGCCCGCAGTCAGTCGCAGAGCACATATAGAGATGGACAACCATTGACACTCACATTCACACCGTCACTGAGTGGGAACTCAACCCACCCTGTCTGCACCGACGTTAGGCGAAAGTAGTGGTACTTACCCCACCCGTGATGTGACTGATAGTTAATCAATTATAAATCATAAAATATTAATTAATAAAATACATTTTACATAACTTACAAAATATTAGTCTAATAAACAAGTTTATTTTATTAAATGATTGGTTAAGATAATTAAATTTATTATAAAGTAGACGTGCACCAATTAATCAACTATTTTGGTAATCGATTAATCGTTTGGAGACAACTTAAATTTGTCAATCCTTGGAGTTTCAGGCTCTCAAAAGTAAATATTCTCAGATTTCTGTAGTCTTTCATTGAAGCAGAGTGATTATCTTTGTGTTTAATCAAAATAAGACTTTTGCAAACGTCCGCTTTTACTTTGGACAACAATGACAACATTTTTGCCCATTTTTTTGACATTTTATGGACAAACCCAGTAACTGAATCATAAGTAATTATGTTTGCATTTTTTTTGCACCGTTAATTTGAAAAGATGTCCTACTTTTGAATAAAGGGATGGAAATAAAAAAAATATTTTTGTTTTATCTGATTAATTGAAACCATAATCGACAAATGAGCTATTAAAATAATCGTTAGTTTTAGCACCACTATAAACAATAACAATATTTTATTATTATAATAATCTTTTTACATAAAATACAAATATTAGTAAAACAAACCATTTAAAAAAAAAAAAAAGTATTTTATGAAATGGTTAATGGAGCTTTATTAATTTACATTTTAAAATTAGCTTGAATTACTATTTTATTCAAATAAGCTACATGAATATTAGCTGAATAAAGAATTTAGCATTTTTAATTTAAATACAATAATCAAACAGTATTTTAAAATTAACTATTTTATTAAAATCAATGATTTTAAATACACAACTTTTTTTCTTTTTTTTTATTTTTTTTTTATTTAAACGTCTATAAACGACCTGGCCCATGTCCTGTGTTGAAACTCAAACGTGGCCCTTGAGTATGAAGTTTGCCCACCCCTGGACTACTGCAGACAGTCACATGCTGCTTCACATTGCACATGCTCAGTGGTGCTCAAGCCCAGCCCTCGTCTGCTCAGGTGCACCCGGTGGCGGCCGCGTGTGTTTAGTGTGTGTGCGCCCACTGTGGCGTTTCAGCCACAGTCGCCCCGTAGTCCCGAGCGCTCGTCATGACCGCCGTGTTCCGTGGGTTCTTGTTCCAACCTCGGGTCTCTGGGGCGTGTCCTCCTCGACAGCGGCCCCCTTCGCTGCTTCTGTTGTGCTCATGTCACAGGAAAAAGAAATGTCAATTTTTTTTTTGTTTGTTTGTGTTGCAGGCTGCAGAAAAAGTGTGTGCATTCTTTTAAGTATCAAAATTCCTCATCCGCTTCATAAAACTCAATTATTTGTTTTTGTAGGACCTGGTTGGAACAAAAACCTGTACAGTGCCGGAGCTTGAGGACCGGAGTTGAGAACCACTACGCAATCTCTAACACGCACACACACACACGCACGCACACACACACACACACACACACACACACACACGCACGCACGCACGCGCACACACACACAGACACAAACTCACTCACATGCACACGCTTTCATATAACATGCAACATTTGGGTACAGCAGCAAGGTGGTACGCAGCATGTCTGGACCAGATTCGACACAAGTGTGTTTTCATTTTTTTATCTTTTTTTTGTATTTTTTTTTTATGTAAACAAAAAATACCCCAGAAATATTCTTTGCACTGTTTTCACAATTAACTTCCATCTATCTTTCTTAACTGTTATTTTTTTTCTCTCCCTCATTTTTGCTGATGTAAGAAGTGTAAACCATCTGAACCCTCATGTATAAATATTTGCTGTTAGACCCTTCTTCTTGTGATGGTAGTAATGTGAGTTGATATAGAATCCTCCATCTCATGTCACACTGTCAATCAATCGAAGGCCAGTGATTTGAATGCTTTGCCAACATTGTGGATGGTAGGGGTGGGGATCCTTTGGCCAATGGGATGCATTTCTAAAAAAACAAATACCAGCACAACCTTGGAGGATTTAACAAAAACACTTTATGAAAAAATGCTCATAATGATGAACATTTTTTTTTTTGATGGTTGTAACATATTCTTTCATTTGGTGGACATTTTCGGGTCCCCGACAGGCAAAAGGTTCTCCAACCCCGCAGTATGACATCAAGGCCTGCTATGTGTGCATTGTCTTGTCATCTTCAACTCTACCTGGGGGCTGCTCTCTTGTAACAGAGAACAGAAAATGTCTAAAATTTGCTACTCGAATATTTTAACACATTTTGACACCATTGTAAAATAAGGAAGATGAAAGAAAAAAAAACTTTTGTATTAAGTTTCCCAGAACTGTTTTTAATCTCAATTAAAGAAAGCTGCAGACCAAGGAGCTCCATGTAAAGAATCTCTAGATATCAACTCCACTGCGCTGTTTGGATTTAATGAAGAATCATTTTGTTGGCTTTACTTCTCATGTTTGTGTCTGTGCTTGTATATTTTTAGCTAGTCCTTTCAGTAAACGTTATTCTGTGTATCCCTCTCCTAGAACTATAAAAATCTCATTCTAATGTAAAGAGATAAAAAGCCTAAGTTTTCCAATGTGATTTTTTTTGAATGCTACAATCACAGATCCAATAATTCTGGCTTCATTTTAGCAAACTGTATTTATTTTTCTATGTACTAAAATGTCGTAGACAGTCCAATCCACCTGTACAGTGCTCATGAATAACCAGTGGAGTTTTTTTTTAAGGGCATCTTGGTCAGTAAATGCTCAGAGAGATCTTTTTTTTGTCATGACGCGCCCAAGTTAATCCAGTCTCATTATTTACACAATAAAAAAAATAAAAAAAAACTTTTATTTGCTGTTGTAGGTTTTCAGTCCATCTGAATCATGTATCAGATGTTTAAATTAAAGAATCGGACAACTTCATTTTATGAGTCTTTATTTACTCTTCATGTTCACAAATGTTTAAAAATTACATCCATTTTAGTAGTGGGATTTTGTCATCATGAACAGTGGGATAATGTGGCACCTGTGTCTAGTATTGTGGTTACTCTTATTACTTATGATCAAATCAAGGGGTACTGCATCACTCTACAAGGGGGTCCTCTGTTTACGGCGGGCCCTAAGTATGGCATTCGACCATTTTCTGCCATACTTTGTTTTATATTTATGTATGTGAAGTTTTTCATACAAATATTTACTGTAATTATTCTTAGTGTAGGTTATTGACATTCTCAAAAGTGTGGTATGTGAGGAACCACTGAATTGAATGTTTAAACTGCATGTTACTGGGTCTTTTTCTTCTGTCTTTTTTAAAAATCCAGTACATTTGTTAAGTACAGTTCAGTTGTATTTAACATTTAAATACAACCCCAATTCCAATTAAGTTGGGACTTTGTGTTAAACAAACAGAATGCAATGATTTGCAAATCATGTTCAACCTATATTTAATTGAATACACTACAAAGACAAGATATTTAATGTTCAAACTGATAAACCTTATTGTTTTTAGCAAATAATCATTAACTTGGAATTTTATGGCTGCAACATGTTCCAAAAAAGCTGGGACAGGTGGCAAAAAGACTGAGAAAGTTGAGGAATGCTCATCAAACACCTGTTTTGAACATCCCACAGGTGAACAGGCTAATTGGGAACAGGTGGATGCCATGATTGGGTATAAAAGGAGCTTCCCTGAATTGCTCAGTTATTCACAAGATGGGGCGAGGTTCACCTCTTTGTGAACAAGTGCGTGAGAAAATAGTCGGAAGAGTTTAAGGACAATGTTCCTCAATGTACAATTGCAAGGAATTTAGGGATTTCATCATCTACGGTCCATAATATCATCTAAAGGTTCAGAGAATCTGGAGAAATCACTGCATGTAAGCGGCAAGGCCGAAAACCAACATTGAATGCCTGTGACCTTCGATCCCTAAGGCGGCACTGCATCAAAAACCGACATCAATGTGTAAAGGATATCACCACATGGGCTCAGGAACACTTCAGAAAACCAATGTCAGTAAATACAGTTCGGCGCTACATCCGTAAGTGCAACTTGAAACTCTACTATGCAAAGCAAAAGCCATTTATCAACAACACCCAGAAACGCCGCCGGCTTCTCTGGGCCTGAGCTCATCTAAGCTGGACTGATGCAAAGTGGAAAAGTATTCTGCGGTCCGACGAGTCCTTATTTGAAATTGTTTTTGGAAATTGTGGACGTCGTGTCCTCCGGGCCAAAGAGGAAAAGAACTATCTGGACTGTTATGGACGCAAAGTTCAAAAGCCAGCATCTGCGATGGTATGGGGCTGTGTTAGTACCAATGGCATGGGGAACTTACACATCTGTGAAGGCACCATTAATGCTGAAAGGTACATACAGGTTTTGGAGAAACATATGCTGCCATCCAAGCAATGTCTTTTTCATGGACGACCCTGCTTATTTCAGCAAGACAAAACCAAACCACATTCTGCACGTGTTACAACAGCGTGGCTTCGTAGTAAATGAGTGCGGGTATTAGACTGGCCTGCCTGCAGTCCAGACCTGTCTCCCATTGAAAATGTGTGGCGCATTATGAATCGTAAAATACGACAACGGAGACCCCGGACTGTTGAACAGCTGAAGCTGTACATCAAGCAAGAATGGGAAATAATTCCACCTACAAAGCTTCAACAATTAGTGTCCTCAGTTCCCAAACGTTTATTGAATGTTGTTAAAATAAAAGGTGAGGCAACACAGTGGTAAACATGACCCTGTCCCAGCTTTTTTGGAACGTGTTGCAGCCATAAAATTCTAAGTTAATGATTATTTGCTAAAAACAGTCAAGTTTATCAGTTTGAACATTGAATATATTGTCTTTGTATTGTATTCATTTAAATATAGGTTGAACGTGATTTGCAAATTATTGTATTTTGTTTTTATTTATGTTTAACACAACGTCCCAACTTCATTGGAATTGGGGTTGTACAAAACAGGCGCATTTAACCTTTTAGAACTGTTTTTTAGGTACATGTAATTTTTATTTGTCCTATTCTAGTTTAGTTTTTTTTTCCCCCAGGTAGGTTTCTTTTCATATAAGCATAGTGTAAATGTGAAGCAAAGCCTCTGCCTAACAGTTCTGAGGAACCGGGTTCAAACCCGGCCTCGCCTGTGTGGAGTTTGAATGTTCTCCCTGTCCCTGCGTGGGTTTTCTCCAGGTACTCCGGTTTCCTCGCACATCCCCAAAACATGCGTGGTAGGTTAATTGACGACTCTAAATTGCCCGTAAGTGTGAATGTGAGTATGAATGGTTGTTTGTTTATATGTGCCCTGCGATTGGCTGGCGACCAGTTCAGGGTGTGCCCCGCCTCTCGCCTAGAGTTAGCTGGGATGGGCTCTAGCAGGCCCGCGACCCGAGTGAGGATTTATAAAAAACATTTGGATGAATACGTAGATCGACTACTAACTTTTTTTTTTTATGTTAGTTGGTCAGTATGCTGGTAACACTATAGTATATCATTATTATTATATTTAAACATCGTCGTGACCTGATGACCCCTTGTTTGTCATTGTCTTGCTACCTTGAAAGCCCTCCTAGGAGTAAAAAGAAATGTCACTGTCCGCGTCGGTCAAGAAAACAAAACAACACACGAAGGTAGTTTTAAGTAGATAACAAAGCAACACGTTATTATCACAAACACGGAACAAACAATGCGAGAAGAGACGCGTTCTTTGTCATATTCACTGATTTATTCCATTAGCGTCTGCATAGATAGGACGTCTTTGGAGGACGATTTTGCTATTGCTTGGCTAGTAGCTACGTAAACAATATCAGTCGATAAACATACTCAGATATTACACGTCAGTATGGCTTCTCAAGAGGTGGCGCAGCAGATGTGAGTATGACAAATGACACAGCATTGACGAAACAAACGGCAAATCTGTGCATTTCCCTCCTCAACTACAACTTCACAGCGGGATGTCTTAAATGTTGAGTTCGGGTATTTTCGGGTTTTACCAAACGACTCGCCGAGTGTAGAAGGTTTTCATGGATACTGGGAACAGACAAAATCTCACTAGAACCGCAGTTTCAATCTTCCTTTAATGACAATCAGTTTAGATAACTGTCAATTCTTATAGTGACTTATATCATTTATTATTATTATTATTATTTAATGTTGAATAAAAAAGGAATTTGCAATACATGTGTATGAGAGTTTAAAAAAAAATAAAAAATCATAATCTATGCTCATTTTAAAATTGGATTACGTGTAAGAACATTATCATTGTTTAATAAAATAAAAAGTAAGCTTATCTTTATGTCAAATGATTCATGCGTCATTTAATTCAATCATTTATGCATATTCATTCATTTTCCAAACAGCTTATCCTCATTAGGGTCGTGCTGGAGCCTCTCCCAGCGGACTCTGGGCGAGAGGTGAGGTACACCCTGAACTGGTCCCCAGCCAATCGCAGGGCACATATAAACAAACAACCATTCACACTCACTTTTCACACCTACGGGCAATTTAGAGTCTTCAAATAACCTACCATGCATGTTTTTGGCATGTGGTAGGAAACCGGAATACCCGGAGAAAACCCATGCAGGCACGGGGAGAACAGCCTTGGAGGGGCCTCGCACAGGGCGCGAATTAAGCTAGCACCACACCTGACTTGCAGCACTGGACTGCATGATATAGCTGATTTGGAGCGGTTCTCTAGGACAGCGGTCCCCAGCCTTTTTTGCACCACGGTCCAGTTTTATGTAAAAACATTTTGAGATACGGAGCCCGCCACCTAGTCAGCAGCTAATGCGCATACTCGGTTGCCGTCGCCGCCTCACGAGTGGCACTGTGTGGGGGGACTTTCTTCGCCACAAAGGCTCGCACCTGAGCTCAACTAAACAAAGAAAGGAATTAATTCATGAAGTGATTCGTTCAGTATGTTCACTGAAGTTATTTTGGTTTTTTTCGTTGCAAATCCGCACCACTTATGTGCACCCCTGGTTATACGATCTGTCTACATGCGTTGCTGCCCCGTTGTATTCAATCCATTGCTTATAGGGTTACAGCACCACAACATAGACATTTTTTTAGCCAACATAGACACTTTTTAACGTGAGCATTAAACTAGTGGACTGAAAGGCTAAGCTGCCCCAGGGCACTGCGGGGGAGTATGTTGGAAAACAATGTGTGTATTTACTTCCTTCACACCATTCTCTATGACTTCACTCATCTTTCCTTCACCTTCCTCCCAGTGGCAGCGCTGCTCTTTGGGGGAGCGCCCGCCCAGTCAACTTGACAACCGGCAGACCATACAGTATCGCAGAAGTGTCGCATATCAGGAGATTACTGAGCTGTGGAAGGTGAGTCTCTGTTCTATTTTTTGTGTCTTTTGCACTGCTTCATTTACATTACATTGAATTTATTAATCAACGCAGTGATTTCTATTCACTTCTCTGATTCCAGGGTTTCCTGTAACTGCACATAGTAGGAGTGTTCATTTGTTCCTCTATTAAGTAAAATGTACTGTACAGGATTTGACACAAAGTCATCCAAAACGTGGAAAATGCCACCAAAATCCTCCAAACGTTTGACAAGTTTGACAATTATTATATATGTCTGGCCTGTAGTCCATATCAGGATGGATATTAAGGAGATAAATTTCATTTTAATTAGTGATCCTGATGTAAAACTACTAATAGGTACATCTCAACAAATTAGAGTATGGTAGAAAAGTCAATTTATTTCAGTACTCACACATTATATAGATTCATTAAGCAAATTCCTGCCTAAAAAACTACAGTAAAAATGATTATCATTGTTGATTGTTTCTTCATTGTTGCATAATGTAGTTTCTGGAGATCAAAATTATACGTTTAAATATATGAAATATTTGATTGAGTGTTGTGCATCTATATAATATGACTTTCACTTTTTCAATTGAAGAAACATTAAGCTTTGACACTATTCTAATTTATTGAAATGTGTCTGTGAGTGGCTTGGCGACCAGTCCAGAGTGAACCCTGGCTCTCGTCCGAAGTCAGCTGGGATAGGCTCCAGCCCATCTGTGACCCAAAGTCAGGATAAGTGTGTAGAAAATGGATGGATGGATATTTAAATGTAATCGTTCATATTTGATTTGAGATTAAGCATCTAAATGCTTTGCTGTGTCTAGCTGGAATGAAACCAGTTTGTAATTGTAGAGGCGTGCTGGTGTTTTAGGTGTACACAGCATTTCATTGTGTTTACACTAGGAACACAGAACCATACCTGGCATCATGTATATTTCCTGTTATCCGCCAGTACTGTTTAAAAGTCCATACTTTCTAGTGGCACTAATAAGAAATGAGCATTACACAATTAGCTTTTTTAGACAAGCCCGACTGCCTGTTTTTTTTTTTTTACTCATGCATAGATTTACCCTGTGTGATGCTGGTTGCAGGTGAGACACTGCCCATCTAGGAACCCCTGATGTAAGCGCCCTTGACCAATCAGCAAGACTTCATGTATTGGCGCTAGGGCCAGGAGCATGTGGCAAGGCATGGCTGCAGTGTTGAGGGCCGCAGTAGGACTATGGCTTCTGGGGACTTGCACAGCCGAGTTAGAATGCCGACCATATAACCCAACGGACATGCCCCAGTTTGTGTTCTACGACTTGTCTGACCATACCACCGGCTTCATGGCTGCAACGGTTAATGGCTTCCTCGGTATGATCCAGCCCAACCCCTTTCCTAAAGGTTAGTATTGCTTTATAGGAGCCTTAAACAAGTTAAACAATTAGAAATTTGATCACAATTTTGGGGGAAAATATACTTGTAAAGTTGCACAAAACTTAGCCGAGAACTCAGTTCAGCAAACAACAAATGATTTGGGGTATTTTCAACAATTATTACCTACCTACCTACTTTGAGAAAAAAAGTCCTCGAGTTTACTTAATTCCAACTTGTACATTGGTTGCACATGACTTAAATGTGATCAAAGTACCCTGAAAAAAAGTCCTTTGAATACTTATTTTGAATATCCATCCATCCCTCCATAGGCGTCAGCATGCCTGCGACCCTAGTGTGAATGACACATAAAATGTGTTAAAGTAACATACAGAATATTATTTTTGAGGAAAACATGGGAAAATTGTCAGTTTACCATGTATTAATCATGTGCAACTGACATTTTTTTCATGGTGCTTTTATTGTCAATTTTTCAATATGCCTAACACATACAAAAGGATTGAAATTACGGTACTCAAGGGCCTGCGGTGCTACAAAAGACATAATAACATCAATATAAAAAGCTAAATAAAACTATGGTATAAACAGTATAAAACGTAATAATTGAATGTGCAAATATCAAAGCTCAGAGAACCAAGGCAAATAAGACATATATAAATTAGATGACAAAACCCCAATGCTGGTAAAGTGGCTGTTGTGACCCTCAGTGTCCCTACCTACCTAACTACCTACCTAGCTACCTACCTATGTAACATCCTTTCTACTTTCCTACTTAGCAAGCCACTTTTCCTGGTGAAAGCTTTCGATACCAACACTTTTTCCCGCCGGGAAGATTTCAACACCCACACTGCCAGTCAAAGGGTGCAACACACTTTCCCTGCTTTTTTCTAACAATGCGCAACATGGTACGCTACGGCATCACATTGAATTATTACAAGAATTATGTTAATGCAACTTCCATCATTTCGTTGTGGTTCCTTGGCTGATAAATTGAAAATTGTAATGTCAAAGTCCAGCTTCACCTCAAACTATGTCTATAAGCATAGGTTTTTTTTCTTTTTGCGATGGTTATTTGTTAATTTAGTTGGAGTTGTTTTTTTTCCTCATTTTCATTAATATCCAAAATGGATGTATAAAGGAATACGGTTGTGGATAAAATCTTCCCAGTTTTATACTAAGAGTACTGTATTAATGTTCCTACAAAGTAATAAAGGATCATAAGGAAGTAGAGATCGGGGTACGAGTGTAATAAGATTTTTATTTTAATCTTGCCTGTGTTTTTTAAAACATTTTTTTACATCACTCTACATGTTTGAAATAGAATTCAATAATAATTCAATTCAATGCAATCTATTCAGACTTTCAGTACTGAACAACAACCATTTCCATATCAGGGCAAAGGATGGACATTGAATGAATTTGATTTGAATGAATTTGACCTGTGCAGTGGATAAGGTTAATAAGTAGGTTGCCTGGAATTCTCAATTTTTTTCCCCCAAGTTAATATTTCACCTTAATGTGCTCCTTTGTTGGTTTTAGGTCCGACAGGGGCAGTTTTTGATTGTGGTGTTTTTGTTCCTTCTCAGATGACTCCATAAACACTTTCATATCAGAGAACAACATTTTTTTAAGTAGTCACAAAGCAAATATTCACAGCATAAATAGTGTATGCATCACATCAGAAGATGCAGGATTACAGACTTTATTCAACAAAGGGAGCACGCTGACGTGAAAAAAACGACTACTAATAGATAGTGACGTGACAGAAGTTCAACACAAAAACCATCTAGCGGACAGGTACTTAAAGACGGACGGTGGACAGGAAGCCACAGGAGGAAAACACTAAAATTAACTAGGAGAACAAACTAACTTACGCAAGGAAGAGGAACAAGAAAAGAAAAACACAGTAGTACTTACTAGAAAAACAGCAGGCAAAAATAGCTCTTGGCAGGACAGAACGAAAGTTGGAATGCACGAGAATGTAACAAAGCTGGCAAGGTAATGGCAACAAGCAATGTACAATTTCTCTGCTTTTTCCTCCTGCGTCTCCCATGCTTAAATACACTGCTAATGACAAATCACTAGCAGCTACATTGGGGGAGACTCTGCCTACCTACCAGCATTCAGGGACTGCAACACAAAGGAAAATTCCACACAGGAAACAAAACAAGATATGACATTCGAATGAAAATATTAGTGGTGATCAGTGATGCCGGTAACACGTTACTCCCAAAATGTGATCCAGTGACGTCACAAGTAATCTAACACGTTACTTTTTATATTAGAGTCAGATATCATATAGATATCAGTAGTGTGTGTGTGTGTGTGTGTGTGTATATATATATATATATATATATATATATATATACATATACACACACTATCTCAGTAGTCAGTTACTTTGATGCCAATAGTTACTTTTTTATTCACGAGAACCAGAGCTTAACATGCTTTTGCCTTCTATTCTATTGATCGTCAGACAACAGATATTTATTATTAACAAACTACAGTGCTTGGGAACATGAGGCATGTCAATAACCAGGATACTTAAATCAGTCACGGTGCATGTCATAAGTGAAGAGCAATTTTCAGCCTTTGTTTTATCCATCCATCCATTTGCTGAGCCGCTTATCCTCACAAAGGTCGCGGGCATGCTGGAGAACCTCAGAACCGTGAGGCAGATGCTCTAACCAGTCGATCACCGTGCCACCGCCTTTGTTTTGGTAATGACTAATAAAACAGACAAAACACACTATATTCTTAAATATCCATAACTAAAATGCACACAATGACTAACTACAATATCGAAAAAAGGCGAACTATTTATAAACGGAGCTGTCTGGGGCAATGACGTCACGTGACGTGTTGCACGTTTTCCGCACATAGTCAACTCACGTGTGCCCAAGTAGCCAGCGGCGCTAACACAATGGACGGTGACGACTCTGATGAGGGATTGGCATACTTAAACTGGAAATACAGTCACCACTTCCAAGTGTTTCTAAAGAGGACAATACTAAGGTTCATTGTACAATATGCGCGTGCACACAAACACACACACACTTGCCTTCATGAACACACACACAATCGGCAGGCTTGCTACAGTCTGCTATCTATCTATCTATCTATCTATCTATCTATCTATCTATCTATCTATCTATCTATCTATCTATCTATCTATCTATCTATCTATCTATCTATCTATCAGTTAAGAGTCTTTAAAGAAGTGTACTGAAAAAGGTGCGCTTGTTTATATTTAGGTGGCTATTTGGCATGTCAAGTCTGCTCTAAGTTGCTCATTTAATGTGGCTTCAACTACACTCATGTTTGTTATTGTTTCCTGTTGATGACATCATTCTGTAACTTGTGTGGCGTACATTGGCAAGTAATGGGTACGGTTAAGCTAATGCTTTTTTTGTACCTGTACCTGCTCCACCAAACAAAGGGTGAAACAATCGTTGTATATGTTAACCATTAAGTGTGAGACAATGCAAAAGCTGGGAAGTATTTTTATTTTAGATACACTGGGTTTTAGCCCACAGATAAACTCCCTCGCTTGGTTTCCTTCTAAAGGCCCCTCCTCTCCTTCCCCCCACGCCACGAGGGTGGGCGAGCCTCACAGGCTCAGCCTGGCAAAACCTTCTCAGCCGCTTCAACACTCGCCAGGCCAAAAAGAGCCTCCTCTGCAGGACTCCTCAACCACGCTTCTCAGAGCGTAAGAGTTGAGTCGCCAGTGAGTTGGTCCAGGCAGGAAGAATTTTCGTGCACAATTTCCCCTCTGAGGGCGTGGCAAACAATCTTCTTGTGCTTTGGTCCCCTGCAATTTTTTTCATTTCCCTTTTTTTTTTTTTTTTTTTTTTAAATCAACCTGTCGGCATCCTGTCAAGGCATCGGAACGTGAGCACACCTTGCTGCTTACCAAGTACAAATTAGTGCATAATAATTTAGGATTAAATTTACGATCACAAAGATTTCCAATTTTATCATCGCTCAACACGCATCAACTCATTTCATGCTCATATCACAAGTTCAGCCATCTGTCTGTAGTGTATATTGGTTTCGGATAAAAGCTTAAGTAAATTGGATAAGGAAAGTCGGGAGTTAAGATGCCTGCGTCTACTTCCGGTTTAGTTCGATGTATGTCGAAGGCTATAATTACTCTCTTAGTTTTGAAAAGGGGCACCATGTCTCTTTATATATGTAAATTTTAGAAAAAGTGACATAAACCTCGATTAATCTGTGTACTCTGGAAGGTTGCTACACGAATTAAAAAAGAGTTCTCGATTATAATGGTTTCACTATTAAACTGTAACACACACAAAACACAACAGGAAGTGCAATTTTATGGAAAATTTAATTACATCTAAAAGGGAAGCTACAGGGAAAACAATGCAGAGGGGCTTGACTATGAAAAGAAAATAATAATAATGGTAATAGAAAGGAAAATAGGGATACGTAAAGAAAAATAGAACATCGTGTGTTGCTGGACTAAAAATGAGCCTGAATAGGTTACAGCGTGTTGAGCTAGTACAAAATTGGAACTTGTTTGAAGTTGGTATTTTACCCCAAGATTAGTAGGCACTAATTTTATACATTCTGGCAATGATTGCTATCCTCTGCTCACAACCGTAGATCAGTTGGAATCTGGGAGTGGTCTGTCTCCGAGCATCTCAGGAAGAAAGGAGGCTGGTTTAGTTGAAGAAGATGCACAAAAAGTAAAAACAAAAAAAGGGCAAAGAAGTTGTTCTTCACACGTCCGGTGGGGTAATGCGACTTTTTCTCTTCCTGACTTTTTATGGGTCCGCTGGCAACTCAGAGAGCTCATGCTTGGCTGCAAGCGTACCTTGTACTCTTCGTAGCAGATTCTCTGATTGCCTGGCGGTGAATAAGTAGGCCGAGAAGCCAAGTCGCCATCACAGGCTCGCGTTGGCCAAACTTCGCTTTCGAACAAAGAAAAGGGGAAGGGAAGGGGAGGGGAGGCAGCATGGCGGAGCCGTGCTTGGGTAACTTTCAGCATGAAGAAAACGAGGGAGAAGGCGGAAGTCGAAGGGTTAAATACCCAGGGGGTGTGTCTAAGCGACGGGAAGTGGAGAAGACCACACCCATTGGCTTGAATTTCGTCGACAGTTTTGGCCCGTAAAAAGGGGTTTAAAAATCATATATTCATCTAAAATACTCCCAACTTTGTACTCTCCCACGCTTATGAAAGAAACATAATAACAAACGATTGTTATAATTCTGGCACAGGCTCTAAACTAATGTTCTTGGCACAATCGGTTTTACAGGTTATCAAATACAATGGGACATTCAGAAGGAGCAAATCCGGGAGGCAACCTGTAAAAACGCAATTACACAGGCATCATGGTATACATTTAAATATTCCTGAAGGTTTGTTCTGTTTGTTATAAGCGTCGGGTTTCAATGTCATTTTAATGTCCACAGGCATTGTTCAGCAGACATCAATCACTTTAGTTGCCGACCCCCCTTTCAAAATTAATTAAGTTTTTATCCAAACCAATATACGCTACACTTGTACTCATCCCTTTTTGAAACGCTGCGATTCCTAGTCTGGAATAACTTGTGCATTGAACTGTGATTTAAAAAAAAAAAAAAAAGTTTTCACAATCCCCTCTGCTTGTTCTAGATCTGATCAAGACAGCAATACTGTCTGAGGCGTTAACAGACGACGCTTTTATTAAAGAAGTGAGTAAAGGTTTATTTTTAAATAACAAAACATAGGAAAAACCTTGACCTGCTTTCCTCGTGCTGTTCCTCCAGGTGGTAACCCGAGTCTTTAATCTTGTGTGAATGTCCACAAAGAAAAAGTGTTTATGGATGTCTTTTTTGTTTCCCACGAGGGCCCTCCACTGATCACATAGCAGGAAACATTTTGCTTTTGCATTTCTGGGCTCTACTGAGAGAAAACATTTTACACGAAAGCATAGATAGTAAACAAGTTTTTTTGGAACTCTATTTATTTATTTATTTATTATATTTTAAGAAATGTACCTATCTAAACAAAATATTGATGCCTGCCTGCTTACCTAGCTACCATAAAGCTCTCAAAAGTAGCTAGGCTACCAACCTACCTGTATAAAATGTTATTGATAAGAAGCATTGTTACAACAGACATACAAATTTGTGCGCGATCAGGTGTTGTCCTACGAGGTGGGCTTCGTGTTGTGCGCAGTCATAGGCATCCTCTACGTCCTTCTGATGCCCTTAGTGGGCTCTGTGTTGGCCTGCTGCCGCTGCTGTGGCAACTGTGGGGGAGAAATATACCAGAAGCAGACGCCCACCATTCAGTTGCACAGGAGAACCTTGTACTGGAGCACCGTCGTCACTACGCTCATCCTCTTGTAAGTCTTTTTAAATGGCAGCACGGTGGCTCATTGTGTGTAACGTGAGCAATACGTTGGGTTTTGTGTTTGCAGAGCTGGGAACATTTGCATGTTCAGAAGTAACACAGCATTCAAAGAGAGCCTGGACCACAGCCGAACTCAACTTGACAAAACCTTTGACAACATCAACACCTTTGTCACGACACTGTCTCCGGTATTATACACTTTGTGTATTAGGGGACGGAGGCCTTTTTTCAAATGCATTTTGGGAAGACAGTTTTGCCTCGTTATATTGCGATTCAATTTATAATTCCCTTGCATGTGGAAAAGGAGCATTAGTTGCCTGTGCAATTTTCAGGTATTCATAGAACACTAGAACAGTAAAACACATACGAGGAAATACAATGAACACGTGCAGAAGCTGCTGTCAGCCACAGCTCACACCCAGATACTCACACACCTACTCACAGATGTCCCACGGCTCCTAACACACAACACTCTTCCCTCATTGTCAATCTAGTCTATCAATCAACTGCACATCACCACAGACGAATATGACGTTACCTCATAGTGGGAGGGGCTAAAACAATTGTGTGCATTAAGAACTTAAAAATGAGACAATGCAACAGGGGTGTTCTGCCAACACTGGGTTCAAATCTGGACCACAATCGCTATCACCAAGTGAGAGCCAAATGCGCTAGCTGCTAGGCTAAACTCCCATCCTAACATGCGAGCGCCACACTATTAAGGAATAGCAAGTACAGAAAGTATACAGACCCCCTTACATTTTTCACTCTTTTTTATATTGCAGCCATTTACTAAAACTATTTAAATTCATTTTTTTCCACATTAATGTACACACAACACCCCATATTGACAGAAAAAAAACTGAATTGTTGAAAGTTTTGCAGATTTATGAAAAAAGAATAACTGAACTATCACACAGCCATAAGTATTCAGACCCTTTGCTCAGTATTTAGTAGAAGCACCCTTTTGAGCTAATCCAGCCATGAGTCTTTTTAGGAATGATGCAACATGTTTTTCACACCAGAGGATTTGGGGATCCTCTGCCATTCCTCCTTGCAGATCCTCTCCAGTTCTGTCAGGTTGGATGGTGAACATTGGTGGACAGCAATTTTCAGGTCGCCACAGAGGTGCTCACTTGGGTATAAGTCAGGGCTCTGGCTGGGCCATTCAAGAACAGTCTCGGAGTTGTTCTGAAGCCACTCCTTCGTTATTTTAGCTGTGTGCTTCGGGTCATTGTCTTGTTGGAAGGTGAACCTTCGGCCCAGTCTGAGGTCCTGAGCACTCTGGAGAAGGTTTTCGTCCAGGATATCCTTGTACTTGGCCGCATTCATCTTTCCTTCGATTGCAACCAGTCATCCTGTCCCTGCAGCTGAAAAACACCCCCACAGCATGATGCTGCCACTACCATGCTTCACTGTGGGGACTGTATTGGACAGGTGATGAGCAGTGCCTGGTTTTCTCCACACATGCCACATAAAATTAAGGCCAACAATTTCTATTTTGGTCTAATCAGACCAGATAATCTTATTTCTCACCATCTTGGATTCCTTCAGGTGTTTTTTTTTTTTTAGTAAACTCCATGCGGGCTTTCATGTGTCTTGCACTGAGGAGAGGCTTCCGTCGGGCCACTCTGCCACAAAGCCCCGACTGGTGGAAGGCTGCAGCGATGGTTGACTTTCTAGAACTTTCTCCCATCTCTCGACTGCATCTCTGGAGCTCAGCCACAGTGATCTTTGGGTTCTTCTTTACCTCTCTCACCAAGGCTCTTCTCCCCCGATTGCTTAGCTTGGCCGGCCAGAAGGCTTGCTCTAGGATGGGTTCTGGTCGTCCCAAACGTCTTCCATTTAAGGATTATGGAGGCCACTGTGCCCTTAGGAACCTTAAGTGCACCATAAATTTTTTTGTAACTATGGCCAGATCTTTGCCTTGCCACAATTCATTCTCTGAGCTCTTCAGGCAGTTCCTTTCACCTTATGATTCTCATTTGCTCTGACATGGATGTACTGTGCACTGTAAGATCTTATATAGATAGGTGTGTGGGTTTCCTAATCAAGTCCAATCAGTATAATCAAACATCGCTGGACTCCAATGAAGGTGTAGAACCATCTTAAGGATGATCAGAAGAAATGGACAGCACGCAAGTTAAATATGAGTGTCACAGCAAAGGGTCTGAATACTTATAGCTGTGTTATATTTCAGTTGTTCTTTTTTAATAAAACGGCAAAAATTTCAACAATTAAATTTTTTTCCCTGTCAATATGGGGTGCTGTGTGCACATTAATGAGGAAAAAAATGAACTTAATTGATTTTAATAAATGACTGCAATATAACAAAGAGTGAAAGATTTAAGGGCGTCTGGTGAAAAAAAACAAAAAATAAATAAATAAAAAAAAATAAAAAATAAATATATATATATACTGTTTTGATCTTCAGAATTTGGGGTAAGTGGGGAGGGCTATCCTTTGTGGAAGGATAAATCTTGCTGTACACAACTCAAATACACAAATATTAATATTGTGGTAAAAAGAAATTGTTACGAATGTGCTAATGACTATACAGTATAACTGGGCATGAAAAAAAAAGATTATACCTTGAAATCTAAACTGCTTAATAACGCAGTATACCTTTGTGCTCTACTGAGCATAGTTTCCTTTCTACAAAAGCTATTATAAAAACTAACTGTCCGAATAGAGGGAATAAGAAAATGTGACCTGGTTTTCACGTCACGAGTACAAGTATATTAAACCTGTATTTTTCCACATCATAATATCGTGCAGTCCTACATTCCACGCCCTTAGCTCAAGGGGTACTCCGACTTGATTGAACTCATTCAGATCACCGTGTTGTACCTGCTTGCAAGAATAGCCCCAACCCCAGGGTCAATAAATCATATCGTAAGAAAGTTTATTTTCACTTGTTGCCAAATATTACTATGATGTCCTATGTTTCCAAAAGATGTATCCCAACACCATGTAATGGATTATGAATTATATTCCTGTTTACAGCAAGTCGATCATGTAGTGAACCAGGGCCTTTTGATTGTGGATACTGTAAAAACAAGCATACAAGGTAACGAACCGAAGAGTCAATTTAGATGTATTCATGTTTGTTACCTTGTGTAATGACATTTTGCCAAATATTTCTCATTTCAGGAAGTGGTGAAATATTGAGTAACGAGATCTTTGGAGACGACATGAATGCGCCTCAAATGCTGACAGCTGGTATGAAACATTTGCACACTGTGTCCTGTTCCTGATGAGCGTGTGAAACGCTTATTGCATCACTCTCATAACATTAGGACAAGCAGAGACAGGCGCCATGTGTACAACTGTTTCAGATTATTAGACATAACATCTGAAAGTTTTTGCGTGGGTAGGTAGGTATGTATATGTAGGTAGTTGTTATAGGTTGGTAGTTAGGTAGGTACTTAATGTTTAGGTTGATAGGTAATTGGTAGGTAAATAGTTCTAGGTGGTGGTTACGTAGTTTTGTTTTTGTTTTTTTTAGGCAAGCAGGAGGATATTTTTGGTGTAGGTAGGTAGGTTGGTAGTTTTTGTTTCGGTAGGTAGGCACCTGTATGTGGATAGGTGAGTAGGTAGGTAGGTGTTTACATGGGTAAGTTGGTAGTTTTTGTTTAGGTAAGCATCTAGGATAGGTAGTTTATGTAGGTTGGTAGTTGGATTGATGGGTGCGTAGGTAGTTTTTTGTTTAGGTAGGCAGAATTTTTTTCTTATGTAAGTGGGTAAGTAGTTTTTGTGTAGGTAGGTAGTTTTTGTATAGGTCAATAGTTTTTTGTTTAGATCAATTGGTGAATATGTTGTTTTTGTACTTTTGGTCAAGTGGGCAGTTAGCTAGGTGGATAGAGATGGTTGAAAATTTCTCGCTTGCAGTCTTGTTTGACTTTGTGTTGAGCATATTCTAACACACAATGTGCCTTTATTGCTAGTGAATGCCATTCTACGAAATAGGTTTTTACACATCTCGTTGATCATTTGAGCGACTACTGGCTGCATAAGAGTGAAATGTGTTGAGGCTGATCGTTCACAAAAAAAAAAAGGCCTCAGAATGTGTGTTTTAGGTGTTTTGCTCCAAACTGTGCGGACACCGTTGCTTATCTGTTTACTTATCATTTGCATGGGCAGCTCTGAAAAAGCTAACGTCGCTTCAGAAAAAGCTGAATGTTAAAATGGGAGATGTGGCGACCAAGTTGACGAATCTTAAGACCAGTATGGGTAGTACCCTGGATAATGAACTTTGCAATTGCCAAGAAGTGAAGAAAAGTCTAGATGAAATTCAACTGGACGACCAACAAGTAAGTAAAAACAAAAACATACTGTACTTATACTGTAGTAATATATATATTTTTTTTTTAGTATTTCTTTAGGTATTTGAATATCACTTTCGTTTCAAACATGCTGCATGGCGGCTTGGGAGTTTGCAACATGATGCCGTCCTGTGTCGTTGCACATCTTGCACATGCCAAAATCTGCCACTGGGCCAAAAAATGACAACAGAAAAAATAGAAAACATCTGTTTCGCGCAAGCTGTGATACAACTCTTGCTGCCCCCTTTTACTGCCTAACATGTCACTGTCTTTTTTCTCTCTCTACAGTTTAAAGATGTATCAGCGAATAGATTGGAAAAATCCTTGACTCAGGTTGATATAGCCGCTAAGGTCAGTTCATCTTATTATTTCATGAAGTCATATGCTAATTGTTTCTAATAATTTAAAAACACTTCCCATGTGTCTTACAAACATTTATGTGACATGGGCTTTAAAAATCACTCCATAAAGTGTTGAAATGTGAAGTGAGCATACAGGTATGTCAATCCATATCATCCTTTGAGTGTATCTATCCTCCAATGCATCTTAAATAGAGAGTAATGATGCTGAGCAGATTATCAAATATTTCCCAGAATGCATTGCGCCAATGCTGGTTATTTGATTTTCAGCATTTGAAAATGTACTTCCTCACTGTCCTGTAGGCGGTCTTTGGACAATAATGCCCAACTCACTCCACCTAAGTTACCACTTCAGTTGTCATAAATAGGCTACATGTGTTTTATGGAGGCTCTGTCCTGCGGGAAAGCCGCGGCTGAAGATGGTTTGTTGGCTTTGGTGAAATGAATTGACTCCAGTGATGCTGCCAACTCCAAAATATCGCTATTTTGAGTAACAAGCAAAGTAACGCCTGCACAGGTGGTCCTTGCCTCTTGGACACGTGAAGACACATTTTGCGTTTGCAAAAAGGCATGTGGCAGACTCCAAAAATGTATGGAGGACGGTGATCTCGTCAGCAACTCAGCACAGACTAAAATTGAACTTTTTGGCCATAGGAAAATGCTGTCTTGCACGCATCCAACACATCTCATCACCCCAAGAACACCATCCCTTCAGTGTAACATGGCAGTGAAATTTCGAACCTCCTCGTACACACACAAATAATGCAGGCTCACCGTCCGAAACCCCCCCCCCCAAAACAACACATTACCATCACGTAATGGAACTACATTCATTTATACAAACAATAATAATAACTTATAATTAAGATGAATTTGCTAATGAGTTCACTAATATCTTAAATAACTGTCTAAAGGACACTTCTCGTCACTTTTATTTTCGTTCTGTTCAAGTGTACAGTATGTGCCCTGCCCGCTGCAGAGGTTTTTCAATGGCTTCAGGATTGTTTCTTATCACTATTATCTGATTTATATATTTTTCTGAGATGTAAATTGATGGATTTACACACGCATCGCCGCTGGCGTGGTTGCATTGTAAGGCACTCCAATTGGCATACGTCTCATATATTTTCTTTTGCTTGCAACACAAATTTCATGAACTTTATCAACTCCAAAGGCCTATTTGCTGTGCTTTATTTATTCCTTACGAAGTATTTTAACAACGCATGCAATGTTTGCTCATTCTTGGCTCTCAATTTGTTTGTTGTATAATGTTTTGTACCACAATCTTTAATATAACTTCAGAATTAATTCAAAATGCTTAACATGATTATTATATGCTGTCAGCTTCTGTGTTGTAGCAAGCTTTACCAACTTTAAAAATAGGATAAAAATTCAGAAATATTATAATTATTTTGAAGACATCTGGCATGACTTTTTTTTACAATCTCTGACTTTCAATGTCCTTTTGTCGGGAAATGGGGGCGTGGTTTTTGCAGATTGGAGCTCACACGATGACATGATTTATTAACATACGCAGAGTAGTGCAAAGAAAGTTGGCCAGCACGCACGTGTCAACCTGTGTGCAGTGAGAACATTTCTGCACATTTATTAGCGAATGAAGCCCATCGACAGCTTGCTGCTAAAGTAACACTGGAGTGGTTTCAGGGGAAACATAAATGTGTTGGAATAGCCTGGTAGTCCCAGACATCAATCCAATTCCAATGAAGTTGGGACGTTGTGTTAAACATAAATAAAAACAGAATACAATGATTTGCAAATCATTTTCAACCTATATTTAATTTAATACACTACAAAGACAATATATTTAATAAGCTGAAATAAGCAGGGGGCATCCATGAAAAAGACGTTGCTTGGATGGCAGCATATGTTTCTCCAAAACCTGTATGTACCTTTCAGCATTAATGGTGCCTTCACAGATGTGTAAGTTTCCCGTGCCATTGGCACTAACACAGCCCCATACCATCACAGATGTTGGCATAATAGTCCGGATGGTTCTTTTCCTCTTTGGCCCGGAGGACACGACGTCCACAATTTCCAAAAACAATTTCAAATATGGACTCGTCGGACCGCAGAATACTTTTCCACTTTGCATCAGTCCAGCTTAGATGAGCTCAGGCCCAGAGAAGCCGGCGGCGTTTCTGGGTGTTGTTGATAAATGGCTTTTGCTTTGCATACTAGAGTTTCAAGTTGCACTTACGGATGTAGCGCCGAACTGTATTTACTGACATTGGTTTTCTGAAGTGTTCCTGAGCCCATGTGGTGATATCCTTTACACATTGATGTCGGTTTTTGATGCAGTGCCGCATCACAGGCATTCAAAGTTGGTTTTCGGCCTTGCCGCTTACATGCAGTGATTGCTCCAGATTCTCGGAACCTTTAGATGATATTATGGACCGTAGATGATGAAATCCCTTGCAATTGTACATTGAGGAACATTGTCCTTAAACTGTTCGACTATTTTCTCACGCACTTGTTCACAAAGAGGTGAACCTCGCCCCATATTGTGAATGACTGAGCAATTCAGGGAAGCTCCTTTTATACCCAGTCATGGCACCCACCTGTTCCCAATTCGCCTGTTCACCTGTGGGATGTTCCAAACAGGTGTTTGATGAGCATTCCTCAACTTTCTCAGTCTTTTTTGCCA
This sequence comes from Phyllopteryx taeniolatus, assembly GCF_024500385.1. NCBI lineage: Eukaryota > Metazoa > Chordata > Actinopteri > Syngnathiformes > Syngnathidae > Phyllopteryx > Phyllopteryx taeniolatus. Next base: position 16,459,869 of record NC_084512.1, read on the forward strand.
CCTGCCCCAGCTTTTTTGGAACGTGTTGCAGCCATAAAATTCTAAGTTAATGATTACTTGCTAAAAACAATAACGTTTATCAGTTTGAACATTAAATATCTTGTCTTTGTAGTGTATTCAATTAAATATAGGTTGAACGTGATTTGCAAATCATTGTGTTCTGTTTTTATTTATGTTTAACACAACGTCCCAACTTCATTGGAATTGGGGTTGTAAGTTAGATTGCTGTTCACAAGCACAAATCAAAGAAAGATTGATAGCAGTTTTACCTTGAGGATTGGGCGAAAATCCCACTGGCAATATGTGGCAAGCTTTCAGAGACATCAAAAGACAGCTATGATTGACACAAAAGGTGGCTCAAAGTTAAGCAATCCTGAATAGAAAATTGATGGATGGATGTACAAAATGCATTTGCGTGTTCCTGACCATCTTTAATGTGCATAAAAACACCATAACCATTTGACTTGTTTGCCGATTGAGCAGTTCAAAGACATCAAGAGTGACATGAAGAGTGTGACCAGCAATTTGGACAGTGAGTGATCATGGCCTTCTCTCGCCATGCGTCAAATATCACATTACTCATTTCGCCTCCTCATCTTTAGCCACACAACTGGATACAATCAAACAGACGATATCCAGTAAGGTAAAAAGCATCTCTTTAAACGAGGACCTATTATTGGGCCCTGTGAATAAGCTGCGCAAAGACATCCGACGGTTTGACCCGCAGGTGGAACGAGCGGAGAGTATCAGGTAACCTAAGGCTTAACCCTAAGCATTTGTCATTGATCGCTGGAAGGAGAGGAGATGAGATCAATTTTGTCACGGTTGTTTCTTCTCCAGGGGGCGTGTGTGCATCGCCTTGTGCTGTCTGGTCCTGCTGGTGGTCCTCTGTAACCTCCTGGGTCTCGTCTTGGGCCCCCTAGGTCTCAAACAAACTGAAGATCCCACAACACGCTCCTGCCTGGCCAATTGTGGTGGAATAATTCTCATGATGTGAGTGCTGTTGGCCAAATTACTAATGTCCTTCCAAAATAAAAATACCATATTTTCACACTTAGTTTTGAAATCCCTGTTCACAAAATACTGCAAGTAATTACCTCCACCAATAAAATTGTTTAAAGTGAGCTATAATGTTGTACCTTACCTTCAGTTTAATTTTTTTCACGACCAAGCGCATAACTCAATTTACTGTAGTATAGATTTTCCCTAATAAATGCCATCAATCCATTTCCTTCCTGTATTTTTGTGTGTGTTTTAGACAGAAGTTGCTCTGTAGTATATACAGAAAAAAATGTAACGGGGTTCTTAGACTTTTAGCAATAGTTTGCCACGACTTTTCAATAACGATCAACGCCAGAAGCACTTCCATCCATCCATCCATTTTCCGTACCGCTTATCCTGAACAAGGTCGCAGTCGTGCTGTCGCCTCTTGCCCTGCTGACGCTGGGCAAGAGGCGGGGTAGTCCCTGAACTGGTTGCCAGCCAATCACAGGGCACATAAAGACAAACAACCATTAGCACTCACATATTTTAAAATTAAGTACAGTATATATATATAAAAAAGACCTTTTCACTGAATAGAGATCTGCAAATAGTTCACTGCATTTTATTCCAATTGGATGGTATGTATGCATTTTGAAAGTTTTTCTATGATACATATATTTTGCTTATAAATATGTGAATCCACCATTATCACGAAAACAAATCCAGGCTAATATAGCAAAAATTGTGGCAAGACGGTTGCCCACAAATAAGCAGATGTTGTCTGTGCTTGTCAGAAGTAACCGTCTCAACTTCTTGTTTACAGCGGAGCGAGTGTGAGCTTTCTGTTCTCGTGGCTGCTCATGTTGGCTGTGACGCTGCTCTTCTTGGTAGGCGGCAATGTTCACACACTGGTGTGTCGGCCCTGGAGCAGCGGAGAACTGCTTGAGGTAAAGCATGTGTAAAATGTTTTCAAAAACAACAACAATGTAACATGCATACGCGTGAACATGATTTTTTTTTTTTCTTCTGACAGTTTGCTCCAACTGTATTGCCATCCTTGGATTTGGCTAAAATCTTAAATATGAAAAGCAACATCACGCTCTCCGATGTATACAGGTACATGCAAATATGCATAAGTTTATTCTGCATTCCAATCCTTCATAGACCAGAGGTGTGCAATTTATTTTAAGGGGCTAGGAAACAAACGAGAATGTTTGTCGAGGGCCACACCAACATGCAACCTCAACTGTGTTCATATTAATAAAATGTATTTAAAGCATTCATTGGAAACCTGTTATAATTGGTAAAATAAATCCTATCACTATTTGATCAACATCCACGAAAAACACGCCTACCGTCTGCATACTTTTTTAGAGGGCGCTGAATCAGTAAATTCCCCTGGCCCTTTTCCCTCCATCGATACCGTGGATGATATATGAATGTTGCTAAAATGAGAGGACCACTCTGGATGGGTGCAATTTTCACATTGCAATAAATAAGTCTTTGAGAAGTTATTGGAGGGGATTGTTATTTCAGGAAAGCGGTATGATAAGTGCGATGATCGCCAATAGGCCTTACAAATAAAAGAATATATATTCACTTCCGGCATAACAAGAATAAACCATGCCCCATTTTCGCTAGACTTTCTAAGACATTACAACAACAACAGAAGACACCTCGTACGCGTCCTAACCAGCTAGGAACGGTATATTGACAGGCTATTTTCTCGCACTGATTCTCGATGGCAGCTGGAAGTCGAAAGAACGATGCCATACATCGCCCACCTTTGTTGGCGCAACCAATAACATAGCAGTGTATCATTCGCATCGTTCTGAACTCAATTTTAGGTTAAGCCTGCCGCACGCTGTGTGTTGCAGTTGAACCCAATTGTACCAGATTATTGCATAAAAATTGAGTTGCCAACACACTCCCCGCATTGAGCGATTGTATATTTGGACACACTGAGCGAGCCTCTATAGGCATTTGATGCTGTATACAGTGGTGGTTTCTGATATGGGCCATATGGGCAGTTGCTCAAGGCGGCATTTAGGAGGGGGGGGGGGGGGGGGGGGGGGGGTTTACCCAGGACGACCGTCTTCAAAATCGGAAGTTGTATGACATCACAGGAAAGGGTCAATTAACCACCCCTTGACGGTACAGTACTGGAATATGGTGAGGATTCCGTTTTTAGTATTTTAACAAACCCTTAAGCTTTGAACAATTTTACTCAACGTGCTGAGGTCCAATGTGTCCCACTAGGCTCGTAATGTCCACTAAAACACACAGGTGGACATTAAGGAATGTCTCTGTGCACTAATCACCAGAGAAATAACAAAACACCAACCCATTAACCGGACATTTTTCCTTCTGTATAGAACTGAGGAGAACCTTTAAATATATCAAGATTTTTAGATTTAACATTAGTACTTAATTTAACACTTTCACTTAACGTCACGTTTATGGCACTTAGTTTTGAAGCACTTTTTAACCGTTTTCAATTTTAAAATATCATGTAAGGAAATCAACGTGATATTTTTTGTTTTTATCGCTATCGTCACAGGTGGTCTTCTTGCTTGTCTTCCCCAGCTTTTCTTCCCCTTTCAGACATAAAACACGGGGGGAATGTATTTCAATACAGGGTCCTTATCTGTTCAGTGGCGACTTGGACCTCTTGTAAATGTATTTGTTTGTACATTTCATTTTATGATACTCCATCCGTATATTTACTGTTTATCCTCAATGATGTACGACCAAACGTTCTCCTTCATGTTCTTTATTTATTTTTTATCTTATGAATTGAAAAACGGTTGACGACTGGTTAGCAAATCTGCCTCACAGTTATGAGGACCCGGGTTCAAATCTGGCCACGCCTGTGTGGAGTTTACATATTCTTCCTGTGCCTGTGTGGGTTTTTGTCCGGGTACTCCGGTTTCCGGTGTGAATGCGAATGGTTGTTTGTGTGCCCTGCGATTGGCTGGCGACCAGTTCAGGGTGTATGTACCCCGCCTCTCGCCCAGAGTCAGCTGGGATAGGCTCCAGCACAACCCTAGTGAGGATAAGTGGTAAGGAAAATGAATGAATGAATGAATTGAAAAACAAATGACATGATCATACCCATTCGGATAGAGCTTCAATTCTCATTTAAAAAAAAAAAAAAAAAAAAACCTACGTAGCTAGCTTGTTAAGAAACTTAATTTCATCTTTGAATACAACTGTAGCTTTAAGACTGAAAAGCAGCATTGTTCTGATTGAATACAGTATAAAGTATGGTAAGAGATACAAGTAAACAGTAATTGATAGATGATGATGTTTGCAGAGACTGTGGGGACAACAAGCCTCTGTGGTCCGTACTCCACTTATATGAGAAATATAATATTGACAGCTTCCTCCACATTCCCAAAGTAAGAGTCAACTCCTTCCACTCTCGCCTTTGGTGATGATTACACACACACACACATACATGTATATACAATGTATGTAAATATGTACATATCTTAAAGGACATCGCCTTTGAAAATATCAACGCAGATATTCCCAAAACCAGCATCTTCAACACCGACATCAATAATAGTTTTAATACTTTACAATGGAGCCAGACCACTCATTCCAAACAGGTAAGCTCCAATTATCAATGTGTTTGTGTGTGTGTGTTCTCTTGTAAATGAAGTCAAAAATCTTTAGCATTATGTTGAGATTACATACAGGGGTTAAATGATTTTTTAATGTACTAGTTTAAACGAGCAACATCCGGAGTCTGTCCAGTGTCCACCCGCGTTGAGACTAGCTGACTACATATGAGCAACACTTCAAGAAGAAAATATGTAACAAAGCCAAAAATCATTGCAACACATTCCACAAATGTGGCCCCAGAAGTGCAATATTTTACAGAAAATTGTAAATGAATGACACAAAGATGTGGCGATGAAGATTTATTTTGACATGATAGATTCAGACATAAAGCTATGTTCTGATTAAGATCTTATGTTTTGACATGATGGCAGACATTTTTGTATTAAAATGGTGTATTTTGAGAGGAAAATACAATACTTTTGAGCACATCCGCCTCACAGTTCTGAGGTCCCTGGTTCAAATCTGATCTTGTGTGGAGTTTGCATGTTCTCACTGTGCCTGTTGTCCATAGGTGTGAATGTGTATATGAATGGTTGGTATCTGTGCCCCGTGATTGGCTGGCAGCCAGTTCAAGGTGCACCCCACCTCTCAGCTGGGATGGGCGCAACCGTGACCCTATTGAGGATAAGCCATTCAGAGCATGGATGGATTGATACAAAATGCTGTTTTGACAAGGAAATGCTGTACTGTAACATGGTGATTGGCTGGCGACCAGTTCAGGGTGTACCCCACCTCTCGCCAAAGTCAGCTGGGATAGGCGCAATCGCGACCTTAGTGAGAAGCGGTTCAGAGGACTGATGGATGGAAGGAAATGCACTATATTGATAAGCTAAGTTTGACAAGAAAATGCTGTATTGTAACATGGTCATGGAGTATTTTGATATGAAATTGGACTCTAATTTGCCTGCAGGTCTGATTGTGAGTGCAAATGGTTTGTTTACATGTGCCCTGCGATTGGCTGGCGACAAGTTCAGGGTGTACCCCGCCTCTCGCCCAGAGTTAGCTGGGATAGATTCCAGCACGGACGCAACCCTAGTGAGGATAAGCGATACGGAAAATTAATGATTGAGTTTACCTATGTCCACGTTTTTTCGGAAAGTGGGAGCAAACCGGAGTACCTGGAGAATACCCACGCAGGCGCGAGCAAACTCCATGCAGGCAAGGCCGGAATTAATTCCGGGACCTCAGAACTGATGCTGATGTGCCAACCAGTTGGAAGAAAATGTACTACTTTTTTATATCAAGTGGAAATGCTTAAGATTTTGATATAAAATGCTAAATAAGAACGTGAAAATTCTGTATTTTGCCATGAAAACATCTTTTTGCCCTGAATATCCTGTATTTTGATAAATAATTTTCATGTGAAAATACAATTATGACACAACCGCTCTACACGAAAAGATGACACTAGTATATGTTCTCAATTGGACTTCATAATCATGGTGGGCATCCTCAGCTGTATTTGTGTATTTAATGTAAAAAATGGTCATATTTTGCCTTAAAAAAACACTCTATAGAAAGAGGTCTATAAAAACATTGCCAAACAACCCCAAAGTAAAACTAACTATAAAATACATCTTCTCCTGTAGTACAGTGTCGTGACTCGTGAGAGTGTTCCATCATGTAATATATTTTTCACTGTTAGATGGTCGAACAAGTACAGACGCTGGAGGCAACAGCTGTCATGTTCGATGAAAAGGCCAATTCGGTGAGTTGCCAACACTTCACGTCAATTGTCTGAATTGATCAGTGAAATATTAACACATCCGCCAATCTTGTTCCCTCAGCTAACAGATGCAGCGGTACCTCATCAAGGTGCAGCAGTTGCAGCTCAGCTTCGAGGCGCAGCCGCAACCCTGAGGCAAATTCAGACGGATATAGAGAACATCATCCTACCAACAATTGTGGGTGGCTTGCTCCCTATTCTCTGCTTGTAGCAAACTAACTAGCAAATGACATCTAACTTGGTACCCAACTCACTAACTGGTTCATAAACTCCCAAGCTAGTGAGAAAACTTACAATGAATAACTAGACAACTAACATGGTGTCACGTTTGGGGTTTGTCCGAAGGCGAGGAAGGCAAGGCAAGAACATGGAGGACCCAATTGCAGGGAAGCAGGGAGGCAACGCAGTAGTGCAGGAGTATATAAAAAAAATATATTTAATTACAAAAACAAAGGAAAACAAAGATCATGAAAAAGTCTAAATGCTAAATTAACAAAGTCCAAAATCTAAACACAAAGTAACAAAGATACACTTGAGTAAACCCAAAACAAGAAACAAGACATGACTGGTGAAATAACTGAGCGACAACTGGCGACTATGACCTGGCACAGACAGCGACAAAGACACCTGACAATGACATACTGCAAAGACATGCGACAACGACCGTGAACCGACAAGAACTGAAATAAACCAGGGAACTAAATACAAACAGATTGACGAGACAACGAGGAACACCTGGACAAGACACGAGTGGCTGGAGACAGCTGATTGGTCGACACAAGGTAGACGAGAACAGGTGGACACAACAACCAAATGAGCACACGACAAACATGGAACACAGGAAAACATGGAACAAAACTAAACACAACCCAAACCAAACACAGACCATGACATGTGGTGGCTAACCAACAAGCTAAGTGAAAAACTAAAACTACCAAGCTAAGCATGTACAGCATGGTGGAATTCAGCCAACGAGTCAAGCCTACAGAGACTGCCCTCTCACTGGATAAAGTGCTTGTAGAGGTATGTCCCCTTTTAACTTACTCCAATCGTCGCCACATTTGCTAAAAAAAAGTTTTTGGGAGATGCCAGTTGTTATCTTGATAACATCACCCCTGATTCAAGTCAAGTTTATTTGACTAGCCAATCACAAAAGTGGCTCAAAGGGCTTCACAGGCCCACAGTTGGCAATGACTGACAACAGTTCATATCCAATCAGTCAGGAAGTGTGAGTGCCCTGCTGCAACAATTTATTGGTGCAAAGGGTGATAACAAAAAAGCTAACCAAACAAACTAGTTAACATACATACCCAGTAAACTAACAAGTTAGCTAATGACTTAGCTATTTGGCAAACAACTAGCTATAGGTGACAAATGAATTAACTAGCCAGTTAACATGCTATCCAATGACCAAATTAACTAGCTAGTTAAGTAGCTAAGTTAGCTAAAGAACTAGTTTACTACCAATGTACTACCAAATTTGCTGTGAAACTAACATGCTAGCCAACAAACTAGCTATGTAGTTGACAAACAGGATGCTAAATAAAAAATTGAAAAAGACTAGATAGCAAACTACCAATATGATCAAGCTTTTGCAATGAAACTTAATTAGCTAGTTAACAAACAAATAAGTTAGCGAACTAACAACAACAAATACCAACCTTGTAATTAGCTACTTTATTAACTGCAAACCACACTAACAAAATGACTCCCTAATAAAGTAACAAGCTACAGAATGAATGCCAAGAATATCAAACTAAGACAAAATAAAAATAAAAATAAATAAAAATTGAACCTTGAATGTGACTGCAAAGTGATGGTAGGAGATGAGTGTGTTGGGTTGGGCCATGGTCCGCAAAGCGTGTATTGAGGCTTCAATTAGGGATGAGCCGGAAATGACATCTGAAGCCTCGCTGCCAGGCTGTACGACGTGACCGATTCGAGACGCACCAGAGTTTGCCGCAAGGTTTGACAGCAAAATAAACTACCCATTTGTTTGCATAAAGAGTATAGTTTTATAAGCTACTGGTGGAGAGTGTAGTATAGCTAGCAGAGAAAGCGAGCGAGTGTAAAAGATTACAGCTTGTGCAGTGACATCATAAAACAGGGTGCGGACCGCTAAATTAGCAGCCCTACCCCAGCGCTAAATTAGTGCACTCTCAACCCGGGGGACGGTGGTCAAACTGTATTCCACCATTTATTGTATTCTTGGGTGAGATGTTGTGTTCCAAGGAAGTAGGAAACCTAACTGGGAGAGGAACAATGACTGCACCCCAATATATATAATATAATAGGGGTGGTCTCCCCTATTGATACACTTTTGTCCAAATTACACAAGCAAAAATTATTTGGTAAAATGTTCTGTAATACATAGTCATTCACAAGAGCCAAAACAGATGCAAAAATGCAATTTGTCACACAAAGCTGCCTGTGATTATACACATGGTCAGCAGGTGGTTTAGTGTGCACATGAAGCATCAAGAAATTAACCACTTCTCGAACCAATCGGCTCTAGTGTGAACTTGCCACGTAACTGTTGCATCAACATCTGCTTTTCCCTTGCAGGATGAGATTGACTCAGCTAAGAAAGAAGTAACGGTGAGCTCATCTTCCCCTCATAAATGATGATGTGCATATTTTAAATGCATGAATAAAAAGGACTGTCCACCTACTTCTAGGATGCTGTGGAAGAGCTGCAGAATGTAGAAAAAAGACTCCACAGCATCGACATCAACAGTGTGAGTGGAGTCGCACATGCAATTTGCCATGTCGTTTGCTTGAAAGCATAATTATTTGGGGAAAACGTTTCCAAAACAGACTTGTAAAGAGCCTACCCAATGTGGGGCCTGAGGGGAGATTATATATGGCACTCCTCATCGCCAATTTACATAAGATTACAGAATAACTTGCTGTTACATAAATGTAGAATATACAGCAAGTAACAAGTTAATTCAACACAGGTGACGCACAGCGTGGAAGTGCGATTCTACCTGCATCGTTAATTATTTTCTTGCTTCGGGCTCATGTAGATTATTCAGTCTGCGCAATGTGTTGAGTTGCAGAAGTACATAGCATTGTTTACATACATTTGATTTGAACTACATAACTAAATTAAGCTTTTGAAAAATATATATATAGATATTGAATGTATATGGATTTCTTTCTTGTAATTGATTAACAGTATGACTATTCGTATATAATTATGAATGTTTTCAGACATTACATAAGGTTAATGACAAACGAAATTCACTAAACTTTTTTCAATAATTTTCTGACTTTATTCGCCCTGCCATTATTGATGACTTCATGACACTTTGTGATTGAATTTTATTTATCCATCCATCCATCCATCCATTTTCTGAGCCGCTTCTCCTCACTAGGGTCGCGGGCGTGCTGGAGCCTATCCCAGCTGTCATCGGGCAGGAGGCGGGGTACACCCTGAACTGGTTGCCAGCCAATCGCAGGGCACATAGAAACAAACAACCATTCGCACTCACAGTCATGCCTACGGGCAATTTAGAGTCTCCAATTAATGCATGATTTTTGGGATGTGGGAGGAAACCGGAGTGCCAGGAGAAAACCCACGCAGGCACGGGGATAACGTGCAAACTACACACAGGCGGGACCGGGGATTGAACCCGGGTCCTCAGAACTGTGAGGCTGACGCTCTAACCAGTCGGCCAACGTGCCGCCTAATTGTATTTATTGTAGTAAAATTTGAATTAGATTATTCTCAATAATTCCCCTTATTATTATAAAACTTAAGATAACGTAGTTAATTCTAATGAAGTAATCACCTTACACTAAACTTTATTTTTTTTAACGAAATATTGCAGCTGCATTCTCACCAAATAATGCCAACTTTTGCCATTGAATTGTTTTTTTTTCATTGTGGCCAGATTAGTCTTGTGTTCAAAAGCTCTCTTTGCAGACACATCCAAGTAGTCAGTGTGGGGGAAAAAAAATCACATTGCTGTTCATAACTCCCAGAATTCCATTGCCGAATATTCCTTTTTGTCATCCACAGGCGATTAAGAAGTTGGTGGACTGCCAGCTGAGAAACATCAATCAATTTGCTAACTGGGCCAAAGTTATGGTATACTTCAACAAAGCATCATGTCCATGTTGTTTGCTGAACTAACTAACCTGCGTAACAAACAAGCTAATTAACAAACTATTGACAACCAGCTAACTAAAGATAGCTAATTACTAATATATATCATATCATAAATACCAAGCTTGTTACGAAATTAGTAAACTAACTACCAAACTATGAAACAAAATAACTAGTTAACTACCACACAAGCTATGAAACTAACAACTTAAACATAGATTACTAACTCGTTAACACACTATATAGCAAACAATAAGATAGTTTGCAGTTTTTGTCAAAAATAGCAGCACTAGCAATACTAAGCAGTCATACATCAGTGCTGTAAACATTCGCATAAGAGCCGTGGTGTCCAAATTTCGGCCTGGGGGCCTTTAGTGGCTCACCATCCATATTTTAGCCACCTGCAGAATACACAGTCCCCTCCAAATGTAACGGCAAAGTTCCTTTGTTTTTATTGTATACTGAAGACATTTAGGTTTCAGATCAAAAGATGAATATGACACAAAAGTTCAGAATTCCATCTTTTATTTTATGGTATTTACATTGAGATGTCTTAAACAACTCAGGACAGAGCACCTTTTGTTTGAACCCACCCACTTTTCAAGTGAGCAAAAGTATTGGAACAGACATTACTAAATTAACTTAAAGTGAATGTTTAATATTTAGTGGCATAACCCTTACTTGCAATAACTGCGACCCACTGACTTCACCAGACTGTTGCATTCTTTGTTTGAAATGCTTTTCTGGGCTTTTACGAAAGACTCTTTCAGTTCTTGTTTGTTTCTGCCGGTTTCTCCCTTCAATCTCCTCTTCAGGAGGTAAAATGCATGCTCTATTGGGTTAAGGTCCGGTGACTGACAAGCCCAGTCTAAGACCTTCCACTTTTTCCCCCTGATGAAGTCCTTTGTTGTGTTGGCAGTGTATTTTGGGTCAATGTCTTGTTGCATGATGAAGCTTCTCCCGATTAGTTTGGATTCAGACTTCAGAATTCATTCTGCTGCTACCATCATGAGTTACATCATCAATAAAGACTATTGAGCCTGTTCCGGAAGCAGTCATGCAAGCCCAAGCCATGACATTACATCCACCATGCTTCATAGATGAGCTTGTGTGTTTTGAAGCAGATCCTCTCTTTCGCCATACTTTGGCCTTTCCTACACTTTGATTTAGAAGTCTTTACCATCATAGTGCTCCTCCACGGTGTTGTAGGTCGCTTCAAGATTGTCTTAGTTTTAATAGGAGCGACAGCATTCATGACATTTGAGATTTTCCAGGTGAATTTATCCAAAAGTTCATCAAGCAGTATAGTGTAGCAGAAAGTTCTTTAGAATTGTTTTCCATGTTAAAGTCTAACGTTATTGACAAAATAGTTGTAGTCGGTACCATTAACTGATATAAATTCTGAAAAATCTTCCATAAATTTCCCAGACTTATTCTGGGTTCTGGATTTTCCATTGACTTATTCTGGAGAAGAATGTTTATGTTGTGACATATGTGCACATATGAGTCAAGATTTGGAGATAAGATTCTTCATGGGTGGAGGAGGGGCCCTTCGCATCGTAGTGGATGTTCGTTTCAGGCAAGGAAGGATGCGAGAAAGATATTGGGCTTTGCTTCAATGGGGCGAGGAGGGGTGTGAGGGATTCAAGTGATGCCTCATCTCATTCCTCATTCGTTCCTCTGATTGATTGGGTGACGCCGGTGACTCCATTTGCTTCTTGTTATTTCTTATTTCTCTACAGTACCTTTTGTCCTTCAGCCGCATCAACAAGGCCAATGTTTTCCTTTCGTGCCGCTTAATGACGTACACAGTAAATGTTGGCAGCCAATAACTTCATCGAGACAAACTGTCTGCCTTGTAAAGATGTCTGCGTTTCCAAAAATGCAGAAATTGTCAATGAAGCTCACTGATAGCGCAGTACACACTTCTTTGATCCACTCATCTCCATCGTACCATTGGGAGATGTCCACTCAAGGAAACCTCAGCATCCAAACATTACACTTTGTTAGGAGATCACTGAAATCTCATTTCAGTACCTGATTGCTGCTTGACAACAGCCAGGCCCACCCGTGTGTGTATAGTGACAGATTTCACAGTTGGGTGCTCATTAGTAATCTCCATGATTTTTTTTTGATAGAAATCATATCGTTGGGAAAAGACACAACTTGGATGTTCTCGCTGCAAAAACCATTCACATCCTTGACAGCTCCATCACCAACTATTTACGTTTTGGGTGTCATTTTTTTCTTGTATGATTTAGTTTAATACCTTTCAGTTGTGGTGGGGGATGAGCATTCTTTGCCAGGGTCAAAGTGGCTCAAATCTATTTGTTATTCTTATGCAAAATGTTTTGCGTTGACGTCTTTTTTTGCTGTAGCGACCGTCCACGGCCGCTCTCTCCGGGTCGAAGCAGCACTCAAAGCAGGCCAGCCAGATTCGACGATAACCAGCTGGTCTGTCCTCCTTTTTGGATGTTGTCCCATATCTTTAGCCTTGGCTCCCAGTAAATTCTAGGGAGAACTGCTGGATGATTATTACTTCACAGTCTACATACATACATCCTCTTTGTGGAGCTAACTGGCTGTCTGTTAGCATGCACCAGGTCACCATTTAGAGACATGGATAGAATGGTTTCATTCCCCGACTGTCCATTTACAAGGCGATTAATTTTCATTTCCAGGACCCCCAACTTCTGTAGCAGTTTGTGAGTCTTTAGTGGAAAAGGGCGGCATCTTTTTGCTGGCCTTGTTGCTAATACGAGGCTTGTGCTAATTAGCAGGACACACTCATGTAATGGTGAGGGTGTATCAAAAACTATTAGAATATGGCAGCAACTGACTCTACAAAAATAGTCCCACAGGTTTAAAGATGGAAGGAAAACAAACTTATCAGCAAGAAAAATGTAAACTGAGACGAAGCATGCAGAGTGATCAAAAAAGCGTCTGCACTATACGAGAGCAGCAGAAATTCATCCAAAACAAAAAAATGACATTATGACAGTGTGATTGCATAGTGTTTTAACTGAAGACCTTTCCAAGTATCCCTTTCACAATTATGTTACTTTAATGTTAACCAAAGAACATATTCACTCACATTTACGGAGTGTCACTGAATGCACAAAAAGGGAGCTGCTGTAAATATGAATAGCGGCAACACTGAATCTGTCATTCAAAGAAGACGGCAGAAACTTTCATTCATTGATTTAGGTACAATAGAGACCAAAGTTGGAGGACCTCAGGCCCTGAAATGGGGTGTATTGATAGGTCTGACTGGGGGGCTAGAGCTAGTGTAGTAAGTACAATGAATCAATTAAAAATTAAAAAAGAGGTGAAATGTACCTGTCGAGCAGAAATGTAGCTAATTACATGTCGCTTCTGAATCTCAGCTGTTTTTGGTCCTTTCGCGCTGCTTCTGTCCTTTTAGCAAGTGAGGGATGGGAATATTCATTTCCCAGAAGTGGATATTCCAAAATAGTCATCAAAGCTCCCGAAGCCCAGTTAAAGAGAGCAGCGAGATTTCCGGGGTGCGCCGGGGACCGGCTGTGAGTGTACGCTCAACAACCTCCCTTTCTGTCTCTAAAAGGATATTCTTCCTCTGGTGCGGTGGTTTCAAGATACTACCATGCTAACTATGAAACTGAAACGTTTGCTATCTCGTTAACCAAACTTGCCAATAACCTAACCACAAACTGAAAAGCTAGTTAACAAAATAACAACTACTACTAACAAAGCTATCATAAAAAAAACAAACCTACAAACAATTTTTTTCCACACTGCTTTTCCTTAGCTTACCGAGAAGTTTGGCCGCTGTGGTCGTGTGGCTGAGGTTGTGGACTCTGCTGAGAGCATCCTGTGTTCGTACCTTGTCCCTTCTCTGGTGAGCAAAGACCAAAAGGCAATAAATAAGATAAACGACTTACTTGTCTTTGTGGGTTGGACCTACGTGTTTTCTCTTACCTTTAGAATGCCTTCTGGTTCAGTCTTGGCTGGTGCATGACTTTCATTATCCCCAGCATCATATTCTCCATGAAACTAGCAAAGCACTACAGGAGAATGAAGTATTCTGATGAGTGAGTACATTTACACCAGTCTTCACTCCATGTTCCATGTTACAGTTCTGAGGTCTGGGGTTCGCATATGAGTCTGGCCTTCCTGGTTGGACATTAAAATGGTTCAGGAGGGTTAAAAAGTACAACACTTAGTTCAATGAATACCTCTCTGACAAACTAACTGAGCATTGCTGGCCTGCTGCTGTGTCATCTCCAGTGACAAGTAACGAAAACGACGGCATTGACAACATGATCCCCATCCTGAGAGCGAACAGTGGCTTTCACTCGAGAAGATGGACTCACTCTGAAGGCGCAAAAATGAATTTTGCAAAACACCCTGGCACAGCACTAAGCATCGATTTTTAAAAAAGTCAAGGGACAATAACCTTAAGGCAGTGGCTCTAAATGTTGGGACCCATACCTTGGGACCCGCATTTTCCTATTGTCAGCAATAAAGACCATAAATTGTTCAAAAATAGCCTTTGAAAAGCCTTGCGTCCAGAACATCTATACATATATTAATACATTTTACAAAATCATTAAATAATAAAACAATATTTTGAACATCTATAATAGAAACCATTTTACAAACAAGTGATATATGGTAAATGAATGAAAGTGGAGTTTGAAAAGTTTAGTTTCAAGAGTTTGAAAAATCTGTAATGAACTAAAATATGTAGCCAGCTCCATAATAAAGTGAAGCCTGTAGCTTGCTGACAGCAATAAAGCATCACTTATGCATACAATATAGCATGTATGTATGGTGTATAACTGTTTTATTACAAGTAGCACATAAAAATTGGTGTTTTGCTTTTTTTTACCACAATGCAGGAAAGCCTGGCTGCGCAGTACAATACGATCCAAAACAATTCATTCACATTTTAAATGTATTATACCAGCAAAACCTATAAAACACCACTATTGAGTGTCACTCTCCAAACACCTTGTTCCCTCTCCATTACGTGTCAGGCGTAAGCCATTTGAAACGATTCAGTATGGTGCGCATCTATAATGTGAGTTAAAACTTGTTCTTAAAGGGTTTTATGATGCCAACATATTGAGCCTAGAACAAATTCACTTTACATTATTTTTTTTAAAAATATTACACCACTGTACTAAAAATGTTAGCCTATCAAAATTAAGCATTGCGAGCTGTGTAAAGGTAGATCTTTTTTTTTTTTTTACACAGCTCCTCTATTTAAAAGCTTTATATTCTTTGTCGCCTACCTTTTTGAAACTGAGCTACTTCTTCGGTACTGATTAATGCAAGGCCTTAATGATATTTATAGGAAACAAATACCTATATGCAACACCTTATTTCTATTTCTGCAAGTTTACATTTTCATTTTAGATTGTGCAGGTGTACCTAATGTTATGGCCCTTGGGTTATTTGCAAGCGAGAAAAGACATCTCCCGGGAGACTGATTGCTCTCTGGTTCTACATTCGGACTGCTGCTGTGATCCATTACATCCTCATGTGGAACCTGCCTATTGGCTGTAAGAATAAGATGCTCTGACTCTCACCTCTGCTAGTAAGACAGCTAAAGCACCAGCTACACAAACCTATCCAAGAAAAAAAAAAACATTGACGACAAGTGGCATTCAATTAATGGTAGCTAAGTTGCCAAAGGTACACTGAACATAAGCACGTAATTCAAAAAAGTTAAAATGTATGTAAAATAGTTAATTTGAATATATTTTAACTAAAACAATACTGTACTATGATACATTCAATTATAATAAACATTGACGTGTCTTCAAAATTGGAAACATTTAAATCATAAATGCAGTTCAAACATTTTTAGGAGGAAAACAGCTAAATTAATGTAGCAAATACTACAGGACTAAGTGGGCATGCAGGATTTTAGAAAATTTTAGAGCATTTGAGGCTGAAAAATCATGTCTACATACACAAGAACCAAATGCACAAACATTTTATCACAGTTTAATAGCATTCACTCAGAAATACTTATACACAGTTATGGTGTGTTTTTACACAAGTGAAGCCTTCCTCAAACAAAACACTGTAGAAGCAACATTAATAATTAACTTTTAAAGTCCAAAGAGGGAAGTGTTCCTACATTCAGCAACAACAGCTGATTACAGCAGCACTGAATGTTCAAGCTACACAAATGCTTGACATTAATCAAACCAAAGAAACTATCTTGGCTGATACTGTTAAGGAAATATCACAGTGGCAGCTTTTGTGGGCTATAAATCACTGCATGCTAAATGCCACATTAGCTGTATGACCAGCCATTTTGTTTCGTCAACATGTCAGTCAGAGGGCACTCAAGATTGTCAGGCGGCACTTCAAATGATTCCAGACCAACAAAATGACACTTGAAAAGCTTAGTACAAACATGAGTCACTGAGGTGATACCAAATGTGAAATCAGAGCATGGAGGCCAACAGATACCGATTGTGTACAGCTCACTGTGTAAGACGTGCTGACCGTGTGAGATCACATGCCTCATGCTAGAATTACTCCCAAATTAAATTTTCAGTCTCAACTATTAGTCACTTTTCCTTTGGCATCTCTGTCAGGAATGTCTTGTGAGTTGGACGGGGTGGAAACAAGACAGCATTGGACGCTGAGAAGAGTACAGGCACAAGCTTTTCTTCTACATACCAGTTAAAAATCGACCATGTCCACACATACGCAAGTATTTTTAAAACTAAATTTTCAACTCCCCCAAATCTTCCCTGTCCATGTGGGAAAAAAAATATTTGCTGGCTGTTAAATGCATGCCAAAGCAACAGGTGGGTGTTAGGTCGTTTTAGCCAATCCGCAGCCTGAAGAAAGTTAACTCATGGAACAGGCATGATTACATTTTTTTGTAAAGCCAAAATCACCAGTGTTTTGTGTGTGAATGAATGTCAAATGGCAAAAATCAATGAGAACTGTGCTAACTATAGAACTATTCAAATTAAAATGAATCCACCCATCGATAGCGCTTGTCCTCTATCCCAGCTGACTTTGTGAGAGAGGCGTGGTACACCCTGGACTAGTCACCAGTTAGTAACACGGCACATGGAACAACATTTTATGACCGCATTTACACCAATGGACAACTTAAGAGTCTTCAATGAATCCACCATGAATGTTTTTGGAATATGGGAGGAAGCCAGAGTAAGTGGAGAAAATGCACAAAAGCATGGAGAGAACATGCAAATCCCACACACCTACATGATTTCAAAAAGTACCTGTGTTCTTGTGAACATGGCCAAAGGTTAGTGATATGAGTCGTTACAAGCTACTGGATTTAACACAACTCTGGCAAGCCAATAATAACACGGTCATCCACATGCATGTTACACGGAAGAATTCACGTTAAAATTAATATTTACATGGTAATACGGTCAGTAGTCATCTCTTTAATGTGAAATTACCAAGAGTCTTTAAAAATTGTTAGGTCACGTCACAGTGGGTCAGCAGGTAGAAGCATGCTAGTGTCCTGGGCTGAGTGCGCTGGTTCTGTGGGCAGGCGGGGGGGCGCAGGAGGGGGGAAGGAGGGGGACTGGAGGATGTCGGCGTAGCGTTGGCTGGGCTTGGTCTCCCTCTGGAGAACTTTTCGCAGCAGAGGTTTGAGGAGGCCGATGGTCACTTGACCACTCTGCGGGTCAGCAAAGAGAGCAGGACCGGGGTCTGGCATGATGGCCATGGAAATGGGTGATGGGGATGGGGTGCGGGAGGTTTTTCAGCACCAAGTTCAGAATGGTCGTGATGGTGAGGTCCTCGGGGCACAGGGCCCACAGCAGGTCCAGGTAGGGGTCCAGTTCTCTGTGCTGGGTCACCTCACACAGCAACATGGTGAAGATCTCCCTGTTCAGCAGGGGACTCTGCTTACAGAACTTCTGGGCCACCTGGGTGACCTTCTCCCACTGCTGCTGTCCAATTAGGATCCTCAGCGCCAGCAGGATGGTGTTGGGCCGCCCGCTGACCATCAACACCTCCACCTCCAGTTCCCGCTGCTGGTCTCTCTCTTTTCTCATAGATGACAGGACGCTCAGGACGCGCTTATAGAGGGGCACATTGTTCTCGCCGCCGTCTCCTCCTCTACCGGCGGAGACGCTCCAGGAGGAGGCGGCCAGGCTCAGCCCCAGTTTGGCTGAACCCTGCTGTTGCTGGCCAAGCTCGAGGAAGCGGGGCAGCCAAGCAGGCTGGAAGCGTAAAACCGAATGGCAGAGTAGTTCAAAGATGGGCATGATGACGGACAAAGGGGAGCTCGTCGACTTACGTGTACAGTTGGCGTTGTGATCCGCTTTGGGGCTGTACCCATGTTTTGACCCGCCGTTTGTAAGTGGGAGGGAGGCAAGGAAGCTTGGCGCGGGACTGAGGACGGTTTTCCACACATCCGGAGGCGCCTGGCTGGACAGAGAGCCTTCCCCATTGTAGTGTAGCTGGAGAGCAGCTTGCGTCGCCGCCCACGCTTGGTAGGGGAAGATGCAGAAGATGGAGTTGAGGTAGAGCAGGTCGTCCTGATGCAGCTCGGAGGACGACAGCAGCCGAGCTACTTCTTTCTCGACTAGACGCTGGCAAAGTACCTCCACTTCTTTCACACTGCCCCTCACCAGAGTCCCCTTTAGCTCCTCCACAGCGACCAAGGCCTTCAGCTCAGGCAACAGTGAGACTTTTAGCTTGTCTTCCCCCACACTACATCCTCTTTCTTCATTTTGGGACATCTCTGCTGCTCTCTGCTTGGGCCCCGAGCTGAGGTAGTCACTGAGGATGGATGCTAAAGAGATGGGAGCCTGGAACCTGCCCCCTTTCTTTAAGGCATCCACAGTGAGCCGGGTGCTACTCAGACTCCTCTGCTGGTAATATTTACAGGCCTCCTCAAACACAGCTTCCACCAGGAGGGCTCCAGGGTGAATGCTCTCCACCGCAGTGAAAGAAGGCAACTTCATTTTTACGTCTATTGTGTCCATTTCCTGCCGCACCACTTTAAAAAGTCCAGTTTCTAAGAACAAGTGAGGCGATCTGTCACTCTTTATGGTAAATAAAACGCCCTCTCGGTCTAGCATTATTGTTTCCATTTCTCTGCCACACTTCAAGTCTATAAGATGCAGATTTTGGCCTATGACAAGCACCAAGGTGTCCTGGTATGTACAGAGGCTGGTATGTGCAGCATATTTAAGCAGGCTCTTGTCCGCTATCTTGTGTATATGGCGCAGCATTCCATCGCTTTGCAGTAGATACACCCAACCCGTGTTGAGAAGCAGCAGCAAACCCCCACAAGCCGAAGGACAGACGTTTAGGATCTCAGGTGGGTCTTTCGCTGACAGAAACCCTAAACAGTCTGTGATCAGCTTCCTGAAGTCAGACTCCTTCGCCGACTGCTTTTTCAAGGGGCTGGCTTTACATGTGGCACTGACCCGAAAGTAGTCCTGACAAGGGCACCAAGAAAGGAAGAATTTGCTCAGCAGTTTCACTTTGACGTCAGAAAGGAGATGCACGTATTGCCCCGAGGCGACCACGGTGAATCGAGGGTTGTTGTGGAGGGCGATTTTCACCCCTCCTAAAATGACAGCCCCCTCCTCCAACTCAAAGTCCCTCCTGCAAACACAATGTCTCAGTTTATTTCTGGCAGAGCTTAGAACGGGGGAGCTCTCCGAGGGGGGTCGCTCCTCACACCAGATGATGAGATTAGAGCAGGCGCACACAGACACCACTCTAGCCCGGGGACTGTTGCACAAGTCGGCCGTCTGCAGGAGACTCCAGCCTCCTTTGCAATCCTGGAACCTCCAAAACTCAGCCCGCCCGTTCTCGTAAACCACAGCCACAAAGACCTTGTTGCCGGCGCCATTATTATTTGTATTGTCCAAATATAAAATATCCACAACGGGAACGCCTCCTGTTGAACACAAATCCATCTTCCTCTGAGTGTGGACCAGCTGAGGTCTTTCATACTTGTCCAGAGTCACAAGACCGACCTTCGGCTTGTGGAGGATGACATGAACGTGACGTCCATTTGGGCTCAGACGAACGTTCGGCACTCTGTTGTGAGGCTCGTTAATTAAACTCTCATACAGCTCATTCCTGCCGGTATAGTCGCCAAAATCGGACAGTTGCTCTAGCACAAAGCGCGACATGACTCCCAAAAGGCGAGTAGCGGAATGTACGTACTGAGTATCCCGCTAGCCTGCGTAGCACACCGACCTGCTAACCGAATGGCATGCCGTCACGTCATGTGAGCGCTTTTTTTTCCCCCACTCGCCCTTAACGTCCGCCGGGGAGGGAAATTAACTCCGACATGGCTCGCCGACAACTTGAAGCGATATCAACCACTGCCTGCCAGAACATGGCGAGGAAGTTGGTCGAGGGCTCATTCCGATGCTACACGGCGCTAGCTGACATCACGAGACTGTTCATTTCCGGACACACAGGCTGATTTGCATAATGGGCGGAGGAATGGGCTGGTGCCATTGACATCAGCAAATGGGGATCCTTTTGAATAAATCAATCTTTGGAAATGGATCGGTCGATTCATGAATCTCCTGTAGACAACAGCAAGGTGTGTAAAAACTGCTGAAACACAACAGTTGGACATGTGCGTTCAAAAGTTTACAAAAGGTCAAATGAAGTTCTCTAATTATGGTTCCCACCTAAAGCCGAATATCCTTTTTTTTTCCTTCTTCTTCTGTAAGTAGGCGAAATGATCTACACTTGTTTGATCTATGCAGACAAATTCCATAAAAGCCACTAAATTAATGTATATTAGTAAATATCTAATCATTAACCAGGAAAAAGTGAAACTATTATATTAAACCTCTTAAGCGCATTCTACTAAAATATGAAACATACTGACAGTACAACCAATATAGGCATTTTGCAACTACTAACATTTTATCCGGCCTGCAATGCAGAGTAACTGCCTTAAAATGCCCACAAATGCGCATCATAAAATCACGTTTGTGTGGCAAAATGTTGCTTTAGATGCCTTACTTTTGCAATTGAGTCATTACATATATTTATAAAATATAACATGGCACAGCACCATCTGGCAGGGACACTAAAATAAAGTGTACCGTGCTGATTTCCTAAAAAGACTGGATGGCAACCATCTTTTAAAGCTACACAGTGTAACAATGGCAGCTGTTTTGACCTGTGCATAGAAGATCTCAAATGTTCTAGCAAAGCCTTCAGTTTGGCAGAAGGCTGTGACCAGAGGGGCAGGTCAACAAGAGCCTCGTATGAATTAAACATGATTATAATTACATAACCATCCACCATACGGCCTTTATTGGACACATTGCATACATGCAATATGCCTGAAAAGGCGATGTGCAAGTAAATGGTAATTTTAAAACAATTTCAACATCCCCCTGTTTGTAAACCATTCTTTCATTCTTAAGAGTAATGAAAGAAACTAATAGCTACTGTTCCCTGCGATTGGTTGGCAACCAGTTCAGGGTGTACCCCGCCTCCTGCCCGAAGATAGCTGGGATAGGCTCGAGCACTCCCGCGACCCTTGTGAGGATAAGCGGCTCAGAAAATGGATGGATAATAGCTACTGTTTTAATTGAGTTGCTCTGAATTAAACCATCTTGTGATACCAATAACATAATCACATCATGAAGAAAGTTACACTGTCTCCCATTTATGATTGACCTTATATAACCACAACACTGTCCCATGATTACAAATTGATATTTGTGCAACACAACATTGCTTTTGACTTGAAATGTAATGCTTGTCATTCAACCAATAAATGCTTCAAGTTGACCAGTTTTTGTTTGCAACTTCCCTTAATGTCCAGTAGGTGGCGATAGTTATACTCAATGAATGCGTGCTTTGAGAGATTTAAATCAGTGGTGTGGAAACTTTTCTGTTGTTATAGTCTCCAGAGGGCCATACTAAATTTATGAATAAATATGATGTATCAACCAGACATATGTTATGATATATGAATGTATGGGTTAAGTTGGGCTTTTTACAATCCCGGTTGGGTGGTTTAGATCAGGGATTGTCGCTCGTCTTTGTCAGCTGTGGGTTCGTGAAGCCCTTTGAGGCTCTTTTGTGTTTAAGGACTACACAAATAACTGTGATTTGACTTTTTTTCCATATTGCGTGACCGAGATGATGCTTTTGATAGTCACAGGTGGATGATCAATAAACTATTTTTTGTACCAAATGGCATGTGGCCCGGCACCGGTCCCTGAGCCCAGTGGTTGGGACGCCTGCTTTGTGGCCCTTCTTTTTGGCGCTGGAAAGCCTTTTAAAAGAGCTCGTCATATCCCAGTGCATCCGTTTATTATTATGCCCGGTTATGGTGCTGTATTAATGTGTGCCTATTTCAGTCAGCTAGTAAATTCCTTGCCTTGATGACAATGATTTTTAAATTTAATAGCACATGATAAAGAAAATAGTTTGGCTTTGCATTCTTGAGTCATACAGTATGGTGTATTATATTTATAATTGTAGCGCAATTTAGAGCATGGTTGGGGAAGCTTTTCCCATCAGTGGCCATTTTAGTTTTTATTAAGTCCTCAGAGAGTCATACTAAATGAATGAAAACAAATGAATGCTTGATTGCAATAATTCTACCTATCTGTGATGCTGTTGATGCTACCGTACATCATTTTTGCAGCCTTTTACATACTCATATCTCCTTTTGCTTCTTGAGTTGACTTTACACAGGCTGTTAATTGAACTCTACCACAGGATCAAGCAAGGCCTTTTTAATGAGTTGCATTCTCTTTGTTGTGCAATCAGGAACTACACATTCAATTCACTTAACATTTTGGAGGGTGGGTGAGAAAGGAAAGTGAGTGTGAGTGTTGGATAGATGGGCAATCTCACAGTGTCTTACCTTGTCTCCACTTGATATTCATCCCTTTTGAAAATCTCCATCCAGTTGTAAACAAGACTCAGCTGTTATCTTAGATAACAGAAACATGGCTCGGGAGATAACATACAGCAGCCCGGCTAAAAATGTCTCCTTTTTAGATAAAATCTGAGGCTTTTGCTGTATCTTTAATTTGCAGGTCTGATACACACTCCTCTTTTGGATCCAAGTAATTCCAGTTGGTTTGAATCAATGACCGGGAACAATCTTGGTGAAAATGATAAAAAAAAAAAAAAGTGACAAAAAAGGCCACAATAAATAATGCTTCCTGTGTGGGAGATTGATGATGTTTCTAGCCAAAAGCAATGGATAGCAACAACTGCCATGTCAGAGTGTTTCCTGTGTGCAACCTTTCACTCACATCTCAGTTTGCTTCTTTAGATCAGTATGCGTACCAAAGGATCAAGCAAGGTGTCTTTAGTGGATAGTGCAGCCCTCACCAGTCAATATGAACACGTCTTGCAGAGTACAGGAAGTGGTGCGTGTGATCAAAGATGTAACATAGCTCATGTAAAAAGATGGATGGGAGATGCAGATGGAGGTCGATATTTTAGCTGGAACATTGTTATCATGTCTGTTTTACCACTTTCTGAAGCTTCATTACTCATTTCCTGCAATTTGGCAAGTCACTATTACAGGAATGTCCAAACTTCAATTAATTTTTAATTATGGCTAGTGAGTGCATTTTGTCATATCCTTTCCTGGCCTGTAAAACCTCTGGCTATTACACAGAATTAACTTGTAGCGATATATCAGCAAGAGGGGAAAGGAATGGTGGACCATAACCACTTACAGTATGTAAGTACTCTATCTGTTCTTTCTTGTGCTTGCCAGTGTTGTCAACATAACAAAAACGTGTGCTCTCACAAGTGGGTCTTCTACACAGAGGCAACCAATCAGAGGAAAGGAACGGTATAATACCATTTGTCTTAGCCAAATATGGACAAAGCAGGTAGAAAACTGGGTCAAACAGAAGTAGCTGTCAGAGCAACCTTTTCTGTACTATCGTATGACAAAAGCAAGGTGTTTTTTGAAATTAATTTGAAACTTTTATACTAAGTCCGTGTAGAGAGTCACGATGGTGGTCTAAATAACCGTGATATGGGACCTTTAAATCGCATAGACAATAGAAATAATAAAACTTTAAAGTCACTTACACTGGAGTGCTTTACTCGTCTGCCTTCTGTACGGGCACCGTCAGTTAAGTTCCCACTCAGTGAAGGTGTCAGTGTGAGTGTGAATTGTTGCCTGTCTCACTTTGTGCCCTGTATTGACTGGTGCCTAGTCCAGGCTGCAGTCTGTCTTTCCCCCATAGTCAGATGGGAAAGTTTGCAGCTCACCCCCACCCTGAACAGAATAAGCGGGATAGAAAATGGATGGATGGATATAAGTTTTCAAAACCAATGGTGACTATCTGGCATATGAAGCAATGTCAGACATAAACACAATTGGTCTGAATAAATTTTCTATTTCAAGCTTGTTTATAAAATATCACAACGTGGAATTTTGTGAAACTACGCTTGATAGCTACAGTTGCACACAGTCAATTCCCAACTTAATAGTGCTTTACTTTCTCACTACGGTTTATGCTAAATTCTAACCACGTTGTGTAATAGCATGTAAGAGACGATTGTGAGTCAGCGTAAAACGAAGGACAGCGGCTGTAATCTGAGCTCCTCGTCGTCTCCTCAAGGATGAAGCTGCAATCCAATTGGAACTTGATAGATCCGAGTTGCTATTTCTGACGACGACCTTAAAGCATCAGCCCTAGAATCAAACACAGTGAATCACAGCTGTAATCGAAATGATTTATTTTCAGGGATAGAATTGCTCTAAACCATAAAGCACGTCATTTTTACATAAGAAGTAGTAGTAGTAGTCTAGTTTGGATTCCAGTCAAGATTTAATGGTACCAGTGAAGCGGAAAGCGCAAAAGTTCAATTCATTTCTGCTCAGTACAATGACCAACAATACAAGGGCCTACACACTTATAGCAATACTGTTCCTATTAAATGCCACAAAGTTAAACGTTTTGGAGGCAGAGCATGCTCCTCGTGAACAACCATTGTGAGACGTCCTTTCATCTTTAAAGGCAGTGAACGTAGCGCCAAATACTGGACACAAATGGTATTACACCTTTGTCGGGCGACAATCTACCTTTTTGGCAAAATTCACCAAACTAGTACAGTGTTTCCAAACCTTCATTGAGCCAAGACATACATTTAACATTAGACAAACACATTGTGTGTGTGTGTGCTGGATGGATGGATGGATGGATGTTAATTGTTTACATAACAAACAGACGAAAGAAAACTAACAGAAGCATCCAAAACATCAGCTTGTCCAGCAGTCGTGAATGGGATTAATAGTGTGATGCGAGGGTTAATGAAATTTACGCCCCTAGTGGGAGTGTGGATTGTTGAGATAAGAGTGTGGAGGGACAAGCAGATGTGAATGGCCTCTTATATAATCGGCCAATGAGGCAGGCGGTCTGCTATGGGGAAAAACACTAAAGTCCTTTCATCACTTCTCTCACTGCTTGTTTTACCATCAAACGTTCAATAAGCAACCCCAATTGCTTCCACTTCAACCATCGATCAATTTTTGCTGGAATACAGGATCTGGGTGTAAAAAACTTATCAAGCGGTAAAAACTGGAGATAGTGATGAAATATGCACTCGGATGCTAGAAAAATGTTTGAAGTTTTTAAGCATCTGGAGTAGTTGCAGCTATGAAAGACCAGATGATGAACATTTCTTATGCGGAATTCAAATATGTCACACTTCAAGTCTAAACACACCCTTACATACGTATATAACAATTTTTCCTCATTTTCTTTGCAACCTGGAACCTCCAGTGTTGAACATTGTATTTGTTCCATAAGCTGTTTTTAATTAAAAAAAATAGTGATATTAATTCCCAGAGGAAGAAATTGACGTATGTTCCAGGATCTGACTCTTACCTTAAAAAGATCTTTATTAACTGTTATTAATTGTAATTATTTAGGGGATTTTTGTTCATTTTAACATTATTAACTGTCATTCAAGTATGAAGAGACATTCACCATTGTATAATAAACTTAAATAAAAGTTAAATAATTAAAACTATTCGTTCGTTCGTTCCTCTTATTATTATTAATATACATAGATGATGGTGGATCTGTGAAGATTTTTGTTTTGTTTTGAATGAAACACACAATTCATAAAATATTGATGTTAGAAGGTGGTCCACCTCAATGAACACTCATAGCATTGCTTCCCTGCCTTCAATTACCTTGTGACCATATAGATTTTGTTTTTACAGTGTAAAGTGAGACACTAAACAATTAAGCACGTTCTGTAGTCCATCCATCCATCCATCCATTTATTAAACAATAGATTTATAGCACTCCTGATCTTGACTGAATTTAATTAACCATTATCATAAATGAAAAAATTTAGTAATGAAAACTGCATCTCCCGTATAACAATAATTGCACACCAGGTACCTTCTGCTTAATATGAAAAATTATCCCTGCTAACAAGCATAATAAACTTATGAAATTTTATTTTCTAAGAAATATTTCCCACACAAACATTTATGTACAATGAGACAGACAACTGAGAAAATGTTGATTCGGTGAAGATTCACAAGCTCTTGCAGGAGCTGAAGTCCCTAAAGAGGCGGCATAAGGCAACCAGAGAGGAGCAGTCTCTCTGTCCCTGCACGCACCCACAGCATGATGCTGCCACCACCATGCTTCACCGTTGGGACTGTATTGGACAGGTGATGAGCAGTGCCTGGTTTTCTCCACACATGCCACTTAGAATTAAGGCCAACAATTTCTATCTTGGTCTCATCAGACCAGAGAATCTTATTTCTCACCATCCTGGAGTCCTTCAGGTGTTTTTTTTTAGCAATCTCCATGCGGGCTTTCATGTGTCTTGCACTAAGGAGAGGCTTCCGTCAGGCCACTCTGCCATAAAGCCCCGACTGGTGGAGGACTGCAATGATGGTTGACTTTCGTGAACTTTCCCCATCTCCCGACTGCATCTCTGAAGCTCACCCACAGTGATCTTTGGGTTCTTCTTTACCTCTCTCACCAAGGCTCTTCTCCCCCGATCGCTCAGTTTGGCCGGACGCCCAGCTCTAGGAAGGGTTC
The DNA here is from genome assembly GCF_024500385.1 of Phyllopteryx taeniolatus. Lineage (NCBI taxonomy): Eukaryota > Metazoa > Chordata > Actinopteri > Syngnathiformes > Syngnathidae > Phyllopteryx > Phyllopteryx taeniolatus. The sequence goes on from NC_084512.1 coordinate 16,487,365, forward strand.
TGGTCGTCGCAAACGTTTTAAGTGCACCAGAAATATTTTTGTGACCTTGGCCAGATCAGTGCTTTGCCACAATTCTGTCTCTGAGCTCTTCAGGCAGTTCCTTTGACCTCATGATTTTCATTTGCTCTGACATGCACTGTGAGCTGTAAGTTCTTATATAGACAGGTGTGTGGCTTTCCTAATGAAGTCCAACCAGTATAATCAAACACAGCTGGACTCCACTGAAGGTGGAGAACCATCTCAAGGATGATCAGAAGAAATGGACAGCACACGAGTTAAATATATGAGTGTCACAGCAAAGGGCTTATGGCGGTGTGATATTTCAGTTTTCCTTTTTTAATAAATCTGCAAAAATGTCAACAATCAACAATTCTGTTTTTTCCCCTGTCAATATGGGTTGCTGTGTGTACATTAGAAAAAGATTGATTTTAGCAAATGGCTGCAATATAACGGAGTGAAAAATGGAAGGGAGTCTGAATACTTTCCTTACCCACTATGCGTGTATGTATATATTTACACACAGACACACACACACACACGCACACACACACACACACACACACACACACACACACACACACACACATATATATATATATATATAAAATAATATCCATTACATGCGCACACACACGTGATTTGTGTGTGTGTGTGTAATGAATATTATTTTAAGTAATTACATTACATTACTTTAATATTATGGTACTTTGATTATGTTACTGACTAAATTTTTTAAGGGTAACTTGTAACTGTTTTAGAATTTTCAAAGTAACCCTCCCAACCCTGACTCAAGACACACATGCTGTATGGCTTTTGGATGGATAATGGTGCTCGTGTTCCAAGACGCCTTTGGCATGTATGGCAAACAAACAGCATGTACATGTGGAGGGATAGCAGACAGACTGGTGCACACAAACACACACACAGACAGTTCTTGTAGGGTGCCAGGATGCTACAGACAGGAGTGATGCTGAGTGCATACACAATGTGGAGTTGGGCTGACAAAGTTTAGCTTAGGTGCCCTTAGAAACTTTGTATAGCATCAGACTGAGTTTCGTTGCATTTCTCTCTGTTGTGCAATAAGGAAAGACACGGTCACTTCACTTAACATTGAAGAGGAGGGGTGAGAAAGGAAAGTGAGTGCGTGTTGGATAGATTGATGAGCTCACAGGTTCTTACCTTGTCTACACTTGATATTCATCCTTTTTGAAAATTTCCATTTAACTATAAGCATGTCTCAGCTGTTATCTTAGATAACAGAAACACAGCTCGGGAGATAACTTAAAGCAGCCCTGCAAAAATGTCTCCTTTTTAGATCAAATCTAAGATCTTTATCTTTAATCTAACAGGTCTGATACACACACCACTTTTGTATTCATGTAATTCAGCTGCTTTGACTCAATGACCAACAATCCTGGTGAACACGATTCCAAAGATGTGATCAAGAAGGCCACAATAAATAATGTTTCCTGTGTGGGAAATTGATGATGTTTCTATCTAAAAACAAGGATAGCAGCAGCTGCCATGACAGAGTCTTTCCTCTCTTACACGTGCATTAACACACTAATATTCAGTAATTAAAGTAAAAATTCTAAGAGTGTCTGTATGAATCATTAATCAGCAGTATTGAGCTCATCACTCCAAAATTGGACACTTAGCTGAACGCACCTAGATTAATATTGCATGAATTTGATATTTCCTGTGATCTGCTGTTATTTATTAGAGACAACGTTAAAGACTTCTAATATGTAAACAAACATAAGCTATCATATTTTACTCTTTCACAAAATGGGCAAATTGACTCTTGATACTGTCAATATTTAAATATGTGACCCCTGTATCACATAAGTGAGCTGGCAGCTGAATATTGTTGAATATTTAATGTTTACGAAAATAAACCGTACATGTTCTTGACATAATGACTCCAGTGTTGCAATGTTATAACTTCATAACATTAATATTATGCAGGGACGATAGTTTAAATCTACACTTAAGTATACATTCATTCAGTGATTCATTCTTAATTCTAAATTGCTGGGAATTCACCCAGCCAATCATAAGAATGTTTTGTTTATAGGACAAAATAGGATGGTAGGATGATTTTGAATAATTAATAACCTAGCCCATGAGTGATGAAATATTGTTACATTTTGAATGAGACTGTTTAGATTTATGTAGCTCAAAATCATTCTGCACAAGTATTAATGTACATTGCAGCCATTGTAAATTGGGCAAAAAGTCAAAGTGTTTAATTCATACAACTCAGTGACAATGTATGAAAATACTTTTTGTCACAGCAGAGGCGATAAGACCACCACATACAGTATACCACAGACAATCTTGCAAAACTTCAGGAAACCTTTGAGATTTCAGCTGAGTGAGCATATAAAGTTTCAAATCCACAGGTATGTTTATTCTTTTGTAGATGGATGGATGATGTTAACATTGCACGGTTGGCAAAACATATTGACCTGAATATAAAGAAATACAGTATCTCCTATTTCCCCCCATAAAATATTAATTCATTTATTCATTACTGGGTTCCCTTTGGCTGATATTAAATTTCAAATATCTGCAGTCATAAATTCATCATTTTGTCCTTCTGGCTCATTTGCAATTCTTATTTAACAAGATAAAAGCCAGATTCGCCACGCTTAAAAAATGAATAACAATGAATTGAAATTGGAATGAATGGGAGTGCATCCTTCTCATACCTCCATTTCTCCAAGACAGCGAAGAGTTGTATGTGTACCCCTCAACACGCTCAGCCGAGTTTAAACACCTCCCTTTACATATCGCACGTGCACTCACGTATGGTAACACACGCGCAAACACACATGGCATAAATGCACGTAGACACTGGGGGACAACACTGTTTCTCCACCCAACTGGAAAGTTGTCCGTCTGCAGCCACTTATTCTCAAAATCAACTGCCAACTTTACCTCAGCCTCGCTCTGTATCGCTTCAACGCAAAAAGAGAATACAAGAAGATTCCAAGTGAAAATTCTCAAAACAAGAGTCTTGGATTGGACTGGAATAATAACAAAAAATGGTAAAATAACAGGCGGCACGGTGGACGACTGGTTAGAGCGTCAGCCTCACAGTTCTGAGGACCGGGGTTCAATCCCCGGCCCTGCCTGTGTGGAGTTTGCATGTTCTCCCCGTGCCTGCGTGGGTTTCCTCCCACATCCCAAAAACATGCATTAATTGGTGACTCTAAATTGCCCATAGGTGTGACTGTGAGTGCGAATGGTTGTTTGTTTGTATGTGCCCTGCGATTGGTTGGCAACCAGTTCAGGGTGTACCCTGCCTCCTTCCCGATGATAGCTGGGATAGGCTCCAGCACGCCCGCGACCCTAGTGAGGAGAAGCGGCTCAGAAAATGGATGGATGGATGGTAAAATAACTATCCATCCATTTTCTGTACCGCTTATCCTCACCAGGGTTGCGGGCGTGCTGGAGCCTCAACTAATTTGAACAAATTGGATCAATTGCAATAAAGCACTACTCACTATTTAGAATGCAGATAAATCACACTATATACAGGAAGTCCTCGAGTTACGACACATTTGACCTTCGACGTTTCGACTTTACGACGCCCGTGCCTCGTCCGCCATTTTGTCCCAGCACCATAGTGTTTCTGCTTAGCTAGTGCATAGTGCTTGTCTGTGTTTGTGCGCCGGGAGTATCTTTGCCTTTTTCGCGCTCGTTTTTTCACACTCTCAGCAGTAATGGTAAGTACAGCATCTTATTTTTTTATTTTAATGTATTTTAGTTTCTTTATACGAAGTGTTAACCTTTCCTGCTACGGTCACCTGACCGTGGTCGGGAGACGCAGGGGTTAACTAATTTCTCTCGCTGCACAGCTGAGCTGGGTGGCGGCAACAATAAAGGCAGGAAGCACCGATTTGCTGCTCTAATGGCTTTATTAGCTCCTCTGCACATTCAACGTCACCGGGTCCTCCGCTAATCGCTACTCTTCCCCGGTCGCCGTCACTACACTTGCTACTGTACACACGCACCGGCGCGCACTCCTTCCTCCTTCGCAGTCCCGTCTCACTCACACATTGACGCACACCCCCACACACACTGAGCTTGCTGTCACAATCACGTGGGGCAATACCCGTAACAGAAGTACTTCGCCGTAAATTTCGACTTCAACGGTGAAATCCGACTTACGCGGAAATTCGTGTTATGTCGCCAGCGTAGGAACGGAACTTGTTCGTAAATCGAGGACTTCCTGTGTGTGTGTATATATATATATATATAATATTTTGAAAATAAAATAGTCACATGAATGTCAGGTTCGGGTGTTGGAGGCAAGGAAGTCGAGGACCCAATTTCAGGGAAGCAGGGAGGCAAGGCGGGAGTGCCAGAATCTCAAAAAAGGATTTATTTGGGGGAAATTCCTCGTGTGTCTTGTAACATACTTGGCCAATAAAGCTGATTCTGATTCTGAAGTGCCATTAATCCAAGCAATAAAAAAATAATTACTGAAATTGCACAGGTCCTCAGTGGTCATGTTAAATATGTCAGAATTTCCACCACATCTATTTTTGAATCAATCTACCTATTGAAGTGTAAATTTGAGCTGTGGTCCTGTCTCTCTTTGAAGCAAATTACCTCATGGAACATCTTTTTGACTGACACTTCACATATTCAAACTACGGCTGTAGAGAAGAAGGCTTTTTTTCTCAATCGCTCTGCTTTGGTTAAACGAGATAGGACCTTAGTCATAATAAAATGAGCCCAAACAACACGTTGCGTCATGTGGGAACACGTGACCACAAAGACAGCCACTGGTTCCTCATTAAGCACAAACAGGCTCCTTGATGCATTAGGTCAAGTCACCGGTGGTACCCAATGGAGAGATATCAGCCCTAGTAAGTCTTAAGTGAACTTTGGTAGGGCGGCACGGTGGACGACTGGTGCGCACATCTGCCTGAGGACCCGGGTTCAAATCCGGCCTCGGCTGTGTGGAGTTTGCATGTTCTCCCCGTGCCTGCGTGGGTTTTCTCCGGGCATTCTGGTTTCCTCCCACATCCCAAAAACATGCGTGGTAGGTTAATTGAAGACTCTAAATTGCCCTTAGGTGTGAATGAGAGTGTGAATGGTTGTTTGTTTATATGTGCCGTGTGATTGGCTGGCGGCTAGTTCAGGGTATATCCCGCCTGTCGCCGATAGTCCGCTTGTATAGGCACCAGCACGCCCGCGACCCTAGTGAGGATAAGCGGTACGGAAAACGAATGAATGAATGCACCTTGGGGGAGCTTGCATGTCAGAAACAATGTGACATTATGAAAAAAGTGCATTATGTCAGTGTAGTCAGGTTTACCCTTGCGTATTGGTGCCCAAATGCAGTTGGTGTGCATATTTTATTGTATGAGAGTACTGTATGTTGACTTCACAATATTAATATGATAGTTGAATTAATAAGGATCATACAGTGGTGCCTTGAGATATGAGTGATTTCTTCAGTGACCACGCGCCTTTTTCAAATCATCTTTTGCCCCCCAAAAAAGACAACATTTCATGTTATAGGAATAATAGCACTCTATGATATTGTACTTTAGTACAATGTACTTGAGTAATAACATAATTAAATATAATGTAAAGAATTACGCTGTTTGTACATCATGATTTAATACTGCAGTCCACTTTATTGTGCCGCTCCTTCTAGCGTGCCTGCCTTGGCCACCAGGAGGAGCAGTATAATATTCTACAGTCATGCAGACACAAACCAAGAAGGATAGACTTATACTACTGCAAGTGACTCAGTAAGATGTTGTTATATTAGTCATTTGTATATGCCTGTGTGTATTGTTATATCCATCTCAATGTGTTGGTCCACAGTTTGTGTTAGAATATCCGTTGCTTCAACAACCGCAACTATTACTGCTAACTAGTAACATGTCAGTTTTTCTTTGTTTGTTAGCATTAAGTTAAGTAAAATCTACAATGTCTTTTTTAACACAAGAGGTCACCACAGAGCCACCAAAGATGACAATAGCTGATTTTTTAATTTACATACAGTACATCATATCGTATTTTTATAAATAAATTATATATAGCATGTATAAGTATTTAACACCAGTCATAAAGTCGTTTGCAAGTTAGGCTTCAAACAGTCATGTCATCAATAATAGTTATGCTCATTAGTGTAACATTCACAGGAAGTCCGCTAACCGGTTTTCTGGGTTTGGTCACGTTCTGCATATAGGGGATTAGGAGTCAAGATGGAACAAAAGGTTCGATCCCAATGCCTGATTGATTAGAATGTGTGTCCTCGTAGTTTTGTCCATTTTGCTTCCACATTGAGGCTCCTCAGTGAAACATATTCAAGAGGAAAGCTCCAAAGTAGAATGGAGCCAAAGTGCTTTGTCATTAGACTCATCAGTAACAGGAGCACAGTGTTCCTGGAACAACAACGCCCAATCCATCCAGCCACTTGTTCTCAGCTTTTAGAAACGTCTGCTGCCCGCACGTGCACAGTTATGCACGTTGCATACAAATTCAAGGTGACACAAGAAAACAAGCACAGTTTCGCACCACACACACACACACACACACGAACACACACACACACACACACACACACACGAAAGTGGAACGCAACCCAATGACACGCTCGCTTCACTTTCTCTTTTTGTCCGAAGGCTTTCTAGTCTGCAGTTAAAGAAAGTCGTGCCATGTTGAACAAACAGCAAATGATTAAGTGTGTATGTTTTGCTTTTTCTCTGGCTTTTTGTGGCATGATTTTCTTTTTTTATTCCAAAAGTGGACCGCAAGATCATCATTAATAAGACTCCAGAATCACCTCGAGGCAGTCTTGACCACAGCATGTTTTTTTTTTTGGTTTAGTTTAGTTTATCAGTTTATTTTTGAAAGGGGACAATGCAATTTCATAAAACACATGAAGTACACATGGTTAAAAAAGCCAGAATTAGCCAGAAGGCTAGTTTTCATCTGTAGTCCCCTGGCCATGATGTAAAAAAGCAGTAAAATACATCTACAAGACAATATAATACAGGATACATAATCAAACTATACTATTAAGAGAGAATAAAACCATAATTTTTTTTATCATAACAAAAAGACAACATAACATACTTGTCTTTTAGTGTTGGCAGCTATAGGTGTTAACTAGCCACATTTGCATTTTTTTTTGTGAAGGCCTTGTATGTTGTAAGCAGTTTAACCTCCTCAGGTACTGAGTTCCACTCACCAGCGCTCCTCACTGACCAGGCTGACTTACTGAAAGTGCTCCTGCGCAGAGGAATGAGACAGTCACCTCTGACAGAGCCTCGAGTGACACGCTCAGAGCTGTTTCTTTGGCTGATGAACTCAGAACTTTTTGGTCATCATTTCAGTTCAGGTCAGCGGTAGTCACGTTTATGTCACCCAGATGTACCCTGGTTCCCATTATTTGCCGCCATTATAAAAATATTTTTATTTATTTTCAATTTCCAAAATGACAATAAGGGTGAAAGGAGAACAGTCTCCGATCATCGTATTCGTTAGCAAACACCATTATTAAAATGCTTGGGCTAATTCTGTGTCAATGGGCGATTCACGTTCAAACATACACACACACACACACACACACACACACAATTATTTAAATACATGCACGGACTGACAGAGTAACAATAATGAATGAAAAAATAGGAAGAGATACAGTAGAGGCAGCATGTGTTAATGTTTTTAATGACTTTGCTGATGCAACCAAAGAGTTGTCCGATCTATGAGAAAATGATATGCAAATAAAAAAAATCTTCAATCACCACAATAGAATCCCCATAGATCTGCTCGAGGTATGATTGGTAAATCTGTATTTTTCGTTATGTGAATTGATTAAAACTGATTTAAAAAGTTAATGATATGGGTTGTAATATGCATGCCAGGCCCGTAGTTGAAATTACATACATCAGGACCAACTGCTTCTTTGAGTCTTATCCAAAAGCACATTTTGAATACTTTGTCTGTATCCATACAGGTCTGTTGTTAAACTGATTATCTTGCACGAGACAATCGCGATAATGAATATGTTGTTCACCATTATTCTGTTATTTTGTGACATAGTCCATAAGGCCATTTTTATGTAGATGAAAAGCCAAATTGAAAATGATCAGTGTTGAGAGTAATGCATTACAAAAGAATGGCACTAATTATAACTTCGGTGCTGACCATCTGCACTTTCAGTTCATATCTTTTTACCTTTCACATTCTTCTTCCTGTCTCTTATTTATTTATCGACTGTGTTTCCTATACACAAGGTAACTCAATGTGTTTTACTTGATTAAAAGCTTTTAAAAATAAAGAAAAAAACAAAACTTTTAAACTTTTTGAATTGTTTAAGGGGCTTCAGACACACTTTTAAGACAATACACACACATTTAAACAGAATATTTTGAGAGAGAGAATGAGAGAAAGAGATAGAGAGAGAGAGAGAGAGAGAGAGAGAGTGAAAGTGTAAGAGCGATGGCAAAAATATTAAAATGAATAACTGCCTGTACTATCAATTGCCTTAACTGGTTTCAAACAAAAAAGTATTGCACAATATTAAAAAAAATGCAAAGTAAAGGGACTGCGAAGCGTGAACCGCAATATAGCGGGGGCTTACTGTATTCAGGACCTAAACCAGCTAATGATTTATAGACCAGTACCAGAACTTTAAAGTCTATTCTAAAGCTGACTGGGAGCCAGTGTGGAGACTTAATGCATGAAACACAGAATTGAACCTCCACCCAATACCATTCTCTACCTGTCCTGGAAGATCCTACCTCACACGCACTTCCACCTGTGTGACATTTTGCCACATTCAACAAGACTGTGAGACAGATAGCGAGCTTGATGCAAAAAGTTCTTCGAACAGCAGCTCCTGAGACACAAAATTACCTTGCTGTTTGGCTTCATTTGCACATGAGATTGCGCTGATGAAAAAATAAAACAAAACAAAAAAAGAGCTGTAGGTGTGTTGTCATAGCAACAAAGCTGAGTGGGGATACATTTGTTGTGTCTGGGTCCAACATTTCCCTGTTTTTTTCTGAAAGTGTTATTGACTATAATTGGGTTCATCCATGTCTTAAATTGCATTAAAATATATGAAAAGAAAGGAAACGACTTCATATCCATCAACAGTCACACGATGGCTTTTTTTTTTTTTTTTAATATAAAAAAGTGCGTTGACATCCGATCACAAATAGATGTGTATGTGAATCTCATGCGTATATGTTTCATAATTAAGTGGCGCATCCACAGCAATAAAATGGGCATCTGCGCTCCCCGGAGTTGACAGCAAAATTGATGTAATGAAGCGAAGCCCGCGGCACTTAATTTGCCTTTTAATTACATGCCATAAAGAATACCGCCACTCTAAGTGTCCTTGATTGTTTTGTAACCATACATTTAATGAACCTTATCATAAGTATACAGCCATTAAAGCTGTGTAAATGATGTATTGATCTGACTCAGAGGCATGCTACTGTCCTTGTGTACTCGGTGCATCCACTGAGTTTGTTTGATTACTCAACCTTTTTCACATTTATAATTCATACACAGTATATTCAAAGGCAGATGTTTGGGGAGAGAAGGTCCTCAGTGACATATAGTACACTCACTGCCATTTTTGTGTTGTATGTTTTGGCACACATGAAATGAAAGTCTAAAAGACCAAATCAAGTGAAAAGGTTCTATTTTGTAACAAAACCTAGTCACCTTGCTACTGTGTGTTTACACTAAGACCAATATAATTAGAGAGCATTTCAGGGTGAAACTCTGCACTGCATGGTACTTGTAATTGATTGCCTCCTACTTTGAGATACCATCACATTTATCTGTTAACAGATCAATACAAAGCCATTTTTCAAACTGATCAGAACGTCTTTCCGTGTGCGAGTGCCTTTGATTGTGAACTTGCCTCAATAAAACAATGTCTAACTCCGAATCCGTCCTCCCTAAAGCGAAGATTGCACGCTTCTGTGTACTTTGATCGATCACTAGTGGCACCCAGAATGTGATGTGAAATTCAACGAAGCTCTCATAGATCAATAAACATCTGGCTGACCACAAGATCTCTGTAAGTGCCATAAACCAAGCTGGATCTACTGTACATGTACTGAGATATACAGTAGGTAATACTAGATTAAAGGGATATGTACAACGGTCACACTAGTCTATTTATTTAACACTGCAGCAAACATACAACCGATATTAATAGTTTCAATTGAAATCTAACACAAGCTATGATTCCAAAACACTTTCATATCATTTCAAACTCATCTTAAAACATTACTCTTAAAAATGAATGTCTTGCAGGTGATTTGATTTCGCTATTTAATAACCACTCAGCAGAGCAAAAACACGTGAGGAAGAGGTGCCATAATTTCTGCTAACAACCCAGGCTAAACTTCGCTCCTCACCGCCATCAGACGAGATCACTTCAACATCCTTCCTCGACATTTTCAGAGCTGGAAGGAGAGTACATTGGAGCATTTTGGCAGCCTCTTCTCCGTCTGAATTTTTTCTTTTTAGTTTTTAAATGGTTTACTTTTGTCAGGATCAATCACTGTACTGTTAGATATTACATCTTTGTCACTGCTTTAGACATTGCTTGAGCAATATTATGTAACGTTTATGCAATTATCGCCACACTTTGTAATGTCAAAGTTTGCATATATGTTGAGCAAAGCATTCAGAACTTTCGACTGGAAGATTATGAACCAGTGGCGTTGTTAGGCTCATTTTAGGGGGCCTTCAGCTCTTCAGTTCTTAAGCCCCCCTAAATGATTTGGTCGTTAAAATTATTAAATTAAATTTAAAACAATTAATTTAAATTCATTGTTGTAAAAAATACAATTCTTGAAAAAGCTGGGACAAACAAACAATAAACCTTTTCGGGATTGGTTCCCCCTAAAAAATAAAAATAAAATAAAAATGAAAAAAATTCAAACATTTTGAAAAAAAATAAAAAAATAATGTAATGTGAATTTACAGGATTTCACAGAATAAAGCCATTTGTGATGCAGTCCAGGAATCATATGGAACTCAGTATGGATATAAAATATGAAACATTTCAGTCAAGGTGCATCGTATACGACTTTTTGAACTTGAAATTTTATTTAGGAGAGCAATGATTATAAAGTGGAGAAAGCCAAGAGATTAATATAAAGTAATCCAAATGAACCTGCCCTAGAAAATTTCAAGACTGCATTAATATTACTTCGTTATTTAATAAAAAAGTAATTGAGTAATATTTTACTCCCACCATTTTAGTCACAGCCAAAATATAATCTCTGTGACTTCAAAAGTATTTGGGAGCAAACAGTTATTGTGTTGTGAGCCAAGGTCATGTCATTAGCTTCTAAATTGATCAGTTATTAATTGTGTTTCAACGTATCTTGATGGGGAAGAATTCAGTCTTTCACTAATATCAATCGAAAAAGACACACTGGATTCAGCATATGAGTGACAACCCACTGATAGACCTATTTGCCACCCTTAAAAACAGATGGCATTAACTGATGCTTCCAACCACCACTTAGCTGGCGACTGTAGCTATTAATTTGATTTTGATTACATTGTTAACTCCTCAAAGGGAAATTATTCTCTGTATGTTTTGGTTAATTGAAAATAATGGGCTTGGCTGATTTTGTAATGACACAGTGACCTTTTTGCATAATTTTGCATACACTCTAACATCCATCCATCCATCCATCCATTTTCTGAGCCGCTTCTCCTCACTAGGGTCACGGGCGTGCTGGAGCCTATCCCAGCTATCATCGGGCAGGAGGCGGGGTACACCCTGAACTGGTTGCCAGCCAATCGCAGGGCACAAACAAACAACCATTCACACTCACATTCACACCTACTGGCAATTTAGAGTCTCCAATGCATGCATGTTTTTGGGATGTGGGAGGAAACCGGAGTGCCCGGAGAAAACCCACGCAGGCACGGGGAGAACATGCAAACTCCACACAGGCGGGGCCGGGGATTGAACCCCGGTCCTCAGAACTCTGAGGCTGACGCTCTAACCAGTCTCACACCGTGCCGCTACACTCTAACAATGTGTACATATTTTTTTTCGTTTTGTGGGCTGTAAACATACTTCCTGTGTTTGTGGACTATTAAAACGCTACAGCTCTAATGGTATCTTGGAACTTTTACCCAGTATTGTACTGGGGTGGCTGTGGCTGATTTGGTAGAGTGTCGTCCAGTAACAGAAGAGCGACCGGTTCAAAACCCGGCTCTGAATGTCCAGTGTCAAAGTGTCCTTAGGCAAGACACTGAACCCTGATTTGCTCCCAGTGCGCCTGACAGCGCCTTGCATGGCAGCAGCAGCCCATTTGGTGTATGAATGTGTATGTGAATAGGTGACTGTGAGGCTTTGTTAAGTGCTTTGAGCACCATGAGGTGTAGATGAAGCACTACATAAGTGCAGTCCATTTATTGTTTTAAAATCTGTCCAAAAACATTACGAAGCAATTTCTCAGTTTTTGTTATTTTGTGATTGACTGATTCATTTTGGAACCATTTTTTAACATCATTACACAAACATGCATTTTTATTTTTTTTATTTTTTTATTTCTCACATAACTCATTTAACTCAGACTTTGTACATTTTTGATACAGTTCTTGTTTTGGATCTCATGAGTCGATATTTCAGAAGAGTGATGAGTCATTATGCGCCTACAGCTTTTCCTCTCCAGTTGTTCACTTGTATGGGACCATAAACAAGAAGAGAGAATCAAATGTAATATATACGTACCGTATGCCAGGAAGGAGGACACGTTATCCACATCATACCGATTCTTTTCATAGACCTCATTATACAATTCATGGATGTCTGACAGATTTTTAATGAGTTTCGCTTTGACTGACTCAAAGGTAACAAATGTCAGTTAACCGTTGTGGTGAAAGATGATTTACATCATGATCATGTGGCTTTGGTTGGAATCATGTCAAGTTTACAGAGGTCATCTGAAGTTACTTTTTTGGGTAGGCTAATATAACAAACCGTTAAGCCCAAAATCGATACATACAATGAATGGCCTGATTTTGAGTTAAATTGAATGTTTTTCTCTTGGATGGATATCCTCTTGCCGGAAAAGACTCAAGTGAAGTCAAGTGACGAAAGACTAAGAAGTTGTGTAATGTTTGAATATTTGCCTTTTTCTTTGTTTTTACATTTTTGAGAGAAAAACATATTCCCTGGCCATTTACAGGAACGAATTTTGAGGAAACAATTTTTTGCACCATCCTAAAGGTTCCTGGTAACTCCTAGCTCATCTACATCATTCAATCATCATCATTTGTTAACATTAATAAATGCATCTATGATTGAATTTGAACAGGGTTGCTGAAATTCCAAAGCTGTTTTTTTCTAGTGTGCACAACCACACAAACATAATCATTTGCGATACGGTAGAATGTGTTGTTTCTTTATTTTAATCCTCAACATTGGTTCTGCCATTCCTTTGGTGTGCAAGTTTGTCACGTTTTTGAAATATTACTTTTTTTAAGTCACCATTCTTAAATTGGAGTGACTTGTGCAAGATAGCTCATATTAAAAATGCATCTCGGGAGTGAGGTGAATGTGTGTGTCCTCTCATCCGTGTGTGTGTGTGTGTGTGTGTTTCGTGACCACACTTTCTGCCCTGGAACTTTGCCTAATCCTACTCGAAACACAAAAGAGAGCAGAGCTGTTCCATTATTTAAACCTCCGCCCTCACACACACACACACACACACAGTTGACACATGCACTTGTTTGTGACTTGAGAACATACTGTGTCATGTATTAACAAGTCTTTGAGGTCCACTGTATTTAATGCAGGGACATCAGTGTTTTATGTTGGGAATAACCATCCTCTTATGTGGCTGCTGTCAGCACTAAGGAACAGAAAGTCACCCCACGAGCTCTTATCAACCCTTTCACTTATAGGCTGCTCAAAGTTCCAAACTTATGTTATGTCTTACATTAAACATGAGTCCAAAATACATTAAATAATCATGAACAGGGACCATAGTCTCAATCCTTTCTGAAGCTAAAATGGCGTTCTTAATTGACCAATTTAAAAACTAAATCTAAATGCGCAAAATGAAAAAACAAATGGGAATGAACTGAAGCACTACTCTATGGGTTAAGGGACCAGTTTTCAAACTATGAGGCCTGCATTCCCTGGTGGGAATCCATAGGACTCTAGAGGATGTGCAAAAATGAAGAAAAAGATGGTTTTAAAACTTAAAATCTTTTTAAAGTCAGCTACAGTATATGTTAAAGGCAAATGAATTGATTTGATGTTGCGTGTGGAGTTTGCAGAGGGCTGTTATCAACTTTCTTCATCATTTAAAAAATCCTTAGAATATTACGCCATTTCAGTGTGGCCCTAATACTTATTCAGTTAATTACAACTGATGCTAAAATTCAATTTACAAATTTTGTGCAGCAACTTGTGTGATACGTTCATTTATTTTGACAAATTTTACCGAGTTTTTAATTCTCATTAGGTTTTACATTTTAAATTTTGAATCCATCCATCCATTTTCTGAGCCGCTTCTCCTCACTAGGGTCGCGGGCGTGCTGGAGCCTATCCCAGCTATCATCGGGCAGTAGGGGGGGGGTACACCCTGAACTGGTTGCCAGCCAATCGCAGGGCACATACAAACAAACAACCATTCGCACTCACATCCACACCTACGGGTAATTTAGAGTAGTCAATTAGCCTACCACGCATGTTTTTGGGATGTGGGAGGAAACCGGAATGCCCGGAGAAAAACCCACGCAGGCACGGGGAGAACATGCAAACTCCACACGTGTAAAGGCTAAATGATTTTGTGAATTGAAATTTGTAGGAAGCGATCGTGGGGCGCCTTAGCACATTGTGCTTCTCCCACACTTTGAAAATGTTTAAAAGATATGGGCTCATGCAACATGTGGCTCTTCAGTGATTATCAGCATTTGATGCTAACAAGTGTAAGACAACCAAAATCATTATTTCAGGGCAAACATTAATTACAAGACTCTGTGTCATCTCTCATTTTTCTGACATGTTTTGTGTTAGTGCTGAAGGGTGTTTTGCATCTTACCCAACTCTTTAAATGTCATTTTAAAAGACTGTAGACAACATGAAAATGACTTCGAAATGTCACTCATTCCTCAATCTTTCCTTACAGAGAGCTTTCCCACATATGAAATAAAAAAATAAGGATTAGTGGAGACTTGACTATTGTAACATGCTGCTTTCTGGTCTTATGTCTAGTATGTGACTGTTTCAAAACAGCTAAAATGTTCCATCCGCTGTGACCTTTTTTCCTCTTGTTTTTTTTGTTTGAGTCATTGATGCAGGCCTGCCTAACTCCAACCCTAACCCTAAACCAAGCCCGATTACTTTTCTTTCTGAGGAAAAAGATGTCTCAATGGGATTTTTTCGGGTTCCACGGCCTAATAAAGGAGGCATATGCAAAACGTGCTTACGAAAGAGTGGCTGCTATGGGAGGCAATAATTCCAATACGATATGACAGTTACAAGAGCGTTGAAATGAACCAAAACAAGGAGTGAGCGAAAATTCATTTTTAAATATCAAAAAGCTGAAAGTAAGCAAAAGAAGCTGTGAGGAGAAAACAGTGAGTCAGAGGAAGCAAATCTAGTGAGAAAAAAACATAATATACTGCACTTCCAAAGTGTGACTCATGTACTCTTTGGCAGAGTACAGCTTTATAAGCGGAAGAAACGAGTGAGAGTCCATCCAGTCATCCATTTTCTATACCGCTTAGCCTCATCAGGTTGATGGGTGCGCTGGAGCCGATCCCAGAGGCAGAAGTAAACTCTAAACTGGTCACCAACCAATCGCAGGAAATGAGTGAGAGTCACTTTGGTCTAGAAAAGAAAAAGTACAAAAATGATGGAGGACAAAGGTCAAATGTAACAGGATGTTGAAAGTGAAGACAGGTACCCTTCTTCGGTACCCCCCTACCCACCCTTGAGGACTTGCACGCTGCCAGAACTAAGACAAGGGCGTGCAAAATCCTCTCGGACCCTCCCCACCCTGGTCACCAGCTCTTCCAGCTCCTTCCCTCAGGTAGGCGCTACCGATCAATGCAAACTAGAACTAGTAGACATTCCAACAGCTTCTTCCCTCTTGCAATCAACTTCTTGAACAGCTAACTTACAATTCCATTACAACAAGCTGGCAATTTTTTGACTTGAGTTCGTTGTCACATTTCTGTATTATGTATTACTCGTGCACTCACTGTAGTTGTCTCGCCGTGCTGCACTATTTGCATATAGTGGCCACTCATGCCAGAGTAGCATCTGCTCCATTTGCACACTGATTGAGGAGTATCTGTAACATTTGCACAACCATTGTCCCAGATTATCGCAGTACTCGTCACTTTAAACCGCATACACTCCTTGAAGTCTCAGTGCCCTTTGCACAATAGTCATTGCACCGGACTATTGCGTTATTAGCCATTCGAACTGAGGACTCTGCATCTTTTTGCACAATTGTTGTTTGTTGTTGTTTTTTGTCAATGTCTTTATGTCTCCAAAGTGTTCTGTAAATTGACTGTCTGTTGTACTAGAGCGGCTCCAACTACCGGAGACAAATTCCTTGTGTGTTTTGGACATACTTGGCAAATAAAGATGATTCTGATTCTGATTCTGATTCTGAGGTGGCTTGCATTTTGGAGGAAGACCTGTAAAAACTGTACTATATGTAATAGTGTTACTTCCTCTCCATGTTTTTCCTTTTATAACCTCCATAATGACAAACAAACGGAAGCTCCGAACTCCACTAATTGTTCAATTTTCTACCCCCCCCCGAAGCATCACGATAAGGAATGCAATTAATCGAGCCCTCCATATGGATTTGTGACAAATCTGAGTTGTGGACATTTGAAAAGCAAAATCAATACACTAAAATAATTACACTAATATTCTCATCGTTCTTTCAGTTAGCCCATCACTGCTGATTGTAATTCTGTCTCCATCCTCTTAAAGGTGTTTGATTTAAAAATCATTACCCAGAACAATGGCCACATCAGCACAATGGATTACATTGCAAACAAAACCAACCAAAACACACACACACACACACGCACGCTCTTGGTAATACACGTAATGCAATTCCCAATTAGTATTTATCCGGCTTCACACTAACAAACAAACAAACAAAAAAATTAAACGTTGCCATTCCACACATTCCCGAGTTAAAATTGCAGTATGTAACAATGAGGAATAATTTTACCGCTGTTGTGTGTTTGTGCATGCGTGTTCTATTCTCCAGCATTTCTTCAATGAAACAATTATTACGTATTGTGTGAATGACGCAGGTTATGAATGATTGGTTTCATTCATGAACAAAAATAGCAATACAGTGCGACACTCGAGGTGTGACTATGCACAGGTACTCTGTGTGTGTGTGTTTGCATGGGTGTGCATGTGTGTGCGTGCATTTGTGTGTTGGGATTGATGCAAAGAGATGCAGGTACATCCTACCTAAAACGTCAAGTGCTGAGTGAATACAACATTTTCACATGCTTTACACGGCCGTCTCTGGTCTATTTTTAGGTCCGCTGCTCCATATACAAGTGCTTCACACAACCACAGTCCAGCTCGTGACCAGCCTCTGTGAAATGAAGTTTTTAATCGTGTAACCCAACGATGAGTTTTGATGGCTTCTTCCATTTCCGTTTGAAAAACCCTTAATGTTTTAAGAAGCCATCAATCAACGACCTTTTTATCTAATTCTGCTGTCTTTCACTAAGAGTCACACGTATTTTTGACACCATTCTAAAACACAAATAAATATACGCTGACATGACCATTTGCAACTCTGGCTTCCCCCCACACTTATAAATAAAATCTAAAATAATCTAAACTTGTCCATAGGTGTACATTAGAGAATTTGTTTGTTGTAGTGTCTCAATTTGCTAACAAATTGAAGTTAAGTTGGATCTTTTGGGATTCAACATTTAATTGCTCTGCCTGTGCCACTATATGTCACTGGCATAGATCGATGAAGAAAGATACATTATTTGTTATAATTAAAACAATTATTTGAAAAGTATTACATGGAAGATATCCTGTTGTTTCAAGTGGCTGGGAATGACTACACTAATGCAATGTAAACACAAATAACATTCCTTTCGATCACACGTGACAAGCATATTGACCAGCAGGACCACAGTCTACAACGTCACTCAGTGCTCCTTCTTGGCAAATATCACAACTAGATGGATTGAACCAGTTGCTGAAGATTTAAATCAAAGTCATTGGTTTACAAATGAATTGTTGTCAAGGAAGTGGAAGTGGTAACCTACCAAGATAGTAAAACCAGCCAACAAATATTCCCCTCAGTCATTCCATGATGACTGACACAATCTCCAACATGACATGACATGACATGACAGCAAAACCCTGACTGGACAAAACTACCCACATTGCTGGGATAAGAATCACTCTGCTAACTTCATTGTAACCACCCGGTGGACATTCTTCTTCTTCCCTTACCACCCTCACCTTTTCAGAAAAACTGTCACAAAAAGCAAAAATGAAAAGGCAAAACACACTCAGTGTTAATCCTCTGATGCTGGCTGAAATGAGGTCTAGTGAGAACTTCAAGCTGTCGTTCTATCCCACCTCTACTCATTGTTCATCCACCATCGCAAACAATCTGACGTTTTGACACCTTACAAGACGTCTTATGAAGGGTTTCCGCGATCAGTCATCCTGCAGCACATGCGGTGGGTTATCTCAGTTATTGTTTGTCATGTACTAGTTATATATCACTGATTCATTTCAATGTGCAGTTTCTTGAGCTGGCTCAGTGTCTACTCGGGTCCATGCTTCGCTATTTTGACGTCCTCCCTCCTGCTGCGAGATTAATTAGCCGTCTACCTCTGAGATCGGCGTAGGTGCCTCTTGGCGTCTTTCGCCCTCATCTCTCGCTCTCCCTCGGTTTGTTCTTTTGTACTCGTTGTGTCTGGTGGAGGAGATACTGCCGCGATGGAAGATACTTTGAATTCTTCCCATCAGCTAAAGTGTAATTGCTTCTGTCATTTGACAGATGCCTTCTTGATGCTCCTTTACAGGCAGAATGTGTTCTGCATCCATATTCGATGCTGTAAGTACAAAGCATATAGAAACACATGGGTCACTGGAGAAAAATGGATCAATGACTGTGTTAGAGGACGTTACGTGAAATGCTGAGCGCTGATTTGTGCCTTGGAAAAAATACATAAATGGAATATAGAATTAAGATCCGTTCGTGGAAGAGTACTAAAATACAGCTTTGCATCATTTTCCATTCCTTGCTGTTTCTTCTTAACTAAGAGTAATGGCTTTTAAAATGTAATGTTTTGCAAGAGTGAGTCCAAAACAGACGATGTGAGACAAGCTTGAATAAGAGAAAAGTGAAACAAAAAGATGTGCTCCTCAGCTGAAAAAGTTAGCACTTCACATCTTTGGTAACATGAGGTACAGTACACACATACCACTTTTAATACCTTAACATGTTTTAAAAATGTGAGAGCGCACAAGACAAGAAAAAAATATCTGTGTGCTTGCTATTCTTATAGTTTGTGGTGCACTCAGCACACAGCGCACATATTAATATCTTAACCGACGATTGTGAGTCTGCTCTCCAAAACCAGATGGCAGTCACTCTACCAAGACTGGCCCCCGAGAGGCAACATGGAGCCACAGGGCATCCAGGCTGCCAGAAAATACAAAGCGAAAGAGCAAGGCTAACCCTTAACTTATCTGCAACATTGAGGTTACAAACTATTGTCCTTGTCATTTTGATTGAGGCGAATGACTTGTGAGGCACACGAGACACGTTGCTCGTCTATTTGTGTCCAGCAAAAGCGTGATCTTCAGTTTGCTTCCTAATTGGCTAATGTTACATTTCAAATCACAATCACAGAGTCCGTGGCTCGGCGCAACTCGGTGGGTCAACGTTTACGACTGTCGACTCGTACTGCTTTCTTAACACGACTACATTACAGGATAATCGCTCAAGATAATCTTTTAGAGACATCCAACAGTTGGGCGGACTCGATACATATCTAGATAGTTGTGATTCGATGGAAAATTATGTCTTTAAGGGATGAAGTTGAACAGTTCGATACGATTCGGTTAATTTGGGAGTAAAGTGATTTGATACGGTGTGGAAACAATGCAATCGAGAGAATTGTTGCTTTATGCCACTTAAAATTAAACAACATTCTATGTCACATATTCATTTTTGGACATGGACGAAAAAGACTTGCTGAATGAACATCATTTTGTTGGAAAGGATCAAAAAATAAAATGCATATACCTACTGTATATAAAAGCAGAAAATACCCATACTTAAATTCTTCTTCTTCTTCTTATTATTATTATTATACTCAAAATGTCACAACTACTTCAGCTGTGTCCTTAAATTCAAGCCAATCGCAGGGCACATACAAACAAAGAACCATTCGCACTCACATTCACACCTACGGGCAATTCAGAGTTGTCAATTAACCTACCATGCATGCATTTTTGGGATGTGGGAGGAAACCGGAGTGCCCGGAGAAAACCCACACAGGCACAGGGAGAACATGCAAACTCCACACGGGTGGGGACAGGGATTGAACCCAGGTCCTCAGAACTGTGAGGCAAACACTCTAACCAGTCGACCGCCGTGCCGCCCATTTGGTTGCCCTCCTTTCAAATTTCATCAGTTGCTACAATGGTCATAAAGCAATTACTTGGGGGTTCGATGAACTATATATTGGATATTATTTCACTTAGAGGGTGAGGAATGGAATTGATCCTATATGGTTAAGGTATTCATCCTGTAGCCTTGTAGTACTTATCTATTTGGCTCGAGTGTTTTCCTCTGCTATTCTTTTGGTTTCTCATGTTTCAAAATATTTACCTAAACCTTTTGGAGACTGTTTCCCAGGTCAGCATTCAATGATAAACAGTCCGATCACATGCAAAACAAACTAAAAACAGTGTTGGCTCCAAACCTGTGAAGGATATGTGTGGGAGCAATCGATACAAACATGTTGAGGACACTGCAGGGCAGTGCAGAGGAAAAATAAAATAAGAAAAAAGGTCATCTCACGTGCTGTCAGATGTTGATAAATGATGCCCCATGCCCTATTTTTGTTTAGTCATGAAATAAGAGCCATAGTGAAGAAGTGAATGTGTTGTACCCCAAGGCCAGTGAGCATGTTTAGTGAGTAAATGGCTCGATCGCATGTCCCTCCTTCCACCTCCGCCATACCATTTCAGCTTGTATTCGCCTCAAGCCATCGGAGGTTAGATACATTGGTCATGTGATTGCATTACTGACAGCTCAGTCTGCCTCCCCTGGTGACTAACTGGAAGGCTCTGGATACTTTGTTCTGCACGAGACAAAACACTGAACTGTTTTTTACAATTTTTTCAACAAGCATTTACTGTACATGAGCAAGAATTCTGTAATATTTGTTGCATTAATGTAGGTGATTCCCCCCCCCCCCCCCCCCCCTAAAATTGGCCCATTAAAATGTAGTTATTTAATCTTATGTATTTTTTTTCATTCAATTACTTCTGTAAATGGGAGCGGCACGGTGGGCGACTGGTTAGAGCGTCAGCCTCACAGTTCTGAGGTGCGGGGTTCAATCCCCGTCCCCGCCTGTGTGGAGTTTGCATGTTCTCCCCGTGCCTGCGTGGGTTTTCTCCGGGCACTCCGGTTTCCTCCCACATCCCAAAAACATGCAAGCATTGGAGACTCTAAATTGCCCGTAGGTGTGAATGTGAGTGCGAATGGTTGTTTGTTTGTATGTGCCCTGCGATTGCCTGGCAACCGGTTCAGGGTGTATCCTGCCTCCTGCCCGATGATAGCTGGGATAGGCTCCAGCACGCCCGCGACCCTAGTGAGGAGAAGCGGCTCAGAAAATGGATGGATGGATGGACTTCTGTAAATGATGTGTTAATTGATTTATTGTAAAAAAAAAAAAAAGAAAAAGAAAAATAGAAGTTAAATGTGGATCTTGAGCACAGGTTTTCCAAACCTTAAGTTATCAAATAATTGTTTCATACATCTTCTGATCCTCATCATTAGTGATGTAACCTGGTGTCTTTGGGTGTTTTGGGTTTTTCAACATCATACGCCCTCTTCCAGGCGACCCACCATGATTGATCAGAGCACAGTGTGTGTTAAGGGCAAACGAGGTTTCCGAGATGGTCCGGCCTGTGATTATCCCAACCACTATCTTACAGTATATCACTCGGATGTTACGGCTCCTGCTCAGACTCTCAACCGGAAATGACCATATTAATCCAGGATCGGGTGTGAAACATGATGAGGGGCTGCTCTTTGTGTCTTGGTGGTCTCAACCAGTTTGTAGGGGAAGAAGCCATACGCATTGTCTAGATCTCTAACCACAAGACTGTAAGGTAATCTTTGTCAACACTCCAGTGTGTTCTAGACACCCTGGGACCACAGAGAGCCATCCCTTCTGCTCCAATGTGTTTACGTAGTTGAGGCCGTAGAGGAAGTCAATCAGCCGCCTTGCTACTATGCCGAAGAAGAACTTTGGTCTATGTTCAGCAGGGAAATCATCCTGATTTTTGTATCTTCTTTGAATCCTCGTCTTTAGCACTCTAGACTCGTTAGAGTACCACCTTCCCTCTCCTCCAGATGACTCTTAGGATCTTCCAGAGTCGCTTGAGTAACAATGGACAGTGGATCACTAGGCGGGTCACGTAGCAATACATGCTCACTTGGACACTTCATTAGGCACAATCTGTATCTATTCAATACAAGAGCTATATCAAATATTTTGCCCTTACACCACTCATGTCATACTTAGAGATGCAACTGGAATAGGTCTGCATCACTACATAGTGCAGCCACAATAACATTGTTGGCCCTTTCTAGCACACCGACCTCCACCAACACTTTCATGACACCCGTCTGCTGCGTATGATCAGAATCAGAATCATCTTTATTTGCCAAGTATGTCCAAAAAACACACAAGGAATTTGTCTCCGGTATTTGGAGCCGCTCTAGTACGACAACAGACAGTCAACTGACAGAGAACAATTTTGAGACATAAAAAAAAAAACAGTCACTGAGCAGTAAAGGGTTGCTAGTTATCTGGTTTTGCCATTAGGATTCAAGCAGCTTTCATTGAGAACAATAAGTCAGTTTGTGTAAGAAGAAGGAAAGTACTCAAATATGAATAATGAAAAACGTTTATCTACTAAGGTATTGTTTTGAGCATTGCACAGTATTTTGGTTGGTTTGCTTGATAGCAGGGTTATGCTATCAAAAGCTATACAGTGGATTTCCAATCAACTTTTAATGCCAAGAAAAATAAGAAAATACCCTGCAACAAATAATTTTATGAAGAGGAATAATTATCTCTTTTGTCATTGTCATTGGCCATCGGAAACATTTCGCGTACAATCGATGATAATATCAACAAAATAATCCACATTCAATCACTTATCATTTTTGGGGGGGGGGTAAAAAGGGGCAAAGAAAATGGATGGGTGTTTGGATGTTTTTCAGTTTCATAAAGGTCCACTTGGAAAACCGTTTTCAAAAGTTTGCTCTAGAACAGCAATCTCATTGTAAGCCTCTCACTACAATGAGGCCCACGACAAAAATGCTTTTATTGTCTTTATGGGTGCTCGGTCATCATTGTAACAAAATCTGGACTCGCCATTGGCCCAGCAGTATAAGGGGTGGGTTATACAGTTGCTCATTTGCCCCGTCAAATAGACTCATTTCAGCAACACAAAAAATAAGTTGTGTAATGTGTACAGTAATTCTCAAAGCATGTCACAGACAGTTTATTAAAACAAGTTGGAAATG
The DNA here is from genome assembly GCF_024500385.1 of Phyllopteryx taeniolatus. Classification (NCBI taxonomy): domain Eukaryota; kingdom Metazoa; phylum Chordata; class Actinopteri; order Syngnathiformes; family Syngnathidae; genus Phyllopteryx; species Phyllopteryx taeniolatus. The sequence continues at coordinate 16,511,211 of NC_084512.1, forward strand.
TTTTAAATTGTGAAAAAAATACCTACAGTACTATGTCTTCTTTTAGGTTATCACCTACACTTGCGGCGGCACGGTGGCCGACTGGTTAGAGCGTCAGCCTCACAGTTCTGAGGACCCAGGTTCAATCCCCGGCCCTGCCTGTGTGGAGTTTGCATGTTCTCACCGTGCCTGCGTGGGTTTTCTCCGGGCACTCGGGTTTCCTCCCACATCCCAAAAACATGCATGCATTGGAGACTCTAAATTGCCCGTAGGTGTGAATGTGAGTGTGAATGGTTGTTTGTTTGTTTGTGCCCTGCGATTGGCTGGCAACCAGTTCAGGGTGTACCCCGCCTCCTGCCCGATGATAGCTGGGATAGGCTCCGGCACGCCCTAGTGGGGAGAAGCGGCTCAGAAAATGGATGGATGGATGGACCTACACTTGCGCTTTTCAGGGCAAGATGTACCTGAGTAAATCATGTAATTGGAATGTGATCGCTGTGTTTTATAATCCCTACAGACTACCTGCTTGAAAGTTTGTGATTCTCATCATGGCCCTAATGGTTAAAAGTGAAGGCAGGATAGAGGCTGCAGTAGCTCAACTCTATCAATTTCGTGCCACTTCAGGCAATTCCTGGACTACCGCTGTGACAAATTGCCTCTTGAATTTGCTTTGGATTGGATGTTGGCAAACATTTACTTACAGTATGTAGTCCGGGAGCATGTGTGTGCAGCTACAGTATGTTTCTGGTCAATGGAGAGTAGTCACTATTGTCTCTGACGAACCGGTCCACTTCAGAGCTGCTCGTCATACTTTACAAATGGCTTTTATTAACTAGTCCATTTCTTCTGTAAAATCCCCATCCTCTGATGAGATTGTGTCTTTGATGAGCAGGGATGAGAGAAAGAAATCTGAGAATGACATAAAAAGTCAGTTCATTTTCAATAAAGACAACAATTGAATTGATTGATAAAACAACATACAAGCCTGTTGATGCTCATCTAATGTTTGAGAGGGAAAAGATGTCACGTCTCATTCATGGTGCCTCCATTTCTTTTGTCTACCATTAGGTAGTTAGTTCAGTAGTTAGTTAGTTAAAGTAGTTTTTTTCCTGTTTGTTTGTTGGTTTATCACCTGATGCTTTTGCCACTTTCTTAGGCTCCTGGCGAACTTCTTTCTTCTTGCTTTCCAATTTCAATTCTCTCCCTCCTCCGCCTCAGGTTACCGGCCTTGTATTTCCACTCTTTTTTTTCCATTTCTGCCTTTCAGTCTACTCCCTCTCATTCTATCAGAGGCAGGGGCAGCGCCGTCAGAGATGGCTGTCTGCCCTCAGACCTCAATTAAGTTAGTTTGCATTTGTCTGCGTTTATGAGTGGGTGGGCATCTATTTCTTAGTTTGTGTTGCATTTTTCACATTACTGAAGTATTGTTGGGGCAAAAATGAATAGGAATTAAATGTGCTAGAATTGGAAGCATATCCAGTTCATCAACAAATACGCTGATAGGAAGCTATGTTTCTGTCGTATTGAAATACTTATTACTACATTGTTTTTTAGTTGACTTGAAAATGTTTAAGGTCTTTAAGGACACTTTTAAAACTATACAAATACATTTAAACACATAAAACACAACAGCCAATCAGCGGCAGTGGAAAAAAATAATGAATATGTATGAGTATTCATTATGTCGCGCAAGATTTAAACTCATAAACAAAGTTGTGAAATGCCGCCAATAATAATAATAATAATAATAACACAACATGTTTGTATCCCGGAGAGACTTTTATCAATTGCCTTACCTGGTTTAAAAAAAAGGCAAAAAATTAAAGAAATATTAAAGTATTAATTTTGAAAAAATTACCGCAAAATAGCTGAAATACGATACAGCGTGGGTTTACTGTATTATTTTTTCCCCCTGATCTCAGGCTCCACCCATTGTTCAAAAGTGAACTGAAATTTGATTTCAGACCACTAACATAAATCAAGAGCAGTAATTCGGTCATTCCTTCGTAAAGTTTGTACAAGCATTGCACAGATACTAGTGCTGATATAACCTAAGTGTCCTGGCTGGTCCAGCAGTATTATAGAGCAGCCTTTTCCCAAACCTCTGACGTTACAAATCATTTCAGCACCCCTACATCGTTGCCGTACCCCCAAGTAAACTACCACAAAATAGATGACAGTAGCAGAATAAACTGCAAATTCAATTAATCCATGAGTATATTTTTTTTCCATGATCTTAATCTTATATCTTCCATGTAGTAGTTAGATTAAGTATCTGGTAACCTTGTTTGACGTTGTCCAACCATGTAAGCAGCGAGATTAATCTGCTCTCCTTTGTGACACATTTTGTGCTGGATCATAGAATTATAAGCCTGGAATCCTTCTCGCTCCTTATTCCTCATTTCTAAAGTCGAGGTGGTGGGTAAGAATCTTCCGGACACTTTCTATTATGCAATGCCTCCAGCTGTTTTTATAGGAGTGCAGGAGAATCCAAAACTCCATACTGTATGAATTTTTTGTCTGTTTTATTGGATGTGTGCATATTGAGTTAACTGTACATCATGAATAATCACAAGAAAAATGCTCCATGAACGCAGTATGGTCAACAGCTGTTTCAGTGTGTGTGTTTTTATACAAAGCAAAGTAGAAACAGTAAACTGTAATGCACCAAAATACAACTGAAGCTTTGGACCAATTCTACACAACCTTGTGAAATGAAATGAAACTGCATTTTACTCGCAAATTTAAAAAAAACAAAAAAACTTGCATGTTAGCGTTATTGAAGAATCAAAATTGTCCATAGGTGTGAGTGTAAATGTGCTTTGTCTTCTGTATTTGTGCCCTGTGATTGACTGCCGACCTGTCCAAGGTCTAACCACCCACTCCCCCCAACCCTTAATCCACCCAAGATCGACTCCAGTTAAAATGAAATGAAATTTTATTCATTTCTATTAAACTCCAATCGCCTCCCACATTCCAAAAACAACCATGTTAGGTTAATGGAAGACTCCAAAAAGTCCATCAGAATGAATATGAGTGTGAATGCTTGTTTTTCTATACGTGCGATTGGCTGGCGACCAGTTCAGGGTGTAACCCGCCTCTCTTCCAAAGTCAGCTGCTCACCTGCAACCCTAATGAGGACAAACGGCATATGAAATGGACATATAAATTTAATTAAACGTCATATGATATACTGTATGATTTCCACCCCATAATATATTGTGTATAATAATGCACTATTGATTTTTAAAATCTTAACATTCCAAATGTTACGAGACAAAATGTCTCGTGAGCGGGCACGCGTGCCTATGTGTTACTGTGGCGTGTTTGTGTGGGGGGTGGGATCTCCAGTGACACATTTTGTGTGCTGTCAAAGCACATTGTGTGTGAGTGATTACCTGTCATGGCAAGTGTAGGACTCTGCGTACTCTCCAGTCACATCACTACCGCCTTTATATTTCTCTCTCTCTCTCTCTCTCTCTCTCTCTCTCTCTCTCTACCACTCTCTTGCTCTTTATCTTGCTTTTTCCTCCACTGTCAATCATCCGATCTCTCTTTCTCTTTCTCTCTCCAACAACACTATATAGGCAAAGGTATTGGGACACAAAATTGCCCCTTCATTTGATTATTATAGTTTTACCAGCAAATCGATGGATATCTTGTTTGTTTCTGTTCCATTTTTAATAGGAAGAAATACGAACCACATTCTCAACCTCTGTTGAAACTGTATTTAAGATGAGCTGTCATTTACAGTAAAACAGAGTGGCCCTGATTTAAAAGGTTTGCACGTGTAAAACGGCGCAAACTTGATTGCGCATGCAAATAGATGTCAAAACTGATCTACTAACTGGGCGCATGCAGGATTGCGTGTGCCAAATGCTAAATTACCATGCAGTTCATTCAGGAGTATAAAAATTTGAGATGAATGAACTGAGATGAATTGGACTGGCTGATTTTTATTTAATATAGTGCCTCTGAAAGGCAGGTGCAAACCAGTCGACACCCTATTAAAGCAACTGCTTTATTTGTACCCCCCCCTCTTTTTAATAATCATTTATTATTTTTATTGTGTCATACTAAACTGGTTGCACCATTCGCACTCACATTCACACCGTCACTGAGTGGGAACTGAACCCATGCTGCCCGTACCAAAGTGAGGCGAGTGCACCACTACACCATGAGTGAACCAATCAAACCAATAACAAAAAATATATATTTAAATTGCAACATAACCGCTGCTTAACTTAGACATAAGCATCTTCTATATTTGAATAGATAAAAAAAAACAATAAATAATACAAAAAAAACCTGAAAAATAATCTAAATAAATAATAAATGCCGGCACGGTGAACGAATGATTAGCATATCTGCCTCACAGTTCTGGGGACCGGGGTTCAAATCCCAGCCCCGCCTGTGTAGAGTTTGCATGTTCTCCCCGTGCTTGGGTGGGTTTTCTTCGGGCACGCCGTTTTCCTCCCACATCCCAAGAACATGCGTGGTAGGTTGATTGAAGACTCTAAATTGCCCATAGGTATGTGTGAGTCCGAATGGTTGTTTTGTTTATATGTGCCCTGCGATTGGCTGGCAACCAGTTCAGGGTGTACCCTGCCTCCTGCCCGAAGATAGCTGGGATTGGCTCCAGCTGCCCGCGACCCTAGTGAGGATATGCGGTAAAGAAAATGGATGGATAAATAATAAATACAAACTATAATTTTAAAGTGCAACATAGCAATTAAAGTTTTTTTTTTTTCTGTCAGTTTATGGTGGGAAGATCATTTGCTTTCTCCACATGTGCGACAATACACTTTTGAACTTCTTGCTGCAACTGGGGTTTAGTTTTATTGACAATCGCTGTTCCTGCTGTGCACCTCTTGAACTCTGGGGGAAGTGTGATACACAAAAAATAGAAGAAGTCACGTTTTTCACAGAGTTTGAAGAATATATACCAGAGTATTGTTATATTACCTGTTTGTATGTGGTTTTACAGCATTTGTGTACCAATATTAATTATTTTGACAGATACAAAATGCCTCAAGTTTAATACTAATTTTTGTGAGGTCGTCAATGGTGTTTTTCATTTATTGTGTGGTAGCTTTGATTTTTGTGCAATTTTTGTGAACAAAAACAAATAAAGAAACGAAGGCGGTGATGTATTTTAACATTCAATAGTTGTAACCTTTGTGATGTGAGTAGTTTTATTGTGAACTTAAACTGGTGTGTCAATGAACAACTTTAAGCATGCAACATCCACTCTTCCTCCTTGCTACTATGTTATCACCTTAGCATCCTGTTGTTGTGATCATGTGGGCTCTGCATGCCGTCTGGGCTCTGCAGGATAAAAGTTCAGGAGTTGAGCATGGAATAGACTGCTTGTATAAAGGCCTTTTCATACTGCACTTGCTCAGTGTGAAAGGACGACGACGGCAACGGGGGTTCGGCCATCACATATTTGGAAGTGGAGACACAACAGCCCGGAACGAGGTCGTGAGGCTTTCCCCACTGAGTGGACCACAACTCAACTGTATATTTCATTGTTGGAAAAGAAAGGCCTAACTTTGCTTATTTTAAGGAGGAGCAGGTGACGCAGCAGCAAAAAAAAAAAAAAAAAAAAAAAGGGAATGGGAATATAAAACTCAGCAACTCAGAGTTCAAACTCATTTGTGAGCTTTCTAGTTCCAGAAAGACCGCTTCGAGTTGTATTTCAGGCTTTGAAAGAGTCTCCCGCAGAGACGTCTCATTATATTATTTTTCTATTGGCTCAAGGTTCTGGATAGTGGGACACCGCAATTATTATGCCTTCCCCCATCTCCCCCTTGCCGTTTACAGTCCGCCAAAATAGCACTCAGAAATCACTCCGCCAGCCCCGCTCCCATTGGAGGAGCTTTATGACACCACTGCGTCAACAGTTTTCTATCCGATGATGCAACGCTGAGCATCAGACGCCCTCTGTATTGACGTGACACTCTGTGTCACGTCAAAAGGCGCTGCACACACACAATGAATTGGAAAGTTGAGGTCATCAGACGTTTTGCCAAGTGCAATGTGAAAAGGTTTTCAGAGTGGTAAAATCGGAGATTTTAGATCCAGTCCGATCCAATTTGATACTCTCTTTTTTTGCTGAAATCGGACTGATTTCTGATGTCAAATGGATCGAGACACCCCTAATTCATACCTTTTGAGGATACCCTGCACTCAGGCTTGGATCCACAGCTTCTTGCACTTGCGTCCAACTTTTCCCGCCTGCACCATCACAATCCCTCCACCTTTTGTGACAAAATGAACAACCCATGCAAGGATCCATGAGGAAGCACACAACATCATCCTGCACACCATCAGTCTGGTCGCCGTCGCCCTCACCCTTCCGACCAAGCCAACCCTCGCTCAGTCTGTAAGCATTCTTGTTTTTTCCTCTGTCCCCAAGTCTCCCAGGTATTAATGAGTTTTCTGTTCTCCCTTCAACATTAATTTCTCCTACACACATCTTTATTGACTCTGACTGTTCACATTTGGTTAGGTGACGGCACCGAATATTTTAACCTCTCTGACGCTGACTTTTCTGATTTTTTTTCCAGTGTGGTTTTTCTACTCCTATTCAGTTTGCGTCACATTTTTCCTATTCTGATGCCTAAATATTAATTCTATGTCAAAATCGCGTCATTTTGAACCTGTAACCAATTCACCTCCTTCCGTGTCTGTTTCGTCAGCTCATCCCATGCCTGTGATGTAATTTAGTTTTGATTTGTTTTCCTGTCTTCCCAGTGTTCTCGTCAGCCCTGCTCCCCTTGTGTCACCCAATCAACTCTTTCCCGGTATGTGTGTCTTGTCCAGGTAAACCCGTTGTCTCGTCAATTGGTTCATATTTAGTTCCCTTTTTTGCCATTTAGCTGGTCTCTGACCATTGTCCAATGTCACATGTCCTGTCATCAGAGGTTACATTTACTCAAGTAACATTTTCGATAAATTCTACTTGTCAGAGTACTTTAAATCAACCGGACTTTTTACTTTTAGTTGAGTATTTATGTAAAGAAGGATCGATACTTTTACTCCGTTACAATGATCGACGTGCTATTCGCTACTTTTATTAATCCATTCTTGCACGTGCGCATCAATTTTTACACTCCATCTTTGACTTCCGCATAGGGTGCCGGTTGTGCCAATCCCCAATATCATTTGACCCCAATTCAACAACACCATCAGTGACCTTTCATGAAGTCATTGAAGTGAATAAGGCAAATCATGTTTCTGTAGGGCTGTAATGTATGTGTTGTTTTTGGGCAAATTAAAATTGAAATGGTGGCAGGTGTGTGTCGACTCCCACATATTATTATTTTTATTTTTTTTATTTGATCATGCTCTGATTAAGTTACTCACAAGTTAGTCTTTACTTGAATAATCTTTTCATTGAGTGCTTTTTTACTCTTACTCAAGTAAATATTTGGATGACTACTTTTTACTTTTACTGGAGTCATATTATTCTCAAGGAACAGTACTCTTACTTGAGTACAAGATTTGGATACTCGACCCACCTCTGCCCATCATCCTTGTGTTTCTGTCGTGTTGTGAGGGATCACGGTGGTGTGTAGGCAAAGAAGGCAGGAGTCCAGGGTTAGCTAAAAAAAAATACGGAATAAAGTCCAAAAACAACCGAAATACAAAGTGATAAAGAGACACACGGAACAGACTCACCACCACGGACGACATGCGACAGGACTGCTGTGAAATGCAGTGGTAGTTGGCGATATTGGTTTGAACGTGTTATGTAGCTGTTGTTATGTCTGGGCCAATGTCAGGGGTCTTACCTGAACGAACCCCTTTGAGGGAATTCACCTGAATGCCACTAAATTTGAACCGGGTATTCTGATTATATCTAAAGGCTTATTAGACTGTTGTGGGAACTATTCAACTATTCACCTAAAGATGGCAGCTGTTTTAGGAAGCAGACAACCAGAGACATCTTCTTTCCTCCGCTCTGAACAGTCAGGGGAGTGTTGAGTGGAATGCTGATGGACTGAAGTGAATTTACTGTATGTGGGCTATAAATGGCCAAACCTTCCTTGTAGTCCTTCAGGGAATCTGAATTATCAAGGGCAGACGATCAAAGGTTGATCTTATCTAACGTCACACATCCGAGGTTATCTCAAACACGAGGGATTCACGGATGGGATGTTTTACTAATTCTGTCCCAAAAAGCCCAGTTAGAGTTTTAACTACTAAGTCATTAAAAGGCAGGCACAGACAGGCACACAGGCTCACTATTAGCCAGCAGAGACCCTCAGGGCAAAAGTCGACTCATTCAGACAATAGACGGGTATCCATATTTCTAATCCCCCCGTGTTGACATAAATTAAAATGATGACTTTCTACCACTTGACAAGAGTATCGACCGCACAGTAAATGCTAGTCTCAAGTGAGACAACACGCCGAGATGAAGCCTTTATGGATGGCAAAGCATGCTGCATTGATTGGACGGCACACCAGCCCTTCAATCAATGGGCCGCCGTTTGTGAAATGCATGTGTGGCTGACAAAGAATAATGAATACATGCAAATGGAGAATGTTTAAAAATAGATCTGCGCAGTTGAGAGTGGCAAAAAATATATATATATATTTTTTTTTACAAATTACACTGATTCTGTACACGCAGTGCATAGGTCACATAATGTGGCAACTTTTTTTTTTAAACATCAAGTATCTCTCATCGTGCACTATTACACTCAGTGTGTGTGCAAACAAGCACATGCTTCCGTCACTTAATCATCATTCCACTACCTGATTACATCACTTGAGTGACTATTGATCTTGCAGCTTAAAACTGATATGTTGTTAATGGCTTTGGGTGTATGTGGGTGTACATGAAAGTAATATAAAAAAACAATAATAATATTATAATAATAATAAACTTATTATTATTATTATTGATATATTCACTCACCGGTCAGAACACGAGATACACCTGCACAATGTAATGAGATCCAATACAAGTATCGTATCAAATATTATGCGCTTATAGAGATAGTAATAACTGACAGACGCGGTATCAGTTTTATAATGATTGGTTATTGTGGTTGTAGTTTGTAGTGTTCTTGAATAACAGCAACTCTGTACTCAGTTTTAGTTTTTATTTGTAACAATTTACATACATTTACGGTTTAAAAGTATTTGATTGTGCCTGTGAAGAGTGAATAATCATAATAATAACTTTATCAATAACTTCACTAACTTTATTTATAAGGCGCCTTTCAAGGGGACACTTAAGACGTCATTGAAGTGTAGACCTCCAGAAATAATGTAAGGTTTCACAAAAATATGAAATTTTCTTAAAAGCTCAAAGTCTACACTTTCATAACACTGACGCACTTACACTACCACTTTATTTGAAATCGATTGTGTATGAAGGCAAACTCATAAAAACCCAGTCATTTTCCAAAATATTTCTGGACCAAATGTTTGAACAATCCCAAATATTGTATAGTCTTTACAAATAAAACATTGTACCATAGCTTTGATAACCATAACCGTGTCGAGGCTGCTCCTTCTTTGGAATTAAATGTCACAAAAACATTAGAAATTAATGTTTTGGAGTTACAGTAGCTGAAATCAGGTCCTGGGAGGCGCTCTGATTTTGCTGCACACGGCTAAAACACAAAAACTGAAGGTACCCGGAGAAAACCCACGCAGGCACGGGGAGAACATGTAAACTCCACACAGGCGAGGCCAGATTTGAACCCCGGTCCTCAGAAATGTGAGGCAGATGCGCTGACCAGTCGTCCACCGTGCCTGTTGGAACATAACCCTTACAGTTTGAAAGCGTTTTATAGCAATAAATTACTCATTGGAATAGTCATCATTATTCTGTCGTGACTCAGGCCCACCAGGAAGGAAGGCGATCGCCAAGACATTTGAATCCTCTCTCCATAGCTGTTGGCGAGAAGACCATTTTTGGGTGGCTTAGTTTTATTCTGTTGTATTTCCTCAATCTAAATCGTGAAGAAGCTGAAGCCAGCACAAACCTGGACATATTCTAAATTGCGTTTGTTTATCCGCACTGAAAGTGCTTTTGTGTGTATTCTATGCATTGCCCTGTAATTTCATCCAGTATTTTTCACGGAGCTCGAGATGATTCTCTCCCTTAGAAACAAACACTTCATTTTGACAGATCATTAGCTCGACATTATCTTCCATTAGGTGCCTCTGCATTACTTATTCAACACCCAGAGGAGGATGCGTGTGCACAATTACTGACATTCACACTCACACAAAAGCAAGCCCAGCCACGCAGGACTAAACCAGGGGCTGAAGTGACACAATGCATTTGAGCAAGGTTTAGGTGACACTTCGTGGAGGATTCATATGACCTTAAGGGGCTTGTGCTCACTGCAGTGATTTACTAATTAACTAACAAATGAATATACTGTGAAATCATTGTAACATATAGAGAGGGACCTTAAAAATAGATCGCCCTTAGTTGGTACAATTTCAACATTGGCCAGGATTTGGTGGGAAATACTGTATGCCTCAAAAGTTGCACATGAGCGTAAACTTGAACTGTGAGCATCTGAAGGTTGTTTGTCGATATCTTTTCGTTTGTTGTTTTTGCTGTGATTGCAAAGAGAAGTAAAGTGCGATGATAACCACAAAGCCGGCAATTAACTTATGGTGATATAGCGCTATCTTAGCATAGCAGTACGTGTCTCTGTCCTGGCTGCTCAGTATAATAGGACAACAAAAAGTTGACAATAACAAGAATACTTCAACATTCGGCAAAACAAGACAAAGCACATCCTTCCGGTTCAGGTCACTGCCGGAGCCTTATGGCAGGAGAACATGACAAAGCACCTGTAGAAATATCAAATGTCTACAATGTCTTTATTTTACACGAGATGTCACCATATCCGATGTCCATCACATTTGCACGGCGACTTTTAAAACTTCCGCCACAAAAATGGACAAAGGTTTTAAGCTGTATGCTTCGTCTTACATACTATGTGACTTCGAAGGTATGTAATGTGTCTTTTTGTTAACATTGGCTTTGTAACTTTTTGTTTACAATAAAACAAAAAGATACTGTGACTTAAAACTAGTAAATGTGCATGTTGTTTGTCTGTAGCTAATAACAAGCAGTTAATCTTAGCTGATATAATTAGATAGAAATTGTGTTACTCTCCTCTAACGTTACACTTGTGCAATTTGTGCAAAACAATGTTATAGCAAGTTCAGGTTCGAAGCACTATGTCATAAGCCTGTAGTTACCGCTGCGCACACGGGAAGTCTGCCAACTTGTTTTACCGAAACACAATGCTGGTCCCTCATTGAGGAGCACAGCTCCGAGTAGGCTTGGTATTTTATGCAAATTACCCTCTGTAATCGTAGTTTGGTACACACGTCTCTGTTCAGGCAGCTGAGCATAATAGGGCAAAAATGCATTGACAATAATAACAGCCTATTGTAAGTACCCTCACGAAGGAACAGCTCTGAGTTGGCTTGGTCTCCTCTGGGAAAATAGATTTTGGATTTGTCGTTTGGTACACGCATCTCTCTCCAGACTGCTCGGTACAATATGGCTCAGTCAACAATAAGTTGATAATACCAAAAACCTCCCCCCTGTGCCAGACCTTCACTAAGGAACACAGCTCCAAGTCTGCTAGTTTTCCTTTGTGAATTAGAACTATTCAGTCGATGCTTTCGAACCCGCATCTCAGTTCCGGTTGCTCAGTACAAGTGTAATAAAAGTACAGTAAGTATTGAATTGTCCATATTTGATTGTTTACTCCGACTATTTTAATATACAGTAGTTAAAGTATTTTTTTACACTTTTATGGCAGTTTAGATTCCTAAAAAAACAACAAAAAGTCAATAAGGTCACAAAAAGATTGACTGCTGAAATAATGATGAGCTGGTCTTAATTTGCTCACAAGTTGACTTACTTGGTGTGAAATTTGTGCCTGTTTAACTGAACACAATGCTGGCATGTGCATATTTGTAATTGAGAATTTTTTTTTGACAAATTAAGTGAAATTGGATACTTTCTTGCGGCAGCCCAGATCTCTCACGAGTTCATATAGGTTCCCGATCCCACACCCATTATACATATGGTCATAGTAATTGGGCAGACAGTGTTTCACAGCAGATATGAGCAGGCAGTGGTGGTGTTCAGATGGAAGCTTTTAAGAGCCTCATGAGAGGAAGTGACTGCATCCTGGTAATGCATCCAAACACCCCACAATACAATAGTATCAGCAGCAACACAATGTTTTTTTAAAAGCAGCCTTTGGCGATGTTAATGGGACAACACATTTAGGGGCGAAAGGCTGGCATAGTTTACGGCCCGCCAGAGTCCATCCATCTGTCCTCTCGGCACATCGGCACTTTCCCTGTTAACGCTTTCCATCATATCCAGCATGTTCCCATAAGCCTTTGCTCTTCATCTATCTCTCTAAAGGACTTTTTATTTTTTCCCTTTCCCCCCCGGCCAAGCGTACCCAAGCCATCGATCATGCGTGTGACTTGATGGGCCCTCTCCTTACTGATGGCTACTTCGCCGTCCACAGAAACATTTGTGATTTTAAGTGTTTGTCCGATACATTTGGGCTTTTGTTCTGAGATGGAAAACAAGTGCAGGAGTTAAGAGAATTAATTGTGTGGACAGAAGCGCAGCACTGCTAGGGAATAGGAAGTGATATTGCGATGCTGTATGCAGATGACACGTCAAGATGAAGTGATGTGATAAAAATGCCTCGTAGATTCTTCTAATCAATTGTTTAATGGCGAAAACCTTACCGGCTATGAAGCAATGCTCTTCTCCCTCCAGTGTGACACCTATTTCTGTCTTTCATCTTTTATGTGAATGAGCTAAAAAAAATAAATCCACATGCACCTGGTGAGTTTAAGATTGCACTGCTCTCATAGGGCGCATACACAGTGTGAGACAGTGTTAGATCTTGGCCAATGAACGCTGGTCATTGATTAAATAGCACATAAATAAATACCTTAGAAAACATAAAACTTATAAATATCACAAAAATTGGTATTACCCGTTTGGTTATAAACTGGGCTGGATGAAAGGACAATATATTAGCTGTCAATTTCAATCGTGCTCCCCTATGGGATGTGAGAACAATACAGTCAGCTATCAATAAGTGAATGCGTTTGCGCTTTATATTGTAAACAAAAGCCACTTGGAACACTGAGCAACTCTTTGAGTCCACAGGGCAAAAGTCTTGGAAACACATATTTTAAAAAAGTCCAAACCCTCTGATTTTCAGTCAGTTGTGAATACTTTCTGATAACGTTGATCCTCCTAGAAAGCAGAGAAATTGATCAAAACAAGACATTCATGGAGCTCTGCTAAATCAGGAAAAGTGATCAACATTTTTGACTATTTTCTGATATTTTTTTCCGAATCAAACACTAACTCAGTCAGTTCCAAACTTAAAAGAATGGCAGGGCCCAATTTGAAGTCCTCTGAGCCCCTCCAAAACATACAACTTAAATCAATAATTCCCGTATTGTAGTTTTCAGAACCAAGTAAGCACAAATTCTGACCCATAAAACCAACAATCTAACTACTGAGGTATGGAGTCCGTAGTGGCATTCATCCATAATCTCTTATTGTTTTGTATTTTTGGATTATCACAAGGCCCGGGCCAAAACTCATACATTTACAATGATGATAATACGATCCACTTTGTTTATGTTTGCTAATGCTGAATTGATCAGCCATGCAAACTCCACAATGGGGACAGGAGAGTACACCTTCAGGGAAAACTGCACTACAGAAGACTTACACCTTGGACAATGGAGGGAATAAATAGGAACAAACTGCAAATAATGAATAAGACGAATAGGAAGTGAAGCAGGTGACGGAGGAAGAATGCACTTTACGCTCATGGGTAATTCATACTGCTTTCTTCTTTGCTTGTTTTCTTCAAGTCAGCAAAAAGAAATATACTCAAGGGACACATCATTAAGTACACCTAATGAGATCCAGCTGTATCAGAAATGATATTTACACTTGGTTTTGACTGACACTGTCAGAGAGGTGCACATTTAATGATGTGTTTATTATTGTCCTTGTTGATACAGTGGGTATAAAAAGTCTACACACCTCTGTTCAAATGCCAGGTTTTTGTGTTATATAAAAAAATGAGACCAGCATAAATCGTTTCAAAACTTTTCCACCATCCTTGTGAACTCTAACCCGAGGGAAGTAGAAATGAGATAATGTGGATTAAAAATTGTGATAAATGGGAGTCAAATATAGTTGAGCTGTTCTAGTAGGGGCGGCACAGTGGACGACTGGTTAGCACATCTGCCTCACAGTTCTGAGGACCGGGGTTCAAATCCCGGCCCCGCTTGTGTGGATTTTGCGTGTTCTCCCCGTGCCTGCGTGGGGTTTCTCCGGGTACTCCGGTTTCCTCCCACATCCCAAGAACATGCATTAATTGGACACTCTAAATTGCCCGTAGGTGTGAATGTGAGTGCGAATGGTTGTTTGTTTATATGTGCTCTACGATTGGCTGGCGACCGCTTCAGGGTGTATCCTGCCTCTTGCCCGAAGATAGCTGGGAAAATGGATGGATGGATGGATGTTCTGGTAGGCTTTTGTTGACATTTTTTGGAGTAACAGCTTACAACAAAAGCCATTTTGTCGTCAGGGAGCTTCTGCAACATCAGAGGCATCTCATTGAGCACACAATGCAGTATCATCAGAAGCCGGAAAACAGGCCAGAAATCGGCAACCGGAAATCCCAGGGAAATGATTTATGAGCTTAGGGAATAGACAAGTCCCAAAGGCACCCACTCACTGGTCCCTCACATCCGATCACCTGTCCAAACATCTGTTTATAGATTGATGACACACTTGTCAATAGATTTACGACCTTTGGGAGTGAACAAGTCCCCATGTGGGCCCCCTCTGGAAAACCCATAGACCCCTCCCACTTGCAGAAGGCCTCTTTCCCCCAAGTGGTCCCCCAAGTGGACCCTTTAGAAAGTCATCCTTTAGAAACCACAATACTTTTCAGCCTTGTACGCTGTGTTCTTATACAACGTAAACCACAGTAAATAGATCATCTTAAATTTTTGAGAGGACCGCCCTCAAAGAGGCATGTCTGGGCATGCTCAGTCTTGAGCTAACACAGTGATGTCACAATATTTAAACGTATTTATTCTCATGTTCATCACCAAACTAGTGTTGGTGCTTTTTGGCAGTTTAAATGTATATCTACACAATTTATATAACTCCTGATGTATTTAACCCATTCACTTTTCACGATATTACAATATTTAAGCATATTTATTTTCATGTCCATCAGCTAACTAGGGCTGGGGCTTTTTGCCAGTTTAAACGTATTTTTACACAATTTACTTCACACACTTTCCTTGAATGAAGTGTGCTACAGCATTTAACCTATTCATTTTACTGCAGTAGGATATTACAATTTTGAACATTGCCATGTTCATCAATTAACTAGTGTTTGTGCTTTTGTTAGTTGCAATTATTTTCTACACATTTCACTTCATAGGCCATCATTTTCATTCCAAAACAATAAATATGCAACATTATACTGTCAGATTCTCTGAATTACTGTTACAGGTTAAATTATGCTGTAATAAATAAATACCTGGAATACTTTTTAAAGTAAGTATTTCTGTACTTTTTCTAGTCATATTTTGACTTTAGTAACATTCGATCACAAGTTTCTTCAGATCAATTAATTGCTACATTGTGATATTATCATCGAAATATTGCCACGATATTGTATGCATACAACTCTCCTCTTTAGTTCTCCCAGGATGATTGTGTTAGTATCACAGTGCCTCCCTTTTACCTAATTTCAGGTAACTCCCTTGTCTCTCTATTGCAGGTGTAACAAAAAGGGTCTAGTGAATGTAACAGATACCCGTAGTATTTAATATGATACACATTTTGAAAACAGTGAATTGCATTCCTCATTTTCATCTGCGTTTGTGTGCATTGGTGGGTGTGCTTGTGTGTTGTCTGTCAGTTAGCCTCAGTGGACATCATCAGTCTCTCGGGCGCTGGCGGCTGTGAGGCCAAAGTGACAGCTCAGTGCTGGAGGACAATGTCTGCAGTGAATAATGAAACAAGTGCCATTCGCATATTTGAAGTGCTTTTTTTTTTAACGCTGCTTAACAAGGAGCCTTTTACGTTAGGGGGGCACCAAAATACCACCAGCGAGAGCTATTTTGGATGGTAATCTTCCTTTTCTGCTGAGGTTGCACCTGATATTCTGTGCAACCATAAAAATGTTCCATTTAGGAGGAAGAGTATCGTTAATTCGACGTTAATTCAGCACTGTTGAGAAATAACACATTTTGCCATAGAATTTTAATTGAGTGTTAATTAAATTAATTGATCAGGCCATCATTAAACCTTTTATATATATATACATATATAAAAAACACCCTACAATGTGATCCAAATAGCCTGTAAGATCTGTCATTTGTAGAGGGGTCCTTGGTTTACGACAGTCCCGACACACAAGGTTTCGAGGTATATATATATATATGCATAGGCTTTTCACAATTTCTGTTTCACTTGTAGCATGATGAACGAGTGGCTAGCACATCTACAATACCTCACAGGTCTGAGGTTTGGTTCGGATCTCCGCTCCTGCCTTCCTTTGTGGAGTTTGCATGTTCTCCCCGTGCTTGCGTGGGTTTTCTCTTGTTGCTCAGGCTTCCTCCCGCATTCCCAAAACATGCGTTGAAATGTCTATCGATGTGAGCGTGAATAGTTGTTTGTCCATATGTGCTCTGTGATTGGCTGACGACCAGTCCAGGGGTTACCCATCCACGGGCCTATTGCAGACAAGCACAATTTAATACAAAATGGATGGATGGATGTATTACTCATCACATTTTTCCATCACTGGTACCCTTTTGGTGGCATCACTACAAAATAAACAAAACCAAAAAAAGAAAAAGAAAAAGATAATCATGCTTTAGTTGTTAATCTGATGGATTCTCTCTGAGCTAAACTCTCACCTGATTGGTTTGAAGTTGAAATTGTACACATTAAATTGTTGGGTGTTTGACCGGAGGTTCCACTGTTCTTCTTGGATCGAGGTAGAGGTGATTAAAGACCTGATTTAGATGCGCAAACACAAACCTTTTGCTTCAGAGCTCTGAGTAGTGATTTGTGCTCTTTATATTCATAGTTCAGTGCCAAGGGCAGGCGACTCACCTTGAGGGTGCGCTAAGAGCCAAAGGGTGCCTCTTAATACTTTGATGCATGCTCCTTCTCCCTCTTTTTCCTATGTTCCTCCTCATTCCACCCGACTTTCCATTTTAGGTATTTTCATCATCATCAACAGCACGAATGTGCTGTAGTTACAAGTCTGAAGGTTCTTGTTAAGAAAAGTGAGTCGATTCACTTGATTTGTGTTTCATAACTTGTGCAGCTTCACACACACGTGCACAGCCACATGTGCTTATATTAACTGAGAAACACTTTTTATGTTGTAGATATAATAATTCTTCTTCTTCTGATTATTATTATGATTATTATTATTAAGCGGCACGTTGGACAACTGGCTAGCACATCTGCCTCACAGTTCTGAGGAGCGGGTTTCAAATCCCGGCCCCGCCTCTGTGGAGTTTGCATGTTCTCCCCGTGCCTGCGTGGGTTTTCTCCGGGTACTCCGGTTTCCTCCCAAAATTTCTGGGGCATTCTATGGGTTCTGTGTGTACATCCACAATAAAGTTTCATCATAAATCCTTCATTAAGCACCCTGCAGTCTCAGATGGCCTCCTCATCAGCGACTTGGTTGTTCTCCTTATTTGCCGCGCGCATCATCAAATCCCCTCCAACTCGACGCAAATCGATCCAGCGGCATCCCTTTTTCCCTCATCCTCGCCTTCATTTCGAATCTAGCTCTCCTCGTCTCATTTTATTCAGCGCAGACAGAAATCCAATCAGTGTCCAATCAACCATATCTGTGAAATATTTTGTTGGTATTGGCTGACATCAAAATGGAAGCCTTTTGGTTACTGTGTGCTTCTTGTTTATTAAATACAGACAGGATCCAAATGAAGAGAACGTTCAGAACTTGAAGTCAGCTCTTTTTACTCAATGCTTCGGTGTTTCAAAATAACATCTTAGTGTCTTCACGGTTTGTGGTCATAAATGACAATTTGCAATTTGATTTAATTGTCTTTTTTTGAAACAGTTTTTTTTCCAGAATCTTTTTGCCGGCAGTGACTGGCATCAACTTCCAGAGAAATTATTTCTTTACAGATAATGTCAAAATAACTGTTTCCTCCTGAAAAAAACAAGCTCATGTAGTTGTACACGAGAGGTAAGGCAGCTTGGAAGCAAGTTTCTGACATGTTGATAAATCAGTGCTTTTGCAACGTGTAAATCGGCATTAAGTCAGGGGTTCAGTGCAACTGGCTCCTTGCAGTGGGTTCCCTCCTTGTCATACGGAAAACAATCTCAAAACTATTCCACTTTTTATGTTTTATGTTTCTCATAAATCCTCGTGTGTGGTGATTGTGATGTGAAACAAACCGATAGCCGTTTAGGAAGCGACCTGACGCCTGTGCCGTTGCCGGGGAGCACAAATTGAGGAGCAACTGCTTGTGTTGAGTGTTTGTATAACGTCTCAGAGTTTGCAACCTCACTGAAGTTACCAGACAGGCTATCAGATAGTCTAGCTCCTTTTATTTATTCTTCTACTACTATTACTATTACTACTTGTTCTTCTTCAATTACTTGAATTACAAGTGTGCTTCAGACCCTCCATAGCTCCAGTGAAGTGAAAAAAAAAATGCCGCAATTAAGGTGGAACCTCGATTCACGAACAAATCTGTTTACAAACATATTTTTTGGGGCAAATATAGCTTGGGTCCATGCAGAACGCTCATTTGTGCTTTCTCTCACACAGCGTAAATTCTCTGTGCACATCACATATTTCAGGTGTCTTTATAATAATTTTTTCTGTGAATTAGCCCTCAGTATCCCAAGAAAGTCAAAAGTGCAAGTGATCGTGCCATTAAACTGAACTTTTGGGAATGTAACTGCTGAGAGAGAAAGACAGACATGCTGCTGCAGCTGCTGTGCAAAGCGGGGTGAGAGAGTGGACAGTTACAAGCACAACACAAATGTTCGACAGTCTGTGGCACTTTTGGTTTAATTACATTTAATAAAACCAGTTTATTCTTTTGTATTTTCTTTTATTATATTTTTATATTCATATTTTACAACACTGTGCTATTTTTCTTTATAAAAACATTAAAGATTAATGGCATTTCCATTCACTCCAGAATCAGAATCGATTTATTGCTATTGTCAGTGAAAGGTACATTCACAATTAGGAATTTTCTAGGTCCGATGCTACGAGTGTCGTCACTCGTGGCAGACCCAGACCCCAACCAAGAGCTAGAGCTTACTGGCATTTCTGTTTGGGCGACAGCATCCAGGTAAATAATAGTGGTGAAAGTAATATTTTAGTAATCCTCATGAGTTAACATTAATTTTCAAGGGTCCTGGCAAATTTTTATTTTGGCCAACTTGACAACTCTAAATTATCCGTTGACCTTAATGCAATACATTACATTTACCCAAAGAAACGTGTTATTGAAATGAATACATTTACTGGAATTTAAACAAATGTACTAATATAACACAGCTCCGATTTGATTGCATGTATATAAACAACTAAGATAATGTGGATGGTTGCACAAGTGCACACACCCTCTTAAAAATGGGGTTGTGGCTGTCTTCAGAATTAAGTAATCACATTCAAACTCATGTTAAATGGAAGTCAGCACACAACTGCCAACCTTTTAAGTGCCTGTGATTAACCCCAAATGAATCTCAGCTTCTCTACTTGGCTTTTCCTGATATTTCTGTAATCACGTCTTACAACAAAAGCCGTGCTTCCACAGTATCAGTGGGTTCTCATTGTTCAAATATATTACTTAGAGGTAGGGTACACAAAAATGTCAAAGCATCAATGTCATATCATGTATTTATAATGCTCCCAAGGACTCAAATAAATGTCTGTCAGATATCGGAACACTGCAATTGCTGACACACGGGGTAATAATTATAATTTTTTTAATATTGATGAATGTTGAAAAAGGGCACCTTTTTATTCCAGGGCAAAAGGGCAGGTGCTTGAGTACCACTTGGGGTCTATGTGTGTACGTGCCTGATGCCTTGACTCAATATAGTTAAAAAAACAAAAAACAAAACAAAACAATGCACTAGGCCATGGAGTCATTGCTTAAAAACCATGAGGGTAATGCTTATTTTTGACAGACTCCTTTCGAAGACCTCCTGCGCGCGTGCGTCCATATCTGTGCGTGCGCGCACGTAAGGCTCGTGAACGCGGACGGAGACCCGCGCTAGGCTCACTCAGCAGCAGCAGGACGCACGGAGAGAAGACGGGGGAGTTGACGCCTCGCGTTTCGAAGCTCCATGGCACGGCAAATGCGGCTCGTTAACAAGTGTACGCAATTCGTTTAAAGGGAACTTAAAACACCCACCGTAACACACAAACAGAGAGAGAGAGAGAGAGAGAAATAGACGAAGCAACAGTTTCCTCATTCCCGTGCGCTCGGAGGAAGATTTAAAAAAGAAAGGAAAAAAAAATGAAGAGCAAAAACCGTGAAAGCTTGACCGACTCCCGGGAGCTGGACGGCTCGTACGACCCGCTGACGGGTGAGTCCTTTCGGCCTCTGGGCCACCGCCGGATGTCGTGTGCTCCTCTGACAAAGATTCAATATGGTCTCATTCGGTCGGTCCTCCAAATTAACTTCAGGTGGTTGGCTCAACGCTCATACCTGCAGTGCAAAAGTTCCTATTGACGTGCTTGGTCGAGTTTCCCCCCAAAAACATGCATCTTAGGTTCATTGAAGACTCTTAATTGTCCGTTGTTTGTCTATATGTGCCCAGCGATTGGGTGGCGACCAGTCCAGGATGTACTCCGCCTCTCCCCCAAAGTCACCTGGGACATGGGCTCCGGCTCACACGACCCCTGAGAGAGGATAAGCGGCACAAAACAAACAAAAAAAGGATTGGATTAAATACTGGGCATGGCCATTTAAGTACATTTCCTTGATTTGGAGAATCGACAAAGAATTGTTTTTTGAAATATCGATACATTTCGTCAATCTGCTGTTTTCGTACCCTGCTCAGAGTTCTTCACTGAATTATATGGTGTTTCTTCTCGTCTTTATCTAAGGGCCAGCATTTGGAATTTTCTTTGGCCACATGGTTTATTTATTGAGCAATCACACAATAGATGAGCACAAAAACATAAATAAATTATGAAGTGCTTTGTTTTTTTTTCCACAAAAATTGTTGCTGATTAGTGTCTTCTGTTTGAGTAATATCGCTTGATCACGCATTTTCTAACATTCAATACTACAAAATAAATAAAGTATGTATGATTATTGCCGCTATCGGACTGATATCGATATCGGCCAAAACTCGAGGCTGCAATATCGGTATCAGATCGGAGGGGAAAAAGTTGCATCGGGACATCCCTACAGAAAACTAATGCCTACTGGTTTCCAAGTATTCCATTATGTAATGGAAATAAAATAACAATTATAAAATAACTAAAACCATTCTCATCAAATCTCACATGATCAACATAATTCTTAACAATAATTAAAAAAAATCAATACATGAATTAATCATGCCCAACCCAAGTTTTTACTTCAATGTGGTGACTTGCAAACACAACTCGATTGAAGAGAAGATGAAACCATATTGAATTTCTTCATGACACTGTTGCATGTGTGTGGTTGTGTAATGTTGATGACTGCTGTGAACCATTTGAAATGTGATTGTTGCTGACCAGGCTGAGTTGTGAAGGGGAGGGGGGCCGTGGGGTGCTTTGGTTTGCACTGAGACAAACAACGAAATGCCTGGAATTGTTTTTTTACGCTTCGGCTTGACACACATTAATTTCCTGATGATTTTTATCTATGGACTAAAAAAAAAAACATCATTCCCTCTAAATTTGGATATGAATGCTGAAAAATGCTGTTGCTGGGAAGAAATAACTTTGTATTTTTATTTAATTTTTTAAAAATCTCACAGCGTATCCAGATATTGTGCAGTTTTGTCAGCCTGGTGGCTGGGAGTAGTACGGGAGGAGGTTGGGGCAATGTCATTGTAGATTAGTATTGTTTCCTAATGTTTATTGAGCAAAGGCACATATTTTACATTAGCAAAATTTCACGGCACACCACCAAACAAAAATGTAATGAAAAGTAGATCCAGTCTATAGTATGAATGGCTACAGGTGGATACACAGCTTAATTGCACCTTCTGCCATCTATTGGAAGGCATTTCATTGTTCTGCCTGTCACTATAGATCACTGGCAAAGATAGATGAACAAAGACGCATTGTTTGTAGTAAATCAATAACAATATTGGGACCAATTACTGTAAGTGAAATTGGATAATTTCCCAAGGGACACCTGATGATCTCTCACGACACACTCGTGCCAACAGTGGTTAGGAATTACTGGATTAGTACAGTGGTATGATTTTTTTTTGGCATCATTGCGTCATTGTTTTTTGGTCTATCAATGGAAAAAAAACACTTTTTGTGGTGCTCTATGAATGCTTGAGACCAGAATTGTATAAGACTATGACAATTAAGAGTTGTCTTTAGTAGGATACATCTGTGTACACATGCATAATACATTACTATACAGTATACATTGAACCCGAGCAAAATGGAAGTCCTCGTGGGATGAGGAGTCCCCTTATTGCCATTTCATGACTCCTTTAACGACGTGCCGTGTGAGTGTACCTGTGCATCACATTCACATGGTTCCCCAGTGAGCTCCCTTGGGCTGTTTTCCCTCTGTGCAGCCTCCTGAGGTCATAGCTCACAGCCCTCCTGGCTAATGCGAGCGCTGTTGAGTGCCAGCTGCCTCAGTTGCATTCCCACCTCATGCCTGAACGCACCTCTGTCTTTGCAGAGGGATGACATGCCATCCCAGGCAGATGTGCTTCCTCTTGCTCCACAGGGATAGCATCATTTAAAGTGAACTCCGTTTTCAATTACATGTTTGGTATATATGATCTCTTTTGACTTGGGTAACATAACAATAAGATATAACTTTCGATAATCATTTCCAGATTGATATATTTTTACAAATTGTAATTTCAACATAGGCCGCCATTGTAGCAGTAGCAGCCCCTGGCTGCGATGAACGCTGTTCAGACACTTCAGTTTGAGCCAGAGGGTGATCAGGGAAATGAGGAGAGTGAGGAAGACACAAGAAATTAGGATGAAGATGACGGGTGTGAAGAAACTCGAGTTGGTCATATTCAGTGGTGTATTTGTAGCGACTGCTAAAGTGGGCTGATCAAGGTACGTAGCCAGCGCTTCCTGTCTTTCGCGTCTTTTTGCTCGGCTTTCGTATGTCACACGTGGCTGTTTAGGCTCCTTGTGAGGAAAGAATAAAAAGAAAGAATCTGGGCGGAAGTGACAAGAACACAGCCGCGGATCTTTCGGCAGCTCAACTCTTCTGACCGCAGCCTCCCACTGTTTCCTCAACTTTCTCTCTTTGGGAAGGGTATGAATGCTTACCTTCTTTTTTGCATTCCGGCCTGATTGAAAATTGCATCCAAAAGCGTGTGGCATCTTTAACTCTTTTTGCTGACGATAAAAGTTGTTAGCAAGTGGCTAGCTTAGCACCGCAGGGAGCAGCAACGTAACAATTTTACAACAGCCATTCTTCATCATCATTCGCAGAGTGCCTTGCGCACGCTAACACATGGTGGCGATAATGTATCAAATTATGGTCTAAAAAAATATTTTTATTTACTTATAGGAGTAAATAAACAGAGGGAAAGCCGTAAAAGCGGGACAGAGAAGTTTGACACTCACGTTCACTTTTCCTAGCAATTGTCACGTATGGTGGTACTCAAACAGTTTACATTTCACGTCAAGAGCTTCTAAAATGTATATTAAAAAGGTTCAAACAGGTTTAAAGAGGTTCCTTTGTTGCGGTTCCAATGCCCAAGTTGATCTTTTTGAGTTATCTCTACTTTCTGCTGTCATTTTAACCCTGGTCTAGGTCAATGGTCAGTGCAGCCTTTTCATTTGAGCTTTACTGAACCGAAAAAGACTGAGAACACCTCTTCATGGGGTCTCGTTCTTTTCATGACACACACTAGAATTCAGATGATAATGTTCACGCCAAACTGCTTGCACTATCAGAGAATTCCCACCAGAGTTCATTTTTAACCAAACCACCCTTGGGAACCATTTACAAAACACCTTCTTTAATTGACAACTTGGGATGCACCAGTCTCTCCCGTCATGAAGCAGTGGCAGAGAGGGCCAGGAATTTTGAGCCTTTAAAATTGAATTATAAGGAGGAATACCGGCGGATCTCCTCACACAAGCGCGAGGCTAAGGAGGGCATCCATCCATTGTTGTCTTACGTACCATATGTGCACGTGTGGTCGGTGCGCTTGTCTGTTCAGTCTGGGGGAAAAAAAAAAGGAATGCACGCGGTCGACTGCAGAATAGTCGTGCGTACCAAACGCACAGAGTTTGGTGATGATATTTACGTCACATGGACCAAGGCACACGCTAAGGAAATGCAGATATGGAAAGCACAATACACCTCCATTTTCATGTGTACACACACCCCAGGTCAGTGGTCACACATGACCAAATAGCTGTTCCAGGCTATGCCGGTAACACTTGGTAAGCAAGCAAAAGCGCAGTGACACAGTTCAATCTGGTGCGCTTTTAATATTTTCAGTGCGCATGCACATTTCACACCTGCGCACCATCTATATGCACCCAGCCTATTTAAGTTCTCATGCAAATTTTTAACGATGTATAAGTGGGTTTCTGCTTTTGTTTTGTGAGGGTAGAGTGTGTGGGCCGGATCTATGTGGGAGAGTTAAGATACAGCACAACCACTTCTTCTTCGTTGGTCTCATGTTCAGAGAGTAGTACAATGTCAATACTTGCCTACAAACAGACAAAGAAACAATGGAAGTTGTGTATTGGACATATGGACCAACTGCTGACCAGACTTCACCCCACCACCCTAAATTCACGTGAGTGTTGAAACCATACCACGTGTGTTTGGATGTCCACAACGACTCATGTCATTAAATGTTGTTTAAGTGTGACAGACAGAATGTTTAGAACTGCTAGTGACTCTTTAAACAAAGTGCTGACAATTGTACTCTATTTATGAAAGGCGATGTATTGATAATTTGGAGAGTTACTCCTATTGTTGCATTTGGATGTCACATAATAGGCTGTGTGTGTTCATACTGTGCCAGGTGCTTTTCTGTCAATGCCCCTACGCACATAGAGAAAGCTGTACAACACAAGAATACTTGAGAATGGATTATTAAGTGGGTTTTTGTGTGGGAAGGGTGGCTTCAGGTGAGTCATTCTTACTTGCAAGCAACTTGTGTGTGTGTGTGTGTGTGTGTACTCTTGCTGCTAACCTGTGTTACTTAAAGGTAGTGTGGGTGTTCTCAAATCAACGTTCAAGTGAAATATAACCGTCTAGAAATAATCCCCCTCAGCTTGCTACATTGTGCTTGTCGAGCGTTCCACTGTTTTTGTGGTAGCCTACCTAGCATTCCCCGTTGTGTTTGAGAGCACCGGCTGAGAGATGAGAGGTAATTATAGAAGTGCGCTGCAGTAATCTCCTCTTCCACCTCACAAGGCACATAGAGGGATCATATCATCTACACAAATGAATGAGCTTACACACACACACACACATTCACATACACAGTTTAAAAAGTTCTTCCTGTCCATTTAACCGGGAGATGATGGATGTCACGTACATCCTACTCACCGAGTCATGCGGTGCCCCTTGGATAGAATGATACTTTTACTGTTTCTGAATTAAATTGTTTCCAGGGCAAACTAGTTAGCTTGTCATTTTTGTTGATTCCTAATAGCAACTTAAATGTGCCATCAGGACTCTTGTGACCCCCTGCGGTTGTCTCCAGGCTTCCCACATTTGTTGAGCTTCACTTCAACTCATCACTCCTCAACATTTGCATCCTTAGAGGATGGAGAAGGTGACAACGAGGAGGATGAGAAATAGGAAATGGAAATTGGAGTACGGAGAAAGCGGCTGACAGCTCTGTGTTAGGCTCTGTTAAGCTTGTAAACATTATTACTGTTACTGAACACTCTGTCAATGCACGAGTGCTTTTCCCCGATGGAGTCCTGTGCTGACGGGAGCTGCCCAATGAGACCCTGAGGACTATATGACTGGGTAAAATGAGCACTTAGGCTGAGTCCCAGGATTGAGTTTATAAAAGCCACTGATGGTGTGGTGGTCACTTGCCTGTCTTCGGTGCACACAGCGTGGGTTTAATTCACACTCAGTGATGGTGTGACTGAATGTGAGTGTGAATGGTTGTCTTTACACCGGCCCAGTATATGCCCTATGACTGGCGACCAGTCCTGGGTGTAGTCTGCTTTAGACAGATCGACTTAAGATCCCTGCAACCCTGAATAGAATAAGTGGTATCAAAAATGGATGGCTGGATATATCTTTCGATGACTAATATTAATAAGAGGCATACATTTTAACACCTTGTTTTGAGTTGAGCACATGAATCAGACTCTGCTAACCACAGCTGTCAATCACCACCTCAAAACAATATGTTCATTATCCAAGATGTTGGCATACATCTTATAAAAAGCAAATTAAATGTCATTGCGTCTTCACTATTTTTCATTGGCAAGTGGAAAAAATCCCAACTGCAAAATTAAATAACTGTTTGGATACAGAATTTATAGTACAGAGAAGGAAAAAAAAACTGAGATTCACATCACATTAAAGAATTGAATTAAGTGACAGTATCGATCGGCTGCTGAAGTTATTGGTACTAGACTGTGAGCTATCCGTGCATATATACTAGGGGTATACTCGATAAAACCCCAGGTTTTGTTTTGGGTTGAGATCTGGAAAATGACTAAGGCACTCCATGACATTGTGCAGCTTCTTGAGCCACTCCTTTGTTCCCCTGGCAATGCCTGCATGTTAGGGGTCATTGTCATCCCAGAAGACCCATTCATGACCCACCTTCAGTGTTCTTGGTCTACCATCAGCACCGGGGCCCTCACGAAGGTGTTTCCTGTCGCCATTGCGCCTCTTTCTCTACCTGAACGACTGCACCTCCAACCACCCGACTGTCAAACTCCTGAAGTTTTCCGACTATAAAACAGTCATCGACCTCATCAAAGACTGACTAGTTTGCGTACAAGAAGTGGAGCGCTGGAGCTTTGGTGCAGCCAGCACAACCTGGAGCTGAACACGCTCAAGACTGTCGAGATGATCGTGGACTTCAGGAAACATCCTTCGCCATAGCTGCCCCTCACGCTGTCCAAGTGCCCTGTATCAATCGTCGAGACTTTCAAGTTCCTGGGAATTACAGTCTCTCTGGACCTGAAGTGTGAGACCAACATCAACTCCATACTCAAAAAGGCACGGCTGAGGATGCACTTCCTGTGGCTTCTGAAGAAGCACGGCCCGCCACAGGAGCTGTTGATGCAGTTCTACACAGTGGTGATTGAATCGGTTCGGTGTTCGTCCATCACTGTCTGGTTTGGCGCTGCCACAAAGACGGACAAAATCAGGCTGCAATGGACAGTCAAGACTGCCGAAAAATATTATCACAACCCACCTGCCCACTCTTGAGGACTTGTACGCCAGGACTAAAACAAGCGCATGCAAAATCCTCTTGGATCCTCCACATCCTGGTCACCACCTATTTCAGCTCATTCCCTCATTTACGCGCTATCGAAGAATACAAACTAACAAACCAGCAGACATTCCAACAGCTTCTTCCCGCTTGCCATCGATGTCTTCACAGTTGACTTACAATTTCATTGTGACATGCTGCCAATTTTGCACATCTGTTGGTTCATCAAGCTGCACTATTTGCATGCTGTTGTTGATTACTACTGGCCACTTATGTGTTTGAGAACTTTCTGCGCACTCGTCACTGTACCAGATCATTCCACTGTTAGTCACTTTAAATTGCTCTAAAATGCTTGAGGACTGTGCATCATTTGCACAATAGCCATTATATCAGCATCACCACACCAGTGGTACACTTTCATTGCCCAATGACTCTCCACACTTGTTTTTTATGTCATAAATGTATATTGCATCATAGTGACTTTTTTTGTAATATTAGAGTGGCTCCAACTACCGGAGTCCGGAGTCTTGTTGCTTACTTAGCAAATAAAGCTGATTGTGATTCTGAAAGGAGGGTGCCATCCAAAATTTCCCAGTACATAGCTGTGTTCATTGGCCTCCCTCAATGTAGCAAAGTCACTGTGTGCCCTTTGTAGGGGGAAAAACAAAACAAAACCCAGCACCAAAACATAATGTTTCCACTGCCACACTTGAGTGTGGGGATGGTGTTCTATGGGTCATACTCAGATTTAAAAAAAATTTCCCCCCATCCTCCAAACATGGTGGATTAAGTTGATGCCATAAAGCTGACCTTTGGTTTTACTGTATATGCATATACAGTATACTGCTATTGAAATATCAGTATTTTGTCCCACTCCTTTATAATGAGCTTCTTGTTGCATCACCTTTATTCCTGCTCATGTATCCCCAGCATCTAAAATATTTACACCTCTCCGTGAGGATGTTTGCATGTGGAAAAGATAATGTTGCTATAATTGCCCATCTACAGTTTCCTTGGTGATCCACCTCCAAATGTCCCGGCTATATTTCTAAATAATCCCAATGACAGCTCCCCCCTTGTGATACACTCTAATTTGCTCTTCTTCGCACTCCTCCCCCTCACCTTGCCTCCTTCCTCACATATACGATTATATAATGCTAATGTACACTACACTTACTGGCCACAACATTTATAGTCTAATTAGCTGGATCAAAAAAAAAATCTGCCTTTTAGAAGTATATTCATGCTCAGTTTTGATTGACCCTGTTTGATTGGGATTGAACCCGGGTCCTCAGAACTGTGAGGCTGACGCTCTAACCAGTCAGCCACCGTGCTGCCCCTGTCGGAGAAGTATTTAACAATATGGATATTACAGTGGGAGTTTGTAGTGTGCATCATCGAGATATTTTGTATTTCCACTAGAAAACAGTTAAATTACTACTCTTGAAGTGAAAATAAATGTCATGAATTTGAAACACCACAGAGAAGTGTTGTTAACAGCCCTGCCAAATTTGAATGATTAAAAAAAAAAATAATCTAGTGTATAAAACAAGGCTTCAAAATCATTACATTTCAGACTATTCTGAATGCGCTACAACCCCGCCCCATTCTATGGGGAGCTGTGAATCATGTCATGTCATGGCACAATGTTTAAAATCTTTATCCCTACACATCCCTACATATTTGAGCTCCAAAAATATATCCGATTAAAGCCCCTGGTGGCTGTAATATAACCCACGAGTCCTTGTGGGGCTTTCTACGCCCTGACGAGGAGCGCTAGCCACCTGCCAACTCACGAGCTAGCTCAATAGCTAATAGCCAATAGCTAGGTTACTAGAGGATCCACGTAGGTGACGCCAGTGGTACACGTCATTCAGCCTGTGGCTCACACGAAATGAGACATTTGAGCACATACTTCCTGTTAGTTGAATTTGAAAAACTGAAATATTGAAAAACAGTTTAACGCTATATTTCCACAATTCGGTACTACATAGTTCTCAATCTTTGCATGTTTTCAGGCTGCAGTTATCTTTAAACATGTCTAATGTATGTATTTAGATTTACAAAATAAAAAATAATAAAAACAAATAAATAAATAAATTCACTTTAGTGTTTGTTTGTTTCACTTGCTCAGCCTTCCTCTTTACTTCCAGTATTCTTTTTTCACTTCTCAGCTTTCTCGGTATCTATCCTCTTACCAAACGTCCTGCCAAAAGCTGTCTCCTCCCTTCCAACTCGACACGTCTGTCAGACCACAATGGGGACCACAGCTCAATGGAGCTGCAGCCAGGATCAATGCTAATGAGTTTTCATTTTTGACAAAACTCCAGAAGGGGTCCAGGCGATCGTTTATTGAAATGAGCCCTGGCTCGTGTCTTGCTTTGTCTTACTTCCTTTGCACCTCTTTTCTCCAAATGTTCATATAGAATTGCTTGCAGAAGAGGGAAGAGAATGTGAGGAAAGGTTAAAGGTTGCAGAAAAGTGACACAGTGGTTCAATGGAACTTTTGAAGTCAAATAGCTCCACAATGACGGTTCACCTCCAGTTCTTATGCATTTGCAATTTTTAACCAGATCAATAATTTTTATCTTAACTGCTTTGTCTTATTAAAACATCCATCCATCCATCCATTTTCAACACCGCTTATCCTGGTTAGGGTCACGGGACGCTGGAGCCTATCCCAGCTGACTTCGGGCGAAAGGCGGACTACACCCTGAACTGGTCGCCAGTCAGTCGCAGGGCACATATAGACACGGACAACCATTCGCACTCACATTCACACCGTCACTGAGTGGGAACTGAACCCACGCTGCCTGCACCAAAGTCAGGCGAGTGTACCACTACACCATCAGTGACTCTTATTAAAACAATCATAGCTAATTAAATAAAATCTCAGCAAAAAGCCTTTAGAAATGTAGCGTCTATTAAACACCTTCTTGGTAATTTTCACTCTGGCTATTGTTTTGACCACATGCCATTTATGTTAGCATCTAATTGGGTGAATTAATTTTTGTATGTATTTGGGATCCACTGGTATGCATGGTAGGTTGATTGAAGACTCTAAATGGCCCTTAGGTGTGAATGTGTGCGCGAATGGTTGTTTGTTTAAATGTGCCCTGTGATTGGCTGGCGACCAGTTCAGGGTGTACCCCGCCTCTCGCCCGAAGTTAGCTTGGATAGGCCCCAGCACGCCCCCTGGGATAGGCTCCAGCACGCCCGCGGACAAAACGCGGAAACAAGGCGAGGTGGCCCGAGTTGGAAGGCCAACTCGAGCAATGGATTAATGAACTCCAACCGCCGGACATCGGTGTAAACAGGGCGTTCAAAGTGAAGTTGCGAGCGATGGATGACAGATGGCGAACACAGCTTTACTAAGACTAGGAGGCAGCGCCTGGCGAGTTACGCCACAATTTGTGAATGGATTGTGGATGCTTGGGCTAACGTGTCTGCTTGCACTGTTGTTCGAGCTTTCGTAAAAGCCAGCATCATTTCTGAGGAGCCGCACGGCAATGAGAGTGACTCGAACCTGGCGTGTTTTATTGAGAACTTGACCAGCTGTTCATTTTGGATACAGAACATGAGGACTTTGATGGATTTGTGTGTGAGGATTGATAAAAAAATAACGTGAGTACATTGTTAAATACTTCAATAAAGTATAACCGAACTCAGTTTTGCTCCCGATGCCTTTTTTTTTTTTTTAAACATTGTTTTAGCGTGCATGCATGCTATTGTATGTTTTAAGCTAGCGTATGTTTTACCATGCCTGCGCCCAATAATACGGTGCGCCTTATGTATGTGTTAAATACAGAAATAGACCCCGTAACTGAGACTGCGCCTTTTAATATGGTGTGCCCTATGGTTGTGAAAATATGGTAATTGGAATGATAACAAAGCCACCAATTAGTATTTTGTGCTCAAATTATACTTATTTTGTGGTCATATTAGCATTTTGTCTGTATGTCAAGTATATTGTGGCGAAAAATAAAATTTGCATTTCATGCCTGGAGCTCTGTACATGTTAGTGGATTTATTCTCTTTAACTGCTTGTGTTTTCAAAGAAACATAATTGATTGTACAAGGTGGTCCACCTCACAATCTCCATCCACCACATAGCATTGCTTCTCTGCCCTCAATTACTTTGTAATCATATTGATTTTGTTTTTTACATTTTAAAGTTAGAAACATTAATCAAGCACCTTCTGCAGGACAGTAAATAAAATATCTCTACAATACATTCATAACACTCCTGATCTGGACCGAATTTATCAAACCATTGTCATAAAAGGAAAATGCATGAATGAAAATTTTATTGAGTTAAAATACAATGACGTTAAAGCACACCGAGCCAGATAATTAACTGTCTAATGAGGACACAATATGGAAAGGAAGTGAATAGGAATTAAAACACTTTTTAAATATAAATTAAGATTACAAATCCTCAGCTTTTTACTCAAACTGGACTACTTTGTGCTTTCCTTAGTCCTCTCTCAAAGCAAACAAAGTTACCTTTGTGTTTTAAGCAAAACAAGACATTCATGGACTTTAGTTTTTGGCTTTGTTTATTACATTCTAATAGTGAGCAAGCAAACGAATATATATAGGTAACAATATCAGTCTTTCATCAGGGCTCTGATTTGACTTTGAAACACACTGTATCAATATGCAAACTTTTGATTTGGAAGGTCTGGACTGGAGTGGAATGGACCACCGAGTCACACAGACATCTCCTTTCCGGTCGACTTTTCACAACCACAGACTCACTCCACCTTATCCCTCCTAACGTTACCATAACCTATTAATTTGTCATACATTGTCTACATTAACATGTAAGAGTTACTCAACATGCATGGCTTTTTCGTCCAACATTTGATCAGTCTGCTTTTTCGTGTACACATGATGCATTCAAGTGTAGCTCAGAAACGAGTCTCATAGCATGTTAAAAAGCATTTTAATAGTTTTAATGGCTGTAAAATTGTGTTTTTGTGGATGAGTGAGGGGTAGCAGGGGAAATATTCAGCGGTGCCTTGTTTTCCTGCTCTGATTCTGCTGAAACTTTAGGATGATAAACATGAATCTCACTCATGGATGAGCAGCTCACACGGGCACGCGGAGAGACTTGTCACAGCCCCTCCCCCCTCACATGCAATCTCTCTCTTTTCAAACACGTGTAACTATTAATTCCTTAATAAATTATATCTTAATCTGTTTTTTTCCCCCAACACCATTACATTACAGGCCCCGGACAGGCTAACACACACTCGTACACGTTTATAAAAAAAAAGCAAAAGCAAAAGGGGCACCTTGGGCATCAAGGGCTGGTGCTCGGGCACCTATAGCCACCCCGCCACCCCGCCCCTCCCCCCACCACCACCAACCCTGCTTGTTGGGTTCACTTGAAGACTCTATATTGCCCTTACTATAGGTGTGTTTAGGTAGGACAGAGATGGATTCTGCCTTCCTTTGTCACAATAATTTCCATTTCCTGTTCTATGGTCATGGTCACATTTTCTTTTTTGCTAAAATCGGTACCCTTGTAATGTTTCCTCTTTTGTATCTGTATGTTCCAATGTTCAGTCTCGTGTAACAACTATGTGCACGTTAGTAATACACAGAGGTTATACTTTTGAGTCTTGTCACAATATTTCACCATCTGACTGGCTGACATGTGCTGTCTGTGAGTGTGACAGAGCCTGATGTCAACAGTGGGCTTTGCTAGGCCTGCCACTTGCATTGGGGATGATTTTCTGTCCAATAACTGAGTTGTTTTCCCATTAGACTGTAAGTCAATCATCAGTATGTGGAGGAGGAAGGATCAGGAAACAGCTGAACTACGTTAATGCGTGGAAGCTATGTAGGACGCCACTCAGAAACACTAAGGGTGCACATGAGGCAGAGAGAAAGTCCTTTGTCATCAGCTGCACTTCACATTTGAAAGGCTGGAGTGAAGGTGAACACTGTAGGTGTATGTGTGTGGTGTGGAGGATACCTGAAGGGCAATTGATGGGGTGTTTTAAGTGTCTGGATGATTTGTCTCTGATGCACTCTTGCACATGATATTAGAAAGAACATTATGTTCATAAGGCTACTTTAGAGCCTACACAAAGGTATTCGTGAAATCTAGCTGTGCAGCCTGCTGAGGAGAT
This sequence comes from Phyllopteryx taeniolatus, assembly GCF_024500385.1. Classification (NCBI taxonomy): domain Eukaryota; kingdom Metazoa; phylum Chordata; class Actinopteri; order Syngnathiformes; family Syngnathidae; genus Phyllopteryx; species Phyllopteryx taeniolatus. Next base: position 16,545,036 of record NC_084512.1, read on the forward strand.
TGAGTGCACACACTGAGGGTTCCTTGGTAACAGCGTCAGCGTGACTGACAGCACAGAAGAGAAAGATGAGGGAGAAGTGGAGGTGGTCAGAGGAACCCTGGGGTTTGGCCCTGTCACACGCCGAGGCAAACACACACACACACACACACACACACACACGCACACAGGCATTCACTCTTACAATCAGTCAGCTGCTTCTGACAAGGTCTGGACTACTACAACAACACATTTACAGTACACACACACACACACACAAAGACATGAATTAAGACATTGATGCAGATTCGGGCATGAAGGGAACAAACATTTGGTCAATATGTTGTCTCAAAGTGTTTTACTGATTAGTGTCAGGGTGTGGAATCTTTTTCCTATTCAAATTTTATTTATAGTATACCCAACTTTATAGCAAGTGTGTTCCAGACCCACTCGCAATAAGTGAAGATCCACAATATAGAGTAACCATATTTTTTACAAAAAAAGGTATAGTTTTATGCCTCCAAACACTTTAAACAGAGAGATACTGATACAACAACAAGGAATTGTCTGAACCGAAGTGCACCAACAAAACTAACTTAAGTACTCATCCGAAAAGGATATAAACACTGCAAGGGATTAACTCAAAGAGCGCAAAAGATGCAAAAAAAACACAAACAGAAGTTGAGCAAAACGACAAAGAAAACTTACTACTCGATCTACACGACACAAGTATAGAGAGACTGAGACAGGAGACTAACTAACTAAAGAGAAAACAAAGCTAAGCCACATAAGATTAGCCTATAAAAACAGGAGAACAGAAAGTACTGACAAATGACAGGGAATGGAGAAGGGGGGGGGGGGAAACAGGACTACTGAATCTTACACAAGAAGGATACACAAGCACGAACCAACTGGTGGATGGTAAACAATAGTCCGGCATCTGCCTCCAGTTCCCCCCATGTCTAAAAGCCCTGCTGACTGTAATGTGGACCAGGTGCTCTCAGGTGGCTCTGCAATGCACTGAATCCGCAATTTCTGAATATAACGAGGACACACTGTATAATCAGTTGAATAGGAAGATTATACTAAGAAGAGTCACTGATGGTGTAGTGGTCAACTCGCCTGACTTCCGTGCAGGCCGCGTGGGTTTAGTTTACCAATCAGTAATATGGTGTAAATGTGAGTGTGATTAGTTGCGTGTCTATATGTGACCTGTGATTGATTGGTGACCAGTCCAGGGTTGAGTCTGCGTTTTATCCAAAGTCAGATGGATCGGCAGCTTCCCATGACTGAACAGCGGTGTAGAAAATGGATGGGTTTAATATAGTGAGCATTAAAAGCTGTGTTGTTTACAGTTACAGTCAGCGCACTGTACTGTACTGTTACATTTTTTTCTTTTCTTTTTTTTTTAATAATCCGTTTAAATGCCTCACACAGCAGATAAATTACAGGGAAAGATGGAAACAATACAGTGGTCTGTCACAAAAGCACAAAAATCAATCATCCCTGTTGATAAAACCCAATTGAATCACTAGCCACATTCAATATGAAACATGTATTGGAAAAATTAAGGTAACAAGCTTTTATCATCACAGCTCCGGCTGCAGGATCCTGTGTGTCTCTGAGGCAAAAATCACCATTGGTCAAACACTTTAACCCCCTAGATCACTGAAACCTTTGGAGATTAAACTCAGCACACACATTTTTTTCAGACAAGGTTGCACAGACTTTTGAAAAGTTAAGCGAGATTGATTAAATGCCACACTCAGGCTGGCAAGAGCAGAAAATTGCAATAACACTGAATGAGGTACTTTTCTTTTGTGGAATATACAGTCACTAGCCACAACATTAGGTACACCTGCACAAAGGAATGAGATCCAATATAAGGGCTGCTTTTGGGGCGACAATAAAGTCAAAATTATTGTTTCTGATTCGGGATTTTGGATGCAACTCTTGTAGTGATCTAATTAGATTGTGCTGGTGTACCTCATAATACAGTGACCCAAAATGCCCACATCTACAGTATATAATATATTGTATTCATAGATGATGTTGGCTGGAGAGCAGAAGAACTCAGAGGTGTAACATGTCATTCTGCTCTTAATTACACTAACGAAATGTTTCCCGAATGACACAATCCAGCATCATTCGCCCCTTCCCGCATCCGGCAGGTATCGCTTCCATTGTTCTGGCTTGCATTCTATTACACTGATGCTCCTCCATCAAGCAGAGACAGGCTTGTTAGAGGGGGAAGATTTGGTGTCTTCTATCTTTCTCTGGAAAGATGCTGACGTCAGCCAAATCACAGCACGATTAAACAAGAGGACAAGGTAAAAGGCAACAAAGCAGATTGCATTTCGGAGGCGACCATATCATTCAGAGTATTCAGTTTGTAAGAGATAATGCGATTGGGAGATATAGTGCTCGCGTAGGAATTTTTGCATCCCATTATGACTGTACCAACTACCCACCCATCCATTCTGTACACCAGAGATCAACCAACCAACCTTTTTTGTGCCACAGACCGGTTTAATGTAAAGCAATAATTGGATAGGCTGGTATATGTAGAAACTCATTAAAAAAAATAGTGAAGGTAAAAATACAAGTACAACTCGCCATTACTTTAAATGTAGTTGTTGTACTTAGTGAGAGACCTGCACTGTTTCTTGTGAAGTACAACAGCGGGCGTTGGATGAGGACAGTGTTTCATCGTCGTTCGATAGCTGTGCAGTACGACCATGGAAACATGTCGAATATGCTAAAGCACATTAGACTGCATCATTCAGATGTAGTGTTCACTGGAGCCAGGCAAAAGAAAACAGGAGTCCAAAACCTTATCCCCACTGTTTGTAAGACGCTTCGACAGTTAAAAGCAGACAGGGCCACATGCAGACATTACTGAAGCTATTGGCTTATAGAATTAAACAACTGTGCACCTACATGCATACCTGTCACCTCAGTCCCCAGCGAGAGGGTTTTTTGTCAACAGCAGGTGACAGAGTTACTGCAAACAGATCTGCCCCACCACTGACAATGTAGACAAACTATTTTTTAATATATATATTTTTTTAAACTTGAAAATGGAATGACTTCCTTAAGTGGTGTATAATGACTCTACAGCAACCAAGTTATCTCAAGTAGTTATTGACACTATGTTGAATGAACTGTTACTTACACTGTCTGCTAAAAATAAATGAAAAAAAACCTAGATTTCTGAATTTGGGATTTTTTTTGTTGCTTTTTCCTGTTGTACCCAATAGCTTACTTGTGTCCTTCCGTTTCAAGTGACCGAGATGAGCGGTGTGACTTGGAGAGAGGCACAGGCGGATGCACCTGATTTCAAGACTGATCAATAAAATATTCCGTTCAGTCTCTCTGTGGGCCGGTACCAAATTGCCTACGGACTGGTACTGGGGAGCTGGAGCCTATCTGACCTGACTTCGGGCAAAAGGCAGACTAAACCCTAGACTGGTCGCCAGTCAAACATAGGGCATACTGGACCAATCGGCCAAATCAATTTGCTCATAATGAAAGCGACCAGTTCAGGGTGTACCCCGCCTCTCGCCCGAAGGGATAGGCTCCAGTGTACCTGTGACCCTAGTGAGGATAAAGCGGTACAGAAAATGGATGGATGGATGAAAGCTTTGCGTTCTTTTTGCTGTTGTCCTTCCACTCGCACTCCATCTCCTGCTGGCACCTCCTGAAAACGATTACTCACACAATAACCTGACATCCCATCAGTGATCCTCCTCCGGTGCTCTGGCTTGGCACCAAAATTTTATGAGAGTTGATGGAGTCCAGTAATCAACACACAGATGGACTCCACCCACGCGCATGCACACACGCACGCATGCACGCACAGAGGCGGGGCTGAATGATTGTTGGAGTGACAGTCAATTGCGATGCAGCAACCACTTAAAGCAGCAGCAAAGGTTTATCCAGACCTATTTACTGCATGTATATAAAGTGGGAATATGTGACGGAGAAATCAAATTTATGGGAATTCGTGACGTAAACTAAATCTACTTGCACTCACTGGACACAACATCTAATGAGATCCGATGCAACGGACAATCAAAACTGCTGAAAGGATTGTCGGTACCCCCCCTACCCACCCTTGAGGACTTGCACGCTGCCAGAACTAAGACAAGGGCATGCAAAATCCTCTCGGACCCTCCCCACCCCGGTCACCAGCTCTTCCAGCTCCTTCCCTCAGGTAGGCGCTACCGATCAATGCAAACTAGAACTAGTAGACATTCCAACAGCTTCTTCCCTCTTGCAATCAACTTCTTAAACAGCTAACTTATAATTCCATTACAACAAGCTGGCAATTTTTTGACTTGAGTTCGTCGTCACATTTCTGTGGGGCCAATTATGTATTACTCGTGCACTCACTGTAGTTGTCTCGCCGTGCTGCACTATTTGCATATACTGGCCACTCATGCCAGAGTAGCATCTGCTCCATTTGCACACTGATTGAGGAGTATCTGTAACATTTGCACAACCATTGTCCCAGATTATCGCACTACTCGTCACTTTAAACCGCATACACTCCTTGAAGTCTCAGTGCCCTTTGCACAATGGTCATTGCACCGGATATTACTATTGCGATATTAGCCATTCGAACTGCTCTAAGTGCTAGAGGACTCTGCATCTTTTTGCACAATTGTTTTTTGTCAATGTCTTTATGTCTCTAAAGTGTTCTGTAAATTGACTGTCTGTTGTACTAGAGCGGCTCCAACTACCGGAGACAAATTCCTTGTGTGTTTTGGACATACTTGGCAAATAAAGATGATTCTGATTCTGATTCTGATGCAAGAGCTGTACCAATATTATTTACCAATTTCGCCTATCTCGCCTATCTCAGCTAACTCTGGACAAGAGGCGGGGTACACCCAGAACTGGTCGTCAGCCAATTGCAGGGCACAAATAGACAAACAATTATTCCCTCACATTCACACCAACGGGCAATTTAGAGTCTTCAGTTATTTTACAATGCTTGTTTTTGGGATGTGGGAGGAAACCGGAGTGCCCGGAGAAAACCCACGCAGGCATGGGGAGAACATACAAACTACCAATATTATTGATTTAATACGCTTATTATTGTGATTGTAATTTGCACTGGCGTAGGAATTGCCAAGCATCTTACTGTGTCACATCCTAAGTCAACGCCCCGAAATTTAAACGAAACTTGCCATTCTAAACGATCTTACAAGACCTTAACTGTGTGAGAATTTAAAGTATTAACTCCACATGCGCGCTTTGTTTTTCTTTGGCTTTACTTGTGTTTCCCCCCCGATGTCCCAACAGAGGGGTGTCGGTGCTGTCTAAGATGTGATGATAACCAAAGAACTAGAAATGGAACTTACTGCCTAATAGGAAAGAGTCTGCCTTCGCAGGGCAATATGGGAAATAAATAATGAATTATCAATTACATACACAAATTCCAAATAGCATGTAGCTAAAATAATGGCTAATGATTGTAATGAAAATGGCCAGAGATCTGTTCGGTCTCTCTGTGTCTGTCAAGTGCCTTCAAAGGATGAGTTACTACTACTATTTTGCTTTAGTTTTGATATACAGCGGTTAACTTGTGTCTATACTCGTATGACAGTTAAATGACTTAGAGTTAAAAAAATAACTGTACTGTTGAATGTTTTATGATGTTGGCAGTTTGATCCTGGAACAAATGAATGTTTTGAATTCATAACAAAATGGAAGTCAACCATGACTTTACAGGTTCTACTGTATTTTTGTTGACCTTTTATGCTACACGAGAAGGCCAAAATATTGGACACAACTCTCTACGATGCTACAACTACACTAGACATATTACTAAACTCATATCTTTGTTGTCAGGCGCAAACCTATGTCCCGTTTGCTCAGTCCCGTGTGGTCTTAAATTATTAACCAATCTAAAGTGTTGAAAATAGCTTGAGCGCAAATCCAATCTTTGTTTAATAACCCAAAAAAGGTATATTTTTTTAATTTCCTGAAAGGTAATGGTATTGGAGATGTGAGGATTCTGCCTGACTATGCCTGTGTGCCTAGGCTACTATGCCTGTGTGCTTGAATGCGTTGCAGACAAGAATGTTCAGTGTTAGAATATATAAGCTTCCTTAGCAATAAAAATATTGGTATGCCAAGTTGGCAGGCTAATTTGTGCGCTGCCATTTATGTTCATTCTGGAGCTGGAGCGGATTAGACTGCAATTTATTGCAAGTCAGAAGTGTCATGTCTAATCCACTCTCAGTACATCTGCATCTGAAAATTGCATTGCTTATTAAGATTTCTTTTTCTTTTTTCTTTTTTCTCTTTTTGTTTTTTATTTTTGGTCCTGTTCAGCTGTTAAGTCAAGCAGAACGGAAAATCTGTATCCCTTTTATGCCGGAACAGTTTTACTGTTTCACAGTGGAGTTTTTAAGCTTCCGTTGTGGTTTTATAATTGAGGTTTATTGAGAATCAGACTTGATCAGTCGAACAGAACAAAGTTTCTAGAAGGGAGCGAGAAACAAAGACAAATGACAAAGCACTAATTGTATGCCCCACCGAGGCGCCCCGACAACAGGCCACCCAGTGGGGGGCTGCAGGGAACCAATGACCCCCCAACACCAACCCGCAATGCTGCCAGTCCCCGCCCAGCCCGAGGGCAGGAGAGTGTCCCTTGTTTGTTAGAAAGGAGGGCGGATAGGGGCACCCGACAAGGGAACGATAAGGGGGGGAACCCAAGGAGCAGCCGTGGGCCATGAGAGGTCAGCCCCAACACCAAGCAGTCATCCAGCCTGGGGGACCCGGCCTCAGGAGCACTGCCATGCAAGTAGGTGAAACCCACCTCCCCCCCCATGCATGCTAGCGTATGTTTTTAAAAAGGCAGCGGGAGCAAAACTGAGTTCGCTTGTACTTTATTATAGTATTTAACAATGTAAACAGTGAGTTCGGTTGTACTTTATTGAAGTATTTAATAATGTACTCACGTTATTTTTTGATCAATCGTCATCTGAAAATCCATCAAAGTCCTCATCTTCTGTATCCGAAATGAACAGCTGGGCAAGTTCTCCATCAAACATGCCGGGTTCCCTCGTCATTGTCGGAGTCAGTCTCATTGCCGGGGGGGCTGTTCATCAATGATGACGGCGTTTTCCTGCTTCCTCGACTTGCGAACCATGGATTTGTTGCTCTTGAATTCTCTCGCGGCTGCTCGATTCCCATGTTCCTCCGCGTAACTGATAGCTTGCAGTTTAAACTGTGCTTCATAAGCGTGTCTCTTCGTAGGTGCCATTTTTGGGGGTCCTTTGCCAAACCGATGTTGTTTGCACATACCGGCGCTATATACCTACTGGGCGCGTGCCTTCAGCGTCCTCTTTCATGCGTACCCTTCCCCTTTAACGTCCGCATGCTGTCCTCAGTCACGTCCGCCTTTCCTCTATATAAGCAGCGTGTCAGCAGGAAATGCTCCCAGTCAGTCAAGCGCAGCGCTCATCCAAGTCACACAACAACATTTACAGATTTTGGAACTCGGTGCACACATAAGGCGCACCCCATTATAAGGTGCCCCGTCCATTTAGGAGAAAATGTAAGACTTTTAATGCGCCTTATGGTCGTAAAAATACGGTATGTGTTGTTTGACTACAGTGTGAGTGCTCCATGGTCAAAATCAATGCGACTGTTCCTACACTATATTACAGAATTGCACTTAACACTGGCAGTGGCATGGTAACAGGGTTTCAGAACATTCTGAGAGAGCGTCTCGCCGATAACCCCCAAAAAAATAATAATAATTTAACATTTTTACTGATTAATCTACCAGTTCAGGGTGTGACAGCTGGGATAGGCTCCAGCACGCCCGCGGCCCTAGTGAGGAGAAGCGGCTCAGAAAATGGATGGATGGATGGATGAATGATTAATTTTCCATAATTTCAATCATGGAAAAGTAGTCAAATGCTCATCATTGATTCATGCACACTTGCATGTCAAATCATAGACCCTAATTAAAATGGAATAAAAGAAGTAAAGTTATCTTGTTTGTCATATCTATTGAAGATTAATTACTTGTGTTTGCACACTCACACATACACACAGAGTCATTAAGGGGCTAATGGTTATTAATAAGGCCAGTATAACATTTCTCCATTGAAATATGAGCTTGTTGCTTCCCTCCTGCGTGCTGATAAGTGAATGAGACTTTGTTGTATTTAGGCAGGGAACAGACATTATAGTGTATTATTGAAGTAGCTGTCTCAATAGCTACTTACATCTCATGTTTCAGTAAATTGTTCCACCCCTTTACAAAGTTGTTTAAAGGTCATTTACGATGTCTTTTAAGTTTGAGTAGATGTTGACATTAGGTGACATTAGTAAATTGTGCATTGCAGATATTCCTCATCCCTGCCCGCCTTTACTCACCCTCACCACAGGCAGTATCAATTTCTCCTCCTCTCCCTTCCGACCTCACCTGAGCTGAGGTGCAGTCAGGTGATGTACTGTAAGTGGATTCAAAGATAATAGTTTCACCTTCAGCTCTCAATGCTTTGGTGCCCGCAAATTGTTGACGCGAGACACTAGGCGTTGTAACGGAAAATGATGTGTGGAGGTTTTTTATCCCTAAAAGATGATGTATTGAAATGAGCTCTTCAGTTCACTCACTGTCACGTTCATCATGGCGAGAGGTTTTGCTCTAACCTTTTTCATAGAAATACAGTGGGAGGTTATGCAATTTGGAAACCAGACAATTTTTAATAGAGAAATATGCTGCACAAATTCTTAAATGGAAATGTGAACTTTCTGACCTCAGACCACTAAAACTGCGTTGGAACCTTGCTTTAAGTTTGGAATTCCTATTCGCCAACTCAATACATAAATGGACTGCCCATTGTGAACATACAATGTCCTTTTAAATTGGTACTGTAATTACTGCATTTTTCGCAGTTCACTATTCACAATCCCCTAGTCGCTTTTATGTGGAACCTATCCCCAAGTACAGTATTTGCTGAAAAACCACCTATTTGCAGTTTTTGTACTCTTTTTGAAATGCCTTATGATGACACAAGATGCCACCAAAGTCATGTCTATTAGGAAACCAGTACATTGGTGTCAAGGAAGTATATTGAAGAACTACATCTCGACTAAGAGACAAGCTTTGTATGCCGGGGAGGAGCTAAATCTAACACTAAAGGTTGTTAGTGGAAGAAGTTATGACCAGTTTTCAGATTGTGGTGTAGTTATGGTTTTTAACACTTAATATAGACAATTCTAAAAGATTTTTGGAGGGGCATCAAAAAGGTTTTCTTTATTCCCGGTCCCTATCCTATTACTCTATTATTACTATTACTATTACTATCCTATTCCTCTAGATACCAACCACTAGCTGGCCAGGTATGACTATATAGAAGTACATATATACACCTATCCTGTCTGTCTGTCTATCTATCTATATGTATTTTTTTAAACGAGTGGATCACGTCTTTTTATACTTGCCATAGAGTTAATGTTAACAGTGTAGATGCTTTAGGATTACACCCTTGTCGTGAGTAAGCTGGCGCCTATGCCGTCTGACTTTGGGCAAGAGGCAGGGGGTTTTTCTAACTTGTTAATTTATTTTTACACTTATGTATGGACATAAAGTTGCATACAAAATGTTACTTAATATGTTTCCTGTACAGTTACTGGTTTTATTATGCCGGCAGTTTGACCGGAATATTTTTTATGCATTTTTCCCCTGGGAAAAATGTATTTGACCTTTGAGATGTTCTGGTATTCTCATAGCTGTGATTCAGTTCAGCTACAGCATGCAACATATACAAGTGCAATGGTTATTCCTGTTTTCTCGTATCGACAATGCTTTTGCAAAACAAACATTCAGTTTAATGTGAGGAGGGCAGCCAGCCAGACATAAGCGCCGCCAAGCACGCTGATACTTAAAGGCATTTTAATAAGCTCAGATGTGATCCGGCAGGTCGGTTCTATGATGAAAAATGAAATGACCTCATACTCGAAAGAGGCTGCTCTTGTATCTCATGGGCTTTTTACTCATCGCTGCTTGATGGGCGCTGAGCCAAATCAAAGTTTTATGGCCTCGTGGAGCATCGTCTTGTGATTAGTAGATGCTCTGGCTCACAGTGTGGAAGGGTTTAGCACAGGATGAGGAATAAAACATTATTTGGGTGAAAAATGTGATCCATTAGCACCAACTACAGGACACGTGTGAGTGAAGGTCAGCTCTCGTGGTGGTTCTCATTAGATTGTGTGGGTGTTCCTAATGTCGTAGCTCGTAGGTGTATAGATAAGACTGCTGTAGATGTTCTTGGTCAGCCAACCGCATGCATGTCCGGGAATGCTCCCAAGAACAGAGGATTGTTTTTTTTTTTTTCTTTTTAATCATTTGTTCTTTGGATGGGGTGATGTACCAACGTCTGATGTCATCTTATGCAACAAAGTGGTCGGATTTACAAAGTGACAATTTAATCCTGCCTGGTCTGCTGATTTACAGCTCAGCCTGTGGAGGTGTTTCTAAGCAATTTACAAGCACTCATCTTGCCTCCCATGTTTTGATGACAAAATATACGAAATAAAGTGAAATTTAGCATTTATTATGTTTATATTTTATAGCTGTCACCAACCATCCATCTGTTCCACCTACATTATTCTGTTCAAGGTCACTGCAGTGGCTGGAGCCTAACCTAGCTGACCTGAAAGAAATTGTAATGAGGACACTGAGTGGAAATTTATCTCACATCAGCTGCATGAAAGTCAGCTACGTGAACCACCCTTTTTTTTTTTTTTTTTTTAATTTGAATTTTGTTACTTCATGTCCTGAATGTGGAAGAATGTGGACGTTTTACCACTCAGTCAGATTCTGTGTTCCACCTTGGATGGATGCGACCGTATCTGTGTGCTTATTTCACACCTTCTGTTTCCTTTTAAGAAAGACAATTACTGAGAAGAGCTGTAGACGGATTGCTTGAGTGTGTAAATTTGTGCGTGTGTGGCATCTCTTGCAGTGACAGCAGAGAGAGAACAGACAGCAAAGTACAAGAGTGTGCACGCGCACATCTCATTCCCAACATATGCTTCGTTGCTCTAGACGAGATAAATTGGTTTCTCCATATCTCTGTTTTTCCACTCCTCGCTTAACTTTTATTTTCACAGTCGCTCTAAAGATAGAATGGAACAATGAAGATTGCCTGCTCCAAGTCTTAACAAGCAATATTTGGTAATTTGCGGTTCTTTTAATGGCTCAGGCATACAGAATGAGAAGCTATGGTTATTGATCATTCAAGATGAAATTCCATCTCCACTGCAAATATAATCACCTTTTGTCATTTGTAGTCATGCATTAAATTGATTGAGTTGCCCTAAATTGTCAGAAAGAAACTAGAAATTGTACTTTTCTCAGAAATGGCATTTGAATGATACAACATCGCAATTCCCAGACACATTGCCCCATAATATTATTTGCTTGCCCATGCATTTGACTATTGTAAATTTCATGATGGATAATCAGTGTTGAATAAAAGTCAAGTAAAAATTGTAGCCAGCTTTCAACCTTGAGTTTGACACCTGTGAGGATACAGTCGATGGATGGATATTGGATATTCTCTTTTTAAACTGGTGAAACTTAAAAAGAGGAGAATGTTCAGATTTTCTTTCAAACATTGCCTTTACAGTTAATACAGGGACATTTCTCTTTCAATTATTTCCTATGGGAAGAATATTTCTAAATTTGAAGAAATAGAAAGTTGACCAGCATTGAACCTTAGAGGTTCCACAAGTGCTTTGAGCCAATACCATCATTATTAAATCATTGCTTTTCTGTACTGTCAAAAGTAGAATATTTGATCAGTGTTTGGGATAAAATAGATTACCTGTGTTGAGCAATGCAACGATGGTGTAGTGGTTCTAATTGACTAGCAACCAGTCCAGGATGTAGTCCGCCAATATATAAAAAAATGCAAATGAATTGATGACTTGCCCCAAACCTGATGTACTTTTTGTTCGAGTGATGCTGCTGCACTTAAGCACAATACATTTAAAAAAATAAAAAAAAGTGCAGTGTTAATGTTTGTGTTTCACCACAATAAAATTAGCTTCCATCACCTTGGTTGTTTTTCTAGAATTTTGAATACGCTTGGTACCATCTTCCCTGTTAGCGCTCAAGGCACTTCCGAGAGCACTTTGCAGCATGTTGTTACTTAAGCATTTGACGTGTTTTTGTGTCCTTCTGCAGAGGTCAGTTGAGGTGAGATGCAGTGGAAGATCACTGATCTTCTGTTTTCAAATCTACCAAGTCTGCAAGAAGGCTACTTGGGTCTTCAATGAAATGTTGTGTTTTAAGTATTTTCAACAAGCAGTAAATGTTCATTTGTAAATAACCACTCTTTTTGAAAGAAGCGGTTCAGATTCAGTGGAAGATGGAATACAATAAATAAAAGTGCAATTTCGGCACAACAACAAAGTTCAACATTTTGAGGATTTAAAGAGCTGGCTGATGTCAACACACCGACCGTCTCCCCTCAAAATCCGTCTTACTTTTATGGTATCGCTTTCTTCTCTGCTGAATGAGCAGACTGCTTTGTAGCAGCGGCGACAGAGAAGCTCTGACAATAATCCTCTCTATTCCTCCTCTATCAACCCTCAACCTAAACCACTGTTTTGTATCACAAAGACGTCGGGAGTGTCGCTTTCCACTCCACTCACTCAAGTCGGCGTTCTTTTCATGTTGCGTTTCGGTCACAGGCTGGAGTGCATTGCAGTTTGCAGTTTGGATTCATACTATAAAAGTGTACATACACACACAAGATGAAAATGGCGTACACCGAAAAATAACCAGACCTATCAAACAGTGCGTACGTGCATGGATCCTTCTCATATTCAGTACCGCCCTCTACACGCCCAAATTCATCCAACTATGGTCAATGCAAAGCACCACACGAATATAAATTAGCCATGTTGATCAATGCTATGTGGAGGGTGAATCGACAGGCAAAATGGAAAGCAAGAAACGCAATTTCTCTGCGACAAAAATTGAGGCGCTTAATCAGTGTGGTGGAAGCGAGCAAGGACATTTTGTTTGGTGGCCTCGGCAGCACCACCATGAACTGAAGAAAATGCAGCAGGTTCGACACAGAGGATAATAGGAGGGGAAAAAAAAAAAGTCGCCTTACTTAAAAGTACATCCCAAAAGACGAGGCCCGTCGACAGAGTGTTGCTGCTACTGGTGTGGGCAGTAGCACACACAGAGATACACAGTTAATGTGTTGATGCTGGATGAAATGAGGTCTAGTGAGGTGCACTGACATCTGATAAGCTGATGTCACCTATAATGAGGGTTCCTACCCCAAGATTTGTAAACCTTTAGGCCGTTCAAACTTCAAGATACCACTGTATTGCTACAGTACTTCAACACATCCATTCTCTTTGGCTCAGTGTTTCTAAACCCCTCCCCCCCCCAAAAAAAAAAACCCATCCCAAAATCCATTGTCAGCATTATTGAGGCCAAAGGGAGTTGGCCTGCATCATCCACACACTTGAGATGACCTTTAAGACTGTTCTTAGATCACAGCAATAAACCCAACCTGCAAGGAGCAAAGTGAAAGTAAAACATATTACACCAGTGGTGCGTTAAACTCAACTTTTGATGAACTTTATGCATCACTTCCTCCCTCCTTAATTAAAATGTGTAGTGTGCTATAATGACATACGCATTTCAGCCTGAGTCAGGTTGGAACTCTTAAGGTTTAGAAGTGCAATCGCCAAGGTTTAAATTTATTACTTGCAAGAATAGGAAGTTTTATCTACATTTAATATATGCAACCAGTCAAAAGACTGGACACACTCTCTCATGTTGTTGAATGAGAAACTTTGTTGAATGTCCAAACTTTCGACTGGTGGTGTAGATACATACTGTGGATAATATTGTTTTCCCCTTCCATTTATTTTTTATTTTAGGATGTTTTAATATTAGTATTGTTCTAACCTTATTCACAAGGTTACATAGACACGTAACTGTTCTTTGGGCTTAATATAGTAGTACCCTTAGCTTTATTGTCACACATCCTAGACATAGCATACATAGACAACAGGGATGTTTGCTTTGCTCCTGAACATAAAGAAAAACATTTTCTTCTCAAGAAACTCATTTCAACAATTCTACTACGCCATCCTGCTCGGTATCCAAGGGAACAAAATGTAAGATCCCACATGAGTAACAACCCTGACCTGATGAAATGTATAATTCTAAACATGTTAACTGGGATCTGACTTTTTAGGCATTTTCATCAGATACGTTTTTGAGATATTTATTTTTCTTGATGTTTTCATGTCAATTTTATTTATATCGCACCAATACACAACATAAGTTATCTAAAGGAACTATGTAGCAGGTCTAGGGCAACATACATTACGAAACCAGGTAACGTAAGTAAGGGAAAATTCCCTGTAAAGGCACTGAACACTGAACTTGACTTTCACGTTGCCCACTGTGGGGGTAGGATGCAGGACGGCACATGCCCCTTATTTGGCATTGGTTGCTAAGCAGCCAAACAGGAAGTACCCCGGTGCCTTTTACTGCTGGTTGGGATATAAAAGAGGCTGCAGCTTGGCAATATGGACTTGTCACTGTTGAACAATCTAATTCCAATAGCACGTTGGTATGTTAGACCGCTTTGAGGTGTACTTCATGCTTAGCACTGAACACAGTGTTTGGATTACTGGTTAGTCTTCAAAAATATTAGCATCTCAGCATGAATTCAGTCGAGTTACTATCAGTCCAGCAGGGATACTGACATGCTAACTTGGCTAGACTGTGAACTAACTTCACTAACCTTGGTAAACAAAATGTATTCACTGTTTGTCAATGTGTGCTGTTGGAAGAATCACACCCTGAATGTTTTAAATACCGCTTTCTGTGCCTAAAGGAATTGGCAGAGTTCTGCATGACAAACTGTTAGAGATTGAACAGACAGCGCCCCTGCTGGTTACAGCCAAGTAGTGCACTTAACTTTTGCCTAAATTGCTCCACGAATTTCATACATTCGAAATAATTGTTCATGTCCATCCCAATGCATGTCCATAACAGCAGGAGAATGATTTGAGTTTATTCTAAGAATGTCTGCATGCACACAAGCACACATTATTGCATACATACATCCACGCACACACACCTACACGCGTGCACACAAAAGGCTCGTCTCAATCCCCTCACAGGCCAAACGTATGAAGTGTCACAACTAGGTAAATTCCTTCTTTTTTTTCTTCATCCTATTCCCAATGGCCACCCATTTGTCTTATCACCCTCTGCCAGCTGCCGGGAGATTCGGATTGGGGTGTGTGTTACTCTTACTCACTCAGCCCTCTCCGTCGTGAAATTAAGGGGCACAGTGATTTGGCACACATTCATAACAATTCCAGTTTGCATGTGTGACAAAGCACCCACACTTGAAGAGAACATCCCCATTTCATGGTTGTAACTTGTGTGGCAACACAACAACATTGAAGCAGAGAAAATATTGGACTTCTTTTTACCGGCTGTTCGCCACTTGTACACTTCCTGTGGCTGTTAATGACAAACGCCACTATGTGCTCGCTCCTTCATTCACTCTTGCCACCCACTCAAGCACCTTAATTGTGTGTTTTTGTAGTTCGCTCTAGGTTTGCCCCTCTGTGTCATTGAGCCAAGTATCCTCACTTTTATCCAATCTAGTGTCTTTAAAGGAATCTGGCAGCCACAAGGAGTGGAAATACCAACATGTTTGCGTGAGAGTGCACGGATACAAGCCAACCAATGTAATGACTGAAAGAAGAGCATCTATTGTAGAATGCAGCAAGGTTTTTAAATTCTTCTTTTACCGTATTATAGTACTTGCTCAATAAGAGGATAACAAGTACGGTTTTGGACTTGTTCCTCTTCTAAGCTTCTTCCATGTTGACAGTTCTTAACCTGTTTTATACAAAATTCCAAGGATACTTTATTGCCATCCATCCATTTCCTGTAGCATTTGTCCCCATGGGGGTTGTGGGTGAGTTGGAGCCTATCCCAGCTGACTTTGGGTGAGAGGCGGTGTACACCCTGTATTGGTTGCTAGACAATCGCAGGGCACATACTGTATAGACAATCAGTCTCACATTCACACCTATAGACCATATAGATTCATCACTTAAAGGTCCTGTATTTTGGCTGTTTTGACCTCCATAGAGTGACTCTAACATACATACTGTATGTATAAAAGTGTCAATTTCTTTCCAAAAACACCTTGGTTTTTCTCCGTGCAGAAAACCCACTTGTGAGAGCACGTTTATGTTGACAGCGCTGGCTCAGGAGCGGAGAAGGAAGGCGGAGATCTTCGCTAGTGACGTAGATAAGCTAGAGAAATTCGAATGACCTGATTGCAGGCCTCTCTGCAGAAAAACGTCTGGAATTCAGGAATGCGTGGAGGATTTTAATTCATATTCCACATATTTACTTAGGCACCATAGAAACAATATAATTCCCAAATACTAGATAAAGTTGGTTTGGCAGAATACGTCCCCTTTAACCTTTTTG
This sequence comes from Phyllopteryx taeniolatus, assembly GCF_024500385.1. Taxonomy (NCBI): domain Eukaryota; kingdom Metazoa; phylum Chordata; class Actinopteri; order Syngnathiformes; family Syngnathidae; genus Phyllopteryx; species Phyllopteryx taeniolatus. The sequence goes on from NC_084512.1 coordinate 16,561,549, forward strand.
AATGCAGGATTGAGCCAGACAACACACAAGAAGAACGTGTAAACTCGACATTTGAAGCCAAGCCCTGGGGAAGCTCAGAACTGTGAACCAGATGTGCTAACCACTAGTACTAGTGCCTCCAGGGATATGATAATATAATTCTCCAGTTTAACTGTACACACATTTAATTTCCTTGTGTTTTCAGCTCAGTAGAGAAAAATAGCTTTCAGTTAACAGAAGTAAGAATCTTTATACCACAAACTTTTCTTCAGACTCTCACCTAATTAAGTTGCTGCAACGCTGACAGTTTTTCCATCACATTTGCCGTACTCTGTTTTTATTAGACTGCGATGCCAACATGTAGTGGTGATGGTGCTGCCGACAATAATGCTTTTGTTTATGTTGCGCCCAGCATCACTTTCAAATAACCTCTGCACCAGGGGCACTTGCAACCCAGCAGACTGCCTGTTCAATAAAAAGAATTAGTTCCCACTGTCCCTCTGCATTGGCACAGTGGTGACGTTGACGTGCAGTTTGTGGTCCTCTGGCTGATGTGTACTTGATTCTTGGTTTTACTTCAAAATGACAAACAACCTTTGTTTTGTCTCAAGGGTCTGTTTTTCATAGAACTATGCCTATGTCTTATACTCAGCGTACATGCTTCAACTCGTAAAAACTAGTCTAAAGTTTGTCAATGGGAAGGTGAGACACATCCACAATTTTTACCGCTCGGGGTAGCACTATTCTACTTAATACAACATTAGCAATGAATCAGGAGATCGGACCACTCATTGAAAGATTCTCGCAATCCATAAAAATAAAATTTAACTATTAATTCCAGTAACATTCACATTCGCAGTTCACTATTCACAAATGTATTCCCCTGTGGACCCTAACCCCAGGTATTAAATGGAAAAACTCGGTTTTTGTACTCTTTCTGAAACTCTTTAAAATGCCACAAGATGCCGCCAAAGCTCTGTCTCAATGGGAAAGTAGTACAGTAATTGGTCCAAGGAAGTACGTTGAAGTAATACACCTCGAATGAGAGACAAACTTTGTATGTCCAGAGAGGAGCTAAGTTTTTAATGGAAGTTAAGGATAGTATTTGCTGGGTGTGCATTATTATTTTTTTTATACTACGCATCCCTTTTGTACTATTTTGAGTTGTCTATGTACAATTTACATCCCATGTTTAGGCCTGTTTCGTGGCTTGGTGGCAAACTCTGAGATTAAGTTGGCATCTGGCCATGTTTTTTTCCACAGCGATGGTGCAGCTTGGCTTTTAATATCTCAAGGCTTGTCCAGATGAGGGTCACTCTAGCAATTAACCTTCCACGACAAGTCTGGGAGAAATCCAAACAACAGTCTGTTTGCTGGTCCGTGTTTGTGTAGCAGTAAGCCGAGATATCAGATATCAGCAAGCGGTGGCCTCAAACGTTTTGGGTATGTGGCTCTATCGGCTGTTTTTTTTTTTTTTTTTTTTTCCCCGTCCTGAAGCCCGTTTGAACCGCGGTCTCAAGCCATCTTAAACTAACATCACAGTTTTCGTCACTATGAGAAACGACAGCACAGCTGCAGCTGGCAGCTTGGATGAGAGTTCCCAACACCTGCGGGTGCGTTACAGGATGTTGCCTTCAGCTTCTCTGGAGAGGCTGCTGGCTTAAATCTATATAAGGTTTAGGTAGAAGAGAAGTGGAGCGTGAGAATGACACCTGGCAGTGATTTAATTGTAATGAATAAAGCACTTGATAATAAATTTCTTGTAAATGTGACACACCACAGAGAAGTGTTGTTAACAACCCTGATAAATTTGAATAATTGAAATAAATGCCAAGTATATAAAGTGAGCCTTCAAACTCGTGAAAAATCCAGCCACTCTTGCCGCTCTCAGACACTGTGTGCTGAAACCACTCCCCACTCAATCAAATACCACTGCTAAGACCTGGAAAATGAATGCTACTTTTTCTTGCAGCTTTCATAAGCTTACACATAACTACTGTACATTCTTGAGCCCTGAAAATATATCCCCTCAAAACTGGTGGCCGGAATATATCACACGTCGCTGGCATTTTCTACACAGTGACAACGAGGCGCTCTAAAGTCAGAATCCCCTGTCTGCTTGCTGTCTGTCAAGTCGGACCCCCCCCCCCCACCCCCCCTTCCCGCCTCATTGCTTGTCTTTGTACTTATGAGGTCTATGAATTCATGGCCAAAAACAAGGCGCACTAAAGAGGCCACGCCAGCCCAAAGCCCCAGTACACCGAAGCCCCCAGTACACACGCTGGCTGTCAATGAGGAAATTAGAAAAAAAATAAATAAAAATCCAGTTCTCGCTTGACCGTCTTTGCCTGCGTGACGTGTGTGCACTCATGGCCGACAATGAGGTACTCCAATGTGGCGCCGCTGACTATCTGAAGGGAAGATTTATTTTCGGGGCACTAGCGTAGCTAGCTAACTAATTGCATGTCACAGTTACATTGGATGACTGCTGATGTTAACAATCGTGCTCAAATTCTTACGTAGTGGGAGAGGGGCAACTAATGCCGGCAATTTTTGCCTCACCTAATGAAAATCAGTTAACGCTATGTTTCGACAAATTAGTACTATTTCAGGGATCTCGTTTGATGCGCATCATACTAGAGCGGCTTCAATTACTGGAGACAAATTCCTTTCGTGTTTTTGACATACTGGGCAAATAAAGATAATTCAGATTCTGATAACGCAACCATAACGGTACATACAGTGTGCTTTTTGCTCAGTGTAGTGACTGTGTGACATATGGCCAATCAGATGATCCGTAAGTGGCAAAACTTTGAATCAAATGGGTGAAAAATGTCGCAAATGTGGCCAGAGAGGAATAAGAGTAAAATGGATCATCATCATGTACCCAAACAGAGGAGGGTGCTGAAAGGAAATGAAGGAAATATTTTTCTCTCTCGAGGTTTCTTCATTTTAGTTTGAACAAATTCAACACTTCCAAAACTAGTAATATAAAGAATATTTGTCTTTTTCCTTGTCAGCTGGTCTAAGCTCATAAATGCACAGCCATGAACCTAATTTATTATGTCACAAAATGCTAGCTGTTTAAGTGAAGATGCACAAAGGCTGTTAATGCTTCAAGAAAAAAATAATGCCTTATCTTTTATGTACAATGTGAATTCAAGAAATAAAAACTGTTTGTTGTATAAAAAAAGAAACCAATTAGTTGTATGCCATTAAGTGAAAGATCTTATTTTCTCTTGTGTTCAAAATTGCTCTTTAACTAAGCAAAAATATAGTTTATCCAAATAATCGATTGTTTGATAGAATTTTCAGTCGGATACTCAAGTATTAAAATATTCGTTAGCTGCAGCCCTACATTCAACTCCCCCATTATATTGTCATATTTCTATTGTTTCATAAAATCCTTGCTTTGGGTCCCTGTGTGATTAAGCTGCAAAATATTGCTCCTCAAAATTAGAAAGTTGCCCCTCAAATGAAGAAATGATTAGCAAAACTGCTCCTCAAAGAAAAATAAATATTTTGAGCCACGTGTGTGTGTGTGCGTGTTGCTGAAATGCTTCAGCGAATCGTTATCCACTAAAAGTATGAGTCCTGTCTTTGGTGCTAGCCAATCAGAAGAACAGTAGGGCGGGTTATTGTTCATAAAAACAATTGGATGCTAGATTTTTTTTTTTTTCTTTTCCCCAGACTATAAATTTTCTTTGTTGTGACGCGCCGCTCATGACGCTCATGACTTATGTGTGAGCTTGCTGGAATCTACTCCACCAGGAGCTAATTGTCACCAAAGTAACGCAACAACAAAGCGTAGTATGCGGTTCACTGGCCTTTGTCCTTGTGTGTCTTGAAATTGCTTTGATTTCTTTTTCGTTGTCTGTGTGAGTTGACTTGGTAGGATTTGGAGCAAAATTCAGACCCTGAAGCCAGTTTAACTTGGGTGCATGAAATGTGCTAGACAGCTCCGTCATGACTAGCCGCTCAAAAAATGTTCAAAAAGAAACAGGAACTCTGCCATTTTGGTTTGAAGAAGATATTTTAGGGTCAATTTGGCCCTTTTCAGGGTCCTTTGAAAACAAACTCGTCAGAGAGATTTTGTCTGTTTGTGCCCTAATTTTAAAAACAAATCCTAGCTCAATGGACGAAGCTAAATTGCAAATGGATTGAATTTTCATCGTTGAATGTAGGAAGAGCATGTGGAATAGGTTAATGACTCACAATTAAAACTTGCAATACAACTGTACAAGGTGCAGAGTTTGACCAAATGTCTTTTATACAAGCAATAACTACTCCTAACACTCTTCCTTTGTTTTCCAAATATCCCATTGAGTATTTCATTCCATTTTGGTTTCTGTCGTGCAATTTCAGTGGGTTGAACTCTGCTTAAACTCTCAAGGTGAGGATGACCACGGGGAAGCGCCACAAATTTATCTGGTGTGTGTGTGTATTTAATGTGGAGTCCTTTGCTAGAAGAGAGGGTTATTTTGCAGCCATTATTGCTGTCAGAGACGTGACACTTATTCCCTCTATACTGGATCTCTTAGCTCATTCCCAGTGCGTCTCTGTGCTGTTATTTTGCCAAGTTCGCCCACTCCTTTTCACTTCTTGGCTTGTGTGTGTTTGCTCACAGTAATACGTGTGTGCGCGTATGGGTTTGTCTAGGATTCCAATGTATAGCCTTGGGTTCATGTCTGTTTATAAGTAATTTCACTCTGGAGATATAGGAAGCAAAAGGAAACTTCATTCAGCACTTATGAACAACACACACACACACACACACACACACAGACACACACACAGAGCCTGTTCGCTGCCATTGTTTGACTTACTTCTCAATTAGTTGTGACCCAATTGTTAAGATCTTCGCCTGCCACCATGGGGACCTAGGTTCAAGACCCTGACCGGACCATCCACCGACATCGCGCGGCTGTGGTGTCCTTGAGCAAGGCACCAATAACCCTAACTGCTCCCCGGGCGCTTAAGTTGCCCCTTGCTCCAGTGTGTTCCAATAACAAGTGTGTGTGTTCACTGTGATGGGTAAAATGCAGAGAACCAATTCCGTGTGCATGCATGTTCATGACAATAAAGATGATTCTTCTTGTTTTTCTATCGAACTGCGTCATTCGTATGTTTATCTATCTATGATGACGGTCAACTGGATGTTTACCTTGCATACTATTTGATGGGCCTAGTCAGACTCTTCCCCAATTGGTTTAAATCTTGGTTTCCATCAACGTTTCCACAGGTCGCCGTGTGCAATTGTTTTTCTTATCTAGTGATGTCACTAATGTAACATAGTATAAGTCAAATACAAATCTTAAAGTCACAGAATTTTTTTCCATGAGTCAAAGGGACATTTAAAATTTATTGACATCGCGTGGACATCACAGTGCCTCTGGATTGGCAGACTGGGGTGTGTTCCAACTAGAGGGAGATCACACTCCTCAGTCTCCCTGGTAAGGTCTATTCAGGGGTGCTGGAGAGGAGGTTCCGTCGAGAAGTCAAATCTCAGATTCAGGAGGAGCAGTGTGGTTTTCGTCCTGGCTGTGGAACAGTGGACCAGCTCTACACCCTCGGCAAGATCCTCGAGGGTGCATGGGAGTTCGCCCAACCAGTCTACATGTGTTTTTTTGGACTTGGAGAAGGCGTTCGATCGTGTCCCTCGGGGAGTCCTGTGGGGGGTGCTTCGGGAGTATGGGGTACCGAACCCCCTGATACGGGTTGTACGGTCCCTGTACGACCGGAGTCAGAGTTTGTTCCGCATATCCGGCAGTAAGTCAGACTCGTTTCTGGTGAGGGTTGGACTCCGCCAAGGCTGCCCTTTGTCACCGATTCTGTTCATAACTTTTATGGACAGAATTTCAAGGCGCAGCCGAGGCGTAGAGGGGGTCCGGTTTGGTGGCCTCAGTATTGCATCTCTGCTTTTTACAGATGATGTGGTTCTCTTGGCTTGATCAAGCCGTGATCTCCAACTCTCACTGGAGCAGTTCGCAGCAGAGTGTGAAGCGGCTGGGATGAGAATCAGTACCTCCAAATCTGAGACCACGGTCCTCAGTCGGAAAAGGGTGCCGTGCCCTCTCCAGGTCGGGGATGAGGTCCTGCCCCAAGTTGAGGAGTTCAAGTATCTTGGGGTCTTGTTCACGAGTGAGGGAAGAATGGAACGGGAGATCGACAGACGGATCGGTGCAGCGTCTGCAGTGATGCAGACTTTGTATCGGTCTGTTGTGGTAAAGAAGGAGCTTCGCCTTTCGGCTCAGCTCTCAATTTACCGGTCAATCTACGTTCCTACCCTCACCTATGGTCACGAGCTGTGGGTCGTGACCGAAAGAACAAGATCCCGGAAACAAGCGGCTGAAATGAGTTTCCTTTACAGGGTGTTCGGGCTCTCCCTTAGAGAGAGGGTGAGAAGCTCGGTCATCCGGGAGGATTTCAGAGTAGCGCTGCTGTTCCTCCACATTGAGAGGAGCCAGATGAGGTGGCTCATGGGGCATCTGATCTCCTCCCGGACGCCTCCCTGGTGAGGTGTTCTGGGCACGTCCGACCGGGAGGAGACCCTGGGCCCAGGACACGCTGGAGAGACTATGTCTTTCGGCTGGCCTGGGAACGCCTCGGGATCCGCCCAGAAGAGCTGGATGAAGTGGCTGGGGAGAGGGAAGTCTGGGCGTCACTGCTAAAGCTACTGCCCCCGCGACCTGACCTCGGATAAGCAGTAGAAAATGGATGGGTGGATGGATGGATACGTCAAAAGTATGACGCTTGACGGGTGAGTTCCAATATTTCTGTTGCATTGGCAGATATCCGATTTATATCTGATTTGTATCCACATCTGGAAGAATCTTTACTCTTCCTAGACCCATATCTGAACTGTGCCTCTGAGAAGCAAATTTATGTCACTTGAACAATGTTCTGTTCAGACATTGGCAATGTACAGTAACCCGATATGTAAGTCAGAACGCAATATAGTCTGTTACTAAGCTACGTAAACACAGTAGTAGAGTCAGTTATTGTTTTTATGAAAAACACTTATAGGCCATAATACAGAACGAAAAAAAAAAGTTAATTGTGCACCGAAGCATCTCACCATTCATACTCAACACTGCTTATCCTGTTCAGGGTCGTGGTGTGCTGGAACCCATCCCAGCTGACTTTGGGCGAACTGTGAAGTACACCCTGCACTGGTCGTCAGCCAGTCACATGGCACGTATAGACACGAACAATCATTCGCACGGTCACTGAGTGGGAACTGAACCCACGCTGCCTGCATCGAAGTCAGACGCATGAACCAGTACACCATCAGTGACTTGTTTGCAAGCAATGTGATATAAAGTCTTACAAAGAGAAGATCATATCCGTTGCAGTTGAAGCAACATAAAACGATCTGTTCTTCTTCATAATCTTTGCCCTGCAACAATATGAGCACCAGTATTTATTTTTCTGTCTGTTGTTACTAATTAGCTTGTGGACATTTAAGGTCATTGAAACGCAACCTTTCAGATGAACCTTTAAGAAGAGAGGATTCTTATGAGAAGTTGGTATGATGGTATTTTGTAAATGCAAAAATAATTGCTCTCTGAAAACAGTTTTTGGGGAATTGTTAGTTTACAACTTTTTAACCTATGAATATTTTGAAAAAAGGCAGCACGGTGGTAGTGTTTACCTTGTTTCTGGGTTTGAATCTCTTCTCCGACCTTCCAGCGTGTGGCTTGTTTGTTTCTTCCTGTGCTTGTGTGGATTATCTCTGGGTACTCCAGCTTCCTCTCACATTCCAAAAACATGCATTTTACATTATTTGAACCTCTAAAATTGTCCTTGGGTGTAAATGTGAATGTGAATTTCTGTTTGTCTATTGTTGCCCTGCGATTGACTGGTCTAGGGCAGGCTGTACTCCCCCAGCTCACATTAAGTCAGCTGGGATCGGCCCTAGCACTCTCAAACTCGGCGCTGCCCAAAAATGCTGACAGTATAAATTAAATACAATAAATACTGTTCTCATGAGTTTTCTGCATTACTTGTTTATATCCTGTCTGCCATTTTTGTGCATCTTATTGGTGAAAGGTAGTCCAATTTTAATATAACACATTTTTATCCCTTTAAATGTGGTCTTCTACTCATCTGTCATTTGAATGTATTGAGGTTAAAGATGTTACAAAATTCACATCGTTTTAGATTTATGTTGCTGACTTCTACTTCCCCTAATAAATATCTTCCCCTGTGGTGTTAAGACAAGTATTGAAAATGATGGTCTTGTTTATTTATGATCTTTGAAGGTTGCAAAAGTTTGCAATAGTACTCCTACTTTTAACTGCCACTGAAACCCAAACAAATCTTATTTTCTGGCCTCCAAAATGCTGATGTGCAGTAGCTGTTGCCTGTAGTCTTGTCCTGCATTTCATTCAGGCTGACAGTACTGAAAGTACAGTAGACACTCAGAACTCATTCCAGAATATTTGAACTTCGATTTGTTCGGATTTAATTAACTTTGACCATAAAATGATGGAAATAGAAGGAATTCGCTTCAGGGGCCGAAATAAAACTTAAATACAAGTGACTGGTGTTCATAGTAAAGCTATACTTCGTCTTTGTAGGTTCTCAGTCATGCAGGTCTGGGTAATCCTAAAAGGTTGGGGCAACACATTTAATCCAAAAGGCTCCTTCAGTTCGAAATGTTAAGTATGGAGTTCCCCTATTTATGCCTCTGGTGGGTTTGTTTCCTGGGGTGTTCACAAAAGCGTCCTTACTGTTCTCCGACGTAGCTTGTGAATGTCCATCCTTCTGGATGGACATTCAAGTTTGGACTATGTTTGTTAAATCAAATTCAAAGGTGTTCCAGATTTTTGCTTAACTTTTGAAATACATTTTACTTGAAATTTTAGCTTGAATTCTGAGTTCTTCCCAATTCTTGTTGGATTTATGGACATTTTCCTTGAAATTTTTATTCTCGTCAGGAAAAGCCGAAAGTCCATGTTTTCAATTGAAATTTCAAATCAAATTGAATTGTTCAGGAGTTTTGTTCAACTTCTGGAAATGTCTGTATTCTATTCTGGAATTCTGTTGATAATTCTTGTTCATGTATTGGACAATATTTTCCTGTAGATCTTAGTCTTTAGATTTTAGAGTTGTTCTGGATAATTGTCTTTTTTGGACAATATTTCACTTGAAATATTAGATGACATTCATAGTTGAGTTAACCTTATTTTCTTTATTTTTGGTCTAATTGGTAAAAGTTGTTTTCCTGCTGTATTTTTAATGTTTCGATGGTCAAATGTAAATTTAAAACAGGTGGCACGGCAATGAGAGAGAAATCAATGTTAAATTCATCATTTGCATAATTTACTGTACCAGCTCATGAAAGCCATATTCTGTCCTCCTTCTTCTTACTCCAACTACAGTACTTCCCCATGTTTTTAACTACCTCCTCTGTCTTGTTTTAGACCATTCCTTTGAGCTGTGTGTCAACAGTTAAGCATCAGAATGAATGTAGGCGAGTAGATTGAGTTGTGGGTGTATAACTGGGCGGTGGCGAAATTGGTTGGCAGAGATAAGGTCGATAAGAGTGGGATTGATAAATGAACATGAGAGAGAAAACACCAAAAGCCTGTTTCCCTCCCAGGGAAAGTACTTTCCGAATGTTTGTGCAGATGAGTGCTTCCAACAGACTTGGGGGGAGGGGGGGAAAGGAGCATGGGGCAGTAAGTCCGCATTTAAATGAGCCATACTATATATTATAGATAAAAGAATGTTGTGTGAGGTTTGAGAGGTTCTTTTCCTTCACTGCTCGCCTTACTTTACCTCAGGCTGCTTTCTCTCTCTGTCACCCATGTAGTATAAAAGAGAGCACAATTTTTATAATTTGGCGCCGAGTGAAAAAGTAACACAGAAGGGATGAAAAGGTAAAATAACATAAAACCGTTTGCAAGTTGTAGAAAGATTAAGTTTGGCTCCGAATTTGGGTGGAAAGCAGCAAGACAGCAGTGTAGCAACATCCACCATTGACACTACAAAGGAGAAACATTGCCTGAGGTGTGAGGTGATGACTTTCCCTTTTTCTTTGGATATTTGGAATTGTGCTTCTGTTCATGCAGCGAACCAAAGATCAACTTTTCCATCTTCTCAATCTGTTGGGGCACACCCCCATCTCTCCAAATGCAGAGGTTCTAGTTGTCAGGAGGTTTAGCCTTGTCGAGGAGACTGTGCAGCTTATTCAATGAGGCTTCTATCTCTGCTTGTCATGTTCATGTTTACATTGCTGATGCTGTTTAAATGCAGCAGAAAATGCTGCATGTCTTTCGTCAGCTTCTTGTTGTTATTGTGTGATGGCGTTCACCCCCGTTAACCCTTCTGGATCCCTGCCTGCCTGCCTGCCTGCCTGACTGCATGTTAAGGACCCGAGGCGCACAGATACAGAAACTGTACAAAGGAACTAGAAGAAACTACTGAGTTTTGCAATGCTCCAAGCACTCATGTCTGATAGATCAATATATCTTGAAGCATATGGGCATAATTAATTTTAATACTTGAAGGCAAACAGTAGTTCGGCATACCCAGCCTTTTTTGGAGTCCTTGGTGGGTGTGCTAGAAAGTTCTAACAATGGGGACTTTTTTTGTGCTGGAGGACTTCAATTCTCCCGTGGGCAATGACAGTGTGACCTGAAAGGGCGTGTTTGGGATGAACGGCCCCCCCCACACTGGTGTTCTGTTATTGAAGCCCTCCAATTTGGTGGCTTCAGTCTTGTGTTGCTGCTTTTTGCAGAGAATGTGGTTCTGCTGCCTTCATCAGGCCATGATTTTGAACTCTCACTGAAGTGGTTTGCGAGTGTGAAGGGGTTTGGATGAGAATCAGCACCTCCAACTCTGAGGCCATGGTAAAAGGGTAGAGTACCCTCTCTGGGTCAGCAATGAGATCCTCCCCCAAGTGAAGGAGTTCAAAGCAGCTTGGACTCTGCATCAGTCTGTCGTGGTGAAGAAGGAGCTGACCCGAAAGGCAAAGCTCTCAATATACCGGTCGAGCTACGTTTCCTTCCTCACCCATTATCATGAGCTGTGGGTCAGGCCCGAAAGAACAAGATCATGGATACAAGCAGCCTAAATGAGTTTTCCTTTACAGGGTGTCTGGGCTCTGCCTTCGAAAGAGGGTGAGAAGCTTGGTCACGGATGGATGGAGGTCTGTAGATTGCATAATTGATTATTATGGCCCGCATCTCAAGGTCCACTGCCTAATAACAAATAAAAAAAGAGGAATAAAACAAAAAATATATATTTTTAATTGGTGCAAGTTCACATGTTTTTAAATAATAAAAATACTACGCAAAAACGATTATATTCCTGATTTATTTATTTATTTTTTATTTTTGTGGGTAACTAAAAGCACACCACAGGCAGGCAGCTCTTCAGAATGAGTCAGAACGTGCAAAGTTCAGCGTCACTGCTTTGGGAGCGGTGTATTGTGTCAAGAGGAGTGCAGATTACATTTGAGTTTTCATTAATATGCCGCGCTTTTCATAATGCCAACCACTATTAGTGCTCTTAGTGAGGATCAAGTTGAACTCATGAAACCTCTTTAAAGGGACTCATGCAGTTCTGTTAGGATTCATTTGTACAAATTCTTCTCTCATATAGCTCCGAAAACATGAACTACCTTTGTGGCCCTGACACTTTCTGATGGATTGTGCCCCGCCAGGGTGCGCGGCAGAAATACTTTCCTGTGAACAATGGCTATACATTTGGAGCAGCATGTGCACAGCTTACATACTTTGTGTATATGTGTGTTCTCTGAAAGCACAAAACAGGACCGACAAATTGCCAGAGGTGGTATAACAAATACTAGTGTGCTTTGATAACTTTGAAAGTCTTATTACGTGACATTTGGGATGACTTCCTGTGTATGCTATACTAATGAACATAACTAGGATTTGATGACATGATTGTTTGAAGCCGAACATGATAAAATTTAGTTTTTTGTTGGTTGGTGTCTTCGGACAAAAGTTAAATACATGTATATAATTTGTTTATATAAATATGATACAATACTGTATATGTAAGCACAAACAAAGCCCAAATATCGTCCATTGTTATCTTTGATGGCTCCGTGGTGACGTCTTGTGATTTGAAAAAGACATTGTATACGTTTAAAGTTCTTGTCGCTGAGCGAGGAGGAAGTGCTTCTACCCAAATGCGGAAGTAGGTTGCGCATATACCAGATTGCCATGCATTTGGGATGAGATGAGGCAAACAAAATATGTATTTTATGCCATTACGGGCTTCCCCCAAGTTATTGGAGCAGTATGTTTCTTTTCCCTTCCACTAACACTTCCAATTCCATCACTTAAAACTTAATTTTGCGCCTACAGTCCACTCCCATATTTCCCATGGTGAAAAAAACCCTCAGGGCTACCCAAAGCACGAAACGCTCTTTTAAAGACCCTGTAAAGTGAAGTAAGATAGATATTTCTAAATGCTGCTTAACGAAAGGTACGGTAAGTGGCAAACTAAAGAGTTGCGATACACTGTATATTTAAATAAAACTGCTCATAGAAAGTTGTAAAGTGAACCCTCACATATTCACAGTTCAACATTTATGATTTCACATATTCACAAAATTTTAGTATCTACCGGTAAGTCTCTCTCTCTCTCTCTCTCTCTCACACACACACACACACACACACATATGCGCACAGACACAGGTGAGTGTGTGGAATGGTAATCAGGTGGAAGCCAGTAAATTGCAATGAAGGTGACCTGTTGTTCTGGGCCAGCTGTCAGCGACGGGACTGTTGCCTCACAGTTCTATTAGGAATGATTATATCATTTAGCTACAGATGGTCCATTTAACCCAGCAGCTGTCTTCATCAGACACACCAGACTGGGCCTTTTGCTTAATAGTTCATGAGAAGCCAACAAGGGAGGAGTCCAAGTGAAATTCGATTAGGCTTCTCGTCTCTATGGTAGTCCAATATTGTCTCACACCTGCAAAAAAAACCAAACAAAAACAAAAACTTTTATTCATTAGTTATTGAACAATATTGGCATTAAGGCCTCTTTATACTCCCGTGGTCGCACGGCCGACAACGACCACATTGCATCATGTGACCGACGAATTGCCCCGCATGGCCCGTCTGCGTAGCTTGACGCGCAAGCGTCAAAAATTGTTGCTACACATCTACCCCGCCGACTTCTCGATCGATTTTGCAGCATAATTAAACGTATCATCTGGTCATCTAGGTTCATTTGTTCAAGCAGACAGTGTTCCACGGTCGCCATTGTTGTTGCTTTGTTCCTTGTTACGGAAAGGAAAGTAAAAACGGCTACCGGAAATGGCCAAAAAAATGCAGAGGAAAAGCCACCCTGTGGTGTCCGAGCCCAATACCAGTCGAAGCGACACCCCCGACTTGGAAGTGAACTGCATTACATTTTCAAAACTGCGCGCGTGGGTTGCAATCGAGTATAAAGGCAAACTACGTGTGGGACAGCCGCAGTGACGTCAGCGTGGTCGCCGTCCGTGCGAGTATAAAGAAGCCTCTAGCGTGTATGTTTTTGACCACTTTAGACATGTAATAAGTGCAAAATAAAATGATTCAAGGGCAACAGCAATGAAGTTGAACTTTCTATTTTCATATTGGTGTCACTGATTATATTCTCGTCTCTATGGTACATTTGTCTAACTTCAGTGCAGGCAACTTGGATTCAGTACCCAGTCACTGACGGTGTAATGTGAGTGTGAATTGTCTTCTGTCTCTCTATGTGCCCTCTGTGACTGACTGGCGACCAATCCAGGGCATACTCCGCCTTCTTGCCCGGACTCAGCTGGGATAGGCTTCAGCTGCCCATGAGCCTGAACAGGCTAAGCTGTGTGGAAAATGGATGGATGGATTTGTACATTTTCACTTTTTGTGTATATTGCCAGCAAGGTAATTAAAATCCATCCATCCATCCATTTTCTGAGCCGCTTATCCTCACAAGGGTCGCGGGAGTGCTGGAGCCTATCCCAGCTATCAACGGGTAGGAGGCGGGCTACACCCTGAACTGGTTGCCAGCCAATCGCAGGGCACATATAAATAAACAACCATTCGCACTCACATTCACACCTACGGGGAATTTAGAGACTTCAATGAACCTAGCGTGCATGTCTTTTGGGATGTGGGAGGAAACCGGAGTACCTGAAGAAAACCCAAGCAGGCACGGGGAGAACATGCAAACTCCACACAGGCGGGAATCGAACCCCGGTCCTGAGAACTATGAGGCAGACGCCCTAACCAGTCTGTCACCGTGCCGCCGATAATTAAAATTGTATTTTTTATTTCACTTCATTTTTACAATCTAAAATATGTTACGCTTGCTGAATTATCATATCAATGGATGGATGGATGTTAGGAATGACTGCTATTCCTAACATCCATATAGGTTATCCAGATAACCTAAAATAGGTTTTGATTGACCAGATTGACTGACAGATGAATAGATACTTTCATTTTTGTACCACATTGTTCGTATATTTCTTTATATTACAGATAAAATATTTAGCAACCACTTTGAATTCAGGCTTGCACTTTTTTCCCTTTGCCACGAGTTTTTTTTAGTCTACACGCTTTAAGGTTTTGACAAAGCACTCAGTGTTTTCCAACGCATAATTGTGTTGAGAAGCAAGGAAGCAGTGAATGCTGCAACCCACCCACAAGACTTGTCATTTTTTATTTCATTTACATTACACGTTTATTCTTCCAGTTCAATGACGGGGGGAACAGTGTTATTAGTCAACGTTCATCCTTACATAATCAGACTCATCTCTCACCTGTGTTGATGGGAGGAGACGAACGTGAGATACTCGTTGTCAACTGTGGTTTAAGAGGGCTGCTGCTGTAAAGTAGACACAATCTGAAAATAGCTCTTTTTCCTCCTCCTCCTCTTCCTCCTCCTCCTCCTCTCCCTCCTCCTCCTCCTCCTCCTACACAAGCCGCTTGGCTCAGAGGGGCTCCGATCTTCCAGCTCTGATCGAGGCGCTCTGATCTTCCAGTCGCAAAACACCTGCTGTCTACCTTCAGATGAGGAAGAACAGGGCAGAGGGGTTGCATGCAGTGGTGAGAAGTAACGAAGTACAAATACTTCCTTAAATCTACTTATGTACTATGAAGATTTTTCAGGAGAATTGTTTGATGTTGTCTGCTACAACAACAATGTCTGAGAATCTGTCCTTCTACTTAAGTACGCGTGAGTGCTTTTGCAACCTTTGGTTGTCTGTGACAGTGAGATCCACTGCAATTGTTTGACGTTAGTCAGGAAGAACGAGGTTTAACAACAGGACCACTAGAAGGGGATGCGATATCAGAGACCCTTTGTTACTTGTTGACGTCTCCAAGGAGTTGAACTTGGGGGTCTTTGGCAGCATGAAAGGAAGAATGGAGCTTGAAGGGTGATCCGTCCACTAAATCCCTCTGTTGATTTGTACGAGTCCACTCCCTCGACTCTGTTCACTTTCCATCTTCATCCAACAATTGCCTGATCCCAGGCTGCTGCTTAACCATTCTCTGAGGCACCCACAGGATATAAAAACCAGGAACTGTAGAAGATTGGTATCGTTTTGTCGTTTTACCCCCCTCAGTATGCCATTTCCTCTCACAGTGAAATTGAATCCTGATACCCTGAAACAATCAAATTTTGTCCTCATGTGACCTCGTGTCTCATCACAATTCTTCACTGATATTGTAATATTAATATGCGTTTCTTCTCAAACACGAAATTGCACAGGTCCCATATGGTCATAATTCATCGGTGAAATACAAAAAGTGTGCTTTTCCAACTATGGTTCTGTATTCTTGTGTGTACAGTACTCTCAAAGATTAATATGTTGAGGCTCCAATAAATGACTTCTCCAATAAAAAGTAAACCTATATTTTGTTATGTGATTCGTTGAGTGATAACGTACAAATAATTTACATTTAATGAAAATTTCTTTGGAGGTCAATTCTAGTTGTGGGATAGACAAACTGTATTTTCTGTTGTTTCTCTGCCCTCTGCTGGGTTTTTTGCGTTGGTGCCACTCAGTGTTTTTTTTTTTTTTTTTTTTTTAAATGAAAAACGGGTATTAATAATTCGACCATTAGTTCTCAAACGTTTTACACCAAAACATACTGAGGTCTCCAAGTACGACAATCATGACCAATATTAGGGTTTCAAATCGCATTTTCAATGTTATTGTAAGCCACTGTAATATTATGTACAGTTTGAACATCACTGCTGAAAATTGGGGGGGGGGGGGGCTTAAATATGGATCCAATTTAAATGTATTGCACAGCAAAAATGAATGAAAATGTGTAGAAATTCAGGTACGGTGCTATAATTCCTGATCCTTGTGGTAAAGCATGTCACAAGCATATTTAGACAGAATTTTGGAAAAAATACATAATTCTGTATGTCATATAAAATGTTTACATGGGACTTCAATTTTTAACATTTTTGGGAAAAACATTTTCTAAATTTAACTTTCAATGTCAGAACCAGGGCTGCAACTAATGATTATTTTATTAATAGATGAATCTGTCGATTACTTTTTTCTGATGAATCGGACAAAAACATTTTTTAATTTTCATCGCTTTATTAAAAAACAGGACTATTTCTAACTGTCAGTGCAGAAAATCCAAAACCATGAATTGATTATGATTAAGTTACTAGTTTGGTCCATAAGATTTGTTAGAAAATAGACAAAAATGTTTATCATTGTTTTCCAAAGTAGATGTATGCAAATGACAATCAGTCTGCTTTTAATGGAGGACTACAGAATCCTGACAATATTTACTGTTGAGAGGCTGAAATTAATCAATTAACAAAAGTTGTCAGTTAAGTTGATAATGATTCGCTGTGGATTAATTGTTGCACCTCTAGACTCAGAACATTAAGCTATTACTATTCCTCTTACTGTCAACACTGGGTGGTACTGCTGTGATAAGTCCATCCATCCATTTTCTATAGCTGTTTTCCACATTAGGGTTGCATTAAGGTGAGCTGGGGCCCCTATGGACCGCAGTTTTTCGGTTTTACATCTCACTACGCATTGACACTGTGTGTGTGTGTCTGTGTGTGTATCTTCACCCACTCACAGTTAAAACTATCCATCTTCACAGTGCAGCTCACAGATGCGGTAAAATGTAAAACCACTTGCACGAGCGGAGGGTTTGAGAGACTAAAATTTGAAGAAGCGCCGGCTTCATTCAAATATCTGTCTTGGATTAATTTTTCTTTCACCATTAACTACAATGATGAGGAAGTGAAAACTGTTGACAGTTCAATGTCAACAGACGGTCCCGTACTTTTAAGGAAACACAAGCAATATGACCAAACGTCTCCTGTGTCTATACCTGATATAGCACTTGCTGGACGCACGAAAGGCTAGCGACACGAAAAAGTAACACCAGCGAAACAAGTCTTTATTGACAATGCACCTTCACTGCCACTTAAGATAAACACGATAAAAGAACCCGTACAGTGAGCGGATTTATTGCTTAATATTTGCAGCCCTTTACGGTGGTTGAAGATGCATGGTTTAATCACTTCATGAAAATGCAAGACCCACGTTATGTTATGCTCCTGCACATTTCAGAGACATTCTAATTTACATCCCACTGTAAATTTGACAGTTGGATTAAGCTCGGTTCGATATGCCGAGTCGGATGCAGGTATGACCGTTCGACCATGCTTAACAATTACACTAGTGATTTTGCTCAACATTCTTGTATGTTTTAATTCGTTGTACATATATACTACAGTACTGTTTTGTCACATGTATACAATTAGTCAAAGAATAAGAGGCAGTTTACCTTTGGAAGAGTTTTTAAATAATGGTTAACTTAAAATCAGTTGTTATGCGGTACATGACAAAATGCAGGCGGTGCGGTGACCGACTGGTTAGCGCATCTGCCTCAAAGTTCTGAGGACCGGTGTTCAAATCCCGGCCTCGCCTGTGTGGAGTTCGCATGTTCTCCCCGTGCCTGCGTGGGTTTTCTTCGGGTACTCCGGTTTCCTCCCACATTCCAAAAACATCCGTGGTGGGTTGATCTAACTCTAAATTGCCTGTAGGTGTGTGTATGAGTGTGAATGGTTGTTTGTTTCTATGTGCCCTGTGATTGGCTGGCGACCGGTTATGGAGTATGCCTGCGGCAGGAGTGTACACACTGAACGTGTATTCACTTCTACATCCAAAAGCAAGTAGTACCTATCAGATACACCAGTTAACTACCTTGGTCACCATTCTCCAAGCCGGCTCTTTTTTCATACGGTCCTTGTATTGGTAGCAGTAGTTATCAAAAAGTTCCGAGGGCCCACAGATTGCCATCATGATTTTATCTGCCATTGTTTCATGGTGTTTTGAATGATGCAGCATATTCTCCACTGATTGACTGTCGTGACGCAGCGTCACACAAATTTGACTTGAGTGGGCAGGTACTTGAATAACAAATCTGCGTTACAATGACGCCAAATTCAGATCCAGTGGTTTGCCTTTCAAAGGCTATTGAGTACAATCGACAAACTGCAAGACAAAGTTAAACCATGTCACAGACTCATTTTGACCGAAAAATTGGACCTTTATGATACTTACGAAACATGATTGTAGCTAAGACTAAAAGGTTGGTTATGTCTTTATCTGTGTCAGTTGTTTAGTGTGAAACAGACATTATGTTGCGGTTTGAAAGCACGTAGACCTCACTCTTTGGCTGCCTTAGCGTTGCATTGTCAGTGTGTGTGTTTAACTGAGTGGTTAGTGGCAAAGCCAGTGACCCCAAAAGTAGCAGATGATTTTGCTAGTGTGAGTTCGATCCCTGGTGAGGACCCCGGCTGGAGTGACACTGTTTGTAAGGGTAGAAAAGCCTTTCATAATTTCATTGTCATCTAGTAATTTGGTTAAAAAGATAATGAAATGACATTTCTTGTTAATTATGTTTATATGCTCAAATGCTTGTCAGTAACTGATCTAAATAATAATAATAATAATAATAATATAATATCCATCCATCCATTTTCTGTACCACTTATAATAATAATAAAAACTCCACCAGCCATCACAGTTTCTTATTATGTTCCTTCTTGACATCATTGGTTTGTTCTCGTCTATGGCCCATTAATTTTTAATGTTCATGTTCGTTTTCTTCAAAGACTCATCTAAGTTCATCGGCTGTACAATATTTGCCCTCAAGGCTGTTTGCGTGCCTAAAAGTTATCCTAGTGTGTGTCAGCAGATGGTGCCAGTGTCCTGTGTAACTGCTTGTATCTGCAGGTACAGTATGCAACAACCCACCCAACCAGTGTATTAGTGCAGTATTGCACTAATATTCAATCCACCAGATCCATCTGTCTTCATCTCATTTCTCCCCTGCTCAGTATTGACATTAGGTGGACAAATATGGTATTTTCATAGTAAATATGTATATCTTGACATTAATTAAAATTATGTATGTTATAGCCTGGTTTGGAAAGGCAGTGGCCTTGTACAGGGGTACAACTGCAGATGGTGGGGTAGGGCATTTGTTAATGAGGAGGCCTTTATTTGTAGAACCACTTTTTTTTTTTTGTAATGAGAGTCAACAATATTACCTGTGAAACTGCAGTTTAAACTATTTCAAATATTTTGGATAAGCAGCAAGAATAGAAGCAGCCTCAATTGGCTCACACATTTATTTACCGAGTGTGAACTGTGGGCATGTTTGATCGAACACAAAGGTGATATACTCGCAGGAATTCAGCCATGACTTATTTTTTTGTATGAATGGCAACAGGTGAACAAACAGTTCATCGTTCTGCCTGTCATTATATGTCACTGGCATAAATGAACAAAGATATAGATGTAACTAATAAATAAGAAGACAAATTAAATTCAATTGGATAATTTTCCGCGTCACCCGTGATGATCTCTCACGACACACTAGTGCACCACGGGCTCCTTGGTTGGGCATCGCTGCACTCGACCTCAACTTCAGTACACACAATATTAGATCACCTTTAATACTATGCAGGGAACCTATTTACAACATGATTGCAACAAGAATGCTTGCTTAAATTTATCAAAGCGACTGTGTTAGCGTCAGGGTTTCGGTAGGTGCTGTACTCAAATAATCGAATCAATCACATGCTCTGAAAATAATTTGTCCTTTTAATCAAATAAAAATAGCAGACTGCCACGAAGGGCTGAAGTCAGGGATACCTGCACTTCAATAATTTCCCATTCCTCTCCTGCTGGAATGAATAGACACAGACTCTACTTGTGGTTCTCTATGCTTGATCCTCCTTTGTTGTGTGGTGTGTTGTGCACACACGCAACTACACTGAGCAAGTGCTACCATCTTACAGGGGATCCACACCGCACAACACATCATGCTAAATAAGGTATAAACTAAGAAAATAGAGGAACCTTATTAGTGCCCCAAGTTACGAGCCATCGCTTGATTAAATTATAATTGTTTTTGTTTTTTTTTTGCTTTGTGTTGCAAGCCAAATTAGGAATTCCACTGCTCAAGAGATGTGAGGAAAAGAATGGAGCATTAAGGTACTGTAATGCCCTAGGATGCTCTTGGTCTCCTTGGAAGGCGACCTTTCAGACATTTATTTGAACCGGTTGCACGCACAGACAGACGTTTGTTGAATGGGAAAAACCGTCAAACACAGAAATGCAAAATGAAAACACTGGCAAGGTGCTACTATTGCCCACAAGTTGCCCAAATGCTCATATTCAGACAAACCTAATCCGGCTCCTGATTTCTCTCACTGGGCCACACCCCTTAAAGGCCCACATCAACACGCGGATATTACAGTATGTACAGTAATTAGACTTTATCCAACAAGCAGGTTTCTTTAGGTTGTTTTTTATATATAATGCTTTACTATATTTGTATACAATATAGTGCTTTTTGTCTTTATTAAAACATAAGAAAAATTTGGGGGGGCTGGAACATATGAATGGCACTGCCATTCGTTTTGATTGGGAACATTGATTTGATATGAGTAAAGTGAGTTACAGGTTTGTTCACAGGATGAATTACTGTAGTAAAGTGAAGGTACAACTGTATATAACAAAGATGTAACTCTTCATTTAAGAAGTTTTTAAAAATAGCATAGTCAATAGTAATTAATGTGATTTTTCAACTAACGACTCAGCATGACTTTTTGTAGAAAGACTTACTAAATTCCCACATGAACAAGCTCCTGTGTTTAAATACCAGCCTTACTCCCGAGCCATGTAAACCGGCCTGTCATGTT
The DNA here is from genome assembly GCF_024500385.1 of Phyllopteryx taeniolatus. Taxonomy (NCBI): domain Eukaryota; kingdom Metazoa; phylum Chordata; class Actinopteri; order Syngnathiformes; family Syngnathidae; genus Phyllopteryx; species Phyllopteryx taeniolatus. The sequence continues at coordinate 16,582,759 of NC_084512.1, forward strand.
TCTGCCAAAATATCACCACCATACTTTTGCCTAATTAAAGCCAACCTCCTTTGCTGCGCTCTTCTCACTTTTGGGCATACCTGTCACCCTAATACCATAATGACACATTTCCAGGTCAGGAAAATGTCGAAGTGACATAGTAGCAGAAGTACTGCGCGAGGAAGCCGCATGGCAAGCCCCATAGAGTCGATAATATTGTCAAATTCATGTCACATCTCAGCTTAAATAGTTGAAATAACACTATTCGCTGTACGGCAGCTTTAAAAGACACTGGCAAATATTCAAGATGGAGTCGTGCACTAAACTGAACTTGTTAGATTAATGGCTACATTGCACATCCCTGAAAAGTGTTTCCACCTGTCTCTCTGCTCTTCACTCCTTCCACACTCACACTGTGTTGCTCCCGTCCTCCTCCCTTTCGTTACGCGCTCTTGCTAAATAGACTGTCGAGTGGGTATCAGCAGCTGCCGCTTGGCCTTAAAAAACATATCCGTGTGTGACCTTGCAACACACTTTTTGTGTTACATCTGCCCTCTCAACGTGCGTTGGGCCCTCATTAACCTCTTTTACAAAGAGAAACCACAAAAAAGAGGCACGTCTGAGCCGCAATGGAACATCTGGGATTCAGTGGCCTTTATTTTTTTTTGACACAGAACCCAGTTAAGGCGAGATATTGCCGCAAATTTGTGTACTGACTGCACCATGACATCCTCCAGTTCGATCAATAGTTGTTGACTGCCGATCAAGTACACTACTTGGACCACTACTTGATCATGTCGGCATATGATATGCAAGTCTATGATGTTATCCTGCTCAAAACAAAGAGTACAGAAAATTCAGAGAAATTGCATCCAATCCCTAAAAATGACAATTTCTCGTGTATAATACGCATTCCACCCTCCCCCATCCCCCAAAACATTCTCAAAAGTCAATAGTGCGCATTATACATAGGTATAGGGGGAAATGAAAACAACTTCCACATTTTATAAATGTATGCCGCCATGTAGAGGTTATGAAAAAGCTGTACACTTTCATTCTAATAAGCCACCGCCACCTAGAGGTTATGAAAAAGGTGTAGCCTACACTTTCGTTCCAATATGACAGGTGTACATACGACTGCATATCCAGGTATGTACAATTGTGCTCATAAGTTTACATACCCAGGGAGAATTTGTGAAATAATGCTTTTTTTTTTTTTTTTTTTTTAAATAGGACTAATTACTGCACAACAACCATCATTTTTTTTTTATGGTTATGTTTTGTTGAATGATAATGCTTTTCTGAAATGCTAGACAGTTTAATTTGAATCCCATTAAAATAAAATTAAATGTATTTTGCCTGGTCCATGTTTTCTTCAAAGAATTATACACATCTTACAAATTCTGCCTGGTTAACCAAACATAGGAGCACAACTGTGTGTTTTTTCATTTATTAAATAAAAGTAGGGCAGTGAATTTCAAAATAAGAGCAAGTAAATTAGAAAGAATTACGTGTTCAAATAAAGTGCTTAACTTCAGAATAATGAAGATGATGATTATTGTTGCCAAACTTTTCATAGGTGTTGGGTATTAAAAAACATTGATACAGTATTGGGAAAAAAAATCATAGGTGCACAAATTATTACGAATACAAAAATGTAAAATCAGTAACACATACTTTTGGACATTAGAAATTGTCAAGCAATTTTTAAGCTGCATGAAAGACCCAACAAAATGTACTGAAATGTAAAAAGTACTATTAGGACAGTGCTGTGTCTGGGAATCACAACACAGCACAGCACGCTAAATCCGTTAATTTCATCGTTTAAAATCAGTTAAGAAAATGGATGGATGGATGGATTATTTTAGACAACAAACTGGTTCAGAATGAAACAACAGCGCGTCAGGTGGTTGCTGCCAAGTTGTGCACTCCGTTTTGTATCAGTTTTTTCTGAGACAGGATTAATCAACAATCAATTGCACACAGTTGATCAATCCTTAACAAGCAGTGAATGGATTTTTATACACTTCCCAAGTTGAAGCACTGAAAAGCAGGCAGGGAGCAGGGAAGGTGGCACACGCTTATCTCTCCTGTTGACAAAAGGAGTCCAAGATGCTGTCATGATGTTTCCACATTGATGTCTGAGGTCTCCAAAGTCTCGGTCCTAATGATGGGGTCCAGTCCAGCGAGAGCTCACACGTCTCAACTGCACAATCATGTCAACAGTGCAGTGATTCTTACCCCATTTCCACCACTTTTATGGCTCCCGACAGACAATAATTAGAAAGAGACTATTTTTACTCCCTTCACGGTGGGCCATTTGACGTTTAATTTAATTCTCAGCTAACAGGGCTAAACAAAAAAAAAATTGAGCTGTTAGGTGGTAATTAATTATATCCCATAGGGTGAGGGATTGATTGGATTTATAGTTATTTAGTGTGCTGCAGACAGGTTGCTATTTTATTCTGAAGTGGTTCACATTTTGTTTAATGGCGGTAGTGCATGTTACAAATAAAAGAAAACGAAAGTAGTAGGATTAAAATGCGTTGGTTTCTACCATCACTCATCTGAGCTTGTAATAATGTAGGATACTGTATACATGTAAATAATATGATGGTCAATGGATTTTATTACAATACATTCTTCATTACTGTACTTTTTTCAGGTATCTGTACTTGAGTATTTGTTTTTCTGGTGACTTTTTACTTCTTACTTTGTAACATACGGTATATCTGTACTTTCTACTCATTAGATTTTAAAATTGAGCTTGTTCTTTTTAAAACCCAAGGTTAGTGACGACACTGCGTAAAAGACTGTGTGATACAACAGCTGACATATTCCAGCGTTTTTATTTTTTGTATTTTTTTTTTTGTAAATAGAGCTTAATTCCTATAAAACCGGTATCTTCAAATGGCGGGCATCGTCACGCGGCCATTTTTTCTCACGTACGCCGCTCTAACAGACTTTCTATATTCAGTATTATGATTGTTCTTGTGACCATAATGAGCCAATCAAATAGTTTGTTTCCCGGAAGATTTGCGGAATTGAAGAAACAGGACGCTGTATTGTACGGTGGTCGATGGGCAAATACGCTGCAAGAGGGCATATGCTGCATAGCAAGAATGACGCAAGATGAAAAAACAAACAAGCACATAAAACAAGTGCAGAAGAAAAACGCTTCAAGATAAAAAAAAATTCTGGAATCACAGAAAACAACAGCAAAAAAAATGCTGCAATATAAAAATGCTGCAATCACAGAAAACAACTGCAAGAGAGAAATGCTGCAAGTTCACACCACACAACAAAAGTCAGCCAGGCCACTAGGGGGCGTGACCTCCCGGACAGACCATCTATTTCAAACACATTTATTTCAGTGGGCAAATAAATGTTTTGAAACAAATCTAGTTTATTTTTCATTTTTAAGTGATTATATGTAACTTTATTTCAATAATACAAATAAATGCTTGTATTTTTATGTAAACCTACCTGTTTTATTGTTTTGTTCAGAGAAAGAAGGAAATCAGAAATCTCCTTGTATGAATTTTCATATTGATTTCGAAAATATTCACTTTTTTTTTTTTTTTTAACTTAAGTACATGTGTGTACTTTTACTTAAAGGAGTGGCTTCAGTACTTTTACCAGAGTAGTTTTTTTGCACAAGTATCAGTACTTTTACTTAAGTACTGAATACCACTACTTTTGACACCCCTGTACAGTACTAAAAAAACAAGTGGAAGTTGCTCACTTGAATACATTGTCACCTATACGTTGCATTTATACTTTGCCCCGTTACCTTTAAGGTGCCATTTAGTTTGATATATCTTCATCTCATAGCGAATCTCAGTTCTTCTTCTGTTGGTTACCAAAGCTGTCGTGTATCCTGTTTGGTTTGCTAGATTGGCTCAAAGGAGGAAGCCTTCAAAACTTGTCACATAAGTGCCTGACATCCTCCACTTCCTCCAATATGTCAGTGCTGTGCTTTAGTGTAATCCACCTTTTTTTTTTTTACCGCTTGTTTAAGTGTGAGATTTAAGATCCAAGCAGCTCATTTCTTTTGCATTCTTTCCTTCGCTGCTCCAGAGAGAGAAATGTTATAATCATAGCACAGTGGACTTTCAGTTAACACATCTGCTTCACAGTCGAAAAGTTTACACACGTGGTTATCATCATATTTTGTTCTCTCTCATTAGTGGTACCCTCGTGTGGTGATATCTCAAAAACTAGAAAATAAATAAATAAAATAGCGATGTCCCGATCACATTTGTGAGTGGACATTTTCAGGGGCACTTTTTTGCTGCTCCTAGGGCACTTTTTCCATCCATATGGGGACAATTAGGGTAAAAAAAGAGCATGTGCTCCCCAGGTCCCCTGGTTCCGCCACCTCTGAGCCTGGTTCTGCGCCTGCCTCCACTAGCAACAAGACTCTCAATGGACTGCAATTTTAATTTTATTTTTTTTCATTTTTCAGGCGGCGGGCATCTACTTAAGAGTCCGACCATTTTTATTTTTTTTCCATCTGTCCTCCCTGTGCTGTTTGTTTGTTTGTTTTTGTTCGCTGCCAAGGCAACCAAGCACAACGGTAAAACCTGACTTCTCGTGCCCCGTTGTGCGTATCGCTACCGTGGTGGTCCCCTTCTTCTCTACAGTGTGGTTCACCGGGATGTTGAAAGTGAGCGGCACCTTGTCCATGTTGGTGATGTGGTTGGGCTGGATGTGTTTCTCGGCAATCTTTTTACTGCAGTAGGAGTGGAAGATGGCCAGCTTTTCCTTGTAATCCGCCGGAAGTTGCTGCGACACGGTAGTCCTTGCCCGGATGGATAGATGGCGCCATTTCATAAAACGAAAGCACCAAGACGAACCTCCTTGAAAATGTTCGATTTTCATTTCTTCTGCAAGCGTTATTGGCCTCAGTCGAATGGTGACTGTAGAGACGCTTCTTGCGGCTGTTCTTTGCTGATTAATCCATTGGAAAACCAACTCGAGCCACCTCGCCTTGTTTCCGTGGAAACTCAGCTCCGTCTTCTTGACTTGGCAAAGCTCATTTTCCTGCTTCCTCCACTTGCAAACCATGGATTTCTTGATCTTGAATTCTCTCGCGACTGTTCGATTCCCATGTTCCTCCGCGTAACTGACAGCTTGCAGTTTCAACTGTGCTTCGTAAGCGTGTCTCTTCATAGGTGCCATTTTCGGGGGTCCTTAGCCAAACCGATGTTGTTTTGCACAATGCACACACCGGCGCGATATACCTACTGGGGGTGTGCCTTTAGCGTCCTCCTTCACGCGCACCCTTCCCCCTTTATGTCCGCATGCTGTACTTAGTCACGTCCGCCTTTCCTCTATGTAAACAGCGTGTCGGCAGGAAATGCTCCTAGTCAGTCAAGAGGGAGCGCTCATTGAAGTCACACAACATTTGCAGATTTTGGAACTCTGTGCACACATGTGCATTGTAAGGCGCCCCGTCCATTTTGGAGAAAATTTAAGACTTTTAAGTGCGCCTTATGGTCGTGAAAATACGGTAGTTGCTGTACAACTATTTATTCATTAGCAATTACAATTATTTATTCACACTGCAGGGCATGATGCCCAATTTGGATTATTTTGTTCAAAGCAATCTTTGTACGAAGGCATTCACATTACAAAAACAAATGTATACTGTGGACGGAATTCGTTTGTGACGTCACACGCATGCGCACAACTTTGAGGTGCCATGTTTACAGAAGTAAATTTGGCCCGTCATGATGCATTTGTGGCAATTTCAAGGATTTTGTGCAACCAGAGCCAACATTTTCTTATATTTATCAGTGTTGTATTCTGTTTTGTTTGCTTGTTTCCTGTGTGGAATTTTCGGTTGTGTTGCAGTCCCTGGGTGCAGGTTGCTGGGCGGAGTCTCTCACGATGCAGCTGCTGGTGATTTGTCTTCAGCAGTGTATTTAAGGCATGGGAGACGCAGGAGGAAAACGCCAAGAAATAGCCAGCTTTGTTACATTCTCACGCGTTCCCACGTTCATTCCGTCCTGCCAGTAGGTCTTTTCGTCTGCTGTTTTTCTACTACTACTGTGTTTTTCTGTTATTGTTTCTCTTCCTTGTGTAGGTTAGAGTTTGTTCTCCTAGCTTCCTTTAGTCTTTTCCTCCTGTGGCTCTCCGTCCACCGTCCTTATTTAAGTACCGGTCCGCTAGATGGTTTTCACGTTGCCCTTCTGTCACATCACTTTCTGTTTATAGTCATCATTTCACCTCAGCGTGCTCCCTTTGTTAAATAAAGTCTGTAAACATGCATCTTCTGTTGTTTTGCTTTGGGGTCCAAATATATTGTTTGACGCAGCCGTGACAATCAGTTGTAAAGCATCTTCTTTCACCACTGACTGCTTTCTGCTCCTTCCTCAGCCGTTTGCTTTTGTTGGGTCTGTTTTGTCAAACAATTGTGACATTTGTTGCCTTTGGATGATGGATAGTGAGCGTCCATATTGTACTCTCATCGGATACATGTCCGATTTATATCCACATATGAAAAAGGCCTAGGTCGGATATGAACATTTTTTTATTATACTGTTCACATTGACCTGAAAAAAAAAAGTGATACGTCACTTAGGCACAAAAAAAAAAAAAAAATCTAAATTGACCTGCAGTGTGAACATAGCCTTAGTTGTAGCCCGTAGGTGTGAATGTGAGTGCGAATGGTTGTTTGTTTCTATGTGCCCTGCAATTGGCTGGGTGTACCCCGCCTCTCACCCGAAGATAGCTGGGATAGGCTCCAGCACGCCCGCCACCCAAGTGAGGATAAGCGGTAAAGAAAATGAATGGATGGATGGAAAAAAAGATGTTTTTCAACCGATCAGCTGAAAATTATATGATCGGCAGAAGTTCCGATCACGCGATTGGATCAGAACAACCCCAGTAAAAAAAAAAATGTAAAAGCCAAAGAAAAAGCAAAACAGACTTGAGCTGGTGTGTGTGTGTGTGTGTGTGTCTGTCACTGAGTCAAGTACTCATGGTGACTTTTAAACGTGTTACAGGTCACGTTGCTTGGAGAAAGCGAACGTTTCAGCGTTAAGACGAAACATCTGCCTGCCTTTTGAGTGATTTCCTCTCTGACCTGCAGGGGAAGGCGTGTGCGCGTTTCTGTAAGTGTGTGTCTGCCACACAAAAAATCCACATAGTTGTGAGGTTGCTGTGGCAACAGTATCACTTTTTAATAAACCACTGCAAATTGTGCACTATAAAGGTGAAGTGGCAGCAGTTTAATGGGCTCATGCAGCTCGTAGATGAGGAAATAGTACATCATGTGTCTAAAGGGTGGGCAAGGTGACCGACTCTGCAAGGGTCCACTTGAATAAGAGAAAAGAGACAGAATGATAAGGACGCAAATTGAGGCTTTGCATAATTACCTTTCGTGCCCAATCCCTCGAGGTTTAACATCTCCTCGCTCATCCTACGGGGACACGCCGTAATCTGATCAATCCCTCGATCCATACTCATCTCCAGCTCCTGTGTGTCCCTTCACCTCTTCCTTTTATGTCCTCCTCTTCCTCCTCGCTGTGCTAACGAGACAGACAGAGACGTAAGGTGAGTGTGTGACGTTAATTAATGGCTTTGTTTGGTTTCCTGACACTTTTCACAACCTCCATCTGGCTTGCACGCACAAACGCGCACACACACTTGCTCCTGCGGGCTGTCATCCTTATATGAGCAGTGAGTGGAGCGGGAGGAATAAAAAACATCAACAAGAAGCAGAGGAAAAAACCCCAGCTGCCACTCAAGCCATCCTGCTCATAGTACACGCACATACACGCACACGCACACTCGACAATATGTGCAAGGCCATAATTTTCCGCCCCTCTCAGCCAATGAGAGTACGCATCTGCTCACAATGTGAGGGGGAGGAGCAACGGACGCTGCGAGTGATTGACAGCCAGCACCCTACAGGTGGAGGGGAGGATGGAGAGAGAGGAGGAGGAGAAGAAGAAAGGCACTGGCAATGAGACTTTCATAGAAACACACAGACACACAGAGTGAGTTCCTCCCCTGCTACCTTGGGCTCCTGCTCTCCCAGGCACACGAGCCAGCCCGAGTGCTGCTAACATCAGCTCCAGAAAAGCTGCATCAAGATGAGCCAGTGCAGGAAACGCTGCAAGAGGCAGCTCACCAAGGTGGCTCGATACCTCTACCGCTTCCTCATGGGAACGCTCACCCAAGGTAGGGCAGCCCGAAAAAAGATTCACACCCGGCCAAAAGGCTTCGCGGCTGCACTCTGCGTCTGTGAAGCTGGAGGAGTTGGAGTCTGTTTAGTGTCTTGGCTGTGTTTGTGAGCTTTATAGCGCTGGTCCTTTTGGTCCACAGTGACAGTTCAGCTTTTTTTTGTGAGCGTATGTGTGAGTGTAGCACAGCTACTCAAACAAGCACCAGAGTGTGTGTGACACTAGAGTGTAGAGGTATTTGAGCATATGCAGTACCTTTTACTTTTACTGCTTGTCTTTATAGTGGGTGTACTTGGTTTTATTACTGTTTTGATTTAATTACCCTCACATGATCTAGCTAAATTATTATATATTCAATTTATCATAATTTATACTTTTATCAAACCTGTCTGTCTGAACTGTATTGTACTTACTTTTGGTAATAGAATTCATTCAAACTCATATCCCCCTTATCCACCCTCTAATTAAAATGAATTCATTTAAATCACATTTATCCCTGTTCAACCTACCATTTTAATTATTTTATTTCTATGTACTTTACTTGTATAAAAGTTGTATTTTATGTTACGGTTTTAATTTATATTGTGTACTACTACCCTCTATAGTAGTCAAAAATCTATCTCAGACTATCTTTTTTACTCTCTCTCTCATCATCAAAGGAAAAGGTGATGTAAGTTTGAAGTCACGATTCTAATTTATTTAAATAATGTCATTTGATTAAAAATCAAAATTTTATTTAAATCACTTAAACCCTCTTTCTACACACTATTTAAATTCGAAAATTGTCCCCTGACCTCTATAATTTCCCTTCCTTTGCAGTCAAAGTGATTACTCCGTGGAAGCATGTGGCATTCCACCTCATTATTAAATTATACACACACACACACACACACACACACACATTCATCGTCATTTAACCAGCTCCCAAGGAGAGATACCTTGCGCACATCATTTTATAATAGTAATCTCAACTCAGGGATTACTTTTATGAAGTTTCTTGACATGATGATAGGCGGTTGCATGCACACGCTGGCCAATTTCACCAGAGACAAACTTCAGCCTGCCCGCGTCTTTTCAGCGACATCAAGCAGAAGCTCACTTGGCCTCTGGGGAGCCTCAACTCAAAAGTTGAACTCCTGCACGTGATTGCGCAAGGTGGAGAAGAAAAGCAGTGGTTAGACGACCTTGTCAGGAGAAGCCGGCGTGAATGCTAATTTGAAACAAACATCACACATCTCCACCTCTCCTTATCTACTTTTGACGTCTGTAGAGCTTTGTGCTTGTGTGGGAAGCCGTGCACATGCTCGTTTTAATATTAGTGGGGTAGCGTTAACCCACGGTTCGGTCAGTACCTTGTTTTTTGGGGCCATGGTTCGGTAGATTTTCGGTATGTACGATATCTCATGCATAAAGAGAACAACTTTTTTTCTCCTTCAAAATGATCTCAATTTCGTATACAGCCTCACATCCCTTGAGTATTTGTATACACGTGACAATAGAGAATAGTAGTAGTAAAATATATATAACAAAATAAAACAATACAAAAATACTAACTAACTAACTAGTGTGCTGTCAAAAGAAGTATAACAAGACATTCAACTATGGGAAATCGAACTACATCCATGTCACATGACACAACTCAACAATGGTTTGGTAACACGTTCAAAACATTCCGACGGTTATTCTCCCACCCCAATATGAAAAATATATAAAACTAACAATGTTTCATTTAATTGAAAGCATTGACATACATTTTTCAATTTCAAATTACTCATCCCTACTTTGGATTGATTTGGGGTGGTCACTTAAAAATTTATTTATTCATTCAAATAACTGACTAAATGACGATTGCCCTTTTTCCTAAATCGATAGATCTTCATAACTCATAACCGGGTTAAAAACACATCAGTACATCATAAATATACCTGTACCAGTCGCTTATATTTTCCCCTCGTTGCAATGTGACATCATCACTGCTGTAGTTTACGACTCAGCTGCATTCATCATCCTACTGCTGCAGCACAATATTCACTCTCCGGAATTTTCACATGATTAAAAAAAATACAGCATGAAGTTGTCATGGCAGGTTGTTGCATATGAATTGTACTCTGCTGGTTGCTGTCACATTCTTAAAGTCAGAAGCTTAAAATCAACATTGATAAATCAATTCATCATGGCCCTTGGTAGGTATGGGAAAACATTGCTAGACAGTGCTTTGTTTTGTTCTTTTCTTCTCCTTGGAATCTGTCCATAAACATAGTGGCTATGTTTGTGACTACAATATGAACCCCATTGCAGAAATGCAATCATGGAATCATTTTCAGGCCTCTTGAGATTGATTTTCCCAGACTCACCAAATTTGGTAGGTGGGTTTTGGCGGTACGGTGGGCGACTGGTTAGCACATCTGCCTCGCATTTCTGAGGACCGGGGTTCAAATCCCTACCCCGCCTGTGTGGAGTTCGCATGTTCTGTGTGGGTTTTCTCCAGGTACTCCGGTTTCCGCCCACATCCCAAAAACATGTGTGGTAGGTTGATTGAAGACTCTAAATTTCCTGTAAGTGTGAATGTGAGTGCAAATGGTTGTTTGTTTATATGTGCCCTGCGATTGGCCGGTGACCTCGCCCGAAGATAGCCGGGATAGGCTCCACCATGCCTGTGACCCTAGTGAGGATAAGCGGTACAGAAAATGATAGATAGATTTTTTTAATTTTTTTCAGAAATTCAGACCCCAAAGCCAGTTTCACTTAGCAACATAAAATTAGGCAGACATTTCTATCGTGAGTAGACACGCAAAAAACAAAACAAAAACAATAATAATAATTCCCTCAAAGACACAGGAAGTCTGCCATTTTGGTTTTAAGCTGTTTAGGTGACTCTAAATTGCAAAAAATGTAATGATTTTCATTGCGTGTGGCTGGAAGCTGCCTTTTCATAAAACATTAGTCATCTCCACTAAGTCCGAGTCAGACCAAACGTCTTGTATATGTATAGATTGATTTGCAGAAAAGGTTTAATAACGCCATACCCTCCGGTTTGCTTCAAATTCTGTATACTTGTTTCCAGTTCTGCGTCCAGAGGACCTTCCAAATTTTCTGTCCCCCAAAAGGTATGGGGGGGGAATTACACAACTTTGTTGCACTTGAACATCCTAATGGAGTTTTTGTTGCTTTTGTACAGAATGGTGCCTTATTTCCATGCAGTTTTTCTGATTTACAGAGTAAAGAAAATCTTCAACTTCTTCTGGCAACGTATTATGAACTATGTACATGTGGATTTGTAATATATAATCAGGACAATGAATGAAATATTGTAACCCACATATTAAACAAACTATAATGGCTAAGTTGGGTTAATGCATCCATGTTTATGTAGAACCCGACGGAATATTGCTATATTTACTTTTAATGGAACAAATGTATTCATGTGACAGGAATTGCATATATTTGCATCAAATATTTCTCACGCCCCTCTATTGTGTGCTATTAAGTGAAATGGCAGCATTGACATTTGGGTGCATATGCTGTACAAAACTATTTCATGAAGCTAACCATCACACACCCAAAGCCTCTCCTCGAGCTTCCATCCATGAAGTATTTATTAAATAACACACAACGTGATCCGTACGTGTGCGTGCGCACATGTCCATAAGTTTACCGAGCCACAGAGTTACCATGACGACCAGCTCCTGCATGTCTTTAGAGAGAATAAGCGAGCCGGTGCCGGAGCAGCCAATGAGGGCTGCACTGTATAATGGCCGTGCTGCTTAGGGATTTCATCAAGGCCATTCACACTTCCCAGTCGCACTATTGTGGCCTTTTTGGGCTGTGCCAAGGCGCCGAGGGATGTGCCATTTAACCCGCCCTGGGGAGAGGCGGAATTTAATTTGTTGCAAATGAGCATCATAAACTTATAAGTATACAAACAAAGTAAACATGTTTAATACTTGGCCTATAAACTTAAAGTCACTTAATCGCTGATGTTATACTCCTGCCAGTGCTGCGCATCGGGCCACCGATGAGGCTTTTGTATCTATTATTAGTTACTGTACGTCTATTATAACTGATCACAGCCTCTTTCCATACCACTAAAACCTGAACATTGCTTATGAGCCTGTGTGTGGATTTGCTTATTGCTGTTATGGATGTTTGTCACCCACCCTCCCACTAATTAGTTTGTTTTATTAGCCTCTGTAGGAGAAACAAGGCTTGTGTGCGTGCGTGCGTGTGTGTGTGTGTGTGTGTTCGTTCAATCTTTGGCCCAAAGCTGTGTCTGTCAATTTTTCCTAATAGACGGACCAGCTTCATTTCTTTGTTTGGTGCAATTATAATGCATTAACTAGAACTCATGCAGCTTGCTCCTATACTCTACGCCAAGCTTAGCGTATTGTGGAGCCTTTCTCTCCACTTGAAGGCTGACTTAGATGTTGTATAGGACGTGTCCGAGTCAGGCTGATTTGTCCTTTAGCTATTTTCTTATCTGACATGAGCAGAGGTGAGGTGAGGTCTGTTGCTTCTGTCTGTCCCAAGCTTCCACAAGCTATCCTACCCCTGCTTTGCATCACTGCTTTGGCTCATATACCGGACGAGTCGGAAAGGCGTCGGCCTTGACGATGAGCGGGAAAAGACCATGAATTGATATTTATGTTGAATTGATGTTTATTGCGCAAGTACCAGAAATGGAACAGTAGTACGGTGTACATGTGCTAATTTTGGATAATTAATGCCAGATGATCTTGATGAGAATTAGAACGGTATCAATTGTTATATTTTCAACTAAACATGAGACTTGATTTCCACACGTAGCCATCAAGATGCTAAATTTGTTTTAAAGATGGGCGCTGGACTTATGTACATCGTTTAGACGCTATAGGAGTATTCATGATTTAGTTTTTTTTTAAACCATTGAAAGTACATTGAATTAGTGGTTAGCACATCATCTCTCCTCAGGCCTTCCTGTGTGGAGTTTGCATGTTCTCCTGGCTTCCTTCCACATTTCAAAAACATCCATGTTAGGTTTGATTCGTTGAAGACTATACTTTCCATAAGCGTGAATGTGAGTATGAATTGTTGTTTGTCTATAGTCAATGTGTCCTGTGATTGGTTGGTGACCAATCCAGAGTGTACCCTGCCTCTCGCCAAAATCAGCTGAGATAGGCTCCTGTTTGCCCAATAAGGACAAGTGCTATAGAAAATCTTTTTAAAAAACATATTGGTAAATATTACAATTTTTAAAATATTACTGTCAGTTCAGTATTCATTTTAGATGGGGAAAATACTAATCTGTTTTTGTGTACATAAATATCTCCATTTCCATCCATCCATCCATCCATTTTCTGAGCCGCTTCTCCTCACTAGGGTCGCGGGCGTGCTGGAGCCTATCCCAGCTGTCATCGGGCAGGAGGCGGGGTACACCCTGAACTGGTTGCCAGCCAATCGCAGTATCTCCATTTCAACTAGCCTTTTTTTATCAATTGGTTTAAAAATTAAACAAATCGTTATTTAAAAAACAGCGGAAGAGCCTGAGGCTCAATTAAACATCTTTACATTATACATACATGCACCCAGTTTGTTCAAATGAAATCATTCAAATCCCATTTGTACTCTGTTTCTTCTGGTATCCCCCGGGGCTCTGTCTCGGGTCCTCTCCTCTTTATCACAGACTGTACAGCCGACCTCTTGGCAATATTTTCCGTAAATTAAATTTACACTTTCATTGTTACGCGGTTGACACCCAGCTCAACCTCTCCACCAAACCAACCGCCACTCTTCCGCCTTCCTCCCTTACTGACTTTTTCTCTGAATGCAAACACTGGTTGTCATCCATTTTTTTCTGCAACAGTGATAAAAGTGTAATAACTTCTCATAGGTACCAAATCCATGCTAGCCAAAATTGACAGTTTTTCCATTACACTTAATAATTCCTCTGTTTCCCCCTCCCCTCAGAGAGTCCAGGTGTCATCCTCGACAGCACATTCTCCTTCCAAACACACAATAAACATCACCACCCGGTCTGCACACTGTCATTTACTGCTGCTGTCCTTGCTCATAGCCTCATCACTTCCTGCCTGATTATTGCAACTCTCTCCTCTTTGGTCTCTCCCACAAATCACTACAAAAACAACAGCTTCTCTCGAACTCTCCCACCTGTATTATCACAAAGACCCCCCTCTACTCACCACCTCACTCTAGCCCCTACAACAACTCCACTGCCTCCCTATCCAGTACCGCATCCAATATAAAATACCGATCGTGCAGATCTCCAAGGCCATCAATAACCTCGCCTTCGCCGTCTTTGGAACTCATAACCACCTGACCTCTGAAACACAGACTCATTAACCCTTTTCAAATCCAAACTCAAGAGACACCTTATTCTGGAAAAAATAAACAACAGATGACTAGTTCTCACAGTGACTTACACGTATTTGAACATCAACACAGTCATGCAGAGATACTGATGTGCTAATTCACTCTCGGTGTATCAGGTAGTAATTTAGGGTTGAGAAAAGCTCTGTAAATGTTCAGAATAATACTGCTCGCAGTGTGGGTGCAGCTTAATAGCTGTTTATCGCGGGCTTCTTTAGACAACAAACTTGTTGAGTGACTGTAGAGCACCTGTGGTGGTTGCAGCTAAGTAATCATTCAAAAGACATACAGTCATTCCCCAATCCAATCATCCATTTTCTGTACCGCTCATCCTCACTAATTCATTAAAAATCAATACATTAACCAGTTATGTTGCCCAGCCAGTTAGCTGCTGGTGCAGCATAATATCGTTCCATTAAACAAAACATCCTGTAAATCAACATTAACAATAAGCCTCACGTCATAACCCACAGTGGATGACTGTAACGTACAGTACTATTTTTTATTTTGATTTACATCAGTTGTACTTTCACCGACATTGTCTCGAAATGATGACGTAATGATGGCAAAGTTCTATTGGTTATTCCCAACCTTCTACCCAGCCTAGAGCTTTCCTGACCCATTTGTCTCGTTTACATTTGATCATGTCCTCCTTCGGCATGCGGGAATGACTTACTAGAAGGTGGCAGTGTTTTTCACAGACATTGTACGTGTATCGGAAAAGGTCACAAACCCATGCATCAATAAACATTCTGTCACGCAACTCTTCCATTTACAGAAGTAACTAAGTGGAAAATTAAGTGCTTTGAGGGCTGACCAGGGAAATAACACAATTCAGTGTTTGTTTATTACAAAACTGACTCAACAGCCCAGTGGATGTTATTCCAAGGCATTCTGCGGCTTTTTTTTTGTCACTTAAATTTCAATGCATTTTTAACAAAATTGTACACAAATATAACTGCAAAACAACAAAAAAAGTAAACACAAAACCTGGGTATCAGCAGTTGGTCTATAGCTTTCGTCAATATAGTGTCGATTTTTCCACTTTTTGTTCAACTGTGGTTCAATTTCTACATTTGAAGATTTCCTCCATTGTAGTTTTCCACTGGTCCTTCGATGGAATGGTCATTTTCCAACAACTCCTTGTTATTGTTTTTTTTTCTTCTTTTTTTGCTGCCACTACCATTATTTTAACCAAATGCAGAGATACATAACTTCAGGGGTCGTACAAATTGAATACTCCAACATTTGACACGTTATATTAGCAACTCTTCCAAAACCCAATCAGATTTGTGCATTTCCAAAATATGCTGTATCTGAATGATCCCCTTAACAATTTTACTCTTCAATGATGTTTCACGCATGTTGTTTGAGCTGCTAACAAATAGCTTTAATCAATATTTCATGTTCAGTGATGAATGTACGTGGTGGGCCGCGGCGTAATAATCGCCATCGCATGCGTTTCATTACCGCAAAGTAATTACTTTGTGGAATGAGGACGCAAAGAACGTGTAATTTAATCTGGCATCCAATCGCTTCCTGAGTTATAAACTGCACCTTTAATATTTGTTTCCATCTTTTTTTTTTCTCCCCATCAACTTTTACTTTCACTTCTCAGAATGGTGTATGAATGCTAAGAAACTCATCTTCTTTCTTGGAGCAGATCATTTTTTAGGCACTGTGGGGTTTTTCCTTAATGGAACAAGCTTCTAATCTCCAGAGCCCACTACAATTTTCACTCGAATTGATGACCCACCTTTTTATTGAACAATACAGACTAGATTATATACTCACATAGTCTTGTGTTATGAAACAGAGCATCAGAAAGACATTTTGCTATTTCTGAACTAAATAAAACATTTTCCACCTCATTCCTTGGCATCCTGTAATTTAGTGAGAAATCTTGGCTATGTGATGCAATCACTGGTTAACATTATCCAGTTCAAAAGGATGCAGGCCTCTGGTCCACTGGCCTTCAAGCACTCCGTGCTGTTTATTGCGTTGATCATCACCGTGTTCCATCCATCTCTCCGTCTCTACCTGACAGATATTATCACACACCTTTCTATCACTTCCCACTCCAGTTGACAAGTGCATGTTAAGCATGAATTTTAATGTTGATTAATAAAACATTGGTGGATGCAGACGAGCGCCGGCAGTGTCGGGAGTGCGTTTTCAGTGTGCGAGGAGTCATCTCGCAGTGTGTGGGAATGGCTCTCGCATTGTGAAAAGGAAATGTTCATTAATTTTAGGGTGACTTAGTCCGCCGTCTCTGTTATTTACCGTACCTGTCAAGGAGATACTCTGTTGGAAAATGTCAGATTTTTGTGTTATATTTTGCGGAATATGTGACACTGCGGGAAGCAACTCGAAAGCCTTAAGTTGATGTCGTTCCACATCATTTGCAATTCTTATTTTACTGCCAAGCTGTTTTGCCATTTGACATCATTTGTATGATAGGATATAACCTTATCGTGGATCCACCACTGTTTTGACAAGTATTGCAACAAGCATTGAAACAGTATTAACAATACAATTAAGTGAAATGAAGTTTAATTTGTTCCTTGGCCTGTATACGCTCTCTAGATCGAACTGTGGTATGTTCAGATGTTGTTGCCTTTTGTAGTGAAGCAATTTGCTGCCGAGACTTGTGGCATGCCATCTTACTGGTGCGGAATGCTTTGTGGGCTGAAGTTGGAGGATGGCATTGTCTAGTTAGGATGAAAATATATTCAGAATAAGTGAACAGAAAACATGTCACCAAGTCATATTTACTGCAACGGGAACACTCCTAACAAGGAAATAAACAAAACTGAAGCCAAAGAGATGGTTATTTGTATTATTATTTGTATATTTATATTATTATCAAAAGGGTCAAATGTATACCTGTAGTATACGTCCAAAAATGGACTTAGTGGTTCTTTTTTCGTTCTAATTTATCATTTGATCAACAACAACCAGATATTGAGTTAATATTTTTAATTTACACCATACCTCAGTCATTTTGATTAAAAAAAAACCAAATTGTCTATATTTGAAAGGAAATAATCTCTTCCGCTTCTGCTTAGACTTTACAGAGATCTGATTGGCCTTGTCATAATTCGCCGATTCGATCAACGACGTCATTGATCGGCTCCGGAAAAGACATTTACTCCGCGCCACCATCGTGTACAGAATGTTTGAATCCAAAAGCTACTTTATTTTTATCCTTCTCGTATGTCTTTTGACATAGTACTGTAAATATCTGACCGCCAATAAAGTTATTTAAAAAAATAAAAATAAAAAGCACGTCACCGGTGTCTGACAGACAACAGGTCCGAGACGGACAAAATGTCATGCCTGGATCAGACTACAAGACAAATTTGGTCTTTCATGATTGCACTATGTCAGACTACTGCAATAAAATATTGCATCCCGTCTTTTACGAACACTGGGTTTTATCTTGTCAACTCAAACGCAACCGGATACACTCGTTACCATGACGACGACGACAACAATAGATTGCGCAAATTTATTGTGTGTGTGTGTTGGGGGGTGGGTGTTAATAAAATAAGGAAAAACGTGTGGTGGTCATCCCACGTGTGGTGGGAGAAAATGTTCATTCACAGATTGCTTGAGGTATGTTCACATACTTTTAATACGATACAGCTCGCAAGAAGGCTCCAAAACGTTCTGTAGCCTAACAGCTAGCACTAACGGTTGTACATAAAAATGCCTGTCTTCTGTCGAATCATGCTCTAAAGTTTCGGTGTGTGCAAAGTAATTGAATTACAATAAAGTAATTTAATTACACTAAGTTAGCACCCATTATTTCTGTTATGTTGGTTTGACTTGACTGAAAACTTAAACTTATGTCAGTGGCCAATCCTTGAATGCCCCCGAGCGGCCATTGTTTTACCTTTTGTCTGAAATGCTACAGAATACTTTTGAAGATACTCAGTATACAGTACACAAGTATATACAGTAAATGAACAAGTCCTTTAAATAAACACATTGCTGCATCTTGTGATCGGATCGGTGATCGGTTATCGTTTTTTTAAACTCGCTGATAGGTGATCAACCCCAAAAATCCTGATCGCCTACTTGTGCTTCAGGTTTCCTTGTTTGACTATAGTACTTCAGTTGGTATGAAGAGTTGGTGATGTGTGTAACACATGCAGCATTTTGCACCTTGAAAATATCAGGTATGGACAATTCTGATGATTTCATTGAATTGATTGTTAATTAATTTTGTTTTAGCAACTGAGGCGAAATGGATTACATTACTTGGCTGCAACCAAAATGAATTGATAATTAATTTCCACAGTCAAACATGAGCGTTTAGTCAAATGCATCTAAAAGGAGAGATAGTAAGACAGGCAAGCAAGATTTAAAAAAAAAAAAAAAAGAAGCCACATGGTTGAATGTGGCCTCGTTCTCATTTTGACGCCAGACGTGAAGATTCTCACTATAAAGTCGTTTCACTGGTGCTCATTATTAACTTGTGTTTCATGTTGACACCTCCTGACTTGCATGTTCACACGACCCATTAAAAAAAAAAAAAAAAAAAAAAAATCAAGGGGGCTATAAATAAACTCTTTGCAGAAGTTCAATGTCAAACCCTGTGCAGAAAACCTTTATAGTGACATTTTGTATTTATGGTCGTACAGAACTCTTTTGTTTTGCAGATGCTAACAATTTGATACACATCAGTGATTGACTGCAGTGTATGCTAAATAATAGTCAGTGTGGTTTTTTTTTCGTCCTCTCATGCTTTTGTGTCTACATTACGGTTACAAACCCAATCGGCTTCACATTTTCCAAACTGATTGACTCAATATTTTGACTTCCAGTGCAGCTTTAATTTATTATAGTCGCGTCTACACTTAGACCTTAAAACAATGGTTCTCAAACAGTGGTCCGGAGACCACCTGAACTGGTTGCCAGCAAATCGCAGGGCACATACAAACAAACAACCATTCGCACTCACATGCGCACCTACGGGCAATTTAGAGTCTCCAATTAATGCATGTTTTTGGGATGTGGGAGGAAACCGGAGTGCCCGGAGAAAATGTTGGCTGATGCCAGCGAGACAGAGACTGACCCAGCCGCCAAGAAAGACAATTTAAATAAAACAGTGGGAGTGAATACATTATGGATTAATACATTAAGTACATTTGATAGCTTTTTGGAAGTCTATTTGACAATATTGTAAGTATCTGTGGTGTATATTGTCAATTGTATATTGTGTGTGGTGTAAACTTCAATTACAATATGATATGTTATGAGCATAAGAGGAAAATTGTTTAAGATGAGGGGAAATTATGTGTAAGCCCAGAGTTGACAGGGAATGCTAACATTTTAGGATTGCTACATCCAGAGCACGTATCTGGCATGGAGGTCTACTGGAGAATCTGCGCAGCCAGAAAAATGCGCAGATGCATGCCCTTTCCATCTTACGCACATCGGAGAATATGGCCTCTGGTGAATGAGGGCCATATTGCATTTGCAATATGCAATGCCTTTCCCAAAACCTCAAGCCAGCATCCCGCACGACCTCAAACCAAAGTCCTTTAGAGACAATGAGGGCATCAGATGATGATGATGACAACATTTTGAAACATTCATCCATCCATTATCTGAAGCGTTTATCCTCACTGGGGTCGGGGGTGTACTGTACTGCAAAAAAATACGACTTGTACTCATATGATCATGATGATACAATTGCCACTCCAAAAAAGCAAACAAACAAATATATATGAAACCCCAAGCTTTGAAGATGGCTCCAGCAGATATTAGGAACAACATCCGATATCTTCGTCCAGAAAAACACAATATATAAGATCCTACGCAGAACCCTTAAGCTCCCAGGCCTCTGGTAGAGGACCCGAGCTTGAAGGAGATACCGCCTGGGTGGGCGAGAATTTTTTAAATTATTTTTTTTAAATATATATTACTAGTACTCAGACTCACCCCCTAAAACTCTAATTTATATTTGTATTGTCTTTGGCGAGCAATGAGTGAATCAATTTGATCTCTTACTCATTACACTTTTCCATAATAATAGTCCAACAAATGAAAAATCCAATTTGATTATTTGAAAAGTCCTGTTCGCAGTTTTTTGAGGTCGCAGATTTACTCACAATGTAAGAAAGCGGGCAGCGGACGCATTTCCCCTCCGGAGAAAAAGCAGTTGCCAAAACGCTTCTTGTTGGTTTAAAATGAATTACTTTAATCATCATGATACCTCACCGTGGCCAAAGTCTGTTTAGGCAGGTCTCTGTGCCGAAAAATGCATACTCCATGCTCCCTGGCAATATATTTTCTTCTAAAAGCTAGTTAGCTTAGCTCCTAGTTAGCAGTAGCTCTCGTCAATCATCTGCCACGACGTGTTGAATGACTCTTGCATAACTTTGTCCAATTCATTTGCTGCGGTCGCAGTCTGCCATGAACATTTGTGCAGCTTCTTCCTAATGGGACGCTTTGTTCCGCAGACATTCTTGTCTCAATGGAGACGGCTCCGTGATACGTTACATATTATACATTAGGGCTTACAGCGGGTACTGTACAACTGCGCATGCACAGTAAGTCCAAGGCGCTGGAAGTAAAGAAGAACGTGGCAGCATGACTTCATTCATTACAACATGATACTTGAGTTCATTCGCTTCCAATCGAGTGCGAACATTTTAATTCACAGTTTTGTTTTGATTTTTTAATTGGAATTTGCAAATTGGTTCAAATAGCAAACACATTCTTCCTAGCCCTAGTAATTATCCACCTGTATTCTGAAGAGTCATCCTATCAGTTGCTTAGAATTTGTCTGAATTTGAGCAGAAATGAGTAAACTCTGCCACTGTGGACCTAACTGTATTTGAACCTTTGTTACAAATAGGATCCTACAAAAGGCTACCCCTGTCAATCTGTATCACATGTGGAGCTCTCTGTTGATCTCCAGCTGGTTTTGTTTTTTTTAGTTTAATGTACCAAGGGAGATTTTCAGGGGAAACAGCCCCCTAGCCCAATGGGTCCTATGTAGTTTTTCCTCCCAGGTTATTTCTTGCCCTCACCACATCCTCCCTCACCTGCCACCCAACCTTTCCTCACCCTTCTCCCCTTTACCAGAAAGGTTTGAAAACCTCACCCGCCATCCATCATCTGTATACACACACACACACACACACACACACCACAAGTGACTAAAAATAGCCTGCTATTAGTAGCAGCTTGAATTTGGGCATGGAGGGCTGTGACTGGAGGAGAAGAGAGGGAGACAAACGTGGAGTAAAAAAAACTGTAGATTTAATCGAGGAAGGGGTGGATGAGAGAGCATTTCTGCAGGATGTGTTACATCTACGCTGTGAACAAACTGCTTTTGTGCCATCTTACTCATCACCAGGGGTGTCATTTTAGTTTGCGGCCCACCTTCACCCCACTTTGGTCTCAAGTGGGCCGGACTACAATATTTGTGGCTTAAAAATCCATAGATAACAACTATTCAAAATTTTCCCCGTTGTTTTAGTGCAAATAATCACAATTACTTTAGGAAAATATTCACATTTATTGATTTTTATCTTGTAAATTTTGTTGCAAATCACATGTGCAATCTGAAAGTTTTAAAAATGATTTCAACAATATTATGAATCAGTGAGCGTGCACCGTTCAGTTACGCATCCTTTGTCAATGTATATATTCAAATAAAAGTTGTGGCAGTACATGGGAAAAAACAAAAAGGTTCCACCAAACCAGTTTTTTTTTTTTTAACTGAAGCTTTTGACTGAAATTTTGTAATATACAGTGTCTTAAAATATTTCTACAGGAGGTATTTATTTTCACAGAACTGCAGTGCAAAGGTGGCACAGCATTTTACATTAGTGGGCGCCATCGTTTGGCATTCTCAAGTGCATCAATGTCATTTAAGTATTGTCAGTGCGACCTCTAGTGGACAGAATTATCAACAACAGTTACTTTTATTGAATAATACCAGCAAATGTGTTCCCCATCCCCACTGGCCTGATTGGACCCCCTGATGGGCCGGTTCTGGACCGCGGGGCGTGTGTTTGACACCACTGGTTTCGAGGTTCTTGGTTTGAATCTCAGGTCTAGTCCTCCTGTGTGTTGTTTTCTCCATGTGCTTGGGCCTCCTCCCATATTCCATAAACATGCATGTTATGTTGATTGAGGACTCTAAATTGTCCATAGCAATGAGTGTGAGTGTGAATGGAACAACCTTAGATGCTCCACTATACCGGGTGATTGAAAAGCAACTCCCTATTTGTAAGTACTTGTACCGTATTTTCACAAGCATAACGCACACTTAAAAGTCTTACATTTTCTCCAAAATGGACGGGGCGCCTTATAATGTGGCGTGCCTTATGTGTGCACCAAGTTCCAACATCTATAAATGCTCCGCTGGACTATTTTTTATTTATTTATTTATTTTTTAACCACTTGACTGACTGGGAGCATTTCCTGCCGACACGTGGCTGAGGACAGCATGCGGACGTAAAGTGTGCGTGAAGGAGGACGCTAAAGCCACGCCCCCAGTAGGTATATAGCGCCGGGGTCTGTATTGTGCAAAACAACATCGGTTTGGCTAAGGACCCCCGAAAATGTCACCTACGAAGAAACACGCTTTACGAAGCACAGTTTAAACTGCAAGCTATCAGTTACGCGGAGGAACATGGGAATCGAACAGCTGCGAGAGAATTCAAGGTCAAGGAATCCATGGTTCGCAAACAGGAAAACGAGCTTCCCCAAGTCAAGAAGACAAAGCTGAGTTTCCGCGGAAACAAGGCGAGGTGGCCCGAGTTGGAAGACCAACTCGAGCAATGAATTAATGAGCAAAGAACAGCCGGGAGAAGCATCTCTACAGTCACCATTCGACTGAGGCCAATAACGCTTCTCATATTCGCCCTTCAAGTTCTTCCAAAGTCGTTGGTTTGGTAGAATATGGAATATACACAAACATTTTCGGAAAAATATTACAACATATGAATAAATTATAAGTATTTTAAAATAGGGAGTTACTTTTCAATCATCCTGTTTATTTGAAACACACAATGTACTGCTTTCCTTAAAAATGTCTGAATGACTTCTTATTTTTACCTTTGGTCTTTTGCAATTTGCTGTCATTGTGTTGATGATACTCTCCAATACAGTTTGTTATGGGAATGAATCGAAGAATATTTTTTTTTCCAACTTTGAACCTAAAGGGCACAGATATGGAAATTTGCTATTGGTAGCTTCGCACAAGCTCAATTCATATACAGTCTGGATGCAGAGGGGTGAACATTTGCTGTGCAGTAGGTCTCAGAGTCTCCAGAAGTCTCCAGTAACACCACAAAAAGTTGCTAGATATGTTGGTGGTGGCCTTTTCGAAACATAACGGTGAGAAAGGCCATAAAAGTAGCAAAATATAGTGTTACAAAGTTGTGAAGTTGGCAACACTGAGTACACCACACTTCGTTGCACACAACCTTGCTCCGCCCCAGTTGTCATAGAAACAAAAGTGTGCACCCATAAAAACTGATTGAGTTCAAATTGATGACGTTGAAGTGTGCTGTAGTTCTCCAAGATCTTTTATTTAGACAGTTGGAAAGTGTTTCAAATTAAAACAAAAATGACAATATGTCTTGAAATCTAACTACAGCAACACAATGTGACTGAAAAAAGTCCAAAAATTAAAATGAGGTGTCAGTGCTATTGTAGTGATTCACTCTTCTAACGTCCGTGCAAGTTGCGTGGGTTCAGTTTCTGTGTCGGTATGTGCCTTGTGATTAACTGGCAACCAGTCCAGGGTTTAGTCGGCCTTTTGCCCAGTCAGCTGAGATAGGCTGCAGCTCCACTTGACCCTGAACAGGATAAGTGGCATAAAAAATTAATGGATGGCAAATTGAAATCAGACTTATGTATTTGAAGGTGACAGAAGGACAAAAAGCATCTTAGCCCAACTAGATTTCAGCACCCTTGGCAGAGGAACATGCACTATGAAAATACAAGGGCCAGTCAAAAAGTAATGAGCCCAATTTAATTTAACCTACTAATATTTGAAAAAAAAAAACAACAACAAAAATAAATAATGAAATTTTCAGTTTGTGAAGCATAAATGAAAGGGGAAAAACAGCCAGAAGATCATTTTACTTCTACTTGGCCAAGTGCTGTGAACCAGTGAGAGGCCTGTAATATGATTTTGTGTCTCCATGAGCAAAACAAAAACCAAAACAAAAGTCTTCAATCCAATTAGGATTCAACTGAGAAAAAAGGATGAGGAGCTCATGGTGTAACACTAAGTGAAGTATTCCACTGCAGCCCTCCAACTACTGACACAGCAAAAAAACAATCACTGCAACGACGAGAACCGCCTTCATTCGCTCTGTCATCCTGGCCGCCGTCAGCAAAACACACACACGCCATTTTTTAAAGAGGTTGTTGACATTGTGATGACTGAGCCATAATGTTAGGCCATTAGGAAGCAGCAATGCTGTCGGTAAAGTACTGACATCTACTTTTAACACACAACAAACACACTGTAAGCGCAACACAGGATAAATTTAAAAAAAAGACCAGAACACCATGATAGGTGGAGATGATGGTTTGGTTGACTGAACAAGTCTATAGTTCTTATACTAATTCAATTCTGGTAGGTTGCTATCTCCTATTTGCACTCCCTTTGACTTGATAGAACTCTCTTTCCATCTCTTTCCTCCTTATTTTAAATTTTTTTGCTATGGGTTTTGATTTACATCTTTTGTGACTGGTTTTACGCACTTGAGCTCATCTGTTTACACTTTTTCACCAATGGAGCACTGAGTGAAGATGCAGACTGCTCCACTAGCCACCAACTGGCAATTTAGGGAAATAATCCGATTTTATATGCAATTCAATAGTTTATTACTCATTTGTTCGTAGCACTAGTAAAAGCCATTAAAAAAAACAACAACAATTGCTTAATGATCTGCAATAATGTGGGGGCACACAATATGAACTGCAATATAGCGGGGCAACACTGTATATATACTACATTGTGAATTGTAATATGTAACTACATAGTTTTACGTTACATTACAGTGATGCTGATGTCACAACCTGACTCTAGAAACAGTAAAGCTTGCATTGAGTTGTTCGTGAAAGCAGCAACAAGAAGTGCTGACTGATGAATGAAGACATTACGAGGCATTTAACACTTGTTAACAGGACAATAAAGCTTGAATGTTGAAGCTTGGTGGGTTGTGCAAATGAGGTCAATCAGAGGAGTGTGGTGGATAATCACCTTAACCAGTCGTCAGACTGGCAGCATGAACACTATGATAGCTTATTGATCTGCCCTTTTAGATTGATCTCACACACACACGCACGTGCGCACATGCACGCACACACACACGCAGAGTAGGTGCAGGATCACCAAAGACATATAGTCCCGGAGCGGAGTGGTTTTGGGAATATTTCATTTACACCTTAATGAGCCCTTCTCAATTCCTCAGTTTTCAGGGGGAAATTTCGAGTGGTATTTGATTGAATAATTCATTTTCTAATCAGCGAGCCCCCATTGGCGTCATTAAAGACTAACTAAGTAACCCGATGGAAGTGTATTTCCTGTCTTGCGTTGACAAGTCGCCACGGTAGCTAGATAAATTTCCTGCTAACTATAGCGAGCAGCCGCCAGTGGATAAATTGAAGCTAACTTTGGCTGCTAAAAGCCTCCAGCATCCTATACACAATGTTCATGTGATTATTTACCTTGAGTATGTGAGATTCAATCATTTTTTTCACATTTTTAGTGATTTTCATTATATTGAATTACATTTACTCATACAAATATGGAGCAGAATCACAGCTGTATGTTTGTTTTCATTAACATATGTAACAGTATGTAATATGCATTTTGTGTATCCCAGCCCTGGTACATATGTGAGCATGCAAACTATTTTAGGTCATATTTTTTGTCCAGTTTTGGTTAAATCCCAAATTTGGTAATATTATTTTCATTAACAACACCAGACACTGTATTGTGGCACCTCTGTTTGCAGTTAAAATCTAAATGATAATAAAATAATAATCATCATCTAAAAAAATTTAACTAATCCGTGAAAGGCTCAAACTGGCAATCAAACTTGGATGACTGGATTTAAGCATTTTTAGGTAACATTTTAACATTCTTAACTTACAAAATAAAGAATGAATGTGTGCACACAACATTTTGCAAACGATTTCCATGCACAGTATTCAAAATGTTCTTATGTAACGTGTAGACAGTGTCTTCAACGGCAATTAGCGTTCCAGTAGACTGTGATATCTGGTCGCGTCACAATGTTGTTTGTGTCCACATTTATCTTCCAGGAGATAAATGCAACGCATTTGTCCTCTCCAGTCTGCCTCATTTCTTGGCGTTTCTCTGCATATCATATGATCCATAGTATTGTATGCTCTGTTTGTATTTGTTGCTGCGCCGTGTGAGTTAAAGTAGCAGCCGTTTGAAGCTTTATGATTGTAACATCTATGCTAATTTCTCTTAGCCTAGCATTTTGCAAGATGTGTTAGCATTCACCTAGTGTGCTTTCATTAGACGAAATCAAATGGTTTGGTTGAACACTTAGGTGTTTCAATATTCAATGTTGAATTCTATTTTATGTATCACCCCAACAAACTTCAACTGGGAGTAACAAACAGCTTGAAGCAAGCAGGCTTTGCATGTTATTTGGAAAATTGCGAGCAAGAAAGTGAGAAGAGGCGCTAAGGAACTTGTACTTAGGACACATGACTAAACATTAAGAAAGTATGTTTTAATAATTATAATTGGGTTTTAATGTTTAAATGTGTTGAAAGGAAGTGAAAGGAGTACAACTATATATACAATATATATGTCTCTCTTTATTGTGGATTTTCACCTATGGCAGGTGGGTCTGGCACTCATACCTCACAATAAACGGGTTTGTCTGTATTACAGTGTAGCACTTCTGCAATAACGCTTTGGCAGGATAACGGTAGAGTGAGGTAGAGGTAATGCTTTTTATTTTGTGTGTGTGTTTTTTTTTTAAAGCTTAATAACAGCATGAGACTGGGTCTGGAAAGTAATCCTCTGTATACGCACCTTTTCTGATTCAACATTTACACCATGCTCTACCACACACTGTGTTATTGACAGCAGTGAATGGGCAACAAAGGGGGTGATGTTGCACATCATTTCAATGCACCAGGGAGCTTGATAGTCCGAGCCACTAAAAGTCCTTTTCTCCCCAACCGGGGTGTCGCTTGTCGACTCTGTTCAGCCATCGGAGCGTGAGGAGGAAACACTTTGCACTGTGATGACCTTGAGAGAGCCATGTTGAACTCTGGATGCAACGATAAAGAAGAAGAAGCAGGAGCAAGGAGCAGATAGATGGAGATGAGGGGTGTTTGCTTCGAAGGAAATAAAGCAAAGTTAACCTTTTGCATTACAATAATAATTTACCTCTTTACAGCATGCAAATGTCATTATCATATTGCAAATGTCATTATCATATTGTTGACATTAAATAAAAATAAACAGAGGGACGTCATCAGTGGTGTTGATTGACAAGGCTGCTTACAGTCACTCTTCTCTCTATTACAGTAAGCTTGTCATTTTCTCCAGTGGCACTCGTCTGTCTTCTCTTTGGCTCGGCTTCACTCTGAGGCCTGTCACTGATGTTGACGTGTGTGCGTGCGTGCATGCGTGCACGCTTGTATTTTGTGCAGAAGGAAAGCAGAGTTCATTGCACAAAGCAGATGAGATGAAGGGACATTTCAGTCACTTTCTCGTGTAACGCTGACAAGTGCACATTAAAGGTTTTTCTGTTTGTATCGATGCTTGCTAAATCATGTAATGCATAGTTCACACTTAGAAAACAACTGTTGTTCTTGTTCAAAGTAAAACAAATACAAAATAAAAAGATTCAAAGGCAATATAAGTGTTGGGCTATTAATATTTAAACTTGAATATAGAGGATTAAAGTGGTTGCTTGTCGGTGGAGCAACTGAACAACAAAGGTTGGTGCAAAGGGAGCTAATGGTTTGTATTTAGCAACAACAAAAAAAGAACTAGGAGCATGGATAACTTTTTATCCAACATCACAGTGGAACCTTTTTAACAGCAGAGTTTAACAGGTTTTTTTTACATCAGAAATGAATGTAATTTGTATTACAGAACTTTACAGATATTTGTTTTTGCTGTGCCGTAGTTTCTGCTGATGAGATTTCTATGATAATGTTTGTTTACCAGGTTAACTCAACGATATGCAGTTGTTCTTTTGAATAGTTTTGTACAATTGGTACAAAAACTGGTACATTTTTGTTGTTGCTATATTTAGTTGTATCTGCTGCATTTTATTAATGCATTAAAGAATTCCTATCTTTGAAATCATCCATCCATCCATTTTGTAGCGCTTATCCGAGGTCAGGTTGCGCGGGCATTAGCTTTAGCAGGGGCGCCCAGACTTCCCTCTCCCCAGCCACTTCATCCAGCTCTTCCGGAGGGATCCCGAGGTGTTCCCAGGCCAGCCGGGAGACAGTCTCTCCTGCGTGTCCTGGGTTATCCCAAGGGGTCTCCTCCCGGTGGGACGTGCCCGGAACACCTCACCGTGGAGGCGTCCGGGAGGCATCTGAATCAGATGCCCCAGCCACCTCATCTGGCTCCTCTCGATGAGGAGGAGCAGCGGCTCCCGGATGACCGAGCTTCTCACCCTATCTCTAAGGGAGAGCCCGGACACTCTGCGGAGGAAACTCATTTCGGCCACTTGTATCCGGGATCTTATTCTTTCGGTCATGACCCACCGCTCATGACCATAGTTGAGGTTAGGAACGCAGATAAATTGAGAGCTTTGCCTTTCGGTGTACCTCCTTCTTCACCACAATGTATTTGGGTGTGCTGATTTTCATCCCAGCCGCTTTAAGTTTTGAACTTGGTTGGCCACAAGTTGCTGCCCGCTGCTTCTGAACCCAAGATATGCAGCGAAACACCATAGACATCTTAAAAGAAATGATCATTGATGTTACGGTAATTGTAAACCTTTAAACAACTACTACTTGAACACACATGGAGCAGCGACACATGCAAACAGAGCATATACAACATTACTCACAGGCATACATTCTCTGCTGTTTGGGAAAAACGACTACTGGAATTTACAGTTGAGGACTTTTTCTGCCTCTTATCCTTAATCACACTGCATGTCATCCAGTAGGCCTCAGTGCCGCCTGGTATGTTGTGGCACAACGTGGTACTACACTGAAGGTGCACAACTCTAAATATTTTGTTGTATGCAGTTTGGCAGATTGGCTGGCAACCAGTTCAGGGAGTACCCCGCCTCCTGCCCGATGATAGCTGGGATAGGCTCCAGCACGCCCGCGACCCTAGTGAGGAGAAGCGGCTCAGAAAATGGATGGATGGATACAGTGAACCTTGACATGGCGTGGAGCACTCTATGAACCCAAATGTGCTGTTCCTATTATAATGTATTCAAAGCGTGTCAGACTGACTACACACCGCAAGTCTCATCCATCATTCACTTGTGTTCTGTCTTGATGATGATGCCATGTCCTTGAAGTGTTCATGAGCATCCAGCATGTACCTACTTTACATTATGTTTACATCTTCATTTTCTTCTTACGTGGGTGCTCCACTCCCATGTTTTTGTCGCCGACCTCCAGGTCAGTCACGTCGCACCTTGGGTCTCGGTTTCGCTGTTCCCGCCTCTCTGGGCGGCTTTCTACCCTACACTTCTGTCTGCAGGGTGTCACTCTAACTATGTCTCCATTTCTACGTATCCCAGCGTCTTGTCAAGGTGTG
This sequence comes from Phyllopteryx taeniolatus, assembly GCF_024500385.1. NCBI lineage: Eukaryota > Metazoa > Chordata > Actinopteri > Syngnathiformes > Syngnathidae > Phyllopteryx > Phyllopteryx taeniolatus. The sequence continues at coordinate 16,613,077 of NC_084512.1, forward strand.
TGTGTGTGTGTGTGTGTGTGTGTGTGTGTGTGCGTGCGTGGGTGCGTGCACACACACATGCACATGGCTCCTCTCTGCTATCTTATCAGTTCCCCCCTCCGGTTTTCCAAATCTGATTCTTCTCAGGGCTATTTATAGCTGTGGATGCCCACTCAACACTGTGCAACACGCCATGGCCTGTGCTCCTGCCTCCCTTTGAGAGCAAGTTGAACCCACTACTTTAAAGCACTTTTAACAACAGTGGGTTTTGTGTTTATCTTTACTCCCCACCAAAAACAGTTACAGGAATTGAAACAGTTGTTCCTTTACGTTTTGTAAATTATTGTGGAACGTTTAAAAATCATTTTCCTATCATAATTTCTGATTTTACTTTGTCAAATGTAAACAAAATTGGGGCTGACCGATTAATGTCTACAAAAGGGAACGTAAATAAAAGTCAAGTAACCCGATGTCTTGCAAAATAAGTGCTGCAATTTAGTCTGTTAAAGCAAGTGCATTTTTAATATCATTAATAGTATTACAAGTGTAAAAATTAGTGAATTGATCAATCCATCCATCCATTTTCTATAGCGCTTGTCCGTTTTCGGGTCACAGGTGAGCTGGAGCCTACCCCATCTGACTTTGGGTGAGAGACGGGGTACACCCTGGACTGGTCACCAGCCAATTGCAGGCACATATAGACAAACAACCACTTATATTCACACCTACTGTATGGATAATACTGCCCGCTCCGTTCTTTAATCCAGCCCAAGCAGCATTTACATCATCAGGAGTCCTGTAATATTTGTTACATTAGTTTAGCTATTACTTGAAAAAAAATGGTTCATTTTAATGTACTCATTTATTTTTTTAATGCATTTATCTCAATAAATAGTTAGTTAATTGATTTATTGTAATGAGTAAATAACTACTGTACTCAAACTTAAAAAACATAAATGACACATGAAAGGTGCGTACGTGGAATATGGAGGTGAATCTTTTTTTGGACATTCCATTTATTTTTCTGCTATTATTAATATAGACTTAGTTACTTGAGCCATATCCTCCTCAGCACACCCAGCTGAGAAAAGCGTGTACCCCTTCTTTTGTTGCTACGCTATGCTATGTCCCAGTTAATTTCATTTCTGGTTCTATAGTTATATCACATTTTCCCCTTGTCGTCTTCTGTAGTAGTGTCACAAAAAAGCCAAAGAAAGTGCAACTCTTCTGTCCACGTATGCTGTATATGAGATATTAACAACCACAATATTCGATGCACTTGCGTAATCTACCTGTAAATCTGTTCTTTGGTACTGAAATTAAATATTAATATAATAATGTTTATTATAGTGACTGTTTACAGTTTGCAGGACCAGTGCATCGCTACTAGAGCTGTTTGTAATGTTTTGACCCTCTCTTGTAGCTAAATTCTATTACCGTTAGGAACAGCTCTTACTGTGATGTACGGCAAACTACAACCTCAGGAAAAATATACTGAGGTTTTTTTTTTTTGTTTTGTTTTTTGTGAGGCAGAATTGTGGTTTCAGCGGCTCTTTCTGTCGGTGTAACTAATGATTTTCTATAACACTCGTAGAGGGATTGATATGATGCTCTTCATTTTAAGGAGGCAGCGATCGATAATGTCGTAACGTAACTGCCACACAATTAGAAAACATATATTCTATCTCATGAGTATAATACAATCCTTTTTAACCTGTGGACATAAAAAAAAAAAAAGATGATTAAAAGCAGAGAGGACAGAAGTGGTGAACAAGTAAAAATTTAAATCACAAGTGGGCAACCGTTATCCAACAATGCAATTCTAAAAACACACACACAAAAAAACAAACTCAGACAAAGCCCCAAAACCCACAAATGTTCATAATATATTGTTGCATCGTTTATTTTTTTTATTTAAAATAGGAATGTCCCTCTGTTTACTAGACTTTACACCAATCTGATCGGCCTGATCGGTATCGGCCAATAATTAGCATTTTATGCTGATCGGCTTTAATGTCAAAATTCGCTGGTCCGCAAAAGACATTTACTCCACGTCGCCATCGTGTACAGTATATTCAAATGGAAAAGCTAGTTAAGCTAGCCTTGTCGCGTGTCTTTTGACGTAGTACTGTAAATATCTGACCACCAATAAAGTTATTTTAAAAAAACATGTTGGCGGTGTGGGACAGACAACACGTAATGCCCGGGATCAGACTTAAAGACAAATTTGGTCTTTCACGATTGCACTGTGTCCGACTGTGTCAGACTGTGCCACAAAATCTTGTATTCCCATACCACCGCATCCCGTTTTTTACGACCACTCGTGATACTCGTTACCATGGCGACGACAACAATAATGGATCGCGCTGGGTGTTTTATTAGAACAAAATGGGGAAAAACGTGTGTTAGTGGTCACTGGTCCTCAGGAGAGGACGTTCGTTTAAGGCTTGCTTGAGGTATGTTCACAGACTTTTAATACGATACAAAAAGTGTATACATTCATTACTGTATGTACTTCCTGCCATCTAATAGAAGACCATGAATTAGCTCTGTCTGTCACTATGCCTCACTACCATAAATAGATGAACAAAGATACATTATTGTAAATATAATTTTTTGAGCAATTAAGTACACAAGTATATACAGTAAATGAACAAGTCATTTAAATACACAAAATAGCTCCATCTTGTGATCGGATTTGTGATCGGTTATCGTTTTTTTAAACTCATTGATAGGCCCCAAAAATCGTAAAGCCTACTGTTTACGTGTGTAAATATATAGGTACAAATAAACATCTTTGTTTTTGGCTGTGTGTCCTCATAATACTAATGGCTGCCACATAGCCAGCACATCCACTCCAATAAGGTCTGTCATGTTCTGTCCTATGTCTACTAAATCAGACAAACAGCAAATTTTGTGTGTGTGTGCGCGTGCATGTATGATGAAACACACACATTACCAAGTGTGTTGTACAACAAAATGTGTGTGTGTGTGTCACGTGCTTGTCAGATCAATACATTTACCTGCACAATAGAAAAGATGAATGGAAAAAGCACGATCCTGTCGACTGGACCTATTTGTGTGTGTGTGTCCATGACAACAACTTCTCTCTCCCCGCTCTATTTGCTTTCTGCAGTGACAGTTTTTCTCTCTTCTCAATTCAAATCTATTTAATAATTAGGGTTGAGCATTGTTTGAATTTGAGTGATTCTGGTCTTGATTCCGGTTTCTTAATTTGATTCCGGTTCCAAATGATTCTTGATTCCGATTCTTTTAAGAAGCTGGGTCAAAAATGTTTGCATGGTTTAATTAAGCGGTGTCCAAATTATGAACATCCATTTTCTTAGCAGCCTGCAGCATAGACTAAATGAACATTTGATTTGGGGTTCTTTATAGCCACTATCAATATCAAACCAATGAACTAAAAGGCAATGTTTATGTAACTATCCCATCCATCCATCCATTTTCAACACCGCTTATCCTGGTTAGGGCCGCGGGGTGCTGGAGCCTATGCCAGCTGACTTCGTGCGAAAGGCGGACTACACCCTGAACTGGTCGCCAGTCAGTCGCAGGGCATCATCATCATCATTATGTGAATTCATTCAAAGTTGCTAGTTAGACCCTTGGTGATGTTTTCTTTCTTTCCAGTATGGTAAAATTATTTATATTTTATTTTTGTGTTTGTCATCAGCGCTTACGTTGGTTTGTAGACAAAAATAAACGCTGGCAACCATCAGCGCAAGAATACAACCCACCGTTTAACTTGTTAGCTGCCTTAATGTTGGCATATACGCATTTTATTGTTTTACACTCACCCAATTGACTTCACTCAAGTTCTGCACGGTGTAGGCTGAGGCTCGGAGTGGGAGGGGGTACGTCAGACTTCTACACATTGCGAAAGCCTCCTTTGCACAATATAATCGTATTCCAAGTGTAGCACTGAGGCGACTGGTCATTTATTTTAACAAAGTTAAGAAACACTTTTGTTCCTCACCACAGTTTGGCACAAGCACGTCTCCTTGCACGTTGTTCTTCGTTGATTTTGGCACTTTCTTCTTCTTATTCTTGCAAAAAGGACCAACAGCCACCCAGCAAAGGTCATGCACACAGTTGTTCCAAAAATACTTTGCTGAGCTTCTCTTTTATACATTTGTAAGTCACACTACATTATCTTCACTAAACATGGACAATGCTCTATCTGGTAACTATTGATTTTTCATATCCCAGATAAATGGCCTTGTCTGACTTTGTCGTCCTCTGATTTAATCAAAGAGGCGTTATTATGAATCCCACTTGAGTTCTGGGCAGTCCTGCCTGGATGTGGCAGCCAATTATAAGCAGAAGTACATCTTGCATAGAAGTAGGATTCATGGCAACACATTGAGACATCTGAACCCCACTCAGCTCATCAGTATGACACTAATATTAGTCGTTCTAAGCAGAGGATAAAGAATATATGACTGCGTACTGTTATATTGTCTGGCTACATGTTGTTGTTCCACTGTCTGTGTTCAATCTCTTGCTTAATTGGTTAAAGCACTGCAAAATTAATGCTAATTATCGTCAGCATTAAGCTAGCGGACTGAAGGTTCAACTTTGTGTTTTTTTTTTTAGGTAGGCAAAGTGTAATTGTCTTTGTTTGATGTTTAGTTTGACAGTAGACTTCAACTGGGAGTGGCATTAAACAGCTTGAAGCTTTTTTTTTTTTTTTTTTTGATGAATTGTTCATAATTTGCCAAACTGCTGCTTATTGTGATGTATACGTTGCGTTGACTGCCACCATACAGCACTTGTATCTCAAGTCTTTCCTTGCAAATCAAGGCAAAAAATTGTTTTAATAAAAATCCGTCAAATGACGGTTCGTGTCTATATGCACACCTCATTGAGTGTCATCCTTAAAAAAAAACTGCATTTATAAACAACCTTTGTGCTATAGATTTCTGATATTCATCTTGTTAGTATGCTCACTTTAGCACACCGCATGCGTGAGTCTAAATGTGAGCATCACATGCACGCTAGAGATGCCCTTGGGAGTCCGATGGATCATTTTGGGCTTTTTGATTAGTACCTGAATCAGCAGTGTTCAGGCTAACAGTATTTACCCTCCACTGAGCTTGTTGCACACAGTTTTTGTTTCTCAACACAGAAGGTCACACATAGACGAGGCAAAGTGTGAGCTCAATTACTTGCATGGACATGCACTGTATGCGCAAGTGGGGAATGAGACCTCTTTCCAAAAGGTCAGCCATGAATATTTTCGTTATATATAAATGTTTTCTTCACTTTTTTTCATTAGTGGATTTTATGGAAATAAATTGGAACCTTATAGGTCAAACACAATCTGTTTCAGGATGCTGGTCTCCCTACAATTTGTTCATCACCTTGTTCCCATAGGAAACAGTAGAAGGCGAATGGATTTGTCCCAGAATCAAACTGTCTCCATCATACAAGTTAAAACATTTACTAAATGTACCGGCAATTTTTTTTAAAAGTGACATATAAGCATTTTCAACTGTCACTCAAGCGTAAAAAGTTAATTGTGCTATAATAAAGCATTAGATAACCAAAATCAGATAAAGCTACTTATGTTTTGACGTGATATGTGTGGCCGTGGAACGAAACGTTCCCTGAAGGCTAGTTGACACGTATTGCACTTTTTTAAAATTGTTTGAACTGTACATGCATTAAGTGTGAATGGTTGTTTGTTTCTATGTGCCCTGCGATTGGCTGGCAACCGGTTCAGGGTGTACCCCGCCTCTCGCCCAGAGATAGCTGGAATAGGCTCCAGCAGCCCGCAACTCTCGTGAGGATAAGGGGTAAAACAAAATGGATGGATGTACATACATTAACTGATTTACAAACAGAACAAAAAGTTAACTTCCCTATAATAAAACATTCCAAAAATTGGACATAATTCCTTAGTCTCACTCAAATGAGCTAAAATCTTAAGATGTGTAAAAACAAAATTTGATTGAGACACATATGCATTATTTTTTACAATTTAAAATTGTTCCCAGGTGTCTTAATCGATCATTTATTTTTGTTTGTGAAGATTTGTAAAATTGGTGATAACATCTACATCTGTTTGAATATCCATCCATCCATTTTCTGAGCCGCTTCTCCTCACTAGGGTCGCGGGCGTGCTGGAGCCTATCCCAGCTGTCATCGGGCAGGAGGCGGGGTACACCCTCAACTGGTTGCCAGCCAATCGCAGGGCACATAGGAACAAACAACCATTCGCACTCACAGTCATGCCTACGGGCAATTTAGAGTCTCCAATTCATGCATGTTTTTGGGATGTGGGAGGAAACCGGAGTACCCGGAGAAAACCCACGCAGGCACGGGGAGAACATGCAAACTCCACACAGGCGGGGCCGGGGATTGAACCCGGGTCCTCAGAACTGTGAGGCTGACGCTCTAACCAGTCGGCCACCGTGCCGCCTGTTTGAATATGTTGTTGGAATTTTGATAAATTAGTTATTTTTCTGCATGAAACCTATTTAATTTTGTTTTCCTAGAACATATACTCAGATATTTATAAAACACACATTAAATAAACAGAATGTTTAAGGCAGAGGAATGAGAGCCTTGCTGGAACTTAGTCACTTTTTTGGAAAGACCCAGTAAAGGGGGGGGCGGGGGGGGGGGGGGAGTGCCAGACTCGAGCGGGATTTTGAACAGCTTTATGGACTGCACTGTCAAAGTGGAAGAAGAGCAAGGAATTATAACACCACACACAAAGAGGTCCTTGATTATTTGCAAGCACTGCATATTCCCACCATGCAGAAACCGCTGCTTAAACCCATTTGACCGAGTTGTGCAAACGTTACCTGGCTGTCCCAGTGGCAAGCACACCGAGGGAGAGGGTTTCTTTTCTCTGGCATGACAGCCCACGTTGACGCTGTTGTGTTTTAACGTGTATGTTCTGCGTAAATTTGGTGTACCAGCTGTCCATTAACTATGAATTTAGATTATTGCAAATCATACCTTCCTCAGATAATTTTTTTTACTATAGTAAAGTATCAATGACATCATCAGCGACTACTCGACGTCAACTTGACCTATATGCTTAAATCTGAAGATCTGCAATCCCGTATATTAAAAACGAAGACTGTATGATGGAAGTGGCAATGTGGTAATGTGACGAGAGATTATTGTGTGCCCGTCATTGACCGGCTAATGGTTAGCATAAATAGTTTAGCAAGGGAAACTTATATCCATTTATTGTATTCATCATAGGGTTTTTTGGAGCCGTGCTTTTTATATTTTTCCCACTCGACTGTGCTACACAGAAAAAAATAAATAAATCTTAGTTTGGATACACAGCTCTTGTCATGAATTCAATCTTTTTTTTTAAACATATATTTTAGAAAATACTACAAGTTTTTAGGTAACTTATTTAACTTTTTCTTTCCTGAGCGTGTTTAACGCTAGTCGTTCCTTCGTGGGGGCACCAGGCAATGTGCCAGGACCTACTTGACCTTATTCTCACAGATGAGAACATGCCCATGATACGATGATGCCAGACACTTGGCACCAAGTCAAACATCTGACGCACACTTTCATCCCTTTAGTGGATTTGTCAAGAACTTTTCAATGTCACACGCTCAAACTTTGTATTCTCGTCACCACAATTAAACGCTATCGCTTGACACTTTGAACTATCTGTGCATGCATGCTGACCTCTAGTGGATCCTGGTTGAGGTTGCAATTTGTGAGAAGCAGCACTGTGAGATCATGTTTTTCTGCACTCTATTCACCTCACCTGTGTGCAGTCCTCCCTCCTGTGTTATTTTGTAATTCTCTTTCCTCTCTACATTGCGCTGGGCCTGACTTTCTTCTCTTGGGCCGAATTTATCATTCTCTTTCTTCTCTCCATCTAATGCAGCACCTGCTGGCTCACAGTCCAGAATGGGGGGAAAATAAATAAATAAATAAAGTTTCCCAGTCTGATTCAGGACATGAATAAAACATTGCTTATTTCAAATCCTGCGTACGACACTGTCTCCAGCTGCCTTATTTGTCTGGGGGTGTCTGTCTTATCCACAGCAAGTATGTTTTCTTCCACCATCTTGTGTACGTGTGCGTGCGTGTGCGTGTGTGTGTGAGGTTGTAGGGCTTGGTCATTGTGTTTATTGATGTATAGTGTTCTTGAGACGGCTTGAGTAGTTATTTGAAGTTAAGGAGTAAGGATGCTCATAATAATCAAGTAATTGACCATCAAGAACTCTGCCTATTGTGTGTAGTTGATTGTTGACTAATGACGTCATCATGATTAACAATTGAGGCAAAATTTTGGAGCGCACTACTTGACTGCAAAAGGCTTTGTTTATTCAGTTTGGTGTCTAAAGAAGTAAACATGATTGGCATTTGTTGTGCTAACTACAATAATGTCTTGGAAACGGGAGTTTAGAAAATTCCCCGAGAGCTTTCCCCAGTAACAAATACTTGTAAAAATAACACAATCGATTGTTGACCAAGTACATTTTCGTCAAATTGGAATCCTTAATAGTAATAATACTGCATCTGACTGGATGTTGTATATAAATGAGTGGCACTAATTCAGACAAAATCTTTGAATATATCTGGTGAATGAAAAGTAACTCCCCATTTTAATACTTAGGTTATTTACATATTGTAATATTTGTCTCAATTATTTGTTTGTTCTGCAAATTGTGAATGCTGCTTATTCTATGAAGTGTATTGCATTACTTCGACAAGTCAGTGACAAATCTATCAATAATATTATTCTCTTATCTTGTCCACTAGATGTCCCTAGCTTTGCTCTATCTACTTGAAATATCTTTTTAAAAAGCGACAGCCTTTCTTTTTTTCTGCTCCACGTCTTCTTCACCATTCTACATCTGTATTGATTGTGTGTGTGGCTGCAGAGGAGGAGGACATGTTTGGCCAGACATCTGGCTCATCGATCTGAAATTCTGTACGTTCATGCGAGCCCTCCCATGACTCATCAGCATCGGAAGACATTAGGCGTCGTGGCTAAGGATTGCGTGTCATCTCAGGAGTGAATACAATTTGGCGCTTATAGATCCCAATAGTCACATCACCTCATTTGCTCATACAGGATTTGAAGCAAATAATCACACAGCTAGCAGCCTTGTGTTGTTTGGCTCTTTACGGGATGTACATGCAAGATCAAATATGTTTTTTACGTCTGAAAACTGATAAAAAAAATTCTATTTGAGAACTGAAGTCAAATGTTTGATCTTAAAATCAATTATATTTCAAATAATTCCAAATTCGCCATCATAAAACATTTATTAACTGATAAAGGCATCATTTCAAAGGGAACATATGATGAAAAAGGGTCTTTTTATTGTTTTTCTACAAATAGTTGGGTTTCTGCAGTGCCTGTCCACCCATCAGTGTGAAATTAAACAACCAAGTAATTTATTTGTATCTATCTATTTCTCAAAAGTTTGTAACAGTGGGGCTAATTAATCTAATAATTACCCTCTCACTGAGCTTCTCAACTAATGACTTGACAGCTAGGCTGTCTGAGGTTCCCGAACAAACAAGCCACTTTCAACCATTTCAAAGCCAAAAGGTGAGCAGATTTAGGCTTTGCCTTATCTAACAGTTTTACTAGTAGTGATGAGAAGTTAGGCTCTTTTTCTTTAGTCTCTTTATTATTTCACATACTCCTACAAATATAAACCGTGAAATGCAAACTTGAAGTACCATCAAAAAGGTGAAATACTGTATGTTTGTGGATTGTTGAACTAATGATGGAGGCGCAACAGTTGCAGGAGACACTCGCACATTCATGAACAGCATGTTCCCTTGCTTGTCTTTTCTCCTCTAACTGAAGTAATGGGTGAACAGCCCGTATATACGTAGTGCAGGCTGTTCCTTCAGCCTGCCTGATATGAATTTTTAATTTTGCAAAGTTGGCACTCTACCCTCTGTCTATCTGTTAACTTTGAAATGCGTTGCCTTTGTTTTTTTTGTAAGCTCAGGTTCCCAGGTGTTATTAAGACACCTGGGAACTGTTTTAACTTGTGGGGAATGCATAATACATACCCTTTAAGTCTGAGAACTGAGAATCATTTTCTCATTGAGACCTGAAGTCATCTGGTTGATTAATATCCCATAGAGATTCATTATATTTAGTCTAAACGGTCACTATCATCAAACATATGTAGTATGTACAGTATTCAATATTTTAACATGATTCATTATGATTCATTTTATTGTTAATACAATAAAGACATCAATGTACTCTTTAAAAATCTTTTTCTTTTCTCCTACTGTGTCCATGTTTCCTTGCACCGATTTTTTTTTCTTTCTTCCCTTTGTTGACAGCGAGGTTGGTCCATTTCAAGCGGACTATTGGGCAGCATGCCTCATTGCAGTTAAGTTTGTCAGCAACAGCGTCACCGAGGATAATGCGGGTGACCCTAATGTCGCACACAAACACACACACACACACACACACACAGAAGGTGACAGGAAAGCTAATCCGAAGTGACGTCGCTACTGTTGCATGTGGCGTGAAGGCAAACAAACACTCGCAGACCCAAGCAATTTCTCTTTACTCTCGTGGCACTAATGCATCCTGGCTGCATAGAAGCCGAGCTCCGACTGCACGCTCCGCTGATGTAAACACCGACATATTGAAGTAGGCACTCACAATAGACCTGCGGGGAGAAACAATGCAGAACCTGAAGTGGACTTTTAAAAAAAATAAAATAATAATAATCTTTGCCCACTCATTTATTGAAGAGTTGACATTTTTGGAGTGTGCAACGGAAGGTCAGGAGGAGCGAGCTGCTTGTTGAAGGACAGAGTAATGAGAAGAAAGACACAAATGGGGCATAACAGTGAGGAGGAAAAAAAATGTATTCTTATTAGTCGCCGGCAGCTCTTCAATCCCGCTGGATTTTTCACCTCATTCCAGGCGGCACGGCTGAAACAATTGGACCTGCAGATGTGTACTCTGTTCATTTTGTCGTTTACTCTCCCTCTTGAGCCACTTGTTTCATTAAGTGTACAAAAACACACATTATGCTGTCAGGGTCAAGGATGGCAAGTCACATTTAAAGTACAACTTGTATTGTCAGAGAAAGAAAGGAGAGAGAGAAAAACAGTAGTATTCGCTCTTCTTGTATTATTGATGTCGCTATACAGTACATGAGGATAGAGATCACCACTTGGAGGTCAGAATCGCAATGTGATATTATCACGATACTTTTCCAACAATACCAAGAGTAAGACTATATGGCAGTTGTGTGATAATCGATATATCCATCCATCCATCCATTTCCTATAGTGCTAAACAAGTGAGCTAAAGTCTCATGAGACTTGTGGAGACGTCACTCGATTTGCTGAGGTCTCGCCAGATATGCGGAAGTCGTGTAACATCACACACGGAAACCCTTTGCACAGATGATAGTTTTTACATTCACTATTAAAATCACAACTTCTTTTTACACTTGCATGCCAGGTAAGAAAGGAAATAGGAAATGTTATTTAAAATATTGCCTGTGATGTTTAAAAAGGTTTTAGGATAATTAATTTCAGCCTGGAACATATTAGGTCAACCTTTGGGGTTCCATTGTACAATTGTATTTCAACCACCACTAGAACTGATTAATTGTATTTTCTGCTAACTGTATTTTCATTGACTAAATCTTGACCAAGTAAATGCCGTCAAATGACCATTCTTATTAGTAATATTTTAACGCCCTAAAAATGAGTGAATGCCAATTAAACTACCAGACAAAATCAATTAGTCCCGAAATGAATGAAACTCAAAAGTCAAGGTGTCACTGTATTATGTTTTCACAAGATAAAACAGTTCCCTGTTGTCTTAGTAACATGTCTGTTAGCATTCTTCAGTCCAAATCCAACAAGGATCAAGCATTACAGAACGTTTTTCAGCCGTCTTTGTAGGGGCTATCCCGTCATACGCAAATGAGCCGCTGTTCACCCTGGCCCCTCTACTGCGAGGTGTACCAATGTGAGTACGACTTTGCATTGTCATGACGACCAGACTCGCATTCTCAGTACTCTTTTTGGGTAAAGTGTTTTGCTATGTTGATCGTTAAAGATGATCGTTGGTTGTCATGTGGGTGACTGAGCAACTGAGAAGTGTTGCTTCTGTTCAGCGATAGTTACTAATTTTATTTTGGTGGCCGTGTACATCTTGTTTCAGGCCCATTCCTGTCAATGCGATAGGACTCTCAGATGAGCAGCTTTATGACTCAACTATAATTTGGATATTCTGTGATTAGAATTGTGAATTTGTGTCCATGTGTTCGGCAAAAAGAAGCACTGAGTGAAGATGACTGATTTTGGTGCAGGAAACGTGGGTTCAGTTCCCACTCAGTGTTGTCAATAATTGTCCTTCGCTGTATGTGCCAAAGTGTTTTTGATTGCCTATAATAATAGTTGAAAGTTCAAACTGTAAATATACCACAAATTGTGATCCCAAAAACACTAATATAATTTTCAACTCATCTCATAAACTTACACTTAAAAATGAATGGATTACAGATAGTTAGAATTTTTTTTTTTAAAAATGCACTGGAAGTGTACGCGTACATGTACATGCGGTCAAGGTTCCCCGTAGCTTCTGCTAACAACCCAGGCTAAATTTAGCTCCTCCCTGAGATACAAAGCGTCTCTCAGTTGCAATGTATCGCTTCAAAATACTTTCTTGTTACTGTATTACTTTTCTATTTAGACAGGGTTTTGATGGTATGTAGTAGGTGTTTCAGAAAGAGCACAAAAATGTGAATAGGTGAGTTTTTCAGTGCACAGCTGGGGATAACTGTAGTAGGTCACTCAGAGTAGATATGGCCGTCAAATCTTAACTCTGTACCCCCCAAACTATAACCAGTATGTTGTTTATCCCTCTCTCCTCATTTTCTATTCACCTCCTCCTCATCCTCTCCTCTTCTCCTCATCCACCGCCTCTCACTCAACCCCTCGACCCCCCCGCACATCACTGGCTTCCTGACGAGCGCTGCCAAAGGAACTATCAGCACTGCTCATTCCTTTATCCCAATTTCAGTCGTCAAGACCAAGAGGAACTTCAACTTGTCGCTTGCATCCAGTCGGTGTGTCTACTTGTCGTTTGGACACTTTGCCGATGCAATAACGAGGATCGTCAGTTGTTTTAAAGGCGGTAAAGGTGAAAAAGTTCCACTTGAAGAGGACCGCCGTCTTGTGGGTGTCGTCGGCCAGGTGTTGTGTTTCTGGCCGAAGTGGGCCTGGAGCGTCTGTGCAGCGTTGTGCAATGAGCCACGGTGCTCCTACAAGATGTTGACTCTGGATGGCTTAGAGGTGATCGCTGTACTGGTGGTCATGGGTCTCTTCATCAAAGTTCTGGAGCAGTTTGGGATGTTTGAGCCTGTCGGCAGGGAAGGTAAACACCTTTTATCTCCCGTTATTACAATACATGCAATTTGTGAGGTTAATGTGCACATGAGCTTTGAATTGCAGTGTCCCCCATCTTGTCTCTGTGGTCCCCGGGCGGGTTGCCGTTCTCGTCTGAGGGTTTGGGTTACCGGCGCAACCGCGGGACGTGCGCCATCCTTTCTCTCCATCCCCACCTACCTCCCCTGTAACGTGAGCCTCGTGCGAGGCCTCTCTCCGGCACCGGGGTGCGTGCTCTCACCCTTTAATCGATAACACTATGAACAGAGTGGGCCTGAGTGCTGTTTGAAGGCGCTCTTGTCAGCCCATTCTCTTTCAGCGGGACCCATGCCGGAGAAACAATAGCTCAAGTGAGTTAACAAAAAGCGCCACAACATTGGAAACCCGGTTGTTATACCAGTTATACCAAGAGGGAGTGAAAATGGAAGAAAATATGGAGTTAGTCTTCTAGCTTCCATTTTTATTGTGATACTTTCCAAAAATGAATTTTTATTGATTTATTTATTTTTTGTATGCACAATTTCTTTTGGTTCTATCCATCCAGGAGAACATTGTTGACGTTAGAGGTCAGTGTTGTTCTTAGTGCATCCCACAGCTATTTGATGGGCTTCTTCCACACCACCATCATCAGAGCATGCCTTTCGGGAACTTGCTTTGTGCACTTGGAAACAGAAAAGGTCTTTCCCAAATTTACCACAAAGTCGCATTAACTTGACAGACAAATTGATTGATATGTGGTCCTATACCTACTTTAGTTAGATATATTACACACAAAAAACTAATTAAAATTTTGCTGAATATGAATACATTTTTAAAGTATGAATAATTAATTTAATGATATATTGTGTTTACTCTGTAAAAAGATGTATTACATTAAAAGTCCAATGCTTACCCTGTCTCTCGCTCAAAGTCAGCTGGGATTGGCTCCAGCTGACCTGCGACCCTACCCAGGATAAGCGGTACAGAAAATGGATGGATAGATATTAACTATATTGAAAATATACATAGTGTGTCTTGCACTTTAGGAAAGAATTACCAATTTAAAAATTATATAAAAACAAATACCTTTTAAATATGAATAAAATATAAACGTGGCCTACATTTAAAAGATATATAGTGTATCTTGTGGTTGAGAAGGCCTGCATGCGGTTTAAAGGCTATTGTCATTCTCCTGGATGCTGGATGAGGACAGTTATGAAGGTCTGCCAACTGTCCTTGTACCCTTTTTCTGAACAGCACACACACACACACACACGCACACACACACACCACACCAATACACAAGAAGCATTTATTTTATTTTTTTTGACTATTTATTAAGAAAAATAGCCTCATGTGCACCAAGCCCCAAGTGAATACTCAAACTAATGGGTTTTCTCATGAATGGAGGAGATGACTTCATTAGACTTTCAGCTGAATTGTGAGCTGACTCACAGTGACTACTCTCAAATCTCACACAATACATTCATTCATGATGCTTGATGTACTCTTGTGAAAAGTCATTTAAATTATACTCTATTGCCAATAATTGCTTGACGTAATTGCATAACGTTGATCACATGAATCTGCCTTCGCTGCCTTGAAATAGAAATAGGTTATTTAATTATGTGTGAGATTTTCAGTATAATAGAGGAAGGGTGACTTATGGTTGTATGTCCATATCCATATCTCTTTCCTGACTGACAGTAGTTGTCTACTTTACATGCTGTTTTGGAAGGCAGCACTTTTACCGTTAACGTGACAGTTCAAGTAAAGAAACTGTTACATGAGTGCAATATTCTCAAGCCCATTCTACAAGCTGCAGCAAACAAACTTTGATTCCTCCCATTAATGGGAAATTCAAATGTATTCTTATTGTCGTTTTATATTGATCAGGATCGAGAGAATGTGTGCCTGCATTGGTTGTGGCCAAGACATTTTGCTTCATTTACTTCAAAATCAACAAATTTTCCAAATCCTTCAATTATTAATGATTGATTAACTGATCAATCAATTATACCCACCTCCAGTAATAATATTGTTATATAGTATATTAATTATGTCAGTAAAACATCCTTAACTCAGCACCTTTAACTTTAATGACAAATTGCAGGCGCACGATTCTCAGGCAAGTCACATACCACAATATCCTCACTTTTTTTTTTTTTTTTTAAACATTAAGTGCCACACAGCTGCAAGAAGAAGTGAAGCACTAATGTAATGTTGATGAGGTACAGTAAGAATTGCTTAAGTCTCCTGCAGTAGGCTGGAATCTTACACAATGATCATTCAGCCTAGTTTATGTGCACCGTTAAAATCACATTTTTGCCGAAAATGGTTAGTTTTAGTTTCTGATGTGTATGGTCTTTGTAGGGGTGGGGTTCCACTCACTGCACTGTATATTGAATAATATGATACTCGTTCTTTTGGCCATATATGAGCAGTGAGTAGGTCTCAGGAGGCAAATTGGCATCTCACCTTTAGTCCACTAGTTCAAATCTTGGAATTGAATCGGCAACTTTCCCAGCCAAATGCCAAGTCCTAATCTACTTTTGCCCCAATGCTACAAGGTAGAAGAAAAAGATACTCAATACTGCATATATAAGATCAAGATGCTCTCAAATAGGGTTGGGCATCGAGAATCTAGAACCGATTGGAAGTTAGTCAATGGCCATCTGTATTAGACTTTACACCGATCTGATAGGCTTGATCGGTATCGGCCGATAATTAGCATTTTATGCTGATCGGCTTTGTCATAATTAGGGTTGAGCATCGAAAATTGAGAACCTATTGGAACCGGGACTAATGAGCGGGTCGCCACTTGAGCGCTCAAATGTAAAAATTTCGGTTCCCAATTTCGATACCTAGTGGCGAAAAGCAACGAAGAACGGCATGAATCAATGAAGAAGAACGTGCACGATGACATCCTTTTGCCCAACGGTGGTGGCGGCGAACAAAAGTGTGCCTTAACTTTGTTAAAATGAATGACCAGTTGCCTCAGTGCAACACTTGGAATAATATTATATTGTGCAAAGGAGGCTTTCACGATGTGTACCGTCTGACGCACACCGATCCTCAGCCTACACCGCGCGAAGCTTCAGTCAAGTAAACTCTCAGTCAACTGGGTGAGTGAAACAATGAAATACATATATGCCAACATTGAGACAGCTAACAAGGTAAACGGTTGCTTGCACTTTTGCACTGATGGGTTTTAGCATTTATTTTAGTCTTCAAACCAACGTAAGCACTGATGACAAAAAAAAATAAAAAATTACCGTAGCAACTTTACATCACAATGAATTGGGACAAAATTCACAAAAAGGTTGTCTCACAGTATCACAAACACGAACCTTGTGCCTCATCGGTGGGTAGGGAAAGGAATCAGCGTTTAATAGCATTTGGTTGCATCCATTAAATAAAAAATCACCGGGGCCGTATGAAGTCACTTTTTGTGCCAAAATGCTGAGTTCTGGTGCATACCCTATAAAATAAAACACTACAAGCTTAAAGCAAGCATACAAACCATTTGACATGATGAAACAGAATACAGGGGCTGCTATATAGCATTGTTAAAATGGTTATTTTAACAATGCTATATAGCTGCTTAATTACTGAATATTAAGTCAATTGGGTTAGTTCCACACACATTCCCTTTTAGTTCATAGATTTGATATTGATACTGGTATAAAAAAAATACCTCGTGTCAAATGTTCATTTTAGTCTATGCTGCGGGCTGCTAAGAAAATGGATGTTCATAATTTGGACACCCTTTATTCAAACCATGCAAACTTTTTTGACCCAGTATCCTAAAAGAATCGAGAATCGTTTGGAACCGGAACCGGAATCGCTCAAATTCAAACGATACCCAACCCTATTCTCTAGTCTGGAAGTTTATTTACTGTACCTGTATATTGCCATTAGAAGGCTCATGGCTGCAATGTTCATTTTTATGAGCTGGAAATGGAGGTTGTGGCATTATGCGTTAGCAAGAAGTTTGCAATATAATCTTTGTCTTTAAATAACAATCATTAGACTTGAAAAACTGCATTCTTTAAAGATTGCACAATCCCCTCTCCTCTGGGGTAATTAATGACTTTGATCCACAGTCTCTGAATTGCAATAAATAAGGAATTTTTAAAATGTGAATGGATTATTATTAGTCAGTGTGTATTCACTGATGGTGAAGCGGTTTAATTACCTGACTTACAGTACGTGGAGACAGTGAATGTGCGTTCAGTTTGTGACTGCTTGTCTGTCTCTATAGGTGCCCAGTGATTGACTGGCGACCAGTCCGGATTGTAGTTCGCCTTTTGCCCGAAGTCAGGTGGTATATAATCCAGCTCCATACAACACTTAACAGGGTACACAGTATAGTAAATGAATGACTAGTCAGTTGGTAGCAAAATAGACAGTAGTGCCTTGTTCAATAGTAGGGCCCATATTCTATAAAGTTGTTTGTGCATGTAAAAGATAAATATCATCATTTTAGGTGCTGTTTTTGATAAGTATTTATTCTATTGTGGAATTTGAAGAATTAAGAGTTTGAAGAGTTGAATTTTGTTCTCAGACAAACTCACTGGGAGTTGTCATACCTTGGGGCAGTAGAAGGTCAACCTGTTATTTCTATAAATAAATTCGAAAACTGCTTCATCTTAGAAGTTGGAGACGGGAGCGGCGTGAGTTACCTTAATACTAAATCAAATGTTTTACATATAGAAAGGTAAACTGAAGGTAGCAAAAATAGATTGGATTTACATAAGTGGAGCACCTCCATGTGAGAATACAAAAAAAAAAGAAGTATACTTTTCCAAAACTGTGTGGCACAGTAGAGGAGTGGTTAGCTCATCTGCCTCACAGTACTGAGGTTCAGGGTGTGGATCTCAGCTCCGGCCTTTCAGTTTGATGTTTGCATGTTCTCCCCACTTCCACTCACATTCCAAAAAGATGCATGTTAGGGTAATTGAAGACTATCCAAAAGACTATATGTGCCCTGTGATTGGCTGGCGACCAATCCAGGGTGTACCTGGCATCTCACCAACCAGTCAACTACCCCTGTCCCGTTTTTATAAAAAAAAAAAACATGTTTTGGACAATAAACCTATTTAAAAATAAACTGATTTTGTATCATTTAAACACTTATTATACACACGTTAGTATGTAGAGCAGTGTGTGTGGGATTTGCCAAAATCACATACATCCAATGGAAGGAAAATGGTATAACATGAAGGGACCATTGTACTGGTATGTGTGCAAATGTTTAGCCACTTATAAGACTTCAGAGTTTCATTATTCTGCTACATTTCCATGATGACTAAGTCATTCGGTTGAGGACACCAAAGGCACTTTATAGTGATATTGACCCAAATGGCAAATATAGTAGAACTTTTGGGACCTTTTCAACCCAATCAAAATTTAGTGGGATGATGATAAGCCTAAAATCCCTGTTAAAAATAGGTGTCCCCATCAGTACTGTCCCAGCCGTCTTCCCCAGCAACCACCAAAAACGTGCATATGTAAGAGTTCTAAATTTGGCACTTTAGAAAACAAATCTAGATTTTTGGAACCTTTAAATCAAATCAAAATTCTTTGGGAGGATTATAAGACAAAAAAAAAAGAAGCTTCCATTGAACAGTTGTCCCCAGCAACCACCACGTTGTGTGTGTGTGTGTGTGTGTATGTGTGTGTGTGTGTGTGTGTGTGTGTGCGTGTGAGCGTGAGCATGAAAAAACCATTGATGTCTCGGTGGTACACAATCAGACTCAGTAAATCACTTTTCCATTTTAAGAGGGTTTTTTTCACCATTGTGTGTGTATGTGTGTGTGTTGTGAGAGAGAGAGAATGAGACAGGAAGAGAGATAAGTGCAGGTAAATTGCTTGGCAGGGCAAATACACAAACACTCATGCGTCCATCGACTTAGATTGTAATTGCCCTTCAAAAGCAAACGTCTACAAAAGTGAATGTGCGTGTGTGTTTGTTTGTGTGGGTCCTGTCTTGATGAGACTGGAGGATGAAAAATCTGACAAATACAAATCCTCTATCCAGGAATTAACTGTATGATGCACCACCCCAGTAGTTTGGACTACAAGTCTCTTGGTGGTGGCAAACATTCTTAATAAAAGTAGTCCAGATGTGTGGAGGAAGGTTGTCCTGGGTGTCCTTGTCTCAGGCTCTGGCCATCTGACAGAGGACATTCAATACAATAGTCTCTCTATCCTTATCCGTCTTTTTGCATCTGTTTTTTCTATGACTGTTCTCAATTTTGATTTGTGTGTGTGTGTGTGCGCGTTTTTGTGTGTTTTCAAACAATGTTTTCACCCATTGGAGGACTATTCAGCCAATCGTACCCATTGAAGTGGTCCCAATTTTCGCATTTCTCCTCTCTTTCGCTCTCCCAATCAGAGACCTGATTCTCAGATGTCCTTGAAAGATTATCCTGAGCAATTATCATTAGGTGTACGGTGTATTTTAAGAGTGATTACACTGGGTTACAAAGAAAAACAAACAAACAAACAAAACATTTTCTGAGTTATCTATGTTTTTTTTTTTTTTTAAATTGATTTAGGACAATTTTGCATAGCTGCATCAGAAAATCATATCCATTTCTCTTGTTCAGGTCAGGTTTTTATGTCAAATTGTTAACAGTTTATTAATCAAATGTTACAAACTTTGCTCACTATAAATTGAATAGTAGAGATTGATAAAAGTAAGTACAGTACCTTTAAATTGAATGTTACATCATCTTTGTTTCAATTTAAAGACGTGAACCTCCGTTTATTTGAACCTCTAAAGTGAAAATACATGTATATGTAAACAAAAACACATGGCCATAGTTCAAAAAGTGGACCGGATTGAGCAAAACCAATGTGATATTTGAAATCAGCACATCAAAATTGTCCTAAATCAGCTAAAAAATATATCGTAGACAATAAATTTGTTGTTGACCAGTGTTATTCTTTTCTGGTCTGCACAGAAAATGTTCAGATGCAACAATTGTAAATATTAAGCCTGTTCGATCTGTACGCTCGCAAGTCATTATGTGTGTGGTCAACGCCAAGTTCGTCTGATACACTAATTCTGCGATTATGACGTGAAGCAAAGCGGTACCCAATCAGGATGTGACCTGCGGTACCCAATCAGGATGCGACCTGAAGTTCGCACTGTTGCAGGGAGCAATTAGTTGTACCCTTGCTACTACGACAATAGACAACTGGTTTGAGAGAGGAGACTTGCGATTGTCAGTGGTCATCTGTTAGTAGACCACACACTACAAGAACAGTAAGCACACACGTCAACTTTTTCCTCGTCAGTGTGGAAGTAATGGAAATTAAAGTTCATCACAAGGGTTGAACATTCACCATCATCAAATTAATAATGTTTTTATGTGTCAGTGTGTCATTTTACCATATACTGTACCTTTCCATCATGTGCACAAAACAGTTTACAGTTTTATTTGGATGCTGTTCAAATTCATGGCAGTTTATGGCAATACAGTACTTGACATATCAACATCACTTTTTTTAGTGTTGATGAAGTTTTTTACCCTTATAGATTCAATGTAATTAAAAACAAACAAACAAAAATAACTATTCAACAGTTGTATTTGAGTTTACATCATTTTGGGAACCAGATTATTTTGATGTTATGTTGATTTGATTTTTATGGTAAACGACATTAAAATGAAGAAAGAAATTGAATAAACAAAGGTGGTTCAATATTTTTTTCCCCATGACTGTATATATCATATTGTCTTACCTCATATTGTATTTGAGGATCCCCAGTGAGATACATCATAGCTGTCTACAACTTTCTAGTTGTAGGTCTCCCAGGAAGTGAATGTATTGTTAGGCTGTAGCTTTGCACAAGTCATTGTGCAGTGTACCACTCTTTAGAAAATACATTATTGGGTTTAACCAGAGGTGAGTAGTAACGCACTACATTTACTCCAGAACATTTGGGATAAATTGTGCCTGTGAGAATAGTTTGAATTAACTGTACGTTTTTCTTTTACTTGAGTAATTATATGAAGAAAAATCGATACTTTTACTCCGTTACAATGATCGACATGTCGCTCGCTACTTTTATTTAGTTAGTGCGTGCGCGATCTATTTTTAGGCATAGGGCGCCGTTGCGCGATCGCTAGTGTCATTTGACTCCAATTCACCAATCAGACGGCACAAGGCAGCCACATGACCGTACACAAGCCCTTCGTGGGCCAATTAAAGTGACTCATTTTGAGGAAAGAAAAAACAGCCGTATGAGTGTTTACTTTACAGATTACGAAAAACAACAGCGTTGTCATGCAGCTCTTAAATTGTAAGCTTGAATATTTCAGCCCACTTCTTGAGAAAACACCTTGCAGTAACTTGCAGATGTTTCTTTCTTTCTCTCTCTCGCTAATCTTTCTCTCTCTCTCTCTTGCTCGCTCGCTATCTCACGCACGCACACACACACACACAAACACACACACACATTTTTAAGTCTGGTCAGCAAACCGCTTCTTTATGAAGTAATTTAAGTGAATAAAGCAAATAATGTGTTTGTAGGGTCCAATGCATGTGTTGTTGGTTTTTGGGCATTGAAATTGAAATTGAAATAGTGGCAGGTGTGTGTGGATTCCCATCCATTTTCTGTACTGCTTTTCGTCACTAGGATCACGGGCGTGCTGGAACCTATCCAAGCAATCTTCGGGCGAGAGGCAGGGTACACCCTGAACTGGTCACCAGCCAATCGCAGGGCACATAGAAACAAACAAACATTGTCACTCACATTCACACCTAGGGGCAATTTAGAGTCTTCAATTAACCTACCACGTGTGTTTTTGGGATGTGGGAGGAAATCGGAGTACCCGGAGAAAACCCACACAGGCACAGGGAGAACATGCAAACTCCACACAGGCGGGGCTGGGATTTGAACCCCAGTCTGCACAACTGTGAGGCAGATGTGCTAAGCAGTCATCCACCATGCCGCTTCCCATATATTATAATTTTTTATTTTTATTTTACCCATTTATTAGAATTTTTTAATTTTTATTTAACGTTCATGGTCTTTTTTTTGTCTTTTTTTTTTTTTTTAACTCAGAAGTTACTCACGAGTTACTTGAGTAGGTTTTTGACTTGAGTACTTTCTCTAACTCAATTAAATATTTGGAGGGCTACTTTTTACTTGAGTCCTATTGTTCTAACTGTAGTAAGCAGTACTCGTACTTGAGTAGAATATTTGGCTACTCTACCCACCTCTGATTCTGACACATTGTGTGGATCCGCTTTGCACTTTATGGCCTGATGTACAAATACAACTTGAGGGTTAAGCAATTTGTGGTTGTGGGTTAGGATCTCAAAGAAATGATTGTAAGCCAATGCGCTGAATTGATGAAAACACTATTGTGAATGCTGGTGTGTAACGGGAAACTATTTGCATGGCAATAGCACAAAAAGAACGGAGGCTTTTCCACCTCTCTTGCTCAGTCTGCATGAAGATGATAACATTGCATATCCACTAACGTATGGATACACAATGAAGACATAGAAATGCATTTATTGCATTTGAAAGATTTGCATAACAGCTGAGGCACTTTCTGAAAGCATTTTCTCACATGCAAAAAGGGCAATGCAGTCAAAGCTACCAATCTTCTGGGATATTTAATAGATTGTGTGTGATTGTTGAAACAGTCCGCTTAGCAGTGCAAATAGCTGACCTTCATGCAAAATTCAGTACGGATACTCTGCATTGTCCTGAGAAATTACAACTTAAGAAGCATGTTTCATTACAAGTAACTGGTGAGACCCTTTCAAATAATGAATTAAAGAAAACTTCAAGGACAAAATAGTAGCTGCTACCTGTTCCAACTAGACAGGTATGATTTATCAATTCTTTTTTTCGTTAAGAGGTTTCTTGATTTTTATGTAAACAATTGTCCAAAATTTACAGAAATAAAGTTTGGTTACCTTGTAACTCATAAAGCAATGTAAGCATAATTAGATTTCACTACGTGGCAGCAGTCAATCCTCAATACAGAATGTTACGTTACCAAAGCTGGAAAACGGGATAGTTTACTTCCTGCTATGCTAACGAGCGTGAATACAGTTGATGACATGATCATTTGAAGCCGAACTTGCTAAAAAAAAAAAATCTTTATAGCTGGCGTCTTCGGACAAAACCTAAATACATGAAGATCATTTATTTATACAAATATGATATAATACATAGGTAAACATGAACAAAGCCTCAACATCGCATATTGTACATCTTTGGCAGCATCTTGTGTTTAAAAAATAAAATAAAATAAAAAAGTCAATATTTAAAGTCCCTATAGTTGCTTTGTAATGGCCCCTTTGCCATTCACCCAAACCGGGAAGAAGTGGATCTTTTTTTTTTTTTTAGACTTTCTAAAGCTGATCATCACAAGGTTTTGCCCTATAATTGTTTATTTTTCTCACTTTCTTCCACTAACGTTCGATTCTCCATCTCAGTCATCAGCGCCGTACTGACGAGCCTTGCTATGGGATTTACCCGCATAAAACATTCATGTGCTGGCAG
This sequence comes from Phyllopteryx taeniolatus, assembly GCF_024500385.1. Lineage (NCBI taxonomy): Eukaryota > Metazoa > Chordata > Actinopteri > Syngnathiformes > Syngnathidae > Phyllopteryx > Phyllopteryx taeniolatus. The sequence goes on from NC_084512.1 coordinate 16,636,976, forward strand.
TGGCTATTCTTCACCGTGTTTTACAGCAGCAACAATGGAAGGCTAAAGGTTGTTGTCATTAGGCCATCGATTTCATTGTTGCTATAATCGTCGCCCGTGGCTGGACCTTACTGAATGTGTTTCTTTTCTTCCTTCTGGCCGGTTAATAGCTTTGCTGCAAATTGTGTTTGGTTGAATCAAACCTTCCCGTTGGTTGTTGTGCTTCTTGTTTCAACATCTAACTGTGAAAAAACTGAAATTGAGTTACAGGCATGAAAGTTGTTTTTTCCCCCTTGTCCCCATAGTATAGATCTGCTGGGTATGTTTATCTGATTTGTCTCGTTGAAACAGGAGGGAGGCTGGTACTTGATTTGATTAAAATGTATTTAGTGGATGGCTGTGTGGTGACCAACTTTTCAACACTTGAAAATACAGGATGCGTTCAAAACGTTATCAGAATTTATGGTCAAAGTATGAAAACTTTAAAACTGTTTTGTATGCCCTGTCATATTTGAAAACATGAAAGTTATCATTTGTGTGTATCTATCTTGGAAACCGTTAATGGTTTGTGGTCTTTCATTACCCTCCCACTGTTGCGCTGGTCTCCTGACTTGAATATAAATGAATGAATGTGGGTGATCACATAAAGAGAAAAGAAGCGCTCAGGGCGAGGAGGACTGTTTAGCTCATTAAATGGCTTGCTTACATTGCACTGCCCTCTCCAGGTTTTTGACTACATTGCTGCCATATGGGTCAGTTCAGGGGGATGGGGGGGGGGGGGGGATCTCTTGTGGCATAATAATGGATTTCATTTCAAGACCTTTCAGATTACAAAAGGACATAGTATATAAAAGCAGACAATAAAAACAACAATTAAAAAAAATCAACAAGGCGAAGTAGAAAACCGACCAGACTAAATGAACAGCATAAATTGGACTAAATTAGTTTCATTAGTTTTTTTTAAAGCATGGCTGTCCTATTAAGATCGTATTTGCAAAGAGCCTTCATGAAACAACCCAATTGTTATATTTTAAAACTAAATGTTGTGTGTTTAAAACAATTTCAAATCTTAATCATTTTTTTTCATTTTTATTTTCTTACTAATGTTTTTCCCAAGTCAAAACTAACTAAATAAAATACCTCATGAGATTAATTGAGGAAACAACTCTTGGCAAATGTTTTAGTATGCGTAATGTTAAGGAGAGTTATGGCCTCACTGAACAGCTGTTGACATTTATTCAACACAATAAAAGCTTTGAATTCAACTAAAACAGGCCCAGATTTCATAATCCATCCATCCCTGCATTTTCTGTACCGCTTTATCCTCAGATTTCATAATGCGTAAGTAAAATTCTGAGTGAGTTGAAACAAGGTCATAATTATTTCCGTGTAAAGTGTTACCTTGACATATGAGTTGCCCGAGCTTGTAGCTCAATTTACGCGTATTTCAAATCCATGTTCCTAATACCAGTGAGTTGAAATGCTTTTATTCTGTTCCAGCCCCTCAAAAAACACCACAATATTTTTGCTGTGTGTTTTAAATATAGACTCTTGTGTATAAAAACATAAAACACAATAAAAGAGAATGTAAAAAAAATAAACAGGTGAGTAAAGTGTAATTACTGTATGTTGAAACAAGATGAGTCACAAGAACTGCAGTGTTGGATGTGTCCCTTTAAGGGGCGTGGCCTAGTGAGTGACTTTAGGAACATGGCTGTCTTTGTGTGAGTGTCTGTATGTGTTTTGGCTTACTGTAGTTCTTTGCTAAATGGGTTCCAGGCTGTTTTATTGATCATCAAGCAAGCACACAATTTCTTGAATAATGGATTTTTAAATTGTTTGTTGTATTGTTTGTTCTTGTGTGTGTGTGCGTGAGAGAGAGAGAGAGAGAGGGAAAGCCAGAGAGAGAGTTATTTATCCTGAGTTTATATTTACTATGTCAACGTTATGGCAAGTGCCCTGCGATTGGCTGGCAACCAGTTCAGGGTGTACCCCGCCTCCTGCCCGATGATAGCTGGGATAGGCTCCGGCACGCCCTAGTGGGGAGAAGCGGCTCAGAAAATGGATGGATGGATGGAACGTTATGGCAATACATGATGTATTTTAGTCATCTTGTGTTCCTGGGTCTTGACTCTTGAGGACTGCCTGCTTTAGAGACAAATAATCCTTTGTGAATTATAATTGAATTGATTCTACTTCCCTCATCCAAGCCATATGTACTTCATACCTTCATTATACAGTACATATCTCAACTTAAATAATTACTTCCTGAAGAGAAATCAATCAATCAATCAATGGTTGACAAAAAAAACTGTTCATGAGAGGTTTGTCGGCTGAACGATTTCCATCCCGCATCGTGCTACTGTATTAAAAATATCCTTAAAAGCTAATGATCTATGCAAATGACTCTTATCTAATTGGAAACACCAGACAATCATTTGTCAATGACCTCCTCGGTGTCTCCTTTGCGCGCTCACACATGCACACACACGTTTTCTCTGTGTTGGACGTTTTAATCAGTTTTGAGGCGAATAATTGCTCAGGTAGACGTCTAAATATGGAGGTGTTTCAATTATGTGCTGTGTCTGGCTTCAGGCCAAATTGTGCCTCAAAAAGACTAATCAAACGCGACATATTAACCCAACATTTTATCAGTGTGCGTGCGTGCATGCGTGTGTGTGTGTGTGTGTATTCGAGATGACAACAGATCAGAATGTCTCTTGGGGTGGCTTGCAGATGTGTTGTACCACATTTTAAAACAGGTCAGGCTAAAGTAAGATCCTGCAGTAAGAACTTCACACACTTTCACAAAGTCCTTCGAGGTCCAAGTCCAGTTCTTTTTTATGGAACAACTCTGTAGGAGCTTTTGTGTGGTCCCCTCCAACATCCATTTCTATTTCCTAGCTAGATGCCATAATGTTTTTGATCTGAATGAGACCAAGGCAATGTTATTGTTAGTGTTACTGTGGTACCTTGAAGTTCGGCTGCAATCCATTCGAACTTTGATTTGGACGACTTTAACAAAATTATATTACAGTATATAATATGTATGAAATCAGAGGCCACACTGTCACCATCAAAGAAAACCTTTGTCAACTGTACAGACAATGTTTTATGTAACATTTTAGCGTTCCTAAGGGACATAGTATAAGCAGAAGTTAACCTTTCCAATATTAAATCAATCCATCCATCCATTTTCTCTCCCGCTTCTCCTCATTAAGGCTGCAGGTGGGCTGCAGGCTATCACATCTGACTTCTGGTCGAGATGCGGGGTACACCCTGGACTAGTTGCCAGCCAATAGCAATAGTAAAACAAGCACTTTTTAAAACCGTCTCTTAACTTCAATGACAAATGCACTGGTGGTGTTGTGGTACAATGCTGCTGTCTTTCATGCTGATGATGCAGGTTCAGTTCCCACCCATTGCCTCAATACCCAGCCTTGGATGATCACAAGCCCTGATTAAAAATGGATGGGTTGTGTCAGTAAAGGTGTTAAAAAGTGTGCCAAGCAAATTATGTGTGACTCACTATGGTGACCCCTGATGGAACAAACCAAAAGTCGCAACAACATAAATGAGGAGTTGTAATGTCACGGATGTGCCTCATATTTCACTTTTTAACATTAACAGTCACACCAACATAAAATGAAATTTACCAGTGATGTACTGTAAAACCTTACTTAGTAAATTAATTAGTAAAACGCTTTTACATCAGTAACATACATAACCACAGATGTGTCACGTTTGAGCAAAGTCAATGAAAATAAATAGTAAGAAGCGTGTTTATTTGTAATATATTGATTTTTCCATTTCTGTCTCAATACATGACGAATACTCTCTGACGTTATGTGAGAAACAGTGGCAGACACACAAGCAGCCTTAATGTGTCGCTCGTCTTCCATCGCTGATTGAACTCTCCAACTACAAAAGGTGTCTGGCCTGTATATGTCATTGTATTCCGGAAAGCTATGTAGACTGTTTAATTAACTATGTTTGTAGGTGTATGCAAAATATATGTCAAGGAATGCAGTTTCATCAATCAACTGCCCTTTACTCATTACAGTACACACAGTCAAGATCCTGTCTAAACATGTCACACATTAAAAAGCGTAATAGGCCTGCATTACTGTTTGAACCGACAGTGACTGACAACTGTGGGCGACCATGCATGTCCCTATTTTACTGTTACAATCGCAAAATTATATCTCAGTATCGTTTTGGGTTGCAATGCAGTGCTTGCGTGTGATGACTTGCAGGTTGGTAAGTCTCACAGGGTTGCTTTTTCAGTGGGAGGCAAAGCAGCTTCAGGTCTCATTTCAACTCAGACACGCATAAATCCTGCCACCGGCAAATCAAACCCTCCTTTAGACTTGTTTATCCCTCAGCATCCCCTTCACCAATGCCTTTTTCTCTTTATTTCTTCCTGCCTGCTTTTAGACACTGTGAATGGGATGCACAATTGACATAAGCATGGTCTCCGTTAAGACAAAATTGAGCTTTTTAATGCATCCAAATATAATTTCTGTTTGCCTTTGAGGCATCAGTTTCCTGCTCTGTGGCATTATTGAACACTGATGAAGACAGCAAGGGGATTCACCTGCTATTATTGTTTACATCCATTTCTTGTTGAATGATGGCTCAATCTCACAACTTCACCCAATGCCAAATCTCACCCTAGTAGATCTTGTCTTTGAATGGAGTTCATGTTTTCTACCATTATCATCATCAGGAATTTGTAGTCTATCCCAGCTCACCGAGCGAGAGGAGAGGTAGAACCTGGACTGATTACCTGTAAACCACAGGTTGCATAGAAACAGACAACCATTCACACACTTTCACACCAATTGGCACTTTAAAGTCTTCAGTTACACTCACGTATATGTTTTTGGACTGCGAGAGGAACTCGGGGATACCCAAAGAGAACCCACACAAGCACAGGATTAACATACATTCCTTTCATCATAGAAAGGCTTGAGCTGAAGGCGTATTAGCAGGACAAGTTCAGCGAAAAACTGATGCAGGGATTGACACGGTAACTTTTCAAGTGAACATTCATCAATTAACTTTCAACAAGTTGCTAAGACCCAAAGATCTGTTTTATTTGCGGTTGATGTGGTCCTGATGTCCTCATCAAACTGTGAACTTTTCACCCGTGATTGATTGGACTGGTTCGCAGCTGAAGGCAGCACGGTGAATGAGTGGTTGCACATCTGCCAGAGTTCAGAAGTTCAGGTTTGAATCTTAGCATTCTTGTGTCAAGTTTGGTTGTTCTGCCCATCGGTGGCTTTTCTCTGGGTACTCCAACTTCTTCCCTTATTCCAAAAACATGCTTCTTCGGTTAATTGTAGACTTTAAATTGTCCATAGGTGTGAATCTGTGATAAAAAAAAAAAAAAAAAAAAAAAGATTTTGTCTGGCGATCAGTCGAGAGTGTACCCTGCCTCCAGCCAAAAGTGAGCTGAGAAAGGCTCCAGCTCACTGTGATACTAATGACAACAAGGGCTGTAAAAATTGGATGAATGGATGGTTCCCAGCAGTCAAAAGCTGCTGGGATGAGAATCAGTACCAGCAAATCTGTGGCCATGGTCCTTTTCCAGTAAAGTGTGGCTTGTGTCCTCCAAGTTAGGAGCAAAGGCCTGCCTCAGGTGGTGAAGTTAAAGTATTTCAGGGTTTTATTCACAATGGATGGATTAGTGCATCGCATTGTTGTGGTGTTGAGAGAGGGAAGCCAATGGCCAATTGACTGGTCAATCTACAGTACATTTCCACCCTCAGCTATACACTTACACACATTGTGGGTAGTGACTGAAAGGAGGTTTCCTTTGTATGTGTCTGGACTCATCATTTGTGATTTCAGTGATCCGGGAGACTCTCAAAGAACAGCTGTGGCTGCTCCACATTAATATGAATCTGTTGAGGTGGCTGAGGCGTCTATTACCAGATGTCTCCCTGGTATGGTGTTTTGGGCACGTCCAACTGGGAGGAGACCCTGCGGCAGACTTAGGAAACGCTGGAAGGACTATGTCTCACAGCTGGCCTGAGAATGCCTCAAGGTCCCACCAGTGGAACTAGAACAGGTGGTCTGAGACAGGGAAGTCCTTACATCCCTACTTAGACTGCTGCCCCTGTGACCCAGTGCAGGAGAAGCAGACAAAAATGGATAGATTGAATTTGCTCACATTGGAACTTTTCAGTGTCATTGCTGTAAATGAAGTAATGTTCCCGAAAGAATAGTTTCATCTCTGACACTGTCGGCTCGGCTGTAATTAACACTTCTTCATCCTGTTAAGAACAGCATTCTTCACTGCCATTTTGGATCCAGTGCTTCAAGAGGTAGCTGACTTCACAACATAGCATTGTTAATATCAAAGTTAAGTCACAAGAATTCCATACAAGTGGCAAACAACATTGTGACAAACAATTGACTTCTTGCCTTCCCTCGAATAGGATGGTGCATTTCTGTTTGTTTGGTCTTCAGCCTTCAGTCTGTTTTGTAGTTTCAAATCCTGATCTTAGTTGCGTATCCACCACCGGATGTTTAAGCAGGTGATAGCTGCATCAACTGTGTAAAGTGTTATCATATCAGCAAGTAAGCCAGCAATGATTCACCGAAGTCTTAACGTTCCAGCACAATTTACAATTTACAAAACTGGTATGTTTTGTTTACTTCCAATTAAATTCCTGTTGTCCCAAGAGTGATGCTTGTTTACCAATCAGCAGACTGCAGTGTGTTAATGCACCATACCACTGTGGTTGGTACCTTATTAAGGATGGCATCATAATCGACTAATTGACCTGTAAGAATTATGTCGATTGGTTGGAATTGATTGTTGATTCACCACATCTTGAGGCAATTGAGACCAAATGGAGTGTGCCACTTGGCGGCATCTGGCAGCTGCACTGTTGGTTCATTCGCAATTAGTTTGCTGTCCAAAGAAGACAACATGATGTCAGCTATGGAAAGTTGAGCTGCTGTACATCCACACAGACCTCTGCTATAGAAAGCATTATCCTGCTTAATACGGCACTAGCATGGAAACTGGAGTTCAGAACATTCTGAGAGATCATCCCCATCCTTTTAAAAATGAAATAAAAGACTGTTAGTTGATTTTATTCTTTTAGTCGACTCTTCCCCATTGTCAATTAAGTAAAGTAAGTCAAATGGCCATCTATATTAGACTTTACACGATTCTGATCGGCTTGATCGGTATTGGCCGATAATTAGCATTTTATTCTGATCGGCTGATCGGCTTTGTCATAATTAGGGTTGAGCATCGAAAATCGAGAACCCATTGGAACCGGGACCAAGGTTCCGGTTCTCCAAGAAGTGTTCAAATAAAAAAATTTGGTTCCCAGTTTCGATGCCTAGTCCTCCAGCCGTGAAGAAGAAGTGGCGGAAAACAAGAAAATGCGGTGAAAATCAACGGAGAAGAACACGTAGGATGACGTGCTTGTGCCCAACTGCGGCGGCAGCGAACAAAAGTGTGTCTTAACTTCGTTAAAATGAATGACCAGTCGCCTCAGTGCAAGACTTGGAATAAGATAATATTGTGCAAAGGAGGCTTTCACGGTGTGTAGCGTCTGACGGGCTCCGAGCCTCAGCCTCCACCGCACGGTGCTTCAGTGAAGCTGAGTAAACAGGGTGAGTGGAACAATAAAATACGTCTATGCAAACATTGAGACAGCTAACAAGGTAAACGGTTGGTTGCACTTTTGCACTGATGTTTTTTATCGCTTATTTTAGTCTGCCAAACCAACGTAAGAGCTGATGAAAAAAAACTAAGTTTAACATTGGGCAAAAACTTTACTGTAGCAACTTTACATCACAATGAATTGGGACAAAATTCACATAAACGTCTCACTGTATCACAAACACTAACCTTGTGCCTCATCGGTGGGTAAGGAAAGGAATCAGCGTTTTATAGGCTTTGGTTTCATCCATTAAACAAATAAATAAATCACCAGTGCCGTGTGAAGTTACTTTTCGTGTCAAAATGCTGAGTTCCGGTGCGTACCCTTCAACATAAAAGACTACAAGCTTAAAACAGGATGTCAAGTTAAAACTTGCACATGTAAACAATTTGACATAATGAAACAGTCCCCAATAACTCTTTAATCAATGCGATATTTAACTTTTATCTGAAACATTAGTTAATGAATAGTAAGTCAATTGGGTTTGTTCCACGCACAAAGCCTTTTAGTTCATAGGTTTGTTATTGATACTGGTTATAAAGAACGTCAAGTCAAATGTTCATTTTAGTCAATGCTGCGGGCTGCTAAGAAAATGAATGTCATAATTCGCCGATCCGATCAATGACGTCAATCTCACGGCACACCAACAAACAAAAATGTCACAAAAAGTAGATGCACAGTAATTACTCTATGTACTTCCTGCCATGTAATAGAAGAGCATTTATTTGTTCTGTCTGTCACTATGCCTCACTGGCACAAATAGAGGAACAAAGATACATGAGTTCTTGTAAATGAACAATTTGTTGAGCAGTTAAGTAAAATTTGATAATTTCCCATTGCACACCTGAAGATCGCTCATGGCACACTAATGTGGCACGGGACACTGGTTGGGCATCACTGGACTCGAGAATACTTTTGAAGATACTCAGTATACAGTACACAAGTATATGCAGTAAATGAACAAGTCATTTAAATAGACACATTGCACCATCTTGTGACCGGATTGGTGATCAGTTTTGGTTTTTTTAAACTCGGTGATTGCCCCCAAAAATCCTGATTGTGTAAAGCCTAATCTATATGCAGGGGTCATTGTTTTACAACGGAGTTCCATTCCCTAGATGGCGAAGTGACCCGAATTTGTATATTCAGTAATTTGGAGCACTACACTAACCTGACTAAAATCATAATTATTATAAATATTTGTATGACAAACACTCATCCATGAATGTAAAACAAACAAACAAAAGCGATACGTTTGCCAGTAACTGACGGTGCCTTCTTGTGTTGCATCGCAACATGTTTTTTTCACTTCTGCGCAAACTAAACCGTTCGTAAGCTGCCTACCCCTTGTACTTTAAAATGCTTGAAACTGCACTTTTGATTAATCTCAATCTTACACGTAAAATTGAACCATCAAGTCGATAGTGCGTCATCATGAATACCAGTTTTTAATTGAGTTTGAGTACTGTGAAATGTCAGTGTGACAGATGCCACAGTAGAATCCGCACTGTACACAATTCCAAATACAATGCATAACCTTAGCCAGATTGCACCTCCAGGCTGTGTGTTTGCTTGTCCATATGTGTTGATTTTACGCTCAGGGAGCGACGACAGCCACATCTGTGACTTTGTCCGTTGCAGCTGACTTTACCGACTGAAGCCTCTTGGCTGCTTCTCCTAATTTTGTCATTCCTACCTTCCCGCACTCCCTTAGAGTCATCATTTGTTTTTTCTGACTTGGCCCCTTGTCCTCTCTGTTGCTGTTATTTTCTCCTCGAGCTCTTGCCCTCCCCGTCTTGTCTCATTTCATTATTCTCCTCCTTTTCGGTTCTCCCTCCCAAACTAGTGTGTGTAGTACCCCTCCTCAAAGCATTCCCCCGCTCCATCTTTCCCTCACTCAATGCCATCACTGGCCCAATTAAGCGTGGGGAGGGACATAGCGGGAGGAGAGTCGGAGAGGTGAGACAAGAAAGGGGGAGGAAGACAGACAAAAGAGTGGAGACAGTTTGAGAGTCAGCATCTGGAAAGAACAAATAACTGCCACCACCATCCTGCTAGGACACACACACACACACACACACACACAGGCACAATGAATTGTCCGAACTTCACCTGGAACCTAAACAACCTTTGACAGCCTCTGAAGTGGTGGCAGTGGGGGCGGAACGGCAAGTAGACAGCCCCTGCTCCCTCACGCTTACCATTCCCGATGAGGGAACGCGGGGAATAACAATCCAGCCTCTGTGAGAAGAACCAGCAGACCGCTGCTACGCGGTCTCAGGATGGCGGAATACCGGCACATAGAGGGGGACTAAAGCGAAGAGTTGAAAACGCAGCTAAGAAGGCGGACGTGCAAGATTTTTGCCTGTCAGAATCAGAGAGGAGGAAAGAGGACGATGCATCTGTTCTTCCGAGACAAGTGGGAGGTGGAGGGCCTGCAGACGGTGGGCATCCTCCTGGTGGTGTGCAGCTCTCTCAAACTGATGCACTTTTTGGGGCTTATCGACCTTACCACGGCAGGTAAGATGAATGGTAAGCGAATGAGGGAGGGGTGCACGCCCACAAGCTACAATGATGACAAATGATGCTTGTAGCGAAGTTTGACAGGGAGCATGTAAAAATGCACATTTCATACCTCTAGGGCACTTCATTGGGTGCTGTTTTACCATATTGGAGACTCAAAACACCTCTCAGTTTATAACCACTGCAAACCACAATAACAAACACATTGATCATTTAAAACAATTTCATAGTAAAGTATCTACTGTATCTCTGTTAATGGATCCTCATTAGATTTTGCTGATGTTTGCACAAAACCTCTCAACATATCGGTCGTCTCTCTGCGTCCTTGCTGCTAAACTTCATGCAAGCAGTCCACGTTGTAGTTTGATGGTCATATCTATTTTGAGTTATAATTTTTCAGCATATACCATAGTGATAGAAGATATGGAAAATTGACAAAATTATTGCTACATGTGGTCATTAGACCAGAAAGTGAGAATTGAAGATATGGACCCTGGGAAGACTTTTTGCTGATGTGTGGGTGTGTGTGTGTGCGTCTGCGTGTGGTGTGGCAATTTTTGTTGTACCTGGGCAACAGTGTGGCTCATAATCTCTTTTGTAGTTCATCCAAAATATGGTTTGGTTTTGTTTGTGGGTTGTTCTTCCACACCAAACTCCTCCAAGCACACCTTTATAAACCTTGCTTTGTGCGCTGCAGAACAGGAAAGGGCCTTCTACAAACTGTTCCCACAAAGTTGGAAGTATAGAATTCTCCAAAGTGAAAAATAATTTAAAATAAAGGGAGGGGGGGGGGATAAAGGTTGTATGGCACCGCTTTGTTGATTTATGTCTGTACTTAAATACTTTTAGTGTACTCTAAATTGTAAGTTAAGAGCCCGAAAGGAGAGAAGTAGTAAAAGATAGGGAAGGACATGTCACTAAATTTATGGGGAGACTGGGGAAAATAATCCCTCCATCCCTCCATCCCTCCATCCATCCATTGTCTTCAGTGCTTGTCCTCATTGGGTTCGCTGGTGAGTTGGAGCCAATCTTAGCTGACTTTGGGCAAGAGGCTGGGTACCCTGGACGGGGCACCAATCAATTGCATGGCACATATACGTAGACAAACAACTATTCACACTCACATTCACACCTATCTGCACAGTACGGAGAGTCCCTAAGGGGACACGGAAGGGGGAAAAAAAACCAAGCTTGAAAACTAAAAACTCTGCAAGATCTTGCAAAACTTTCTTTCATATTAATGTACTTCTAGGTAAACAAACATGGCTTCTGAGGTGCAGGGGCTTCTAAAGTCACTGTTTTTGAGAAACATACACTGGAACTCACATTCTTTTGGAGCAAACAAACAGAACCCTTTTAATTATTTTTCAGTCACGTTAATCGTAACAACACTGTGGCCTCTTCCTCAGTCATCCTTGCACCTCACTCTCCAGTCAAGACCAGCCGACCTATGCTGCATATATTTCTTAAATTAATAATGGTACATTAAACTACTGCACTTCAATTGGCTGGCAACCGGTTAAGGGTGTACCCCGCCTCCTTCCCGATGATAGCTGGGATAGGCTCCAGCACGTCCGCGACCCTAGTGAGGAGAAGCGGCTCAGAAAATGGATGGATGGATGGATAAACTACTGTATGTATAGATGAAGATAAGACTTGGTGTATGAACAAAGACAGATATCGTATGTGTGAAGCATTGTTGTCTTTCATTCATTACTGGTGCCACAAAGAAAATGCACTGCTCTTTCCTAGCCCAATCTCATTGTTTTGAGCTAAAGCCATTCATTCAGTCTTGGATCAATTCACTTCACAGAATGCAGCAATAACAAGCAATGAAATAAGACTGGAAATAAAATGTTTGAGCATCATGTTGTGTGCTCTATGTAACAGTCTGAAATTGTGTGGATGCAGCCACCAGCCACCCTGCCCCGAATGCATGTCTTCCGTGTCAGATGTAATTCTAATTACAGTAACCCTTCAAACTTATCGTTGTTCTTACATCAATTGTATTAACTTTTCTTTTTCTCAACGTTCATTTGAATTTCTTGCAGCAGATTGGGAGAGGCAAATATCAAGTGTCATTCTGTTTAGCAAAACTTCATATTCACAGTAAAATATTTTGCAGATATAACTCGAGTCACAGTCAATCTTAATTGTATACAAAGCTACGATACACGTAGCTCACTGTGTGAGCCGCGCGCTGGCCCACCAGAACAATGACAAGTTATCGTGTCTGGAAAAAGTATCGTGTCCGTATTGTTCACCGACCGATTTGTCAATATATTAATTTGCATGACCGGCCTTCTGGTTGGGACCCAAAATTGGGTTGCAGACCTATTTTGGGTGAGTCGTAGACAGCTGCATTCAATAAGGGCGCTCGGGGTGCTGATTCACATTGAAAAAGCAAAAAAAATTTCAATATTGAAAATGAAAATGAAATATTATAATACAAATAATACACATTTTATGTATATCTATTTTAGGTGGTTTTCCAGTTCAGTTGCATTCGGTCGTGTTGCTCGGTGTGTGGCGGGCCTTTTAATACTAACCTGAAGTCACTGATGGTGTAGTAGTGGTTCACTTGCCTGATTCACTGTGCAGGCAGCGTGGGGTCGCTTCCCACTCATTGACGTGAATGTGAGTGTGAATGGTGAAGTCAAGTTTATTTCCATAGCCCATAATCACAAAAGAGTCTCAAAGGGCTTCACAGGCCTACAGTTGACAAAGATTGACGACATCTAAACCCCCCAAACGGGCAAGGAAAAACTCAAAATCCCATTAAGGAAAAAATGGTTCTGTCTCTTTATGTACCCTATGATTTTCTGGCAACCAGTCCAGGGTGTTGTCTCTGCCTTTCGCCCATTCAGCTGGGATAGGCTCCATGTCACCCATGACCCCATGACATGACATGTTAAGTCAAATAGAAAATGGATCGTTAGAAATAGCCACCTTTTTAAATCAGGATTGCAGTGATGCTTTGCTTTGCCACTTTCATCACCAAGTGTGAGGCTGGTTTAACAAGTGATACAGTCAATGTTTGGTCCCGCTCTGGTCTTAATCTTCAACAGTGTGCTGTATCAACATGCTCGCTGCATTCTCTTTGCCTTGAGAAACTCAGATCTCTGGGGTGTCAGGAATCGAGAGGCTCCTTCAAAATGAATATTGAAGAAATGTGTTTGCCAAGGAGATATAAATAGAGCCGATGATTTTGTTTTTTTCCTGAAGTGAAGTGACGTTGTGATGGTCTGTCAAAGTGTACCTCGGGAAACTGTTAAGACTAAATGCACAATCACTGCAGGGCAAGTGTCATGATGCTGCATAATGTTGCCTTTTTACTGTTCGTTTGAAAGATGTTTATGGTCATTCGTTCGCATTTTAGGGAAAATGACGTGTAACTTGTGACACTTGCAGGAAAAAGCACCATCCGTCCATCCCTATTCTATAGCGCACCGCATATCCCCATCAGCATCTATCCCAGCTGACTTTGGGCGAGAGGCGGTCTACACTCTGGTAGCGCTGGAACGGTTATTCGAATAACTCAAATAATTCGATTACAAACAAGTTTAATTCATGCACTAACTCACAGGTATCAAACTCAAGGCCTGAGGGACAGATCTGGCCCATCACACCACATTATGTGGCCCACTAAAGCAAGGAAAGCGGTCTACTTCATGTTTCTTGTTAAATAGGTTTGTTGTTTTCGTCCGTAATTTTTCTTCACTTTTAACAGATTTATTTTTTCCACCAAATCCCATCTTGACATAAAGCGAACAATAGTTGTATACTTAATATTTGTGTCACAATTTTCCATGCCTTATGATTTCAAATTCAATTAATTGTTAACAATATATGTAACAATCAATGGCATGTCTAAATGAAATAATATGGTGATGTGACTATAAAGTTATATCGTTCTTATAGTCATAAGGGCCATCTGAGGGAAACCATAACTATAATGTGGCCTGTAGCAATAATGAGTTGAGACACCCCTGCACTAACTGCATGGCCACAACTGAGCCCAGAGGCACTCAATGCGCAAACTGGCTAACTAGTCAGTTAACTGCCAGCCACTATCAACCAACAGCCAACAACAGCAGATCTACACTCTCATTGGTTTACTCCCACGTAACGCAACAAGTCAGGCCCTGCCTTTAAAAGCCACACACAGTCAAAGTAACAGATACTACAGTGTAGAACATGAAGCTGGAGGCCCCAAGTGGACAGAAATAATACCTGGATCTCACATGCATGTTTTGTATTGGTATTCTGCATAAAGCTTTAAAATGTATATACAAAAATAAAATAAATATATGGTCGCTACCGGTATGGTCATGGAAGGTTCTGGAACCCCGACAATAAACGAGAGACTACTGTATCTCTTCCCCGTCTATACGAAAAGGAATTTAATGAAAATCACTAACAGAGCCTGAAAGCTAATGTCACTATGCTGCTTTACCTGGAAAAATGCATGAATGGAACATATTGAATAGAAATTGTTTTCTTTGAGGCTCACTTGGTTAAATGTCTTAAAGCAGTTGTACAGGAGAAATGACAGCAGCAGCCTGCTTTCTTTGATTAGACGTGCGCGCACACACATACAAACACATGCACATCCTAAAGGGATCATGTGTTTGTATGCACGTTTATTAAAATGAAGGTTAATCCCTCAGAGTGGCTTCTCTTTCCTAGAAACACTCTGATTTGTACCAGAATATATTACAACATGCAGCGTTTTCCATGATTCCCAGAGGTGGGAAATCCAGAGAGACGAGAAGGACTATTTCTGAGTAAATATTTTTTTTATTTTATTGTATTTGCAGTTTGCCTAGAGACACAATGACATTGTTCGCACTATATTTGCTTCAGTCCTCAAGTTGTGTGCTAATAAAATGGTGTAATGAGTCATGTAATCCGACTCAATGACGTGAAATATAATGAAATGGAAAACTATAATGAAGGCAGAGTGGTCCTGCTTGGTATAATTTAAGCACCCATCATGCTCTGTGGAATGCATCGTTTTGAATCAAGATGGCTCAGTGAGAGTTTGTTGTTGTTTTTGTTGAACAGATGGAGCACGTTCTCACGAGAATTTAGTACCATTATGTACAAAAAGTAATTAGTTGAGAAGAGACAGAAATCTATTTAAATCACTTTATATTGTGTATATTATCCTTTGTTTGTATGCAAATTAAACTTAATTAAATCTGTTCTGAATTTTTTTTTTAAATGCTATAACAAAGGGGTAGTCTAGACTTTAATCTAGTCATAATTTAGCAGGTAGCAATATTAATAGTGGAGTATGTTGCTTGCAAACACGTTAATTCAATCAGGTACACATTACAAAATCACTTTCAAAATGTAGTCTGAAAATAATAAGGGCAACCTCTATAAAAAAATAAAAAATAATCCTGTTTCAGGCTGGAATTTTAAATAATAAAACCTGAGGCAAACACTCATAAGACAAAGATCAATATTAGCAAATTTAACTTTTGTATCAAATCACTTATGTCCCTTACAGGCCACCTTAGTCGTGGGGCATCAGAGGTTAAGCTAATGGCCTTCACCAAACAAGCCTGCATTTTTGACAGACAAAGTTTGGATTATGTCCGTATAACGTGCGATTCAAATCAACTGACTTAGTGACTTGTGTCATCAAATTTGAGATTTCAAGCTCAAACCTTAGAGCTGTGAGGCAGATGTGCTCACCACCATCACCCTGTGTTGCCAATGCCGATACATATAGCATATGCACATTTATTCTGGGGGGGTTCACATCCTGAAATTGTTTCGCAGTGGTTCAGTATCTAGTTAAACATACTGGTTGTCTTCTCTGTCGCCTGAGGATACTGTTATGTAGCCTTAATAGTCTTGTGGAAAAACTCGAGTCCACCCCCTCATTTCTTTGACGTCTTAATGGATCCCACCTGGACCTCAGTAATCCTCCTTGTTCCCTCAAAATCTGAATTCATTTTTGTTGTCACTGTTGCTATCTTGGTTGATTTATTGGCTATTGTAGCTCAAATGCATATACCCTAGTAATATCATAAAAACGTAATTAACTGGGTGTTGCCTGTGAGTTCAAATCCAGCTGTATGGTATACTCCCGCTATAGTGAGCAGGCCTTTAGGAATAATCTAAGAATGTGATGCAGGAATACACTATGCATGCAGGGGGTGTGATCTCAGTAGCCCCGCAGTCAGTCGTGTGCAGTGTGCACGTGGCGCTGAGGGATGCACAGTGCAAGGGTAGAACGTCACCAGAAGTAGCATGAAAATATGTTTTGAAAACTTTGCTGCAAGACATTTCCCCACTATACACTTACTAACAAATTTGCAGATCATCACTCCATTCTCATAAATTCTGATGGAAAGTTTCTGGTATTGAAAATGTTGTTAGCGTCCTACGCTAATCACTACAGCGTTTTTATACAGATTTGGACTTTTCATCTCTGACCATAATATCTATTTCCTCTAATAGTGGACTGGGTGTATATTTACTCACCCTTGCTGAATTTGCTCACTTACAAAGTCTCTAATTTTATGGTTGTTTATTGATTATGGTAATAGACAGAAGATAAATCCAAAATGAGTACAAAATAAAAATGAAACATAAGAAACACCCACAATAGTAAAGTTATCAAATGTGAGGTAATGAGTGAGGTACCGGTAAGTGTTTGATCTCCAAGCTTAACACAATTTAGTACTTGGTGGAGTGACCCTTGTTGACAGCAATGAGACATATCTTTTAGTCGGTATGAGGGATTTTGGCCCATTCCACTATACAGTGCTGCAAATTTCTTGGCTACTGCTCGAAGCTTCAGCTCCCTCAACAGGTTTTCTATTGGGCTGAGGTCTGAAGTATGACAACACCACACCATGGACTGTAATATGCTTCTTCTTGAGTCATGCCTTTGTTGCCCAGGCAGTATGTTTTGGGTCATGCCCGAAGACCCATCTTCAGTGTTTTTGCTGAGGAAGGGAGGTTTTTTCCCCCCCTGGTCCATGGCTAACATTAGTTGGACCCTCAATGTGAGGAAATCAAAACCGGTTTCCTCCTCCATGCTTGACTGCAGGGATGTTCTTTGGGTCATCCTAATTTTTTTTTTTCATTCTTGAAAAAAGTTGATAGCTCAGCTTTGGTTTCATCTGACCACAGCCCTTTGTCCCAAGCCTTCACCAAGTCATTTTGATGTTTAGTTGCCAACTTAACGGCGGTCCGTACTAAGGATGCACCGATATTGTAGATCCATACTCCAGACTTTGAAAAAAATGCTCCGATACTACACGCAAAATTGTTACTCCAAAAAGTGTTTTATTACAGTGAAACGTGTGCCATGTTCAAGAAAAGTTTATTTTCAGGTTTTAACAATATATAATTAAAGTAAAACACAATTTCATCACAATTGCAAGACGTTGTTGCATTGTCAAGTATTGGTACTTGGTATCAGTGAATACTCAAATATATGTACGTGTACTTGTACTCTGTTTGGGGAAAAAAAGTGGTATTGTGTATCCCCAGTCTTTTACTGCAATATTTCGGTCCATTGCATTTTTTCTTCACTTGTTCCTCGATATAGTTTGATGACAGCAATTTTGAACCGTCTTTTTTTCAATACATTGTTCAATAATTGTATACTAAGCTACATGCTTGCTCCTAATGTATTTTACCTTGACTTCTGATTTCAGAACAAGTTATCCATCAGTTAGTTGGTTTAAAAAAAAAAAAAAATCAGTAATCAAATGCAGAGCCAATTATGAAATAAGGCAATTAGACATTCCTATGGTTTCACAGTTATAACTGTCCCTTTGAGTGCAATCATAGCTCTGATGAGACACCTCTGGTGTAGATCATTTAGACCACTGAGCTGACATGCCTGTTATCACGAAAACTAAAAAGCAAGCGTAAAGGCAGTTTTTGAGTACATGTTGACTTATTGTATGCAGTCTATTTCCTCTGTGTACAGAAATGAACTCGTATAATATAGCGTTGGACTTGGAGGTGGTTAGAATGGGGTAGCAAATTAGGTGTCACGCGCTAGTGAAATGATGTTGATATTAACCAGTATGGGATTGGTTTCTAAGGTTTAACGTGGATCTCTCATTACTTGGCTGGGTCAGCAGGCAATCATAGAGCATGCCAGCGTGTTTTCATGTGTCTTTGGCATGATGTATGTACTAAGGCGTCTGATTTTTTTTTTTTTTTTTTTTTTGTACTGCATGTAACCGGTGTTTCTAACCTTTGTGCTATGGTTGGTGATTACAGGCAATCCTTCCAACAGCCAAAGCAAAAAAAGCATAAAGCAGCGATTCCTCAAGCTGCTGCCATGCTGCACGCCCTCGGCCGCCCCCTCAATCAGTCAAAGCAAGTCCTCCTTCACTCTATACACGTCTTCATTTTATCTCTCGTGTCCTGCCTCTCTGGAGGATCAACACCACGCAGCTGTTGACATGTGGCTACAATAGCCCCAAGAAAGACACTTGAACACCATAATGGATACACTGTATACAGTAGTTGCCTGATATGTACTGCAGAGAACACTACATTCATGCCAGGTTTTTAAACTGAACTTTCTTGCTTTTGACTTTTGACAAAAAAAAATTTGGGGGGGGGGGGATTCGCATTATACACGAGAAATTATGGTACATTTAAATTTTTATTGTCACAGCCCGCAAAGTGGCACAATTCGGAAAGTCCTCGGTTATATTACAATTTTTCTATTTGAAACAGTTTTTTTTGTTTTGTTTTGTTTATTTCAGATCATGTTACATTTGTGTTTCTTTGGAACAATAATTAAGACGTCAACATGGGACAAAAATGGTATCTATTCATTCAATTTTGACAAAGATATGACATTCTCTCTCTTATAGATTCAAAATTATACCTGTTCTAGGTGTCCAGTGTACATCAAGTACAAAAGGAAAACAATTTATTGAGCAGCCAATGTTGGACTTTTCTATTGGAAAATCATGTTCTTTTGGCATGCGCCAAAAATCAGGCTAGGATCTAAACTGTGAAAATTTGATTGACATGTTTGTGTTGATGTGATATTTAGAATACGGATTTGTGTACATGATAAGTGACAGAAAGACGGGTGTGATAGTTGGTGAATTGTGGGCATTTGTTAATGTGGTCAATGTTATTATTTAGTATACCTTTTTTACAGGCTTCTCATGTTCTCATTTTCCTACTCAGTTTTTATTCAGTGTGGGGACATCTCATTATAAGAGCTCATTTATTTTGTGTTTTAATATTTAATTTTACTTTAGTTCTCGATTTCTTAATAATGTACTCTGAAATGCACCTATAATTATTTTGTGTTTACGTATATATAAAGATGACTGTATTGCCACGAATAATGACTGGGGGAGTTTGTATATTGAGTTTGTATAACACATCATATTACCAATATATTAGTGCAACTAGAGTTTAAAACAAAATAAAAAGGACTGCAGAGAAACCGAGAAATGCTGCTGTTTTGGTTAGCAACAGAGTTCAAATGGGCAATGTGTGTCTGAATGATCGTGCCTATGAACTGAGATAGTCACAATTGTGTGTATGTAGGTCTGTATGAGGGAGACATTTAATTTGTGTCTAATGGTTACCTGGCAACTGCATGGGGCATGGCATAAATTAGAGTAGTGACACTATTTGAGGAAATAGTGTGTGTGTGTGGGTGAGAGTGTGTATTTGTTCATTTATATGGATGTGATAGTACAGAGCGAGAGAGAGGGAGATTTATATGCACGTTGACAGTTTATTGTTCATTTTAATGGGTTATAAAGGAAATAGCTTGTAGAGGTCGAGCTCTGCGTAAGAGTGTGAATAAAATATAAAATGTCTGCTGCTTACGGTGTCTGCACATCTTTTTGTCACATTGTCTTGACTCCCATCATCAGTGGGACATCACTTTCTCCTCAACGTACTCTAAAACTTAATTTGAGCTTTGTTTTTTTTTTCGAAAAATCTGCATTTTAAAGGTGTTTAATTGCTCTATTAGTAGAGGTTATCTTCATACCGCGACAAGACTTGAGTTTAACATGAGACATAAACTTAGATGCTTGTCGTGATGCTAACACGAGTGTGTCCCTCACGCAGACAGTGTAGAAGATGACTTTGAGCTCTCCACCGTGTGCCATCGGCCAGAAAGCATGGACAAGCTGCAGGAGCAGACAAAGTTCACCAAGAAGGAGCTGCAGGTTCTCTACCGGGGCTTCAAGAATGTACGTCTGGTTAAAGAAAAGACCGATAACAAATATGAAACTGTTATTGATTATTGCTTCTTGTTTCATCGACGTTTTTGTTTGCCAGGAGTGTCCGAGCGGTGTGGTGAATGAGGAGAACTTTCAGAATATCTACTCCCAGTTCTTTCCTCAGGGAGGTGAGGCGCAAATGATAAACAGTAGTCTCCTACTCTTTGCCGACAATAGGGATTGAGCAGTACCGCGAGTAGCGAAAAAGCAAAAGTAATTGATGCCCCCCTAAAATGTTTGTATTTGCCTATATTAATAGTTTAAACTGTAAAGATAATACAACATTTCAAACATCTTATTTTACCCTTAAAAATAAAATTCTTAGAGATGATTTGTTTTTGAAAAAAAATGCACCTGGACTTGTATGCACCTGAACATACGGTAAAGACTCTCCCCTAACATCTTCCACTAACAACCCAGGCTAAACTACACTCTTCCCTGACATACAAAGATACAAACCTTGTCTCCAAGTCAAGATATATTTCTTCAACATACTTCCTTGAATGCAATTCCTGTTTAGCTTTGGGGTCATCTGGTGGCATTTTAGAGCAGTGACTCTTAACCTGGATGCCGTGGCGCTGTGAAAGATTATTAGGGGTGCTGCTGGAAATTATCCAATTTCACTTGATATGTGCCAAAATTAATATTTATTATTTCTAAATATATTTTGTTCATCTCTCTATGCCACCGAAGTATAGTGACAGGCAGAACAATTAAATGTTATTCCATTAGATGGCAGAATGTACAATTATCCAGTGTTTCCACCTGTTGCCATTCATACAACAGAATACGTAAGTCACGGCTTCCGGCAAGTATATCAGCTTTGTGTTTCAATGACATTGGCCCAGATTTCTCACTGAGTAAGTCACTTTGTGAGTAAATTGAGACGAGATGGTCATTATTTCAATATTTATACTTTTTGTGCCATTTTTGTTTGGTGTTGTGCTGTAAGATCTTTCTACCGTGTAATGGCTACCTTGACTCAATAAAGATTGGGAATCGGTTTATTCGAGTGTTCTCGAAAGAGCACAAAAACTGCAAATAGGTGAGTTTTCCAGTGGATAACAAAAAATACAGTAAAAAAAAAAAAAAAAAAAAAAAAAAAAGATAAATTCACAATTCATTATTGTACAATAGAGCCTCTACAGATCTGACTCGTATCCCCATACAAAATAATGGAAATATTCTGTGCTAAGGTCACTTTCACCTTCGTGAACCCTTTATTAACAATAGAGGTGATGTTTTTATTACATTTTAACATCTCATTGTGTTAAATACTTTTTTTTTTTTTTTTTTTGGTAAAATTAAATGTTAACCACTTTTCCTGCAGTAGTATTTGGGATCTTTTTTTTAATTGTTATCAAGGCTACTGTATATTTAGCATGCTGCTAATCTCAATTTCATGTTTGGAGGGCTTCCTTTACCTGTGTGCTTTATCTTTGCAGATTCAAGTACGTACGCACACTTCCTGTTTGAAGCCTTTGACACTGACAAGAACGGCTCAGTTAGTTTTGAGGTGATCTTTTGATTCTTTCTCTATTCGGCACCCTTGAACAAATAAGCAGGTCGTTGTTGTTGCAAGAGCCATACTAACATATTTCCTCCTGTGTCAGGACTTTGTATTTGGCCTGTCTATCATCCTGAGAGGGACAATTAACGACCGCTTAAACTGGGCGTTTAACCTCTACGACCTTAACAAGGATGGCTGCATCACCAAAGACGTCAGTTTGCTTCTCTTTTTTTTTATCAATTATTTAAATCACTCATTAACCTTAGGTTTGTATTATGCAAAGTACTCTGCTCCAAACCTGATGTTGAGCTGAGTGATCATGCAATTTATATGCTGTAATTTGTTTGTTAGTTTATTTTAAGATTAAAACTATTTTTTTTCTACAAACATGTTACAGATTTGCTTTGGCCCATTATTGTTTCCAGAGCACGATGAATGATTTATCATGACTTTTATCGATTTATTTATAAGCCTAAAAAGATCCATCCATCCATCCATTTTCTGTACTGCTTATCCTCACTATGGTCATGGGCGTGCTGAAGCCTATCCCAGCTATCTATAATTGGTCGCATACAGCTTTTAATGTTTTTTTAATCCATGTTGGCCCATATATTATTATTAATTATATATTTTATTTATTTATGACCTTTAATGTTTTTAGATGTACACTCACCTGTCACGATATGTAACCTTATGGTATTGGACTGGACCCAAAAGCAGACTGAGGTGGAGGGAGTAGAGGAGAATGGCTTATTTAGAAGTAGCTCAAGGTTAGTATTTCCAATGCGTGAGGGTGATCTGAAGGAGCAAGGAACTGGCAGGTGAGCAGGTGAACGAGCTTGACGACGTGGTTGGAGCGGGCAGTGAAGCAGGAGATAAGGGAGGAATACTGGAAGCAGAGAAGAACACAAGAGGATGAGTACTAGTGCGGATAGCCAGGTAATCAACTTACAAACAGGAGGCGTAGTCTCGAGAGTTGGCCTGTGTACCACGAATGAGTGCGAATACTCTGGCGCTGGATCCCAGGGTCAGGCAGGCTTAAATACAGGCAGTGATGAGTGCTGATTGGGAACAGGTGCGCGGGCGAGGAGGTGGTGATGCTGGAGAGAGAGAGAGAGAGGGAAAAGTGAGGCACAAAGCGCCACCCAAGGTCCAAAAAAAGAACTTCCGGGCACAGATCATGAGACTGACCCATTATTATAAATTTCCAGACCAAGTGAAGTGATTCATCATGCCATTATTTTTTTATCATGATAAAAAAAATGTATTGGGAAAAAATAGTTTATAGTGTATTTGTATTTATTAGACACTATTATAGAGTATAAAACTACTTTATGGATTTCCGTTGATCAATTATTGCAGATGTACTACACTGACTAAGCCATTTATTTCTTTACGAGGTCAAACATTTTTATTAATCTAATTACTGTATTACCATTTTGCAGGACTAGTAGACTATCCATCCATCCATCCATTTTCTGAGCCGCTTCTCCTCACGAGGGTCGCGGGCGTGCTGGAGCCCATCCCAGCTATCATCAGGCAGGAGGCGGGGTACACCCTGAACTGGTTACCAGCCAATCGCAGGGCACATACAAACAAACAACATTCGCACTCACATTCACACCTTCGGGCAATTTAGAGTCCCCAATTAATGCATGTTTTTGGGATGTGGGTGGAAACTGGGGTGCCCGGAGAAAACCCACGCAGGCACGGGGAGAACATGCAAACTCCACACAGGCGGGGACAGGGGATTGAACCCCGCTCCTCAGAACTGTGAGGCTGACGCTCTAACCAGTCGGCCGCCGACTAGTAGACTAGTAGACTAGTATTCATTTAATCTTGTAAATGCCATCAATTGATTCTATGTTGTTAGCGTTAATTTTTTTGTGTTGTCTTGAAAATAGATTTTCAATTCTTTGCGTAATTTTATCAAACTTTTTTTAACATATATATATATATATATATATATATATATACACTCATATTTTCGATTTTAATTTCTATATGCAAGGGTGAAAACGCAGAGAGTAAAGTATAGTTTGGTTTGTTTATTGCAAAAACTGACATGTACAGCACTGTATCTGTCGGGAAATCTCATGTTGCCTCATAAGCTCTAAAATTACTTTTATTTTAATTCTTGGCGCTGTCATTCACGACACTTTCTCTTTGCAGGAGATGCTGGACATCATGAAGTCCATCTACGACATGATGGGGAAGTACACGTATCCCACGATGCAGGATGATGCCCCCAGAGAGCATGTAGAAAGCTTCTTCCAGGTCAACAAAAAACAAATTGGAATTATTGTGAATGTACAGTAGTGCTTTTAGAATCATTAAATCTCAGGCTGCTGCTGTTTATTCTTTCTTTCAGAAAATGGACCGAAATAAAGATGGAGTGGTTACTATAGAGGAGTTCATTGAGTCGTGTAAAAAGGTAAGAGGGAGAGAGAGAGAGATAGGTTGCGAATCACTGATGTGATGACATACTGTATGTAGATAAATACATTGGTAGATGCTGTAGATAACTTCATCTCAAAGAAACATCTTGTCTCCTCAGGATGAGAACATCATGCAGTCCATGCAGCTGTTTGACAATGTCATCTAAGGACCGGGAAGGGTGCTTGGTCCCAGGTTTGGGGGGGTTTAAATGAATCAGGGTTGAAAGAGAGAGCGTGTGTGTGCGCGCGTGTGTATGTGTAGTTCCTCTAGATGGGAAGCAAGTCCTCTCCTCGTCGGGCAGTGTGGAGGAACACGGGGAAAAGAAGGCAAGCAGCGGGCTCACCGACACTACCACAAACCCAAAACCTCACCGCCAACTTCTTCTATTCCTACTTTTTTTTCCTCTTCCTGGTCGAATGGTGGCACTTCAAGTGAGGATGCTGGACCCCCAAAACCTCATCACTTGGACGCTGATCCTGACTTTGTGCATGTTGAGCCGCTGTGAAACAGAAACGAATGTGACGCACACACTCCGGGCGAGAGGAAGTGCAACATTCCTGGGAGATTGCAGGGTGTCTCAAAGATCAAAAGGCTGGAACTCGATCGGAACTGATTTCAATACCGCATGATGATGTCACTTATATCCGACGATGACGTTATTTACACAGACGTTCCAGAGCTTGTCCGTCTGCTGATTCCCGGTCACCCACGGGTGCCTCAACCCCATGTGCAACAGGAATGACCGTGCCCTCTCCATCTTGCCTATTCGGGGGATTTGACTGGGAACAACACCCTTCTCTAGTCATGGAATTCTGCTAAAATGAGTTCTGGCCTTCCAAACTATTTCCGTCTTAGCTGTAGGTGTCTGCTCACTATCACGCACCATAGTTGACAGACCGCCCCAGTGGTTCTCGCCTTTAATGAAACATTTGTGGGAAATTTAATAGACTGCAGGCTGTGTTTGTGAACTTGTGATCAGATGAGTCACGTGATTATAGCAGGGTCTTAAAAAAAGACCATTTAATTAGCAGGTTTTCAGAGTGTGAGGCAGACCAGAGGACTTCAAAGGAGGCACAGCAGCTTGTGAAAAATAAAGAAAGGACTATACAGTGGAACCTCTAGTCAAACGCCACAAAAGTAGTATGTTTGGAGTTCAAGCAAAAGAAAAAATGGAGAAATATGCCTGAAACATCAACAAAACCATCATCATGCATGTCAGCAAAGAAAGTGTTGTTCTTTTGCTTTTATTTGACCTATAAACTTCATTGCAGGAATATATTTGAAATGCCACGAATTGACAGTGTCACTTTGCAAACACATTCCTGTTTGTCAGGGGTCTACAAAGGGTGAGTACTTTGTTTTTTATTTTATTTCACAGATGTTAACTTTATATTTGTATGACAGTTAAGAATGTTCAAATTCTAGTAATAATGTTGTTTGTACAGTTAAGAGTTTATGATGCAAAAAAATTATCCTGGAACAGATGAATTTACTTTACCTAATTATAAATAAAGTGCATCTATCTTTCATTATTTACCAAGAAAATGTATTTTTTTTAATGGAGGTTCCACCGTATGTACCTTAAACCTGTTTGTATGTTAAAGGCCAATTAGATGAAATTCACTGTCCCACACTTTGAAAACCCTTTAATTAGGCCACATTGTGATTTTAAAAATAATAATAATAATAATAATAATATTAAAATGTATGTTTAATTAGTGAGCGAGAGAAAAACCTCAATATTATTATTAGCACCATCACCTCCTCCCCTTTGCCCCTATTTTCTCTGGAACACCAAAGAAAAAGTTCATTTTGCCTACATCTGTGTAGGAAGGAAGACAATGTCAGTAATTGACAAGGACCAATCAGAGACATAAGAGGGTATGTGATCTATCTGGTAACCCCTCCCCCCCCCCCCCTAATTAAAAAAAATATAATACATCCAAGTGCAAGAAAAAGTGGTGTATGAATAGAGACAGCAATAATCAATTCTGTGAGAGAAACACAGTGGAATCCTTATATGCACATTCTCACGTAAATTTTTTTATGATATTCCCACCAGTGGTTTGTCTCT
Organism: Phyllopteryx taeniolatus; assembly: GCF_024500385.1. Classification (NCBI taxonomy): domain Eukaryota; kingdom Metazoa; phylum Chordata; class Actinopteri; order Syngnathiformes; family Syngnathidae; genus Phyllopteryx; species Phyllopteryx taeniolatus. The sequence continues at coordinate 16,663,442 of NC_084512.1, forward strand.
GATTGGCCCTTGCCACTTGTCAGCTCCCACAAGTCAAACATGTCCATTCCTCGCATGTACTGGTACTTTGTCTAGAATAATAAAATCTACTAATCTCTTGTACCCACTTTCGTTAGCAAGCCTCTAAATAGTTACTTATTCTAAATATGTATATTTTGTACAGACAATAAAATTCACAGTTACTATGCAAACTGGACTCCTGTTGTTTTCAGACTGTACATTTTATTGAAATAATACAAGAACGCAACATCGATCCATAATTTATTACTTTGTCAGCAAGAAGCAGTTCATAATTTAAATATAAATGTTATACAGTCATAATTTCGAGAGCTGCATCTTGTTCAGCAAATAGGCAGTTGAATGGTGGAGACAAATATAACTTGCTCTGTAATTACATTCAAAACAAGTAAGTGGGTTCATAAAGAGAAATTTAGTCTTAAAAGCAGCCTTTCAAGCTACAAAATGTGAAATTATACCGCTGTGACAATAAATGCTGTTTGATACCTTATTTCCTCAAATAGAGGCTGGGGACACACATTTTTTTTTTTTTAATGTGAAATTTATTTCATTACATTATTACTTAAATTACAATTTATGTATAGTTTAAAACAAATTACAATAAACAATATGAAGAAATAAACCAAGGCAGAGTGGGCAGAATGAATGAGTCTTCTAGGAATCCAGGAAAGACATTTGTCCATCATTATTTGGGCATTTTACGGAGCTCGGCCAGAACCCAAATGGCCAGCGAGAGTAGCGCCACAGATCCAGACTGGTGAGTCGCTGCCAGCGGAGTAGGCACGTACAGCAACAGGGTGCTAATTCCCAGTGCAACCTGAGAAGCGAGGGCACAGATGAAGATGAAGTTCCCGGGCGACTGCCTTGCTATGTGCAAGCCTACCTGTCCGTATGCCATTGCTGTGAGGAGGCTGATGGCTATCTTAGCTCTCCTAGGCAGCACCATCCTTCTGGAAAACAGATACAGCCCAGTGATGGCCGTCAAAGAGGAGACTGCCTAGAGAAAAAGGGAGGTAAACGTCTTTATTAGGTAAGCAAGTGGACATGATATTCTCCCTGCGAGCAGTGTGACATACTAAGATCCTGTGGTCAAACTGCACAGTTGTGGGGTTCTCAAAGAAGTTCTTGAGGGTGGGAGAGAAGGCCAACAGGTCATCAGGGACCCAACGTTCTCCCATCTTAGGGAAGGAGTTGTACACCAGGCCAGCATCCAAACCGGCGACAAAAGCACCTTGCAAAAATTAGTATTATTAGTATTACATTAGTATAGTAACATTGGTATTTCAAGTGCCCCTGAAGTCATACAATTCGGAACTGAACCATACAGTGGATATGAAAGGTCGAAACACCCCTGTTCAAATGCTTTCAAAACTTTTTCTGACATTGTGATATGACCATAACTACAACTTAATTGGAAAAAAAATGAAATCTTTTCAAGAGGATAAGAAAGAACAAACAATGCCTTTTTGTTATTATTCTTAAATGCAAACTTTTTTTTATGAAAAGCTTTATTGGTCAAGAATCATTTATAAATATTGTTAGAATCCTAAAGAACTGTACTGTGTGTCAATCAGTAAAGACAAAATATTTGGGACTGACTAATCATTAATAACATTGCAAGTTATACATTAAGATGTGCTACACCTAAACGAAGACATTTTATGGAACTGAACCTTATTAACTTTCAACTAAGAAAAAAAAAAACATCATCCCAGGAAATAATATAGGTTCTCTCATTCAAATGATAAACAATACTTAAAATACACTTCTCTCCTAAGCTGACCTGAAAGAGCTGTGAGGAAGACGAGTCCACTGGTTCCCTTGGCAAACCTTCGAAGCTGTATGAGGCGTTTGGTCTCCGCCAACTTGCGAAGACGGCAAAAAAAATAATAATTAAAAAAAAAACAGTTATTAATAATTTTTTTAAAATACAGTAGATGTGGTTGTATATAAGGCAGTGCCTTGTGAGCAGGCAGCAGTAGCGTAAGGCCGGTCCACAGACTGGCACAGTAAAGGAGTAAGGCGGAACCCAGGTGAGCACTCAGTCGATACTGGCTGACCCGTGGGATGTCATGTGACTCTGGCTTCTCCTCCAGACCACTTTTGACCATGTACCAACCCAACAGGCCCTGACAAGAGACACACACGCAAAAACACACAATCCCTGTAAAAATATCTCAGTGTAATTGATTGCGTGACGTGCAACTCACCTGGAAGAAGACAAATCCACATAGCCCGAGCACTTTTCCCTTCATGGAGCGAGTGAAGTAGCCTTTCCTCCAGAAGTACATAGTGGGGAGGATGTAGGCCAGACCCACCAGCCTGCCCCACATGCGATGACCCCACTCCATGTAGAAGATGAACTTAAACTCTGGCAGAGTCATGTTGTGGTTCATTCTGGAAGGACAAAAAGATGTCACACGTTTACAGTGGAAACTCTTAAGTGGAAGAAAAGTTAAACAATTTGGACTTCAAGCAAGATTTTCAAGGAAAAGCTACATCAACAGACAAACAAAACTTGTGTTCGAACCACCCTTGTGAGTAGCTCAAGAAATAATACTTTTTTTTTGCACGTGATAACCTTAAGACAGTATGTAGAGCTTACTATGATGTGGCAGATCAGAACAATCTGAGCAATACAATGTGCTATCAATTGCATACGAAACATTTCCCATGCCAACGATCAAGTAAATAGCATGGAGCTGAAAGAATAAAGAATGACAAGCATTAAAATGAACTTGCCAACAAACAGCACATTTTTACTCTCCATTTACGCATCTGTCAGATGTCTTCAAAGGACCAGTATTTTTTTTACTTTAATTCAGTTTTATTAACAATGATTAGGTCCTCTGTATATTTTGTGACAATTAGCAATCACTGTTACTTAAAACATTGCTTGTAAAGTTAATTACTTAACTGATTTAAAATGGCTTTTTGGGGTGGGGGGGGCAATTTAAAAGGCAAGAAGCGTCACATAACAGATGGTATTCAGGAAAGGCAGCTTTAGAAAACAAACAAGCAAACATGCAATTCTAACTTCAGCCATGTTTAAAGGTAGAATGCATCAATTAGGGGAATCACCCATGTTTTATGTTCTCTGAGGAGATGAACACTGTCACTCACTTTTAAAAGCCCTGATATAAACGTAGAAAGAAATTGTCATATGCAGACGGCGATGCACCCTTTAAAAGTAAGTGATTTAAAAAAGAACAGGAAACAGCATCTTACATCTTGAATTCAGGAAACTGCTGATATTTGGAAAACTCTGCCTCCCACTCTTCCTGCGACTGGGGGGGCTTCATCTCTCGTACCAGATGCCAGTCGACCATGGACAGGCCGGATTCTGTTAGTCTGATTCAACAGACACTTTAACCAAATCACAGAACATCCAAAAACAAAGATGACAATCATATACATCGTATTTTACCGTGTGACGCCACCAAGGGCAACAGCACCAACAACAAGACCGCTGCAGCCAAGTAACCAGCGACCTACTATCCTGTTTGTGGCTGCATTGGGGACACTGGCTGCTGCTGCTGCTGATGATGATGATGCTGATGGGGAGGCTGAAGCTCCTGCCTCGGCTGTGATGGTGCTGTGGCACTTTCGCGCCACCCACTGTCGTAAGTGTGCACCCTGTCCGTGACATGTAAATAGAGACGTTTTGTGACATTTTGAAACAACAGGACTGACTGAGTTTAACACCTGGTCTAAAGTTATGCAAGTACTTTAAACTGTTATTACATGGACATAGATTTGACCCTTTTCCACACTTCCCAGCTAGGCTAGCAGTTAGCGTCGATGTATCATACTTACGTTACCGTGTTGAATTCCCCCTCCGGCTCGTTTGCAGCCATTTATTAACGTTGTCCTTATCGACAACATGGTTTGTCTCCTAATGTCTACCAAAGGAGGACTAGGCCACCGTTAGAGACGTTGTTATGACAGCATATAAACAACCATGTTGCAAAACGCTAGCTTGAACTTTCAACTCTGAACCCCTGACGTCGGCGGAAGGTTGGCGAACATGTTTTAATTGCATAATATATGAATTGAAAGCAAAGCGTAGCTATGGCGAAAATATCCAAGTTATTACAAATCTTTTTAAAAAATATTTGTTTTTATACATTTGTTTTCAAATACAGCCCTCGTTCTCGGGTAGTCTTTGTTTTGTTATTTAGCTTACGCTGCAAGGGCGGCTCCATTCTTGCCGCAGACTTGTTCCAACATGTTCCCTCCGCCCACCAGCCCAAACAAGTGTTAAAATTAACATCCCGGAAAAAGCCATCCCACAACAGCGCTTGTTAGCGACACACAGCTGTACTATCAGCTAAAGTATTAAAAATGTCAGCTTGACAGGTAATTGTATATATTAAATACCGTATTCGAGATAATAAATTAACGATAGTCTCTTTATGTCCCTGTTCGTCCAGATAGTTATTATGGCAGGGGGCTTTCTAATGGAGGTGTGTGTGGACTCCGTGGAGTCTGCCGTCAATGCGGAGCGAGGAGGTTGGTAGTTGCCTACTGTATGTAGTGAATGTGTTTCACTTTCTACTGTAAAACAATCACATGACATTATTGGAAACCGAAGTACAGCAATAAAGCAGTTCCACTTGAAAGTACAGATTTAAAAAAATTCCGACAACATGAAATGCGAACAGTGCAGGGGTCCTCGATTTACGACAAGCTTCCGTTCGCAGGGCGGCGACGTAACCCGAACATTTACGTGGAAAGCACCGTAATCTAACACTAACGAAGTATTGAACACATAATTACACTAAATATTTATATGAAGAACCCTCCCAAGCCGTAAATTTAAAACAATACAATGAAAAACAGTAAGTACTGCGGTAACTGAGCGTGGAAACTAGTTCGTTGTGCGCCATTCTAACCTCGATATGTCGTAGGTCGGTACGTCCTCAGTTTTGTCTTCTTCTGACAGGTGCCGGTCGGCTTGAGCTGTGTTGTAGTCTTATGGAAGGAGGGCTCACTCCCAGTCTTGGTGAGCATATTCTGTTGAGACGTACAGTTGACTTGTAAATGTAGTATTTGTTTATCTACTTACAGGCCTGCTGCAGATTGTAAAAAGATGTGTCAAAATCCCAGTGTATGTGATGATTCGTCCTCGTGGCGGCGACTTCCTTTACTCTGACTGGGAAGTGGAAGTGATGAGGAAAGACATGGAGGTGATGCAGACCCATGGGGCTGATGGATTTGTGCTGGGAGCCTTGACTGAAGATGGACGGGTGGATGCAAAGCTCTGTATGGAGTTTCTGGGTAGTGTGTGCCTTTATAATTTAAAGTATTATATAATTTATTCTACAGTACGTTACATTACGACCATCCATCCATTTTCTACAGGGATTGCAGATGAGCTGGAGCCTACCCCAGCTTAATTTGGGCGAGAAGTGGGGTGTACTCTGGACAGTCAATCACAGGGGCACATACAACCGTTCACACTGACATTCACACCTATGGACAATTTAGAGTCTTCAATTAACCTAACATGCATGTTTTTTTAAATGTGGGAGGAATCAGGAGTATCTTGAACTACCCAGCCAATCAAATGGATAACATACAGTCCACACAGGAATGCTAAATCTGGGATTCAAATCTCAGAACTTTGAGGAAGATGTACTAACCACTTGGTCACTATATCGCCCTATTACACGCATTTGTGCGTTAGAGGTTTTCGGGATTTTTAATAAGTCCGTCAGGCTTTCATTGTTCTTAGAATTGAAAAGCCAAAAGAATGCTCTTGCAGGACATATACGGCCCACGCACTGTAGGCTTCCCAACTCCGGTCTAAAAAGATACAAGAGCTGTAGTTAAAAAATTACAAAGATTCAAAAAGCTCCATGAAACAGAACTTTTATTTTTCCAATTTTCTATTTTTCTCTCTAGCTGCTGCTCGTCCTTTACCTGTCACCTTCCACCGAGGTACTGTAGTCAAATATTTATTTCCGCAACCAATATTTAGACCACATTTTTTAGTAAGGACCATAGGAAATCAAATATTGACTCCCTGTTTTGTTTTCTCTAGCTTTTGACATGGTCAGTGATGCAGCGGTTGCCTTGGAGACGCTAGTGTCATTAGGTTTCCAGCGGGTGCTGACCAGTGGCTGTGACAGCTCTGCATTGGAGGGACTCTCACTCATTAAGCGCCTTGTAGAGCAAGTACGTTTGAATTCATGTGCAGTGGAACCTCGACACACTGGTTAACTTTGGTAAGGAAAAATAACGGAAGAAGAATTAATCTGTTACAAGGTCAAACTGTCGGAATCGGCGCTCCATCCATCCATTTTATGTTGCGTTTGTCCACATTAGGGTCGCAGGTGAGCTGGATTCTATCCCAGCTGATTTTGAGCGAGATGGGAAAACAATGACTGGTCACCAGTCAATTGCAGGGCAACTGTCGCAATCATAAAACCTTTACTAACTATAAAGGTAAAAGTGACATTTTAAGATTCTTAATTGTCACATGCAAGGCTAAAAATGTTAAATATTTTTAATGCAATCTTAAATTGAATGGCATAGGCATAACAGAAAGATGCATCACACACTGTAAGAATAAAACAAATACTTTCAGAGCAGGAACATGTGTACAAGGGAGGCATGAAGAATTAAAAAAAAAAAAGTAATGATCAAATAAAAATGTTTTCAATTTTGTTCTGTACTTTAAATTGATTTGCTTTTTAATCCAATAATGGCACTGATTTCATAGTCAAAATTGCAGAATTTCAAACTGGGTTTGAGACAAATCACTGTCAGGAGACAGCATTGATCAAAGTTTATTCCCCCCCCCCCCCCCCCCCCCCTCTGTGGTGAATCCTTTGGTAAATCAAATACATTTTAAACTATATTAGATTTAATTATTAGAAAACTCTCTGTCCTCGTCTTACTGGATCTGAGTGCCGCCATTGATACAGTAGACTACAAAATTCTTTTGAACAGGCTGCACAAAACGATTGGCCTCTCGGGTACTGTTTTTAACTGGTTTAAAGAGAATTAGAGAATTTAGAGAGTTTATGTCAGCATGGGTAAATCAGGAGGTCACAGGTTAGATTGTGGTGTTCCCCAAGCTTCAATTTTAGGTCCAACACTTTTTAATTTGCATATGCTGCCATTTGGCAAAGTCATCTGGAGACACAGCCTAAGATTGCACACTTATGCTGATGATACACATCTTTACATTTTCATTTCTCTTTATGACTACAGATTGATACATTTTTAACAGTATTCTAGAAATGAATTCCAGGATGGTAGACAATTTCCCACATCTCTACCAGGAGAAAACTAATGGGCAGTTATCGGTCCTGGAGCTCAGAGAGCGAAACTTACTAGGTCAAAATTACAACTTTCTTTTACTTCATCAGACAAAGTTAAAAACGTGGGTGTTATGTTTGATTCTGAACTAACTTTTATCCCAGACATTAATAACATCATCAACAGAACAGAACTGGATTTTACAATGTAAAAAAACATTGCCAGCGTTCACCTGTTTCTTTCTTGAGAAAAAACAGTGGCGCTAATGCATGCTTTTATTTCCAGTTGCATTGACTACTGCAACGCTCTCCTTTCTGATCATACTAAAAGAACTTTTAGCAACTTACAATGACTGCAGAATTCAGCAGCCTGTCTAATGACAAGGACCTAAGAGAGCACAATACACTGGTTTTTGAGGCCCTGCATTGAATCACTGGGTGTTTCAGGATCGATTTTAAAGGTGCCACATTTTACCAGACCAACTTTTTCTAGTATTTGGGATGTAATATTGCCTCTATGGTGCCTCAGTTAACGTGAAATATGAATTAAAATCGTCCAAGCATTCCTGAGTTGCAGATGTTTTTTCTGCCGAGAGGTCTGAAATCAGATCGTTTAAATTTTTCAAGCTTATCTACATCTGTAGCAAAGACCTCCATCTACCTTTCTGACCCTTAGCCAGCGCTGTAACAAAACACGTGGGCTCTCACAAGTGGGTCTTCTACATGGAGGCAACCAATCAGAGGAAGGGGCGCAGTCTTAGCTAAATATGGACAAAGCTAATACAAAACTGGGTTTAAATCAGAATCAGAATCATCTTTATTTGCCAAGTATGTCCCAAACACACAAGGAATTTGTCTCCGGTAGTTGGAGCCGCTCTAGTACAACAGACAGTCAATTTACAGAACACTTTGGAGACATAAAGACATTGACAAAAAACAACAACAAACAACAATTGTGCAAAAAGATGCAGAGTCCTCTAGCACTTAGAGCAGTTCGAATGGCTAATATCGCAATAGTCCGGTGCAATGACCATTGTGCAAAGGGCACTGAGACTTCAAGGAGTGTATGCGGTTTAAAGTGACGAGTAGTGCGATAATCTGGGACAATGGTTGTGGAAATGTTACAGATACTCCTCAATCAGTGTGCAAATGGAGCAGATGCTACTCTGGCATGAGTGGCCACTATATGCAAATAGTGCAGCACGGCGAGACAACTACAGTGAGTGCACGAGTAATACATAATTGGCCCCACAGAAATGTGACAACGAACTCAAGTCAAAAAATTGCCAGCTTGTTGTAATGGAATTATAAGTTAGCTGTTTAAGAAGTTGATTGCAAGAGGGAAGAAGCTGTTGGAAGGTCTACTAGTTCTCGTTTGCATTGATCGGTAGCGCCTACCTGAGGGAAGGAGCTGGAAGAGCTGGTGACCGGGGTGGGGAGGGTCCGAGAGGATTTTGCACGCCCTTGTCTTAGTTCTGGCAGCGTGCAAGTCCTCAAGGGTGGGTAGGGGGGTACCGACAATCCTTTCAGCAGTTTTGATTGTCCGTTGCAGTCGGAGTTTGTCCTTTTTTGTAGCAGCACCAAACCAGACTGTGATGGAAGAACACAGGACTGTTTCGATGACCGCTGTGTAGAACTGTCTCAGCAGCTCCGGTGGCAGGCCGTGCTTTCTCAGAAGCCGCAGGAAGTACATCCTCTGCTGGGCCTTTTTGAGGACGGAGTTGATGTTGGTCGCCCACTTCAGGTCCTGGGAGATTGTAATTCCCAGGAACTTGAAGGTCTCGACGGTTGACACAAGGCAGCTGGACAACGTGAGGGGCAGCTGTGGCGAAGGATGCCTCCTGAAGTCCACGATCATCTCTACAGTCTTGAGCGTGTTCAGCTCCAGGTTGTGTCGGCCGCACCACAGGTCCAGCCGCTCCGCTTCCTGTCGATATGCAGACTCGTCACCGTCCTTGATGAGGCCGATGACAGTGGTGTCATCTGCAAACTTCAGGAGTTTGACAGTCGGGTTCGCTGAGGTGCAGTCGTTCGTGTAGAGAGAGAAGAGCAGCGGAGAGAGGACACAACCTTGGGGCGCCCCAGTGCTGATGCTGCGTGCGGCCGGGTTGGTGTGTGGTGTGAAACTGTCCTTTTCAAATCTGCAGTAGAAGGTATTCAAGTCGTTGGCTAGTGTGCTATTGTTCTCAGCTTGGGGGGATCGTCGCTTGTAATTAGTCAGCGATTGGCATGCATGCCAGACTGATTTAGAGTCGTTTGCGCTAAACTGTTTTTCCAACTTTGCTGTATTGATCCTCTTTGCAATGTTAATTTCTTTGGTCAGCTGGTTTCTAGCTCGATTATACAGGGCCCTGTCCCCGCTCTGATATGCGTCCTCCTTAGCTTGGCGAAGCTGCTTAAGTTTAGCAGTGAACCACGGCTTATTGTTGTTGAATGTGCAAAATGATTTTGTTGGTACACAGACCTCTTCACAGAAACTGATATAGGATGTGACAGTGTCCGTATATTCATCCAGGCTGCCAGCTGAATTTTCAAAGACACTCCAGTCTGTGCAGTCTAAGCAGCTTTGAAGTTCCATCTTGGCTTCATTTGTCCACTTTTTGACTGTTTTCACTGTAGGCTTCGCACATTTAAGTTCTTGCCTGTACGTCGGTATTAAGTGAATTAAGCAGTGATCAGACGAGCCCAAGGCTGCACGAGGTATAGCACGGTATGCGTTTTTTACCGTGGTGTAGCAGTGGTCTAAAGTATTATTTTCCCTGGTAGGACAGTCGATGTGCTGATTGTATTTAGGGAGTTCGTGGTTGAGTTTAGCTTTGTTAAAGTCCCCGAGAATAATGAGGGGTGAGTCGGGGTGTTTTTTTTCAATTTCGAAACAGAAGTAGCTGTCAGAGGGGCTATTTCTGGACACTCATATAACAAAACCAAGGTGTTATTTTTTTATTAAATTTTTAAAAATCAAATTAACAGTTTTATACTAAGCCCATATTAGACAGTCATTCTATGGAGGTCTAAATAGCCAAAATATGGGATCTTTAAGGTTAGTTTCTTAATTTATAAAACGCTTCATGGTCTTGCTTTATCAGTTTTGTAAAGCACTTTGTGTTGCTTTTCAAGTATGAGGTGTAGTTTTCCTAAAAATGTTGGTCAAATTCCAAATTGTACATTTTTAACCTTCAAGGATCTACTTTACATTACCTGCGTCTTAACTTGTGACTCTCTCTGCCCCTCCAGGCTAAAGGTAGAATTACCATCATGCCAGGTTAGTGTTTTTTTTAATAATGTAAATAGTTTGTTTAAAAAAAAAAATCAAATCAAATTTGGCATTCAATCTTTTTAATACAGGTGGTGGCATCACAGAGAGAAATTTGCAAAGAATTTTAGCAGGATCAGGCGCTCAAGAGTTCCACTGCTCTGCTCGCTCAAGCAGAGATTCTGCCATGAAATTCAGGTTTGTTTACATCTATCTTCAGTTAAAGGGGTATTTTGCATTTATGAAACCGCTAGAAATGTTTAGCCGTAATTCCAATACAAATGTTAAGTAGCCTCACTTCACTACTTAGTAGTCCCGCCCCCCACCGCCCCATCCTCTTGAGTCTTTGAAAAAGACGATTCTCAAAGATGGCCACTCATAATCATGAAAGTGCCTAGTTGTAATAGTCACAGAGAACGCGGTCCATCTTCAACAAAATACCAGCTAGCATTAGCACTATAAACAAGCTGACATTAGCTTGATTTTAGCTGCTACGTTGGTAGGATGACTTATTCATTATGAAGTGTTACTATAACACTAAATTTGATGGTTTGAAGTTGTATTTTTTTAAAATGTTAAATCAATTAAAAATAAAAAGAGGTGATAAATGTACCTGTCGAGCAAAAATGTTGCAAACTTGTCTGTGGTCCCTCCGCTGTGCTTGTGTTTGCTAGTCTTATTCCCAGTTGTTAGCAAATGAGGGACGGGCATTTTTTTATTTTCCAAAGGTGGATATTTCAACAGTCTCAACAAAGCTCCTGAATCCTAAATTCTCAGGCCAGTGCAAGTCTGCGGACATGCCGGTGACTGGATATGTGAGCGGCAAATGATTGACACCGTGTCGGTCACGCCTTCTGCTTCTGATAGGTTGTTTTTCCTCGGGTACTGGGTTTTTAAAAACATCTAATTAGAGGTATTGATGAAGCCACAAAGGAATAATTTTTTTCCACTGATCATTTTACTAATGTACTATCGTTGGGTTGGTATTGACCGTTTTACCAAATGACAAATGTTTCCTTTGCTTTGTAGGAACAGCAGTGTGACAATGGGAGCTTCTCTCACAGCACCAGAGTACAGCCTGAAGGTGGCAGATGTGAGCAAAGTGCGCACTTTTAACGCAATCGCCAAAAATACCCTGTGAATTGAAACTAGACAATCATGACTAAATCAACACCTCCAAAGTTATTTATTGGAATCTAATCTTTCTGCGACTTTCTGCTTCTGACTTTTTTTCTTTTCTACGTCATTTCCATCTCAAATATACATCTTTTCAAAATAAAAATTATCACACAATTTGGCAATTTTGGGGCTTAACTGTAGTAGAGTGTGTTACGGATTCACAAGTTTCAGTTTTTTTATTTTTATGAGGGGAAAAAAGCAAATATTTACAGAACTTTGCATTTGTTGGAAGAAGAGCCAAAACTGATCGTCTAATTTTATTTCTTATGACAATGACTGTATATTTTTTCAGCTTTCAATTAAAAGATGCTATGTTTTATTTGTTGCACATTGATTTATTTTATTAGATCATGAAAACCAGTGTAAAATAAAAATACTCTCTCTCTCTCTCTCTCTCTCTCAGTTAGGGTTAGCCTACAGAATTTGTAGTATCTAGTTATGTCATAAAACAAAACAATTAGTATGCAGGCCATGAAAGATTGAGAGTACATATTGATTTGTATTCATTAAAAAAAACAAGCATTTATATATAGAGATGCACCGATACCACGTTTTATCAGATCAAGTACAAGTACTTACACTTGAGTACTCGCCAACACAAAGTACCAATACTTGATGATGCCATTATGTCTTACAGTTGTTATGAAGATGTATTTTAATCAAATATTGTTCAAAAATACAAACTGTTCTTGAACATGGCATGTTTCACTCAAATATAACACTTTTTAAATTAACCCCTTGTAATTGCAACATGGCAGAATAAATCCCATATCCTGACACAAAATCAACAGCATAAAATAAATTATTACAACTGATCATATAGTGTGCGTTACCTAAAGAATTCCAATACAAATGTTAAGTCCCCTGATAATCAGTTTTATCAACTGAACAGGAAGCCAGCATTAATTACACAGCAAATGGGTAAAAATAATGCAGAAACAACAAAAAAAATACAACGAAACTGACACAGATGTACGTAGTTACTTACAACACAGTTTCAACAAGAACAACTGCAAATGAATTCAACATGGTAAAAGTCTGTAAAATGACACTTCAAAAGTGACACAGATCTCAGACTGGACTCGTAAAGTTGTTATGAGCAAATTACATTAAAAAATACAATATAGCATGTAGCAACTATTCCAGACCATTAAAGAAACGTTACTCACGACACTGTGGATTCTGAACGGGCGATGGGGCTTGCGAAACTCGGTGGTTCCTGGTCGGGTGTCAGTCGCCACCCACGGAATTCATTATCCATTTTGGAGGAAATAATTTGCCGTCGCCTAAAAGCGTTGTGTCCTTAAAGTTTCTACACACACACGGCTGACATGGTTCCTACCAGGAAAGCATATGTGAAGCTGGCGATGTGGTATCTGTATGTACAGTATCGGAGAATTTTTACGATTACCGATTCCAGGTATGGGTGCATCCCTATTTATTTATTTAAAGATTATGTGAAGAATGATTTTATTTATCCATCCATCCATTTTCTGAGTCGCTTCTCCTCACTAGGGTCGCGGGTGTGCTAGAGCCTATCCCAGCTATCATTGGGCAGGAGGCGGGGTTACACCCTGAACTGGTTGCCAGCCAATCGCAGGGTACATATAAACAAACAACCATTTGCACTCACATTCACACCTACGGGCAATTTAGAGTTGTCAATTAACCTACCATGCATGTTTTTGGGATGTGGGAGGAAAGCGGAGTACCCGGAGAAAACCCACGCAGGCACGGGGAGAACATGCAAACTCCACACAGGCGGGGCCGGGGATTGAACCCCGCACCTCAGAACTGTGAGGCTGACGCTCTAACCAGTCGGTCACCGTGCCGCTTGATTTTATTTATTATACTTTTATTTTTTTGTGTTGCACACCACACACAAAACCAGATCACACACATGCATGCAAAGAGATCTTGAAGGGGCACACAAACTGGCGCAACTCTTGAGCTATGGGTTTGGGTGTCAGTGTGTTGCTCAAGGGCACCTCAACAGAAGGCCTTACATATGAGCTGCTGCTACTCAGCTCTTAAGGCCAAGGCAATTCATTGTAAAACATGATAGAATCATGACGCATACACCACTGAACTTCGTATATGATCCCCAGCATGACATTCCAATAACAATGGCGTGACATGGCATTTGTGAGCCTTTATGGACTATGTTATGGTCTTGTTTTCCACAGCGAAGATGCTCATTGGTTCAGATGGAATGACTCAAAGCAGAGCAGAATAAATAGAATTCTCAATGTGACAGTTATTATTGTTGCTATATTGTATCTTACTAAGACATTAAAAAGCCTTCAGAAAAATCACATTGTCCAAATTTTTAAAGAATTTATTAAAAAATTATGGTGGAAAATAAGTATTTGGTCACCTACAAACAAGCAAGATTTCAGGCTCTCACAGACCTGGAACTTCTTCTTTAAGAGGCTTCTCTGTCCTCCACTCGTTACCTGTATTAATGGCAATTAATTTGAACTCATCAGTATAAAAGACACCTATCCACAACCTCAAACAGTCACACTCCAAACTCCACTATGGCCAAGATCAAAGAGTTGACAAAGGACACCAGAAACAAAATTGTAGACCTGCACCAGGCTGGGAAGACTGAATCTGCAATAGGTAAGCAGCTTGGTGTGAAGAAATCAACTGTGGGAGCAATTATTAAAAAATGGAAGACATACAAGACCACTGATAATCTCCCTCGATCTGGGGCTCCACGCAAGATCTCACCCTGTGGGGTCAAAATGATCACAAGAACGGTGAGCTAAAATCCCAGAACCACACGGGGGGACCTCGTGAATGACCTGCAGAGAGCTGGGACCAAAGTAACAAAGGCTACCATCAGTAACACACCATGCCGCCAGGGACTCAAACCCTGCAGTGCCAGACGTGTCCCCTTGCTTAAGCCAGTACATGTCCAGGCCCATCTGAAGTTTTCTAGAAAGCATTTGGATGATCCAGAAGAGGATTGGCAGAATGTCATATGGTCAGATGAAACCAAAATAGAACTTCTTGGTAAAAACTCAACTTGTTGTGTTTGGAGGAGAAAGAATGTTGAGTTTCATCCGAAGAACACCATACATACTGTGTAGCATGGGGATGGAAACATCGTGCATTTGGGCTGTTTTTCTGCAATGTGACCAGGACGACTGATCTGTGTAAAGGAAAGATTGAATGGGGCCATGTATCATGTGATTTTGAGTGAAAACCTCCTTCCATCAGCAAGCGCATTGAAGATGAAACGTGGCTGGGTCTTTCACCATGACAATGATCCCAAACACACCGCCCGGGCAACAAACGAGTGGTTTTGTAAGAAGCATTTCAAGGTCCTGGAGTGGCCTAGCCAGTCTCCAGTTCCCAAACCCCATAGAAAATCTTTGGAGGGAGTTGAAAGTCTGTGTTGCCCAGCGACAGCCCCGCAACATCACTGCTCTAGAGGAAATCTGCATGGAGGAATGGGCCAAAATACCAGCAATAGTGTGTGAAAACCTTGTGAAGACTTACAGAAAACGTTTGACCTGTGTCATTGCCTACAAAGGGTATATAACAAGGTATTGAGATGAAATTTTGTTCTTGACCAAATACTTATTTTCCACCATAATTTGCTAATAAATTCTTTAAAAATCAGACAATGTGATCTTCTGGATTTTCTTTTCTCATTTTGTCTCTCATCGGTGAGGTGCAACTATGATGAAAATTACAGGCCTCTCTCATCTTTTTAAGTGGGAGAAGTTGCACATTTGGTGGCTGACTAAATACTTTTTTGCCCCACTGGATGTCCTGGAATTTTCTACTTTCCCAAGACTTAATCAATAGAGGAACTAAAAAATGTATCTATTGTTGCAAAGTTTTTTCTCTTTTTTTTTTTTACAAGTTGCATCCTCTCCCCTGAAGTAGGCTTTACACAATCAGGATTTTTGGGGCCGATTAGCGAACTTAAAAAAACGATAACCGATCCGATCACATGATGGAGGAATGTGTCTGTTTAAATGTGTTAAATGTCTGTTAATTTACTGTATATACTTGTGTACTTAATTGCTCCAAAAAATATATTTACAATAAATAATGTATCTTTGTTCCTCTATTTATGCCAGTGAGGCATAGTGACAGACAGAACAAATGAATGGTCTTCTATTAGATGGCAGGAAGTAAATACAGTAATGAATGTATACACTTTTTGTGACATTTTTGTTTGTTGGTGTGCCGTGAGATTTTTCAATTGATTTTCCTTGGCTCCGTAAAGGTTGGAAATCACTGCTCTAGTCAGGTCATGTATTCTAATTAGTCAGGTCAAACCAACATTACAAAATGACATAAATAATGGGTGCTAACTTACTGTAATTAAATTATTTTTAATTAAATTACTTCACCCCCACCGAAACTTTAGAGCATGATTCGACAGAACGACGGCATGTTTACGTCCAACCGTTGGTGGTACCACTAGCTTGCTAGGCTACATAACGTTTTTTTTTTGCCTGCTTGCGAGCCGTATCGTATTAAAAGTATGTGAACATACCTGAAGCAAGCCTTAAACAAATGTCCTCTCCTGAGCACCGGTTACCACCAACACGTTTTTCACACGTCGCCATGGTAACGAGTGTATCCGGTCGCGTTTGCATTGACGCGATGAAGATCGGGAAAAAACGGGATGCGGTGGTATCGGAATACAAGATTTTATTGCAGTAGTCTGACATGGTGCAATCGTGAAGGAGCAAATTTGTCTTGTAGTCTGATCCGCGGATTACGTGTTGTCTCTCTCAGACGTGTTGTCTGTTCCACACCGCCGACATGTTTTTTTTTTTTTTTTTTTTAAATAACTTCATTGGCCGTCAGATATTTACAGGACTACGCCAAAAGACACGCAACAAGGCTAAAAATAAACTAGCTTTTGGATTCAAATATACTGGGCAGGATGGCGACACGGCGTAAATGTCGTCATTGATCGGATCGGCGAATTATGACATTAAGGCGGATCAGCCGATCAGCATAAAATGCTAATTATCGGCCGATACCGATAAGGCCGCTAAAATCGGTGTAAAGTCTAATAAACGGTACATCTCTTGCATTGTTTGCATTGGATTTTACACCACAAATTATGTAACCTACACAGCCAACAAGCCATTGTTGTAACCCGATAGGCACTCACATTGAACTTTTAGCAGATATTGTTTCATAATTTATGTTGTTTATTATATTAGCATTGTGGACTTTGGTATTTACACTCACTTCACATGTCCATTGAGCTAGCACTCTCATCAAAAGTCAGCTGAGTTATAAAATATATAATCATTAACCTCTGATCCATCCCTGGCAAGTTCATTTCTGCACAGTAACTGCAGCAGTGTTCATGTTTATGATGACATCCACGTGTGGGTCATGTAATGTTGAGGATTTGTGTGAAGTGGGCCTCTACAAAACGGACACACGCACACATTCACACAAGCATAAAGTCATCTGTGTTGCATTACCATGAAAATAAGCACATGGAAGGACACTGCTACAAAACAAAAGCACTATGTACAAAGCAGCAATTATTTTTTTTCCACTCATTTCTCATTGCTTACGTGAATTTTGAAAACAGAAAACAGGGGTTGAGCCGAACAGTCCCCACCCCATTTCTGGAACTGATATGACAGTTCCAGAAATGTGCTTAATGGTGGAAAGTGGTGGAAAAACAACAGGAAGGGGAGGAGTGGGGGCTAATGAGCTCACCCCCCTCCCGTTCCCTGAAAAACATTCAATTTTGGGCAGAAAGCATTCCTCTCTTGCATGCAGGGACAAGTCCCTCTCTTTCTGTCTGTCATTTGCTCGCTCTCTCTCTCTCTCTCTCTCTCTCTCTCTCTCTCTCTCTCTCTCTCTATTTGACTCTCTTTATGCAATTGTCTCCATGATCAGTTGAACTTTAGACACATTTGTGAGTGGAGGAGTATTCATGGACTGACTGCTGCGAGCTGAATTCTCTTAATGACTGCAGTGTTTTAGTTTTGTCATTCACCCCTAACAAGTAGGTTCCATGTGTGAATGGGCTTGAAGACACCCACGAGGATAATCATCTGACTGAACCGTTCTTGTTGTGAATCTGTTCTTATCACTTTTTATGTGCACAAGTTTTGCCTCCAGTTTTAAAAGACTCATGGCTCAAAGTCCCTCAAACGTCATATCCGGCCATTGTCATCCTGTGGGCGGACATGAGAGAGTGAGGAGCTCTTGAGTGGAGCCACAGGGGTTTAGGCGTCAGAAGTTGACCGGTCTTCCAAGGTTCGCCTGAGGATATCTGTGAGGACCATGTGCGCTGTTGTCCTGGAGGAGTACTGTGGGTCTGTCTTCTGGGTGAGTGTGACAGCTTGAATGTCGCTGCGGAACAGCCTCGTGTTCACCTGAAATGGAGTAACTTTCATCTTGTAATCACCAAAAACATATACAAAGGAACCTTCAAAAGTGGTATAATTTGGAGTTCAATCTGGGAAAATATGCCTTAAAAGACAAAATATTTTGGCTGCACAATCTTCATGCCTTATGTCATGCAAGACTTCCAGGTCAGTGAGCATGTGAAGAATTAACTCCACAAATATATTTTCTTTGGCTTTTTTGTAAAAGTGAAGTTAATGTTAAAATGTTGGCTGTACATCTTATAAAGAGTTCACAATTTCCTATGAGATTTTATTTTTAACAAATCTGAGTTGAACCAGCATCCCGGAACGTTTTTGTGATGCCAGTTATGGCAAAGAGGAAAAGTATGGTGATAACCATAAAACTGGAAATTGGAAAATATAGCAAAACCTTTAATTACATATAATTTTTTTTAATTTTTTATTCTCTGTAGCATATGCTAACGTAAATTCACACTACCAACTAATTAATCCCAGCAATATCAATAAAATGTCACTAAGTGACGGTATCACTCACTAATTTTTTTTTGTCAGGGTGAGTAGTTTTACTTTATTTTATTTTACTATTCAGGGTTTAGCTTCTCTTTACACTTGTATGACAGTTAGGAATGTTAAAATTTTACTTAAAACATTACCTGTACAATCTATGAAGTCTCCATGATGGTGAGCTATTTAAAAATGGATTCACTTGCAATGCTATGATTGCTATGATATACTGTATTTTTTTTAAAATTATTATTAGAACAACTTGGAAGTTAACCTGAATCACAGAATGGATCGTTTTAATTTTTGGCGCTTCCTCTGTATTTTAAATGATTACTAGGAAACTTACGAATGAAAACTCAATTTCATAAGTAAGTCTCATTTATATTAGAATCATTTTTGAGATTGTGTCTGTGAAGTGTCACGTTAATTTTAACAAATTATCTAAAATCAGACTAAAATAAAATCACATGCCCATAAAACAAAAAACTACTCGGTACAGATGTGACTTTATGTGTACCTTTGGGGTTTGTTTTTAACCTCAGTAAATGTGACAAGACAATAAATACTGTTAAATAAGCAGTGACTCAGCATGTCCGATGACTTGTTGCAAGTCTGTAGTAGCATGTAAGCATGGGAATTTTAGTAGTGCAATGTATCAAATATTGTTGAATCTTTTGTTTTTGTTGTAAGACTTCTTTCTAATAGGAGTATAAATAAAACCATTTCAAGTCAAGTTCAAAGTAAGTGGAAAAAAAATCTCAAAAGTATTACTTTATTCTTGAATTATGTTTATTTCTCAAAAATTTACTACTGTATTACTTTATCATTGTAAAATTTATACCTTTTTCAAAAGATATATACTTTCCCAAAAGTATACAACTTAATTCTCTTAGAATTAGAACCTTTTCTCAAATATATACATCTTTTTCCCCTGAAATATACCAGTATAATTAAAACATACAACTTTCCTCTTAAAAATACGTGTCTTTCCTTCTTGCAAAATCACAACTTTTTTCTTAAACATATATGATTACTGTCATATATAAATACATTTACATATATAAATATGTAAACATTCAATATTTTTCTTGAAAATATGACTTTATTCTACCCCCTCAAAATATTTTTGCAACAATATGTTTTCTAGAAAAAAAGACTGCATGTAAAATTCTACCTTCTTTCCTTCCAATATAGATTTCAATTATTTTTTTTATAACATTACACCTTTTTTCAAGTGATTGACTGTTGCCTTTGTGGTTATCCAAAATACATACGGATTTAAAACTGCCAACAAGATCAGCCACCAATTCAATGTTTACATTTTGACACGAAACACATTAGAACTTTGCAATTGTGAACTGATTTAAGAGAAAATATTGGACAATTGTCAACAATTAAATTTGCTGCCATGAAGATACGTACAGGCGGCACGGTGGCCGACTGGTTAGAGCGTCAGCCTCACAGTTCTGAGGTGCGGGGTTCAATCCCCGTCCCCGCCTGTGTGGAGTTTGCATGTTCTCCCTGTGCCTGCGTGGGTTTTCTCCGGGCACTCCGGTTTCCTCCCACATCCCAAAAACATGCATTAATTGGAGACTAAATTGCCCGTAGGCATGACTGTGAGTGCGAATGGTTGTTTGTTTCTATGTGTCCTGCGATTGGCCGGCAACCAGTTCAGGGTGTACCCCGCCCCCTGCCCGATGACAGCTGGGATAGGCTCCAGCACGCCCGCGACCCTAGTGAGGAGAAGCGGCTCAGAAAATGGATGGATGGATGGATGGATGGAAGATACGTACACTATCTTCATGGCAGTGCACTCAGACACTGTCCAACTTGAATTAAATGCATAAATAAGGATGTTTTGCCTGTCTCTATGCTTTAATAGCCAGGGCTTTGGCCTTCAGTTGAGATAGTAACTCCTTTTTATTAATATCGTGCTGCAGAACTCCTCATACGTTGAGAGAGAGGATCCGGACTTGCCAGTATGTTTGGAACAGACGGTATTGGTGTGGATCCCATTGGGCTTCCTGTGGCTCTGTACCCCGTGGCACCTGCTGGCTCTCTGCAGAAGGACAAAGGACATCAGACACATGTCCAAACTCTATATCAGCAAACAGGTAGTATAACACACATGTACTATTTCAAATGAGAACTTGCACATTCTGTCCAGATGTGATGGAGCTGGATTACCACAAAGCTTGCAGCAAAAACCAAAAGTCACATTATTTTTCCAGTAGCCAAATGAAAAAAGTCCTCATTAGCTGTCATCATACTTATTTTGTTATTTGTTAAATCTAATTTCCATCTTAAAGTATACACGGAAAGTAAGTGTTGGAAAAAAACAAATCGAATTGAAGATTCAAAGAAAGTAAATGAGTTAAAGATACAGCAAATGTATGTATTTTTAAAATTTATTTGATACCAGGGTGACTTGATTTTAATGGTCTTGTAAAACTGTTTAGTTTTCTTCTGTCAATACTAATATTTTTCATTAGTTATTTTTACTATGAATTATAATTATTATTTAAAAAAAATTAAATATAAATAAAATGAATACAAATGAAATATATAATCAAAATCAATCAAAATTATTCACAATTATGATACATTATTAATCCAAGGGGGAAATTTATAGTGAGTATAGTGCTGGAACGTAAACAGTAAACACATAACAGAAGACCAAGATAGGTCAAACAAACAAAAGAAAGAAAGAATTACAATAAAAAACAGTTTAACAAAGTAAAAATAAATTGAGGAATATTACATATGAAGAATGACTTCATAGGGAAAGCCTGAGCAATCAAATGTGCTAAATGTTGTTGTTAAATAATAGTATGAGTTATTATTGTTGTTTTCAAGTATTATTATTATTATTATTATTATTATTATTTTGGGTGATATCTTTTTCTGGCCCCAGCTTGTCGCATCCCTGCTGTTCCTCACTGCCATAGCAGGCCTGGCCATCACTTTAGGAGAAGACTTCAGTCCAAGCCAAGAGAAACCTACACCAGAAAGGAATCCTATGGTGTACTATACCAACCCCATCATTTATGCTGTGTCATGGGTATGTTTAGTAATGTTGCCTAACTGTGGCCTTTGTCGTGGAGAGATCACGTGCTTACATGCTATCCTTTATCTTTGTTAGGTTATGGTGCTGCTGTGCCAAGAAGGGTTACGACGGAGAGCATCAGTAGATTCTGCCACTCTCTTCCTGTTCTGGTTCCTTGCAGTTCTGTGTGATCTTTTCCCTCTGCAGACCATCATACGAGAGGCACTCAGGCAGGTAAGAATTGACAGCAAGCCCTAAGCACAACGTGGAATATCATCAATCAGACTTGTCATTGTTGGTGCAACTTTGTTATTAATCTCCATGTTGACCACTAGGGAAAGTTCGTTGACCTCCCTCGATTCTGCCTTTTCTGCATCGCCTTTGGCCTGGAAGTGATCTCACTCATCCTCTCTGGCGTGGCGGACATCTCTCCAGAAGCCAGGGAGGTTGTGAAAAAGGTATGTGATAGTTGACGTGTTTGCATTTCCCACCTTTTTTTTTTTTTTGCCTTACACATTCTTAAACTTTATCTTTCTTTAACAGAATCCAGAGGCAGGTGCACCATTTTTTAACAGAATCACATTCAACTGGTTTAATAGGTAATCCCTCATAAGCATGCACAAGTATTACACTACTTTAAAGTGTAAACGTCCAAGGCCATCGTGTGATGTGTTTTAGCAATTCTCTAATGACCATATGTAATTATATCTCTCTTTCGTAGATTACTTTTATTAGTTTACAATGATAAAACACAAAAAAATACATTAATGAAAGTCGATTTATTACTTACATAATACATAACACAGTATACTTGTGTCGTATGCAGCGAAATGTACCTCAAAACCATTCCAAAGACTGCATGATAACCACTCAGCCTGAGTGCCTTAATTAACTGCAGTGTGTGGTCCACATAAAAAGGTAAATGTCTCAAGTAGATGCCAGTCTTACCCCTCTTCGTTCTAATAATGACGCGCCTCAATAAATCGCCAGGTACATCATACACTTTAAAAATGTGTATGATGTAGAATGCCTTCCCTCAATTAGATGCCTAATCACCTTCCACCCCCCCCCGCCGCCACCCCGCTCTAATAGATGCCATGCTTCTATTAATTGCTGTGTTTCACAATGCCTCACCTCTAATAGGCACCTCCTTTCCCCCTCTTCACTGTAATAGATGCTGTGCCTTAATTAATTGCCAGATACGTTGTCCACTTGTAGAAATAAATGCCTCACCTCAAATAGATGTCACATTTTACTTTCGCCACACAGATACAATAGATGTTGTGCCTTAATTAATCAGCAAATATGTTATCCCCATAAAAAAATTATTGCCTCACCTCAAAGAGAACCCCCCCCCCCCTCCATTCTAATAGATGCCATGCCTCAATTAATCACGGGGTGAGTTGATGACTTAAAAGGATAAATGCCTCAAATATACACCTAATTTGACCCCTTGTCCCCTCAAATTTATTCCAATCCTCAATTAATCACCAGATAAATCACACAAAACAGATTCCTCATATCTAATAGACACCTTCCGTCTTTCTCTTGCACTTTAATAGATTCAGTTTTTCAATTAATCACCGGATGCATTGACCCCTTAAAATTTAGTTGCCTTACTTCAAATACACAACTCCTTTTGTATACAGTACATCCATTCTTACACACAAATGCCTCCTGTCACATTAGAAACCTTACTTCAGATATACTCATGGTAATCTTTGGCATTGAGGAAAAAATGCCCCAAGCAAGTATTTGAGAAAATGTGGTATTGGTACTAATGTGGCTAAAACTAAAACTTGATCGACAAATGGAACACTAATAAATGTCATTGCTAAGGTCTGTATCTGTCCTATGTCAAAATGACTACTGAAAAAAAGGTTTTAAAATAGGAAATCTCTTGGCCTGAGACTTTTGCACATTACTGTGCATCATGTTCACAAACCCATGCTGACTTGCACTCCTCAGTATGGCGATAAAAGGGTACAGGCAGCCCCTGGTTCAGGAGGACATGTGGGCCCTGAATGAGGAGGACACCACGGGTTACATCAGCCATCATTTCCAGCAGTTCATGCAGATAGAGTTTGCTGCAGCCCGGCATCGATATCAGAAGAGGCTAGCCAAAAAACAAATCAAGACATCCCATAATGAAGCATTTATAAATGGACTCTCCAGTGGTCTGGGGAAAGGCGTTAGTCAGGACGTGTTGATGATGGTGAGAAAAATCATGCACCACACCCTTAGACTGTTATCTTTCTTGCATTCCAAATTGATTACATTTATTGATCCAGTGCATGCAGCCATATTCTTTGTTTTGTGTGTGCTCCCATTATTTTTCTTTAGGATGATAGAGGCAAGAAAGAAGACAAAAAAGAAAAGAAAACCAAGAAAAAGAAGGAAGAAGAAAACTATCCCACCTCATGGCTCATACCCACCATCTACAAGACATTTAAATGGATGTTGCTTGAATCGGCCTTCTTCAAACTTCTGCAGGACCTGCTCTCTTTTGTCAGTCCTCAGCTGCTAAAGTAAGTCATCATTGACAAGAACGACATGAAAGAATGTCATTGATACTGTTATTACTTTCAAATTACATTAACTAGTAACATAATTACAGTATTTTATTTCATTTTGGAAATAACTTACCTGTTATTACTTATTTACCTACTGTTGATTATTTTGTGTGCTTGTGATGCATATGTCACCATCTTTCTTCCCAGGTTGATGATCACTTTCACTCAGGACAAAAGCAGTTATGCGTGGGAAGGTTACCTATTTGCGGTGTTGCTTCTGGTGGTGGCCGTCCTGCAGTCTCTCTTCCTGCAACAGTACTTCCAGCGCTGCTTTGTGCTGGGAATGAAGGTCCGGACTGCTATCATGGCTGCCGTTTACAAAAAGGTAAAAACAAAAATGGGGTTCATGGAGCCCATGAGAAGGCATGCAGTTACACTACTCGCAAAAGCCTAGGATCTTTAGCTTTCAGCTGAAATTTCAGGATGAAACTAAAATACACTGATCTTTACAGGTGAACTCAATTTGACCTTCTCTAACCTTTTGAAAGTACTTGTCCAACTGTTCTGCTTTACGTACATTTTGTACAAGTTGCTGTTCTGTAAAAATCAACTGAACGGCAGAATTCACAACAGGTGTTTGAGCCATGAATCATCCACTAAATTTCCAAGGACATCTATGCACTTTCTGTGACTCTTCCAGTCACTCTGTATCTGTGTTGCAACCGGCTATTGACACTCTGTGGCGCTCGCTCAGTGGTCACTTCCACATCGTATTTCAAGTCTCGCAATGGCAGGATGTCGATGTCAGTTGTTAGGTGTCACCTTGGTCTCGTGATGTCGAAATGTGAACAGCATGAGTGTTTAAATACCAATGCTGATTGTACCAGAAATTGTTTTTGTTCAATCTTTTTCATTCATGACACCAATTGTGAATTTTTGCTCTATTGAAATGCTGAAGAGTTGGGCATGTCATGTCATCCAGAAATTTCATCTGAAAGCCAAATAGCGCAATTTTTGGGCGAGTAGTGTATATTTTTTTGTGTTTAATGTGTTACAGTCATGATATAATATACAGTATGTACACATTTTCATCAAGGCGCTGGTGGTGTCTAATGACACGCGTAAAGAGTACACGGTCGGCGAAACGGTGAACCTGATGTCTGCTGATGCCCAGCGCTTCAACGACGTGACAAACTTTATCCACCTGCTGTGGTCCTGCCCCCTGCAGATCGCCCTGTCCATCTTGTTCCTGTGGCAGGAGCTTGGAGCGTCTGTTTTGGCTGGACTTGCAGTCATGATTCTCATGGTACCAATTAATGGACTGCTAGCCACTAAGGCTAGAAAATTCCAGGTTAGAAACACACATGCAGAAATGTCGTAATATGGCATATTTTTGCAAATGTATTTCATTTCTTGTTTTAGTTGTGGTTTCCTGCATACACTACTTTCCTCTCTGACTTACGTGGTTTTATTTCAGATCGAGAATATGAAATTCAAAGACAAAAGACTGAAAATCATGAATGAAATACTCAATGGGATGAAGGTGAGCGTCTGTCTTCACGGAGTCGCAATAATAGCCCTCAGTGGCAATGCTTTTATGATTGCAATCCCTGAAATGAGGTGGTCAACTGAGGCGATCAATGACAATCAAAAACCACAGTATTGATGGAAAGCTATTTTTGTACACAAGGGACATACTATAAAGTGAACACTGTTGTATGCATATTAAAAGCCAGAACCTAACCATGAAGTTAAGGAAGCTGGTCAAAGGCAGGATGTAACTGTAACAAGGGAAACATAAGCATACAAAGTAAAACAAGAAATAGACAAACAATAGATAGATTGTCAGATCCCAAGATCAAAAACTTATGAGTTTCAGAGAATCTTAAGCCTTCTTTTGTGCAACCACCACATGTGGCATTGCTTAGATGGAGAAGTCAAAGTTTTCTTTGTACTTCAGGGGAAAGGAAACTTTTCTTCAATCAGAGGCCATTTCAGTTTTTTATAAAATCCCCCAAGGGCCAAATAAAATTTCTGGAAAAAAAATCATGCGACAATCAAACAAATGTTTATTATTATAAATATTTGGGGGCTTTTTAAAACGGTTCCAGAAATGTTCTCCACCCCTGGCATGCTCCATAATTCTCTCCTTGTTCTCCTGTTAGATTCTGAAGCTGTATGCATGGGAGCCATCCTTCCAAGCTCAGGTACAAGACATCAGAGGCCAAGAACTGAACGTCATGAAGAAGTTTGCCTACCTCACATCTGTCTCCACATTCATTTTCAGCTGTGCTCCAGCTTTGGTCAGTCCTGTCAATATGCACATACGAGCAGAAGGATAAAATAATATTGTTTGTATAAACTTTTCATACACTGTCTGTCTGTGTACCAGGTGTCTTTGGCCACCTTTGCAGTGTTCGTAGGTGTGAGTTCAGACAACGTGTTGACTGCTGAAAAGGCGTTCACTTCCATCTCTCTCTTCAACATCCTTCGATTCCCTTTGGCCATGCTCCCCATGCTCATTGCTTCCATTGTGCAAGTAAGGAAAACAATTCACATGGCACATTCATCTGTCATAAAAGTCTCATTTTGTGGTTTCGTAATCTAGACAACGGTGTCCAGAAAGCGCCTTGAAAAGTTTTTGGGAGGCGAAGAACTTGAAAGTGATGTAGTGCGCCATGACACCAGCTTCTGTATGTTCATGCTTGTCTAAGAATCACTATGTCATTCTTCTCTGATAGATGTATGATAAATCTATCCTGTCTTTTAGGTTCTGCTGTTAATGTATGCGATGGTTCCTTTTCATGGCAAAAAGATGGCATGCCGCAGCTTAAAAAGTATATGTTCTGCAGTGAACACATCGCCATCCATCATGTCTTATTGCTGCACTGCTAAATGAACATTCCTGTCTTGTGTGTATTTTCCAGTGTGAGTTTGGACATCAAAGCGGGTCGGTTGGTTGCAGTCGTGGGAGCTGTCGGCTCGGGCAAGTCCTCTCTGATGTCGGCCATTCTGGGAGAGATGCATAGCACCAAAGGCTTCATCAACATTCAGGTGACATCTTCTGTTTTTCTTTTGCAAAAATACACACAATAGTTTCGTTAAAGTCAGTTAGTTATTTTGACTATGTGAAACAACCAGGCGGCGCGGTGGCCGACTGGTTAGAGCGTCAGCCTCACAGTTCTGAGGACCCGGGTTCAATCCCTGGCCCCGCCTGTGTGGAGTTTGCATGTTCTCCCCGTGCCTGCGTGGGTTTTCTCCAGGCACTCCGGTTTCCTCCCACATCCCAAAAACATGTATTAATTGGAGACTCTAAATTGCCCGTAGGCATGACTGTGAGTGCGAATGGTTGTTTGTTTCTATGTGCCCTGCGATTGGCTGGCAACCAGTTCAGGGTGTACCCCGCCTCCTGCCCGATGACAGCTGGGATAGGCTCCAGCACGCCCGCGACCCTAGTGAGGACAAGCGGCTCAGAAAATGGATGGATGGATGAAACAACCAATAAATAAGCTCATCATTTTATACTTTAAAATAAATTCTCCACATGTGCAGCAATACACTTTTGAACTTCTTGATGCATCTGGGGTTTAGTTTTATTGACCATCACTGTTCCTGCTGTGCACATCTTGCCCTCTGAGGGGCAGTGTGATACATGCAATGAGATACACACTTGCAGTAACAAAGAAAGTAATAGTAATAACGATGGAATATTTTTACTACAACTCGTTTTCACAGAGTTTGAAGAATATATGCCAACGAGTATTGTTATATTGCCTGTTTGTATGTGATTATACAGCGTTTGTGGTCCAATATTCATTATTTTGAGAGCTATAAGTGCCGCGAGTTCAGTGCTAATTTTTGTTAACTTGTCATTGGTGTTTTTCATTTATTGTGTGTTAGCTTTGAGCTCGCGATTTTTGTGAGCAAAATCGAAGAAATGAACGATTTGAACATTCAATAGGTGTAATTCTTTTGTTATGTGTGTTTGTTTTAAAGTGACCTTCAACTGGTATGTGAATAAATGACTTTGAAGGTCCCATATTTTGGCTATTTAGACCTCAATAGAGTGACTCTCTAACATGGACTTAGTATAAAAGTGACAATTGCATTTCAAAAAACACCTTGGTTTAGTCAGGAACTGTAGCCAGGAAAGTCCCCTCTGACAGCTACTTCCGTTTGACCCAGTATCCGCTTTGTCCATATTTGGGCAAGACTGCCCCCTTTCCTCTGACTGCTTGCCTCTGTGTAGAAGACCCACTTGTGAGAGCCCACGTGTTTGTTATGTTGACAGCGCTGGCTTGGGAACTGAGAGATAGGCGGAGATCTTAGCTAGTGACGTAAATAAGCTCAAGAAATTCGAATGACCTGATTTCAGGCCTCTCAAAAAAAAAAAAACATCTGGAACTCAGGAATGCATAGACAATTTTGATTCATATTTCACGTTTACTGAGGCACCATGGGGCCAATATTACATCCCAAATACTAGAAAAAGTTGGTTTGGCAAAATATGGCACCTTTAAGCAAGCAACATTCACTCTAACTCCTTGTTACTATGTTAGTACCTTAGCAACCTGTTGTTGTGATCACCTGGGATCTGCATGACCTCCGGGCGCTGGTGGTAAGAAGTGCTGCAGTGGAGCATGGAATGGAGTGCTTGTGTAAGAGTGGTAAAATCTGAGATTTTAGATCCAGTCCGATCCGATACTCGTATTTTTTGCTGACATCGGACCGATTTCTGATCTCAAAGATCGGACCGGGACACCCCTACATGGAAGTATAGTATTTTCTTAAAACAAATCCAGATACAGGTTGAGTTGAATTTGATTCATATTTAACAAGAAATTGGGAGAAAACCTTTGAGACAAGCACATAATGTAATCAAATATTTTAAACCATTCATTCATTCTTTCTTATTTTCCAGGGTTCTCTTGCCTTTGTACCGCAGCAAGCATGGATCCAAAATGCCACCCTGAGGGATAACATTATGTTTGGCTCTCCCCTCGAGGAGAAGCGATTCCAGGAGGTGATCCAGGCCTGTGCTCTGGCTCCAGACCTGGAGCTTCTTCCTGGAGGTGACATGACTGAGATTGGGGAGAAAGTAAGAACTGGGCTCAAGGAGTCACAAAATTAAAAAAAAAATATTTTTGTTGTTGTTGTTTTTAGCTGTGTGTGTGCGTGCGTCCATGTACATGTCTTGTGTAAACATATTATGTGTGTTCACTGAGATTGCAGCCCGTTAAATATTTGTGGATGCTTTTAAGTAGTCTAAGCGGCCAAAAGCCCAATATGGGATCACGTATAACTTTTTAAAATACGTTGGGTGTTACATTGTGTGGTTCTATTGTTCTTTCAATCTTTCTTTTGTGGTAGGGGATCAACCTGTCAGGAGGTCAGAAACAGCGTGTGAGTTTAGCCAGGGCAGCTTACAGTCAGGCTGATATTTATCTGCTCGATGACCCCTTGTCTGCTGTGGACTCTCATGTGGGGAAGCATCTTTTTGACAAAGTGATCGGACCTAATGGAATACTCAAAGACAAGGTCTGTGAATGCATCCTTTGTCAAAACAACTGTCATTTGTTATCTGTGTTTTATGACACATGCAGGAGCAATCAAAAGTAATGGCAAAGTAACCTGTTATACTGTATGTTGAACTGGAGATTGTGGATTAAAAGCCATTCCAATTGTATACACTATATTTTCTAGTTTCACTATGAATCAACTGCTTGAAACCTTGTGTTTATGCAGACTCGTATACTGGTGACTCATGGGGTGAGCTTCCTGCCTCATGTGGATGAAATTGTGGTCCTGGTCGACGGAGTGATTTCCGAGGTTGGATCCTACAACAGCCTCCGTGCTAGCAAAGGCACCTTTTCCGATTTTTGGACACGTATGCCAAAGAGCAGAATAATAATAAAAATTCCCCCAAATCTGAGTCCGGTAATTCAATCTTTCTTACTTTCACAATGTACAGTACACTTAGCCTGCCTGAGTGAATACAGTATTTGATTGTAAACTATTTCTGTTCTGTATTTTATTTAAAATAAAAATAGCAATGCATCTCAGTATGAAGCAATTCTGTTTTACATAATTGCAAGCCACGATAAGAAATAAATATCATTATCATCAGCTTGTTTAATATATTACATTAGTACCTTTCACCCAATTGAGTACAATTAATGTGATGAAAGTGCTGTTTTGATCAAGGATAGGCAACTGTATTTAGGTTAGTTAGATCATTTATTATTTATTTTTTTATTAGTGAAGTAACAGTAGTAGTATTATAAATAAATACAATGCACATTGAAAGTGGTAGTGTTCTAAAACTATATGGATTGTGAATGTCCAGAGAGAATAATAAGGTACCATTGTTTGCATTGTAAAATAATAAAGTTTGCATCTTCTGCAGAGCATGGCCAGGGTCTTGCAGATGAGGACATGGTCCCAGAAGGAGCTGACACCCAACCAGACTCCCCGTTGGAAGACACTGTAACTACAACTCTGAAGAGGGAAAACAGCATCCGCCGCAGCCAGCGCAACAGCAGGTACAGTATTACTGTGGAGAAGTGGGTGACAAAATACTGTTTTGTGTATATGAAGAGAATCCTCTGTTCTGTTGTAGTTTTAGAGCAGCAGGAAACGGCTCTACAAGGAAATCTGAAAATGCGGGAGAAACAAACAAAGGCAAAAGGCTAATCGAGAAGGAAGCTATGGAAACAGGACAGGTAGTTTCAGTTATTTCTTAAATCAATTCCATCACACAATTAAAGTAGGAAATTACATGTATTGAGTATATCTGACTGCCTCTGTCTTTAACCTCCAGGTGAAATTTTCAGTTTACCTCCAGTACCTGCGGTCCATGGGCTGGGGATATACTTGCACAGTCTTCTTGGTGTACTTCATCCAGAACATTGCATTCATTGGCCAGAATATCTGGCTCAGTGACTGGACTAATGACGCAGTGGAGTACTACAACATAACATACCCTGCAGGAAAGAGTGACACCAGGGTGGGAGTATTTGGTGCTCTGGGAGTGGTTCAGGGTAACCGTTACAAAAACAATAAATTATTTTAAAATGGTGCTTCATGGAGCAATCTTTTATACATGAAACTCTTTATGGCAGGCCTCTTTGTGTTCCTTGGTACACTGCTTCTGGCCAATGCCTCCGTTGCAGCATCTCGAATCCTGCACTCGAGGCTGCTCAACAACATCTTGCGTGCTCCAATGCTCTTCTTTGATACCACACCCATTGGAAGGGTGGTCAACCGCTTTGCAAAGGTGGGACTTATTCTACACTACTAGTATCTACATAGCATTTCCTCTCTCAGAATACATACTGATTTCCTCAACATTTGTTCAATAGGATATATTTACAGTAGATGAGGCCATTCCACAATCATTCCGCTCTTGGATCATGTGTCTGTTGGGGGTGCTGGGGACTCTTTTTGTCATCTGTCTGGCGACTCCTTTCTTCACCATTGTCATCATTCCCCTGGCGGTGGTGTACTTTTTTGTCCAGGTGAGAAAGATAAAATGTATAGTATACTGATACATGTGCAGAAACAGGATACTGTATTACTGAAAACATAATAGCGCAAAGGGAACTCAAACCCAACTGTATTGATGCAAGGCAAAGAAATGTACTGGACTACAAGTCTAGGTAATGTCACTGTTACAATGAAAAGTTTGTTGTTGCTTTTGACTGGAATGACACGAGAACACCAAATTTATATTTCCATGTTACATGTGATACCTGGACAAAATCCAAAAACTTAGCTAACCCTGCATGCGCATCACAAATTCCACTCAAATCAGAAAGATATTTTTTTATTTTATTTTATGTTGTGGCTTGCTGGGATTTAATTTAAGCATCCTTGGGAGAATAAATTCCATCTCAAAATAATAAACAAGTTTATGTGCCAATTATATCTATTTCCATGGAAAGTTTAAATTGGATAGAATTTCATGGAAATTGTATCACAATTCAAATAAGTTATTTGATTTAGTTTATCATTAATTTTTATGGCGGCGCGGTGACCGACTGGTTAGCACATCTACCTTACAGTTCTGAGGACCCAGGTTCAAATCCGGCCTCCCCTGTGTGGAGTTTAAATGTTCTCCCTGTGCCTTCGTAGGTTTTCTCCGGATACTCCGGTTTCCTCCCACATCCCAAAAACATGCATACTAGGTTTATTGAAGACTCTGAATTGGCCCTAGGTGTGAATGTGAGTGTGGTAGTTTTTCTATGTGCGCCCTGCAATTGGCTGGGGATAGGCTTCAGTATTGCCGCTGCCCTACTGAGGATAAGCGGTATGGGAAATGGATGAATGGATTCATTTTCATTCTTTCATTCACCTCCTACCATCATTCTGTTAATGTCATGAGCATGCTTTCACTTTTTTTGTTTTATTTTATTGACAGCTGTAATATTGGTTCTAAAATGTTGAATTTGTTTCCATTTTTTATTGAATGTATTTTATTTTATCTCTTGTCGACTTGACATCTTCAACCAGCGTTTCTACGTCGCAACATCAAGGCAGCTGCGCCGGCTCGACTCAGTGTCTCGCTCTCCCATTTATTCTCACTTTGGCGAGACTGTGTCAGGCCTATCTGTGATAAGAGCTTACAGCCATCAAGAGAGGTTCCTCCAGCACAATGAAATCACCATGGATGAGAACCTAAAGAGCGTCTACCCGTGGATTGTGTCAAACAGGTCAGAGAGCTAAATGAATTGCACTGATGGGTGTTGTTAAGTGGAGATGCCCTTGGCTTATGCATGTTTGTTCCATGTCCAGATGGCTGGCAATTCGTTTGGAGTTTGTGGGGAATCTGGTGGTTTTTTTCGCTGCTCTGCTTGCAGTTATTTCCAGAGATAGTCTGGACAGCGGCCTGGTTGGCCTATCCATATCCTACTCCCTTAACGTAAGTCATGCTCTGATGATGGTGGTGGTGATAGGGATGGGGATTGGCGGGGTGGGACTAAGCTATTGAGATGTGAGTTCTCTTTCTGATCTGGGATTTGAAGGTAACACAAACCCTGAACTGGCTTGTTCGGATGACGTCAGAGCTGGAGACCAATATTGTCGCCGTGGAAAGAGTGAGTGAGTACAGCGTCATTGAAAATGAGGTACGTCAATATAACAGCACGTTAACAGACTCTCACAACAACCCGCACTTTATTATTACTTATTTAAAGCGTAAATAAGATGGAAAATACCATCAATAAGCAGTTTCCACAATAAAACTGGGTATGTTCCTCCCCCACCAAATGTTTTCTTTTTTTTTAAATAATACTAATCTGCTAATTCGCAGTTGCTGAACCACAAATATGCAGGGGTCCATTGTATGCATTTATCTAATAACATAAAACATTTAAATAAAATGCGTCATATTCACCCAAGATGCTGGTTAATAAATGCATTAATGTGTGCAGATCACTGCAGACGTGGTTTGGTAGTTGAAATTGGCTGTAACAGTTTTGCTTTCATCAACCAATCGGCAGATTGCATTGACATGGCAGCACATTGAGGCTGAAACCTGATTGGACAAAAAAAATCTTAATATACACATACTGGAAGCCAAGAGGCGGCACAGTTTATTTTATTTTAGGTTGTGGATTGCTGGGATTTAATTTAAGCATCCTTGGGAGAATTAAGATCTATCTCAAAATAATAAACAGGTTTATGTACTAATTATATCGGATATTTCTCTATTTCCTTGGAAAGTTTAAATTGGATAGAATTTCACAGAAATTGTATCACAATTCAAATAAGTTATTTGATTTAGTTTATCATTCATTTTTTACAGCGGCGCGGTGTGTGACTGGTTAGCACATCTGCCTCACAGTTCTTAGGACCCGGGTTCAAATCCGGCCTCGCTTGTGTGGAGTTTGCATGTTCTCCCCGTGCCTGCATGGGTTTTCTCCGGGTACTCTGGTTTCCTCCCACATCCCAAAAACATGCGTGGTAGGTTAATTGAAGACTCTAAATTGCCCGTAGGTGTGACTATGAGTATGAATGGTTGTTTGTTTCTATCTGCCCTGCGATTGTCTGGCGACCAGTTCAGGGTGTACCCTGCCTCTCGCCCAAAGATAGCTGGGATAGGCTCCACCACGCCCGCGACCCCCGTCAGGATGAGCGGTACGGAAAAGCAAGAGAAACACTACGGAATGAAGAGACTAGACTGCAGAGAATAAAGATTAATACAATTTAATGGAACTAATATTATAATTTAGGTTATTATTAATACTTTTAACATTATTAAAGCTGTTCTTGTGTCTTTTACAAGAACTAGTGTTCCAGTGACTGATATGTGATTGCGCCACAATATTGTGTGTCCCTGTTTACATTTCTGGGAGCTGCGCCACATATTATGCCCACTGTGCCTAGGTTTTTGCTGTTTTGCTTCATTTCTCCATAATAGTTTTAAAGTTTAGTTTCACTTGGCGTCAATTGTAATAAACCAGTAACATGGTTTAATACTATTATAAAATGCATACAAATAAAGTCCTCCACCGTTAAGAGACACCTCCCTCTATCTGCAGTGTAATGAATAAATGCCCACAGCCATTATTTGTGTAAATACGGTAGTCTGTCTGCTGCTGCACTGTACACACATTGTTTAATGTGACATTTCTTTGAATTTAGGCAAAGTGGGTGACTGACACTCGGCCAGCAGAGAATTGGCCTGAGGCAGGAAGACTGCAGTTCGAAAACTACAAGGTCCGTTATCGACCCGGTTTGGATCTGGTGCTGCATGGCATCTCCTGTGACATTGGCTCCACTGAGAAGGTTTACGTGTGGCTTTGGTTTTTGAATATAATTTACATCTGAATTTACTCGCTTTATTCCAACCGTTTCATTTACTCAACTCTTTCTTTGCATGCAGATTGGTATTGTGGGCCGCACAGGAGCTGGGAAATCCAGCCTGACCAACTGTTTGTTCCGAATCATTGAAGCTGCCGAGGGTCGTATCCTCATAGACGGGGTTGATATTTCCAAAATAGGCTTACATGACCTAAGAAATAACCTCACTATCATACCACAGGTACACACAGTTCCAAGATCACACTACAAGACGGCTCAAAATACAGAGCACTGACCCGTTCAACTCTGTGCAGGATCCAGTGTTGTTCTCCGGAACTTTGAGGATGAACCTGGATCCGTTTGACAGATCCAGTGATGAAGAAATCTGGAGAGTTCTCGAGCTCTCCCATCTCAAGGAGTATGTGACAGGGCTGCAAGACGGATTGCAGCATGAGGTTGCAGAAGGAGGAGAGAACCTGAGGTGGGTCTTGACTAAGTGCATATCCCTTTGAATACACATCCTAGCAGAGTTCAAATGTATAATATTTGCTCAAGTGGTAATTTACACACACCCTTTGACAATCCAGTGAGGTTAGGGACAAAGACTTGTTGCGTGTGGTAAAAATTCACAAAAAGTAGATGAGCTTTTTATTTTATTGAAATTGAAATTGCTTATATTACAAACATTTAAACCCTAAATACAATATACCCCAAATTATGATCATAAAACATATTACTATCATTTCAAACACATCTTAAAACATTACCCTTACAAATAATTTGATTTTGAAAAATATTCACGAGAAGTGCAAGGATGCTGATGTGCATGTTGCTGCTTAGCAACTTGTAAAAATACCAATTACGTACTACTTTCATAGTAGTAATTTTATTGAATTTTTAATTCACATAGTCCTTTTTACTGTAATACTATAAATGACTCTATCTTTAGTTCAGCATTTACTGTGTATTACGTTAAGCAGCAACTAGCCATTACCAGCTGATCAAGTGTTCAGTTCGTGAATTGGAAAGGGTTTCCCCTATATGGGTATCACCTCCTAATGACTGAATTAATCTTTCAGAACCCTCTAGTTATCCTTGAATTCCAATAGTACAGGTGTCAATCAGTGCCAGCAGGACTTTAAATATCCTACTAACATGCGATACTTTGTGTACCACACCAACCCACTCTCAGTGTTGGACAGAGGCAGCTTCTGTGTTTGGCTCGGGCACTGCTCAGGAAGTCCCGCGTATTAATTCTGGATGAGGCTACAGCAGCTGTGGACCTGGAGACGGACAACCTGATCCAAACAACCATCAGGAAAGAGTTTGCACACTGCACCGTTCTCACCATTGCCCACCGCCTGCATAGCATCATGGACAGCTCGAGGTTAGTTCTTTTCAATTTTTCTCACGCAGCATGTGGCCCAGGGGTATACAAATTCATTTGTGTTCCTTGTCCACAGGGTGATGGTGCTCGATGCCGGTAGGATAGTGGAGTTTGATTCTCCGAGTAGCCTGCTTGAAAAAAAAGGTGTTTTCTATGCCATGGCAAAGGATGCAGGGATAACACAAGCAGAAATCACAAGTCTATGATTTTCTTTTCTTTTTTAATGCTAGTTTGCGTAAATTGCTTTTGAAGTTTGATTTTCTAAAGGTTGTATTGTGCGTTCAGAGAAATGTTATTTTTTTGTGTATATTGTAAACACAATCATATTTGAAGTGGAAATAATTTTGTATATACAGAAAAAAACATGAATAAATGTTTTTCTCAAATCATTTTTTTTAAGTGCTTGTTCATTTTAAATAAAATCTTGCCAAATGTAAAAATTTCACTCAAACTACATGTAGTTGGAATATTTAATGTGGTACTGGTGGTTAAAACATCTCACAGTCAAGAAGTTCTGGCTTTGAATTTTGGCTGAGGCCCTCCTGTGTGAAGTTTGCATGTTCTTCCCTTGCATATATGTTTTTTTTCCCGGTTACAATTTCTTCCTCCGCCACTCCAAAAACATGCATGTTATTCTAAATTGTCCATTAATGTGAGTGTGAGTGGTTACTATATTTGCCCAGTCCAGGCTTTACCCCACTTGTTCCCCAAAGTGGGTTGGAATAGACTCCCGCTGGCCTCTGATGCAAAACGAGAAAATCGATCTATCGTATTTATTGTATTACTGTTGTCGTACTAGAGCGACTCCAACTACTGGAGACAAATTCCTTGTGTGTGTTTTGGACACACTTTTGGCTAATAAAGATGATTCTGATTCCCCTTTGGCCCTAATAACTGTTCAATTGTTCATACAATTACAATGAAAGTGTATCCTAATAAACATAGGGTATGTTCGGAAATTTACTCCAAGCGAATCTACACTTCGGAACGTTTGGAAACTCAGCGTTGCTGGAGTGTGCCGTTCGGTTATTCAGAGCGCCACACTCCCGCTCTTTAGGTTCTCTGACTGAGGAGACGTCCGGACGGAGAGTCAGCCAGGACGAGCTGTTTACAGGCAGAACTGACACATTCAATATGGCAGACGCACTGACGTATCACTGTCAGTAGCCAACACGCTAGTTCGTAAAATCATAGAAAACGGTGCGCGCTCCGCCTCTCTGAACACTGCACTCTCAGAGCGCAGTGAGCGCGTCAGATTGAATTTCCGATCGTACACATAAAGTGTATAGAAAATGGATGAACGCAACCCAAAATACAAATACGGCGCATGTTGACACGTTCCGCAGCTATCCAATCAACGTGCTACGTTTTGTACCGTTGACATATTGTGGCCAATCAAAAAGCAGGGGGCGGGACTAAAAACAGCGGAAGATTCAAAAGGAAGATGGCGGCTGAAGGGTGTAATCAAAATACGCGCAAACTGGACAGGTACCAACTCAAACTTAAATGGTATTCCCAAAAGAAAAAGTAGTCAGGTTTCAGGTTTTTTTTCTCTCCTCCTGTGATTGAATAGGGATATCATTACGCCGTATCGGATAGTATTCTCTCGGTACTTTGTGTTTTGATCTATCGAGGCTAACCTACTACCTAGCATTATAAACAGACATTCCATGACGCAAGACATAACTTTAAAATTATTATTTTTTTTAACTGAGACTATTTTGAGCTACCACAAGGAGTCTGTGCAATTCTATTTGAACCTGTTTGTTTTTCTTCACACAGGGGGGCACGATTCAATGTGTTTCCAAGCATGGAAACGTCAAAAACAAGCCAGCCAGTCATCTTCAACCCAGACTTCTTTGTCGAGAGGCTGAGACATGAACATCCGCAGGCCTTCACCGATCTGGTCCTGTCACATGTCACCCGACTCATCGACCTCCCGGGAGAGGAGTTTGCACAGCTCACCGGGGACTGTGACCCCAGGCTGCCTTCCTCCACTGGCCTCCTCCGCTCTTTCAACATCCTCAAACGAAAAGGTTATATTAACTCCATCCATATGCTAATTTGACATCGTTTAACGATCACGGCCTTGTCATTCACTCTCTGTAAGTGTTGAACTTTGGGATCCAAATGGTATACAGTACCATCCCAGTATGAAAGGAGTAAGGGTTAACTTATATATTTAATATAATTTTACCTCTTCTGCTGAGGCACCTGTCACTTTTTCACTTCGCAGAGCCTAGTTCTATTCCATAACAAATGACAGCAGATATATCTACCAGGCTGTTTGTACGGTGCACCCTCTAAATACAAAAGCCCCAATAGTTTAAACCTCGGGAAAAATATGCACATATCACTCACATGTACTGATCACTTTTTTTTTTTTGCGTCCAAGTCAGAGTCACCTGAGTTTGAGTATTTATTCATTTATTTTTTTTAAATAAAATTATCCCAACAACATGATACCTTTGTATAAGTCGTGCTATGTGATATGGGCAAAATTTGATACCCCAATATACAGACCGTTTCCAAAAAATTTGAATATCATGGAAAAGTTTATTTATTTCCATAATTCCATTCAAAAAATTAAACTTTAATAGATTATAAATTCACGGCCCACAATTTAAACAATTTTAAGTATGTATTTGTTTATTTTTACATAATTTGGGCTTCCAGCTCATAAAACCAGGAATTCAAAAAATTAGAATACTGTGAAGAAATCAGCATTTACTTCAAAAAATTAAATTAGGGTTACATTACATCAATCAAAATATGGTACTTTCAAAACGATATGTTAATCTTCAATACTTGGTTGGGAATCCCTCTGGTCGACTGTTGCGGTGACCTTGGATTTAAGAAAGCAGAGTTTACCAACACCTGCACTGGACATTGAACCCCAAATCATGACTGACTGTGGATATTTCACGCTGGACCTCAAGCAGCTTGGGTTCTGTTCTTCACCCATCTTCCTTCAAACCCTTGGACGTTGATTCCTGAAGGAAAGGCACACTTTACTTTCATTGGAGAAGAGGACTTCGGACCACTGGCCAACAGTCCAGTCTTTCTTCTCCTTGGCCTAGTTGAGACGCTTCCTTCGTTGGCTCAGGCTCAGAAGTGTCTTGACCCGAGGAACCCGACAGTTGTAGCCGATCTCCCGGATGCGTCTGAATGTGGTGGTTTTTGAAGCTGTGACTCCCGCCTCATTCCACTCTTTCTGGATCTCTGCTAGATTCTTGAATCTTCTCCGTTTTGATAATCCGCTGAATCCTACAGTTGTCTCTTTTGGTGGTGCATCTTCTCCTGCCACATTTTGTCCGTCCATTGATATGGTTGATCACAGCACTCTGTGAACAGCCAGCGTCCATAGCTATGAACATTTGTGGCTTACCCATCCTATGGCGGGTATCAATGATGGTCTTCTGACCAGTTATCAAGTCTGCAGTCTTCTCCATATTGAAACCAACTGAGGCAATTGAACCAAACTGAAGCAATTTAATGACACCTAGGGAAACCTGTGCAGGTGCTTTGAGTTTAGTAGATGATTAGTGTGTGACACTCAAACATTTATGGCCTGCAAAATTTGGGCTGATTTCATCACAGTATTCAAATTTTTTGAATTCCTGATTTTGTGGGTTTTATGAGCTGGAAGCCCAAATTATGCACAAATGAACAAATAAATACTGTCGGCCCTGAATCTGAAATCTATGAAAGTTTAACTTTTTGAGTGGAATTATGGAAATAAATACACTTTACCATGATATTAAAATTTTTTGGAAAGGGTCTGTAGGTAATTTTACTTCCGATATAGATATACTAGTAACCTTACATCAAATGAATGGCATCTTCGCTGTATTCATTTATAAAACACATTTTATATAAATAACACAATAATATTAATCTAAGATATCCAGCCATTCATTTAGTATAAACAATCTTCAAGGAATGGAATATAAAGAGCAAAGAATTAGAATAAATACGATGTTTTTGGGATGTGGGAGGAAACCGGAGTTCCCGGAGAAAACTCACGCAGGCACAGGGAGAACATGCAAACTCCACACAAGCGTGGCCGGGGATTGAACCCCAGTCCTCAGAACTGTGAGGCAGACGCTCTAACCAGTCGCCCACCGTGCCACCAACTTTAAGTACTTTTTGTACTTGAATGTTGAAACTTTTCCTGTGTACTGATGTTTGTTACTGGAATGTTTTTTTCCCCCCAGAAAAAGGTGTAGTTTTTGGTGCACCCTTAACTGAAGAAGGGATAGCGCAGATCTATCAGCTGATTGAATACCTGAGGAAAAGTGAGTATTATTTCATATACCACACATCCTCACATCATATAGCACTTTCACTTGAAGCTGTTTCTGATGTGATGTGACTTCTCAATATTTACATGCCCCCCCAGTAAGACTGATGTTATTGCTAATTTCGTTAATTGGGTGCAAGGTGCAGCTTCCATCCCGATCATATGACTTTGCAGTAAAGCCCTTCATAAAAAAAACTCCCTCACATCTGCATAGCATTTTGAACTGCACATCTATTCCTGATGTAGTAAATGTACCAACATGTTTCAGAAAGCAGAGAGTATTTTGGGGGGGGGTTACAACTCTTGTTTTGAAGCTAAACGTCTGCGGTCACTCTATATTAGTGAACCGTAGCAAATTATTGTGCTATGAGGGACCAATTTAAGATTATTTATTTGCTCCAAATAATGTATCTTTCATCTATCAATGCCAGTGGCACAGCT
The DNA here is from genome assembly GCF_024500385.1 of Phyllopteryx taeniolatus. Classification (NCBI taxonomy): domain Eukaryota; kingdom Metazoa; phylum Chordata; class Actinopteri; order Syngnathiformes; family Syngnathidae; genus Phyllopteryx; species Phyllopteryx taeniolatus. Next base: position 16,704,534 of record NC_084512.1, read on the forward strand.
ACAACAATTAAATCCTCTTCCACTAGATGGCATTAATTTGTAATTTGATTTTGTTCTTTAAAGCATTAGTATTTATTTATGCAATTGCAATGCCTTACTGTTAGTGAGGTTAGGACACCCATAAATTAAATTTTACTAATAATTGGCATACTGATTTATTTCAGTGTCTCGGTTTTCGGCCTTGGTTTCCTGATGTTCGGTTTTGGACATGAATTTTGATTTTGGTGCAACCCTGTCATCCCCTCTTTTAAAAGAGAAATTGTCAAGAGCACACTGTAAATATTAGCGTGGATTATATAACAATTAATCTATTACATCTTTTAATTGCTGAGTCACCCTCTGCCTTTTACATCTTGCTAGAACCTGACTGCTGGTTGCTAGCTTTGAATTAATATGACGTCTTCTTGGTTTATTTCTGGAAAGTCGATGACGTATTTGCACAAAAGTAGACACTGGGCCCACATGCTGGAGTCAATAATTCATCTCAAAGCACTTCGCCTCCGCATGCTCTCTCTTTCTTTCTGTTTCATTCACTCCATCTCTCACAGTGTCTACCCGCTGACATCATATTTTCTCCTCCTCTTCGTCTTTCTCCCAGACCTTCACATTGAGGGGCTGTTTCGTGTGCCGGGCCACAGCCTCCGACAGGCCGCGCTGAGGGAGATCCTGAATGCCGGGGCAGAAATAGATCTCGAGATGGGAGACTTCCACCCCAACGACGCCGCCTCGCTTCTGAAAGCCTACCTAGGAGAGTTGCCTGAGCCCCTGCTCATGCATAGACACTATCATGCCCACCTTAAAATTGGAGGTGCCCATCATTTCACGTCTCAAAACAAAATATTACACTTTTTTTTACCTCTATATTCATCCGTATCACTCACCTTTATTTCTAACGTCCACAGAGCTGACTGTCTTTGATGGGAAAGGAGATAAAACTAATACTCCAGACAAGGAGCGCCAGATAGAAGCCTTTCAGTTGCTTTTCATGCTGCTGCCACCAGCCAACCGCAGCCTGTTGAAGCTCCTGTTGGACTTGCTCTATCACACCGCGCGCAACCAGCAAGTCAACAAGATGTCCGCTATCAATCTAGCAACCATGTTTGCACCACAAATTATCTGGCCCAAAAATGTACAGATCATTTACTTTCCCTTTATATCAAATTATTCCAAATATTTCCTGACTTGTTTAATTTTCCTTATTTCTTTTTTTGAAGGTAATGGCAAGTGATCTTCAGGGAAACATTGAGAAACTAAATAATGGCATAGCATTCCTCATTAGACACTCTCAAAAGCTGTTCAAGGTGAGCTAGTGCAGAAAAACCTTTCACTATTTTCTCTCTTAGTGGGTCACCACTTGCTTTGCTTTTATAGTGACCTCTTCACAGCAGTCTTTTTAAAAAAATAAATAAATAAATAATAGGACACATACATTTAGCAGGATTAAAAAAAATAATAATCTAAATTGACTTCCACAAAATTGAGAGGGCTGAGACAAGGAAGAACTGATTGTAGTTTGGTGAGGAGGTGGATAATGGTGCACATCCAATAATATATATTTTTACCATTTGAGTCACTATCGGACCACTGGAACTGCCCACACCCCAGAATCACAATTGCACCTCCTGTCTGTTTGCCATCCTCCTTGAACCAGAAAGTGCCTTGCTAATTAACAAGCAGAAGGCCAAACAAACACAAATACAGTGTTCCCTCGTTTTTCGCGGTTAATGGGGACCAGAACCCCCCGCGAAAGGTGAAAAACCGCGAAGTAGGATTTCCCCCCACCACCCCTAGGAATTTTCATTGATGTGTATGTGGCTACCAGAATTTTTTAAATATCCATCCATCCATCCATTTTCTGAGCCGCTTCTCCTCACTAGGGTCGCGGGCGTGCTGGAGCCTATCCCAGCTGTCATCGGGCAGGAGGCGGGGTACACCCTGAACTGGTTGCCAGCCAATCGCAGGGCACATCGAAACAAACAACCATTCGCACCCACAGTCATGCCTACGGGCAATTTAGAGTCTCCAATTAATGCATGTTTTTGGGATGTGGGAGGAAACCGGAGTGCCCGGAGAAAACCCACGCAGGCACGGGGAGAACATGCAAACTCCACACAGGCGGGGACGGGGATTGAACCCCGCACCTCAGAACTGTGAGGCTGACGCTCTAACCAGTCGGCCACCGTGCCGCTTTTTTAAATATGTAAACAGTATTTATACTTCACATATTTGAGACAAATATTACAACAGTACATGTATTTCCTTAAATCTTTAATTATAAAACCTTAAACAGTAATGAACATTTATTATACAGTAATTAACATTCATCAACATTGCCTTTGCATTGTTATTGAAGGAGTTTTGCGGATGTTTGCTTCCTCTTTCTTTATGTACCCCACTGTAGATTCATTCACGTCATAATGGCGTGCCACAGATGCATAACTTCTGCCCTCTTTGATCAAATCTAAAAGTTTCACTTTTTCGCTGATGGTCATCATCTTCCTCTTCAGCGGCATTGTAAGGGCTTGCTTAACTAATCCAAAAAAATATTGCTTAAACAAAAAAAGTTAATGCGAACACAACAGCGCGGACGAGACTGGCGAGACACAACAAGGGAAGATGCTGGGTGAGGCTGCGATGATGCGCAGCCAATCAGCTCACAGGATAATCCACTCGTGCTCTCATTGGTCGATGTCGCGCCGGGAACCAATCACGCGCCTTGTATGAGTGCCCGTATAGTTCAGGCATGTACAAAGCATCTGAGTCAACTCATCTCTTTGTTTGGCATGCAGGGAAACCTTCTCTCGCGCTCATCAACATGAAACAATGCCTCTTTCCGCAATATGGCTGTTTTTTTTTTTATGAATATTTTGGAAAAACCCGCGAAGCACTGAAGCCGTGAAGCGTGAAGTGGCGAGGGAACACTGTACGGCTCTTTAAGATTCACTTTCATGAAGAGTTCAGCCTTGGTGAAGGTCTTTATGATCATCATGGCAGTGCTAAAAAAGTACTGAAATGGAAAAATGACAATTTTTAGTCTGAGCAATGTTTTACACGGGATAGAGATCCTCTGTTAAATAAGCTTGGGCCTATTTTTTTAAGTTATTTTTTTTCAATAAGAATTTCTTGATAAAAATGAACTGGCTGAAATATTTTTACTTGTAAATGGGAAAAAAATGCTAAGGAGAGGCAGAACTCTGTAATTCATAAAGAATCTGAATATTAAGATGAATGTGTAATTACTATTGTATAGCATCAGTGTGATTGTGTCAATCTGAACATCAAACATATTTCCATTTACTCTGCTTTCATTGAAGGCCCCTGCATATATCAAAGAATATGCACGTGTATACTTTACTGGATCCAAAACTCTCCAATCAAAGGTAATTTTTTCCTTTTTTTTTTTAAACTGCGCCATATGTTTTCTTTGAGTTGGAATCATTTTTTTTTCCTATGATAGCAGTATCATGTTTCTTTTCTGCATGTTTTCCCACCTGGTGATTAATGTTGTTTTTCATTGTTTATTTCAGCTCTAGATGTAGATTTTATTGAGATAACTTTGCGATTTAAATCTTAAGTGAAATGTACCTGACTCTTCTAGGATGACCTGACACTATGCTCAGGGACCAAAGAGACCCCGGCTGTGCTCGAGCCCACATCCAACCTTTCTCCTTACACGAGAAAGAGCGATGGCAACAGCTTGACAAAGTCAATTGATACTGAGACATACACTGAATCAGCTCTCAGAGAACTTTACCAGCAAGTTAACAACATGCCCGAGTCTGCCAAGAAGAAGAAACTCATCAGACAGGTCGGTGTGAAATATCGATGAGACTCATCTTACAACTGGGCAGGCTAATGCGTCGTGTTTGTGTGTGTTTAGTTTGAGAAGCAGCCTTTAATGACGCCCTCATCGGAGCCGCGCTCGCCATTCAGCAGCAAGCACTGGCGATCCCGCTCTTTGGGTGGAATTATTAAGGTTTGTTGATGTTAATTGTACACAGAGCCAAGCCTGAAAACGATCACTATACAGTGATACAGTGCAATTTATCTATATGCACTAGACTGACATAAAAGCAGATATGTCTAATTGCGTGTTTGGTAAAACATCACATGGACATATTTAGTAGCAGAAATTCTACCTTTTTTTCCTCCTCTTCTTCCCCCCCACAGTCTTCACTGTATGTAATAAGCGTATATTATTTTTTGTTATGACGGCTTTCTTAAGAAAACGTATTAATCAATCAGTCAAACTTTATTTATAGAGCTCTTTTCATACAATGATATGCATCTCAAAGTGCTTTACATTGTTAAAATTAATCCCCTCCCGCCACTTAACCACACATGCACACAGACAAACACACACAGACTCATTCATTCCTTCATCTTCCGTACCGCTTATCGTCACGAGGGTCGTGGTCGTGCTGGAGCCCATCCCAGCTAACTCTGGGTGAGAGGTGGGGTAAATCCTGAACTGGTTGCCAGCCAATCGCAGGGCACATAGAAACAAAGACTCATTCACACTCACATTCACACCTACGGACAATTTAGTCTTCAGTTAACCTACCTTGCATTTTTTTGGGATGTGGGAGGAAACCGTAGAACCAAGCGAAAACCCACACAGGCGAGGCCGGATTTGAACCCGGGTCCTCAGAACTGTGAGGCAGACGTACTAACCAGTCATTCATAGTGCTGCCCACACAGACACAGTTAAAAAATAAAAATTAATGATAAGCAATGACCTATGGCTTCATTGGTTGTTTCCATAGACACTGTTGATAACACACCAGATATATTACTGACATTCACATATTAATGGTCATAACATATGAATACGTGGTCATCAGACAGGCATAACATTGACATTTGACACTGGTGTATTACTCCTTTAACCCTCTGGTCTCTGCTGGACATTTACCATGCTTAATGTTTTTTTTTCTTTTTAAACCATTTTAGCAGATTTAATAATACACTGTTTACAATAATACACTGTTTACATAAAAAAAAAAAAAATAAATAAAAAATGTTTCAGCCCTATAGTAACCACTGCTGATTTAGTGAAATGCATGAAAACGATATATATATATATATATATATATATATATATAATTTATTGTTATTACTTGTTTGAATCATGCAGTTTAGGTCAAATGGGTTCATTCTTGAAACAACACTTGAAAATGTTTGGGTTTTTTTTGGGTTTTTTTCTACCAGATTACTTTTTAGCAATTTCAATATTATTAGTTTCCAAAAGAGGCATTTACTGGCGATATCACCTCTGCTGACCATGGAGAAGAATAACGTTTTAATTTAAGAATTCTAATTTGAGAATGGCTGTTGAAAGACTACTATTCGCAATATACTCGAAGTAAGAAAAAAAAAAAGTGGTGCTGTACTGAGAATATATAGAACTGTTAAAAACTTGTTTTCCACTCTTCATTGTGCAAACAGTGGAATTTGAAGGGTTAAAAAAAATAAAAATTAACTGATGTTAGTTGAACACTTTATTCAGTAAAAGTAGCAAAAACCAACAAATCTTATAAATTACAGACTATCTGTATGTGGCCAGAAATACCGTAGTAAAAAGGGTAGTAAAATCGAACAAGGGCTGAGGGTTAATATTCTGTCAAATAAATTCCTGTATTGAATTTTTTCTATATCCCTAAGTCCTAACCCCACAGTCCTCTACTGTGTTGTCAGCGTCCTTAAATAGACACTGGCAATGACTAAATGCAAAGTTTTTATTTTTGTCACAATGCACTAGTGATTGTCATTTGTCACCAGAATTCATCATTTTCAATTCCTCTGGTTTTTCAACACAGTGGTGAAATTTTTAAGCAATTACACCACATATTTGGAGGAAATTTCAGTTTCTCGCGGTAATTATTGTACAGATTCTACTGATGATGATTTTTTTGTCAAAACAGAGGAAAGTGTTGGGAGGCCAAATATTAACAGGGAAGGAAAATGGCAAAGCACAGAGCCCAGCAGCCAGCTGCTCAGGTGACACCAGCAGTGGAGGGGTGAGTACCATGCAGTGATCTTTAACTCCAGAAGGACTGATATCATGTTCAACTTCACAAGAATATTGCCAATAACTCTTGTATTATACAAATGACAATTTGCTCTTACCAAAGGAATACACTGTAGATGATTCATCTTTTCTCCCCTTTCTCTCTTGAATTTCTTTTAGGCTGTAATACAAGCGAGGAAACCTCCCATCTAGCTGTGTTGCCTTTAAGCCCTTTTTAATTTGAAGATTTAAAATGTGTCAAAAGGGTGGTTGCCAGATTATATTTCTGGGTATTTTTTCATGGAGGGGTGTAGAGTTTGTTCATCTCAGCAGTGAGTTTGCTACATTCTATTTACGTATTCAGTCAACCAGCTATTGCCAACCATTTTCTTTAGAAAATGGTTTAAAAAAAAAAAAAAAAAAAAAAAGAAGTGAAGAATGCATGGCAACTGGTGTTTTTATTTAATTCCAAAAATATTTATTTTTTTGTTCATTGTCAAGGAACCATTTCATAGAAATATTGACTTGGAAGACCAGGGATGTGCCTTAAAATTCATTTCTTAAATTACTCTTTTGTTGCAATTTCTATTTAACAAGAAGTTTATGAAATTTGTCTGGAACTTGTCTAAAGAATGTAATTTAGGATATGATGTCCAAAGGTCAGTGTCTACAGATTATATATTTCTTTTGTCAGGAATTTATTGCTGTGAAACATTTTTATACTTTGGGGTGGGAGTTGTTTTACTACTGAGCCTTGGTGATGCTTTGGGCTTTTTAGATTAAATTTTACTTTTTTTCAGTCAGATCTGCTTTTTCTGCCGGTCTGCAGTTTTCATCTGTATGCCTTACATACTTTTTACAACTGTGAAAGACTTTTCAGCATTTTTTTGTTTTGCATGTTGAGGGCAAATTAAGTAGTTTACCTTGTTAGATAAGTGCTTACTGTGAGGGATTGAGCCACTGTTACTAATGAAAAGTTATTGTTTTGTCAGTTGTGGTTTCTTTCAGTTCCATTGCCACTGTGCCAAGCTGTTACAATACAAACATCATGTGGCAAAGTCAACTAAATAGACTGTTTGTTGACTGGTGATATTCATGCTACTGTGAAACCCCACAAAGCACTTATTAAAGACTTGAGACTGTATTCTCTTTCTTTGTTACTAATTATTTTCAATTCAAGCAAGTACCCGCAATTCTTGCTATCGCCACCAGGTAGCGCTGCTTAATTAGAAAAGGATAGGCTGCAGTCAATTGAATATACTGATTATTAAACTTAAAACAAAGCAGATGTAATCAGTTTTTTATTTTTTCAATGGCAACAAAGGTTAAAAACTTTCGTAAGAAAAAATTAAAACTTGAAAAAAATAAATAAATAAAGTAAAAATACTGCAATCTCATTTCTACAATACAAGGTGTCAATAGAATATCTTGGAATCATTGTGTACACTGCCTTAAATAAGATTGACGACGAGGTGGTGATGATTTAATACAGTGCCCAGAATGGCGAATAAAATCCAAAGAAATTTAAATGAATCCCAGCCTCGAAACCATGAGCAACAAATAGAAATAATGATAGGGATGCAAAAAAAGCTTGACCTTTAACTGTTACCAAAATCTTTGCAGTTAGCAATAAATTAGTTGAAGGTGTGTGGGTGGCTGCAATAGGAATGTCTCGGTGTGTCATTATGTTATCCATGTCAATGCATGTTTGGTATTGTAAGTATATGTTGTATAAACACTGGTGAGAATGGCACTGGTTTCTCATGCCGTGTAAATATAAAAGTGGATGTGTCCAGCACGACTAGATTGTTTTGCTGCATGGGGTTTTATTTAGCAAGCGCTCAAAACCAGTGTGATGACTGTAAATGAGTCAGAAAAACTTGTATCAATGTGTCAATGTCAATTATGCGTGTCTGCTACACACGCAAAACCTCAAGTTTAGATTTGTGTAAAACACATGGCTTGAGGATGGCCAGAATTGAAACAGTGAGATGCTATTGCATTGTTCTGGCAATCTGGTTAAAAACACTGAAAACACATGCTGAAATAACTTAATCCGCTGCAGATAACTTATTTTCAGGTACTCAATATGTTTCTGACTTTAAAAATGGCGACAACCTTTTTTTATCCATTCAGGAATACATTAAAGGTAGATATTTCTACAAATGCAATGTTGTGAATTATCTTGCATATACAGTAATATTAATTGTTTCAGCTGTTTGTCCTGCAAGTTAAATAAGACAGGCCTTCTGCTTGTGTAGATTGTCCCTTTTCTAGTCGAATTATGAATTACTGGCATGTCCTCCCACAGTCTTGAGAGCACTAGAATTATTCCTGTTGTATTTTGTGTGCATTCCTAAAGTGGAACGACGTTTCCCCCACCACCAATTACCACTAAACACCACTGTCTCCTCTTTAATTAGGGAAGATCTACACCGTGCCGACACCTTTACTGAGACAGCTAGACCTCCGCTCCCCTACATAAGTACACCTGCATGTTCATGTTCTTTTCTCCCACTTTTTCCCTTTTCTTTTTTCCTTGCATCTGCTAATGAATGAGATTCTATAGGTTGTGTTTATGTTGGGAGAGAAACACCCTGCAGCAAAATCTCTCTGTGGGGTTAATGTCCCGAGGTGAACTATAAGCGCAGCCCTGACTAAAGACAGCTGTGTTGTTTGTTGACATCTTACTATAATTTAAACAGAGGTAGGAGTTTAGGTTAATAAATACTGAACAATTGCTAGAAAGTGATGATGCAACCCAAAGTTTACTGCGCAGCAATCAGAACTCAGGTCTGATTATGTCCAAAAAGGCATTGGAACGGTAACGTTATATCATTACGCAACTTGTATGTCTAATAAACAGTAATCATCTGAGCACACCCCTTATTGGAAGTGGCTGCAAAATGATGTACTTAAAGCATTTCCAAGTGTGCTTTCGCTTACATTTTGGCTACCTAGACAAAACAGAGATATTAGTGTGCACAGTGTCCTACGCAAGCCTCAAGCACAGTTGTTTTGGAATAGTTTCCTCTTATTTCCCTCCCAAACTTTTTTTTTTTTTTTTTTTTTTTTTTTTTTTTTTTGGGGGCTTGGTAGCAATTTGACACACAGACATTACTGTTAAGCGCGAACATTTCTCTGTGAGCGTCTGTCAACAACTCTCAGTAATGAGACGTTCCCAGCCCAAATCCACATGCATCATTCCTCGAAAATGCAAATTGATATAAAGATAGAAGCTTTTGCTTGAAAGTAAAGTACAGTAAATGTCTGGTCAGTGATAGTCCACATATGCTGCTTATCTGTTGCTCTTAATCTTCTGATCCACTTTGGTAATAGTCGCTGCCATTGGGAGAGGAGTGCTGTGACAGTTTACACTCATAAATCCCATCAGCGGCATAGGTATGGCTTTGCATATACTGGAGCTTCCATTCATTTGTTTATATTGATACTTCATCTCTCATATGTGGCTACACTTGATATACACACTGTCATATTTTTGCCTCTGTGGGACTAAGGTGTTGATTCCTCTAATCCCTGCTGGATTCACATTTGTAACATGTACATATTTACAGCCACACACACACACACACACACACACACACAAAGCCCAAGCTCCCCTGCACAGCCCTTCAGGCAGGGGTTATGCAGTGTCATGCAGGTTAGGTGCCTCTTTCTTGGGGCTTTGCCTGGAGGCAACCTGAGAGAAAAGAAAGAGTGGGGTGGGTGGGAATAAAAAGATAAAGATATCTGGAGTAGATGTGGATGGTGAATAGAATCCAGGGAATGAAAGAAGGATCTTGAGAATGAGAATGAGTTCAGACAGGGTTCTGATTGGGGGGGTGTATACTGTGTTGGGAGGGGTAGGGGTGGAGTCAGGGGGGGGGGGTCTGCTATTTGTAGATTCTTGTGATGGATGACTGGTGTGTGTGTGTGTGTGTTTGAGAGAGAGACTTTTTCATTCTGCTCTTTCCTCCTGTTCCCTCTCTCTTTAGGCAAGCAGAGCAGAGTGGGACTGAGTGAGGAGGAGACGTGTGCACACCACAGCCACTCCACAGAGCCAAGGCAGGAGAAGAGTTTGCAAGGAGACAATAAAAGCAAGAGAGCTGTTTTTTTTTTTTTTTTTTTTTTTGGGGGGGGGGAGGATACCAAACTGAAAAACAAAAATAGAAGACCTAAAAACAGGATTTGCCTTGCTAAACTCCTAAGAGGAAATTAGATTTGTTTTACTTATATTCACTAAAAATTTCGACATTTTTATTTCAGCAGGACTCCTTAGGAGGTGGACAGAAAGAAATAAGTCAGGCTGGCGACTATGCCAGGCAGAGGGATTTTTTTTGGCATGGGCAAGCTGGAGCTATTCATGTGGGCCATGATGCTGTGCGCCCTACTGACGGGAAGCGCGGGTGCCTGCCCTGCCCTGTGTACCTGCAGCGGCACCACAGTCGACTGCCATGGACTGGGGCTCAGGACCATGCCCAGGAATATCCCACGCAACACTGAGAGGCTGTGAGTACCACCTGGCCACTTTGCCGTTTCCCTGGTCTAGTACCACGCTTAATATCACTTAAAAGATTGAGAACAATAGCTATGCTTGTCAGGCTGTGTGTCACACAGTAGCATTGCACTCAGGTAAAAATAGGCAAGAGGGACTGAGCAGCTGTGTGCTAACACATGAATTACTTACAACAATCTAACTTTTCTAATTAAAGAAATAAAGTTCCGAAGCTCTGAAGTTTATATTCTGATTCCTCCCTTGGCTCTTTTTTACTTCATCCCCCACTCTGGGTCCCCCCTCTACTACCCCCCACCCCCATCCCCTTTTCTCCATGGCCCTGAACACTCACTCCACAAATTGTTAAATCATGTAGAAAAATAAGCAAATCTGCTCCATATTGAGTCTTCCTCCAGGATCTTGTAGCTGTCTTGTAAAACTGATGGAGGATGAGAGAGAGGTGAGGCAGATGCCGGTTGCCAGAGTAGAGTTCCATCGTCGTATTCCTGACATTCTCCCCTGAAATATTGATTAGTAAATCAGAAGTGAAGAGTGCAAAGGGAAATAGATTGTTCTATTTCAGCTTTTAGAATATCAGTCCTGAATAAAAGATGCTGTGGGAACAGCGATGGAGAGAGCCTGGGTCAGTGGCGACACTGGCAGAGTGGGAAGTGGCTGCATATTTAATGCTTTTCATATTTAATTTCTAAGAACACCTTTTTTTTTGTTTTGTTCTGTGTCCTTCCGGGCTGTGAACAAGCAGAGAGGAAACATGCTCATTTTGTGGTATTCCTTTTACATGAATGGCTGTAAATGTTCATTACTCAAGTTTTTTGAGGGGGGATTCAAAAGTTGTCTGTGCATTCATTTCTCTCATCTTAAGTGTATACAGCACTTGACTTTAAACATGACATGCGTGTAGGTCACATCCAATTCATTTTTGCATCTACGTGTAAGTCATGTTTACAAAACATCCATCCATCCATTTTCTACCGCTTATCCGAGGTCGGGTCGCGGGGGCAGTAGCTTTAGCAGGGACGCCCAGACTTCGCATCCCCCCCAGCCACTTCACCCAGCTCGGGCCAGCCGAAAGACGTAGTCTCTCCAACGTGTCCTGGGTCGTCCCCGGCGTCTCCTCCCGGTGGCACGTGCCCGGAGCACCTCACTGGGGAGGCGTCCGGGAGGCATCCGAATCAGATGCCCCAGCCACCTCATCTGGCTCCTCTCGATGGAGAGGAGCAGGGGCTCTACTCAGAGATCCTCCCGGATGACCGAGCTTCTCACCCTATCTCTAAGGGAGAGCCCGGACACCTTGCGGAGGAAACTCATTTCGGCCGCTTGTATCCGGGACCTCGTTCTTTCGGTCACGACCCACAGCTCGTGACCATAGCACAATGAAAAATAAAATAGAGCTTCTCCACAGTGACTTCTATTTAATGATTAGGGACCATCCTCTCCTGCAGGCTGATATATGAGTTGATAAATCAAGGTTGAATGTGCAGGTCAACACATCACACCTACATGATTGTCCTGTTTGAATGCCCAGTTTTATTATGTTATGTGTGGAATCTTTGTTTTGCAATTCTGAATTAAAATATCATAAGTTAGTTAAACAAAATGTCAACCTCAGCTTGTTTCATTAGGCGTAAAATATCAAAAACAAATAACTTGCCTCACTTTGGCAGCTCGGCAGAATTGGTCTTAGAAAGTAGACAATAAATGACAAAAACGCTTTGTGGATTGTGTAAGCACTCGTGTATACAGACTGATGCGTTTGGGAAATGGTGAGTGTGTTGAAGAAGGGGGAGGGTTTTAGGGAAACGTGTGTGTGTGTGTGTGTGTGTGTTTAGGCGGTGGGATGTGTGCGCGGAGGGTGTCGCCATAGACAGCAGAATCCCATTTGCACTTGTCAGTGTGGGTTTGGATCAGTTCTGACCCCTGCGCTCCTCAGACCAGAGAAACTGTAATGACACTGTGAGGCTCCCCATAGTAAAACCACACCAGGACCACTCCCCCTTACTCCCTCTCCTCATCTTTTGAATACTGCTGCTGCTTCATTCTTTGGCTGTTGTCTCATCTTTCACTTTTCAGGCCCCTGCCACCTTTAAAATCACTGGTAAAATGATCAGTCTAATAGCTCACGTGCAATACTTCCCACCTGATTATTTGGGTGGATATTGATCCAAGCACAGGCCCTTTCTCTTGCAGCTTTATCTCCCTTACATCCCTGCTGTCAAGCGCGTGTGCCTCATCTGTGTGAATGAGTTGATTTGCAGAGGGGGAGGAGTGTTGGGTGTTAGCACGGCTGTGCCCTTCTTTTAATTGCAAAAAGCCAGCGTATTGACGAGTGTCTTCAGGAGATTCGAGGTTTGTTTGGAGAGCTTCTGTGCTGCATGTGTGTGTTCTTTTTACGTTTGTTTGCAAACCTTATGCATGTGAGCATGAGACGAATAAGTAACGCTCAAGGTGTGTTGAGAAGCGCCGTCGCTGCAGTAACCATGCTTATGATTTTTTTTGGGGGGGTTGGCGGGCTTTAGGTGGGAAGTATGTGTGCATGTGCCCGGTGATGCCTGCAGTGTTTTTGGCATCCTTGCTACGACTGACAGCTCGCCACCCACCTGATCCATAATTTACCCCAACAATCCTGAAAACAACCGACCTGCTACCTGGCAACGGGGAAAGTTGAAAGAGCATGATGTAAAAGACAAAGAGATACACGAGCATGATGAGAGGATTCGTGAGAGACAGACTGGCACACTCACTCGAGCTTGTAATCACTGAAGAGGTGACTGCGGAGTCATGTGTGAAGAAAGTGCTTGAACAGGATCACGTTGTTTAACACAAAACCCAAAATACACTTACCCGTCACTGACTGATACATCCGTCCATCCATTTTCCATCATGAGGGCAGAGCCATTGTTAGTATAGTGGTTGACAAAGCTGGCTTTCATTCAACTGGTGTGTTGTCATTTTCAGTCCACGATGTAGTCGGCCTTTGGCCCTAAGGGAGAGGCTCCAGCTTCCCCACTACCCTAAAAAGATGAAGCAGTACAGAAAATATACGGCTTGATGGATGTAAATTGGTGCATATTCCAGCAAGAAAAGCCAGCAATATGAAACACTACACCAGGGATTCTGACGACCCCCGAGGGTGCAAGCCAGAGATTTGGGGTCTGCGAAATAATTTACAATTCATGTTGTATTGTTTTTGTTAACCTAGATATGGGGACATGTGTGCAAACATGTTCAACTAATTACTCCTTGGGCCAGTTAAACATTTTGATATGACTGTGACATATGAGATAAATCTGTCATCCCTGTCCCAGTCACTTGGTGCGCAGCATTTCCGACGATAGATAAAGATTTATTGCCAAGCGGTGCTAAATCCAGATCGGCTCAACTGAGAAAACATTCATATTTAGATTGAAATCATATGGCATTCAAGGGTACACATGGTCATTACAGTATGTTTAATAAGCGTTAGGATTGTGAGGCTCTGGGGGGTTCCCCACACCCAAAGAGTTTGAGAACCCCTCCTTGAACAACCTTCTACACCCCCAGTTGCTCCTCGTTCTGCGGCATCAATAAGTCATTCAGAGAAGTCGTTTTAGTACCTTGAGGGTAGAAAAAAATGTTATAGAAAACAAATCAAGTGCATTTAACAACACCATTTACCAAATTCACATTTCAGTGGTTACATCCGAGCAATAGTTCTGCTGTCCAATGAAAATTACGTTGGCTACTTCCAAATTTTGTGAGTTTTTCTTTTTAGTTCAAACAATTTGGATAATTTTCAGATGTAAACAAATGGCGATACATGCTGTCGATTGGACTGCGATGAATATGATGAGCCAATACAAATGTTTCTCGTATTTTGGTTACCTAAAAGCAGTTTTATCCAAATGATGTGGGTTTTTAATCCTAAATGGAAGAAATCTAATTATTATTGTTATTTTTTGCTTTTTTTTTTTTTTTTTTTAGACGACACTCAAAATGACCCAGTTGTTATTGTCGCTTTGTTCCCAAGCGACATACCTGTATAATAAGCATTACATGCTCAAATTTTACTGCCAAACATCAAAGGTGGCCGCTGTGTTTCTAAACTCACCCTCAACCCACTGGCCTGCTCTCCTGACACAGCTATGTTATATTTCTGATTGCACTCCTGAGAGGAATTATCCCGTCAAAGACATTTATGTGTGTCAAAGCCACAAATCAGTTTTAAGAGTCACATTGTGGGGACTTTCAGGGACAAAAAGCGAGCCTTCACAAAAGAGAATTCTAACTCATGGATGGGGATAAATGGTAGAATTTTGTCGACTGAAACGTACGCCTGTTTGTCCGTATAATTCTATTTCAAGGTGTGTGCATATGTGCAGGATCAGTCTACATGCGACTCCAGCAGTGGCTCAAATCTTAACAGACCATGAAAACTGATTTGGTGCATCCACTCAGATCATCTTTCATCTCTCAGAAAGTCTGTCTTTCTTGTTAACCTTCCGGCAGAGAGGGAGCATCCCCTGCGGTGGTGGTTGTGAGTGACGGTGGATGGACGGGCTGTTTTAAATGCACCTCGGCGAACATTCTCCTGACATCATACACACGCCTGCATAATCCACATTTCACGCTCGTCGAGATGCTTTTTGATGTGATAGAATTTTTGAGAGGCAATTACAGAATTCCAGCTACAAGGGAAGATTTGCACTCACTTACTGTAACAGTGCTGCGCAACAGATGAATGCTTTCATGTGCTCTTTATTCCCGCATGGAGGAATACATTATAGGAAAGCCATTACTGGATTTTTCCCAGACATGTAATTCAAATACTTAAAGGTATCCATCCATCCATCAGTGCATTTTCTATACTGCTTATTCTGTTAAGGCTTGCGGGGGAGCTGGAGCCTTACCCAGTTGAATTAGGCCCTGATTGCCAGTCAATCATGTGCGATTGTGAATGGGGCATTGAGTGGGAATAGATACATAGCTGTGCGTAAACTAAACTACAAATGACCTGACTGGTTATATCTTACAATAAACTTTTGATACCAGTTGACTGGCGACTGCTACCAATGACCTCCAACAAAGAGGATATGTTTTTATTGCTGTCGGATTATACAAAAACTGGGCTATCAGTCAAGGAAGATCCCATATTGGCGTAAGGCTTTATCAGAATTTTGCTAAATTTGTTAAAGAATAGTTCTCCATGGAAAACATCAGGGCGGCACGGTGGCCGACTGGTTAGAGCGTCAGCCTCACAGTTCTGAGGTGCGGGGTTCAATCCCCGTCCCCGCCTGTGTGGAGTTTGCATGTTCTCCCCGTGCCTGCGTGGGTTTTCTCCGGGCACTCCGGTTTCCTCCCACATCCCAAAAACATGCATTAGTTGGAGACTCTAAATTGCCCGTAGGCATGACTGTGAGTCCGAATGGTTGTTTGTTTGTATGTGCCCTGCGATTGGCTGGCAACCAGTTCAGGGTGTACCCCGCCTCCTGCCCGATGATAGCTGGGATAGGCTCCAGCATGGCCGCGACCCTAGTGAGGAGAAGCGGCTCAGAAAATGGATGGATGGATGGAAAACATCAGTCATATCCCAGAGGTGGGTATCTGTCAGTGCACACTTTGGCACTGATCCTCATTCTTCTCTGGTGGAGGTGTGAGCTCTACAGGCTTTTCTAGTTACCTGTCAAAAGATGCTGCGTTTCAATTGCTGTTAGTTTATGATTACGCAAAAACTACCCAACCAATGTCTGTGAAACTTTGTCATTGGGTAAGATGTGGGCCAAGATTGAACCCAATACATTTTGGAATTATTATTATTATTGTAGGTACGTGCAGAGGGTGTACATTTTGGTTTTGATCCAAATTAGGATTGTCCAGACTTGGTGTAGGTCAGAGTACAAGGGTCAGCAGTTTCTGTTTAGAAGCAGGATTACGTAAAACCTACCAAACATTTGCCAATGAGTGGTGCATGGGCCATGGAAGAACCGGATGGTGCGTAATTTACAATTTGGTACTGATCCTAGCTGGGTGAATTCTTTTTTTTTTTTTTTTTTTTTTTTTCCCCCCCCCCCCCTTTTTAAATAAACTTAGTGGAGGTTTGAGCTGTAGCTACTGAGTTTGAGTTTTGATTACTGATAGCGGTAACAACCACAAAACTTCAAATTGATGTCAACATTTTCCTTAATTTCTTCTCAATGAACACATTCACTTATATCCAGGCTCTGGGTGTCTGGGTACCCATGAAGGCGTACACTTTGGCTCTGATCCAAATTCGGATTGTTCAACCTCGGTGGAGGTCTGCGCACCGCTGAGTGCCGTTATAGTTCATGTTTCTACTCATTAGAGAGTAGCGGTAACATAATGTGACAGATGTGACAGAGCAGATGTTTTCACCACACACACAAGACACATGATGCATTTCAGAGCGCACATTCGTACGTCGTCAGCGCACAACAGCAACAGATACAGTATAAGGCATGAAAGACATCTCAGTTTGGGCCTCCACTGCAGCGCTCTGTGTGTTCCTGTTCCAGTTTGTTTCGCAGCAGCAACATGCACTAGAGCATATGTTTAATTGATCTGCTTTGGCCTGACAGCGTCATAAGTTATCTATGTTTGAGCAGAAAGTCTCTGTGTGTTACTTTTCCGTCCTCTGCTTCCTGTCCTCTATCTCGCAGTTGTTTTTGCTTGGAAAAACATCTCATACATAAAGCTATCTCAAGCCTTTTGCTCAGTGTTTTAGTTGAAGTGTTAAAGGCCAGGTAAAATAAATGCTTGGATCTATACCCCTGACTTTTTTGTGTATGCGATGTGCTTAGTACTTACCTACAAGGGATCTCTCTCTCTCTCTCTCGCTCTCTCTGAGGCCTGACTGAGCAGAATGAAAACTGTAAATAGACCTGGAGGAGCCCAGGATGCGGGAAACACGCGCTCAGACATAGTCTTTAGCCACTGCACACACACTCATTGACGCACACACTAAAAATGTGCAATTGAGGGCCTCCGTGTCTCAAAGCCACATTTCAATTCAGAGAAGAATTCTGACCTCTTAGTGTGGACAGAAGTGTTCCAGTTCACTTTCAGTGTGTTATTTTGGCCACGCTGGTCTGTTTTCTCTCGCTACTTCTCATACTTTCACTCATTGAGGTTACTGTGAGCTCACATGGTGCTGCCGTGTTAGTATTGGAGCAACTAGTATGTAGGTCGCTTTCTCCCAGACAGCAACACTGTCACTTTTAAGCAGCTAGTGACAATTCCTGTGTAGCCTATTCTGTCTTCTCTCCTGTGTGTTTCACTGCTGTCACTTCCATATGCTCAAGAGTCTGCTCACA
Organism: Phyllopteryx taeniolatus; assembly: GCF_024500385.1. Lineage (NCBI taxonomy): Eukaryota > Metazoa > Chordata > Actinopteri > Syngnathiformes > Syngnathidae > Phyllopteryx > Phyllopteryx taeniolatus. The sequence goes on from NC_084512.1 coordinate 16,722,367, forward strand.
GCTTCTCAACAGCTATCATTCATTCAGAAACTGTTGGCCCGTGTGGTCAAATAGTATTATCAGCATGTGATTGTGGATAATGATCCGCCGCACTTTGGCCACAGCACTTCGGGTTTTCTGTCACCAGCTTGTAGACGCAGTGAGGAGTTTGGAAAGCGCGCGGTCACTGAGCTTTCAATTCGCTGGCTGCTGGCTTCCCTGCCAGGCCAAACCTGTTCTACACAAATGGTCCTGTGGCGCTTGCAACAGTGATATAGAATGACACCGCAGCAAAATGTGCACACATTATTAAGACATTTTAGTTGAGGCTGGTGTTGCTGTGAGGTGCTGGGCAGGTTACTGCCAAAATGTAACATATATATTACTAATAGAAGTCATTATAATACAATGATCTTAATTACATTCAACGTTTGACCCTGAAAGAAATCCATCCATTCATTTTCTATACCGCTTCTCCTCAATTAGGTAATAGGTGAGTTGGAACCTATTCCAGCTGACTTTGGGCGAGAGGCACGGTACACCCTGGACTAGGCACCATGCAGCCCTCAATGAAATAATAACACAATAAATACCATTCCAGTTGCTATTTGCTGCTGTATACGTGTAAACTAGCATGGAGGGTACTCGAAAGTGCTCCATATCATGAGTGACATCACAGCCAATCTGTGGTGCATATACCGGTAATAATGACATCAAGATCGCCCAGCGATTGCATGAACAGTGACTAAAAAGTCAGCCAATTACTGCAAATTCAAACCATCCAAGAAGGTGGAACCTAAACTAAAATAGAACTAAACTTTTTTTTTTTTAATAGGCTACACTATATAGAGAAAAAGCACTGTGTATATTATTACCACTTTTATTACATTTTGCTGCATTAAAGCAACATATAACACATTATCCACACCAGTTCAGCACACACATCTGTGTTCACATACACGCAGACACTCACAGTCCATTACATTAGGTACACCCAGACAATCAAATGAGAGAATACATTTTGTGTTTGCCATTTTATTGCACTGCAGACTTTAACCACAATAATAAACGTATTGTTCCGTTAATACCACTCTGACGTTGTCAATCAAAACTGAGCACTATTATAATTTTTATAGGCTGAATTAAAGAAAGGTCTCGTTAGATTCTGCTGGCATCTCTGATGGATAAATGTATAATTGTATGTGTACATTGTTTTACCCTGATGATCACTTGTAAAATAACACATTTTCACTGAACTCCTCACCCAGTTCATTGGAAAAATACATTTGGTAGATAAAAAATATTGCTATCAGGTAGTTATTGTTTACAATGGGATGAATGTTAAATAAATGCAAGTTATCCCTAATATTAGAAATGTTTTTCAAATGTGTCTACTCACTACAGGGTCAATGCGACCAGCGCACCTCTCTCAATCAATGACTCTTAATTCTTGTAATCCAATCGTGACAGTGGTAAAGGCGCTTTCATAAAACTTGATGTAAAGTTATAAAAATGTTCTATAGCTTTATATTGATTTATGTTATTGCCTCAGTCTTGTACCTTGTCGGCAGTCTGTACTTTTCCACTGTGCTCTTTCGTTTGAGTTCTGCTGTATTTCTGCATTAAATGCCTAATGTCAGTGAAAAGCTCTACAGCCAACAGTAGTTTGTCATGTGATCATTATGCACTTTCCTTGCAGACAGCTCCTAAAGTTAAACCGGATTGCTTGCTCCTGTGGGTCTTTTTTTTCTACGTCAGTAGGTGTTCTTGTGTGATTTCCACTGATAAAGTATATATATTTGGCCCCTTTTTATGTGCGAGCCATGTGGATATTTGTGTCTGTGTGTGCTAGTTAGCCTCAGCGTTTGCTTATTCTCCCTCTGGTCTCCGGGCTCTTTTTCATGTAATGTTGCTCAATTCAAACCATGTCCCCGTCTGTTAAGAGACCCCATGCGGCTGGCGGTTTTTCAGTTTTGTAGCAGCACTCGCAGCCCATTTGAATTATAGAGATGTGAGCAACTGACGTTTGACTTGGACTATTTTCCAACCAGCATCATCATTTTGACTGACTGCTTCTGAAAACCTTGTACCTACACACATCAATCACCAATATGCCTACAAAAATCTTTATTTTGTGCTAATTTAAACCAGTTGTAGGTCTTCAAGTACAGTGGAAGATCAAACACAATCTCAAACCTCTGATTTGTTTGGATATCAAAACAATTACAGTAGTGGTTAGTACTTCTGCCTCACTGTTCTGAGGTTCGAATCTTAGTTCTGTGCTAATTGAACACTAAATTGCCCATAGGAGTGAATGAGTGTTAATGGTTGTCTTCTTTGTATGTAGTGTGATGGACTTGCAACCAGTCAGCTAGGGTTGGCTAGAGGACAAGTGCCATAGAAAATGGATGAAATACATTTGTAAAAATAAATTAACCACTGGTTTCCTCCAGCATTCCAAAAACATGGTAGGTTAATTGCTTGTAGGTGTGAAAGTGAGTGCCAATGGTTGTTTGTTTATAGAGTATGTGCCCTGCAATTGGCTGGAGACTTGTCCAGGGTGTACCCCGCCTCTCGCCCAAACTCAGTTGGGATAGGCTCAAACATGCCCGTGACCCTAGTGAGGATAAGCGGAAGGAAAAAAATTAATTAATATTAACTAGGCTTTACACAATCAGGATTTTTGGGTCCGGTCACCGATCAATGAGTTTGAAAAAAAACGATCACCGATCCGATCACAAGATGGAGGAAAGTCTATTTAAATGACCTGTTCATTTACTGTATATACTTAATTGCTCAAAAAATTATATTTACAATCAATAATGTATCTTGTTCCTCTATTTATGCTAGTGAGACCTAGTAACAAAAAGAATAATGAATGGTCTTCTATTAGATGGCAGGAAGTAAATGCAGTAATTAATGGATTCACTTTTTGTGACATTTTTGTTTGTTGGTGTGCCGTGAGATTTTTCAAATGTAAAATATGTTCCTTGCCTCCATGAGGTTGGAAATCACTGTTCTAGTCAGATCGTGTATTCTAATCGCTCAGGTCAAAACAACATTACAACGTGACAGAAATAATGGGTTACTATACTTACTATAATTAAATTACTTTATTTTTAATTAGATGACTTTACCCACACCGAAACTTTAGAGCATGATTCGACAGAACGGCGGAATGTTTACGTTCGTTTGTGGTCCAACATTTTATTGCCTATTGCAATCCGTATCGTATTAAAAGTACGTGAACATACCTCAAGCAAGCCTTAAACGAACGTCCTGTCCTGAGCACCGGTGACAACCAGCACACGTTTTTCCCCATAATACAAAGTCGGCACGCTCCACTCTTGTCGTCGCCACGGTAACGAGTGTATCCGGTCACATTGGAGTTGACAAGATAAAGCACAATGAATCAGAAAAAACGGGATGCGGTGGTATCGGGATACAAGATTTTATTGCAGTAGTGAAAGAGCAAATTTGTCTTGTAGTCTGATCCGGGCATTACGTGTTGTCTGTTCCAAACCGCCGACTTTAAAAAATTTTTTTTATAATAACTTCATTGGCCGTCACGTATTTACAGTACTACGTCAAAAGATATGCGACAAGGCTCAAAATAAACTAGCCTTTGGATTCAAATATACTGTGCACGCGGCGACGCGGAGTTAATGTCTTTTGCGGTGCCGATCAATGACGTCATTGATCGGATCGGCGAATTATGACAAAGCCGATCAGCATAAAATGCTAAATATCGGCCGATACCGATCAGATGATAAAAATCGGTGTAAAGTCCAATAAAAACAATCAAACTAAAATACCTAACCGTCGTGACAAAGGCGAAACACTTCCCGCAAACGTTCGACATGACAGAAGTATAAAAAAAACAAGGTAAATAACTAACACTCAGCAAGTGCAGTCTTACTGCTTTGACTGTGAATTATGCTTAAGCTATGTTTTTACCAGGGGTATCAAAAGTACGGCAGGCGGGCCAGAAGTGGCCCATCACGGGGTCCAATCCAGCCCGTGGGGATAGAGAACACGTTCACTGCTACTTTTCAATAAAAGTAACTGTTGTTGCAATTTTTTTCCACTGGCGACCCCTTACCAAAGTCGTATTTAAAGAAAGTCTGGTCACTCTGTAAACTCACTGTTACTGCTCTGTTATTGGTTTAGTCTGTGTCAGATGGTTCATGGGCACCGTGTTGTTTCCCAGCTTCTCCATTCACCCCATAGGCGTGTGGTTAACTGCGATGGCGTTGCCCAGTTTTGGCCATTTTGTAAGTGGATTTTTGTCCAAAGGGTTTCCTGTGTGCTGTAGGCTGTTCCACTCATCCCAGATGAAACCAGAAAGACTATGTATTCTTTTTAAAATGAAAATAAAGTGACTATTTTTTAAACTTGAGGCTAATGCTTTCTTTCTTTTCAAATTTAGTTCATGTGTTTTCATGTTCATGAAGAGTTGGGTTGAATTTCAAAATTGTACAACTTTAGGAGTGTTCCGCTACAGCATTTTGACTTTCGTAAACTATAACTATTGTACCCATACTGTACATACCATACCCATAGATCATTTTATACTTGAGATTATGTGACTCCCGGGATGCACATGTCATGGAAACAATGAGTCCTAACCCTGGAACAAATTAGTCCCGACAACGTTTCATCACAGAATACAGATAAAGTATCATTCGCTATACCACGGTTCTTGCTTTGCAGTCACACAATATTGCAGATTTTTTTTTACAGTTACTATTTTTATTTTATTCTGTTTGTACAATATTTTTGTGTTTTCCATCGTTCTTGTGCTCTCTCAATATATTATGTGTTTAGGCCTATCTGTTAGGGCTTCGTCAAACACAATATATTTGGACCCCAAAGCAAAACAACAGAAGATGCATGTTTACAGTCTTTATTCAACAAAGGGAGCACGCTGACGTGAAAAGATGACTATAAACAGAAAGTGACGTGACAGAAGGGCAATCTAGCGGACCGGTACTTAAATAAGGATGGTGGACGGAGAGCCACAGGAGGAAAAGACTAAAGGAAGCTAGGAGAACAAACGCTAACCTAGACAAGGAAGAGCAACAAGAACAGAAAACACAGTAGTACTTATGAGAAAAACAGCAGATGAAAATAGCTAGTGGCAGGATGGAATGAACGTGAGAATGTAACAAAGCTGGCAAGGTAATGGCAACAAGCGAAGTACAATTTCTCAGTGTTTTCCTCCTGCGTCTCCCATGCCTTAAATACACTGCTGATGACAAATCACCAGCAGCTGCAGCGCGAGAGACTCCGCCCAGCAACCTGCACCCAGGGACTGCAACACAACCGAAAATTCCACACAGGAAACAAACAAACAAAACAGGATATGGCACGATCATGATACATTTTTTAGGACGATATATTTTCCCAAAAACTATCACGACATACGATAGTATCGTTGATGTTTTTATGCCACTGATAAAATGATAATAGAGCATAATAATAAAAGTACATCCTTTTTAACAGCAATTCACTTTTAATTCTAATTCTAGGAATAGTAAACATTGCCATTGTCCCATTAGAACAATAAATAAAATATCTTAGATAACAAATATAAATAAAACTGACTCAGGCTCTGTAAACAAAACAATTGCACTACAACAAATATTAGCTTGGCACAGAGGTATAAACAGTCATTTAATGCCTTAACAGGCAATATACTGCCAATCAAGTTTCCAGTTGGTTAAGATAAAGTGCCATGTAGCAACATTAATAACATCACAAGTAGATCAAAGCAACCTCTTTTGATTCAAGATTTGTACTACTTTTTAAAAGCAGCCTTTCTTTAAATGCTGCTTTGTCAACATGTTCAATGGCTACATCTCTTTACAATAGTGAGTAACGCTATACTGTATAGAATGTGAGCATACGTGCATCATATACGCTGTCACATTTGTATTTGCATTGTTGGGCAAAGGCTTCCATAATTGCAAGCTGACGGGAAATGGGAAATGTCCCACCGTGTTTTTTGTTCCCAGCTGAAGAAATTGGGTGGGATGGTTGTGATTAAAATGGATTTTGTCACTTTGCGGTTTTAAATTGTGTTGTCTTTGTTACGACTTCATACGAATTCGACATACCAGCTCGATGGTGTTAACGGGATGGCTGCGTTCATCTGGCTTGTCACGGTGCCGTTAGGCTTTTGGAACTAATTCCATTTGTGCTCCTCAATTTTCTGTAACTGCAGGCTCGCTTTCAGAAAACTGCTTCGTGTACGCGAGCACCCGCATTTCAAACGCACGCACCTGTGCACACACACACGCACACACATTAGATCACGACCAATCAGATGGAGGGTACCCGCTCTTCACTGTCACTGATTGGTTTAGAGACTACGATGATGAAACCGATCGTGTGTCTGCTTGCAAGTCACGGAAATGTTTTTTTCTTCTTCAAATGACTCGGCACTTCTTTTTTTTTTTTTTGCCGCACCAGTCAGAAATTAGGCGAATATGCGACCAAATTAGTCGCCTGTCTCGTCTTAGTAGAGTCCTGTCTTGTCAAAAAGTCATAAGCCGGCTTTCCAGCACCTCACCAGAGCACTAAGCCATAGCACTGCATCAGAAGACGCAGATTGATCATACTTTATGCATCCCTGCTAATCTTTGTGCGTCTTAGATGCAGGATGCACCTCAAACGAGATCCCTGCATACCCACTGATGCATTAATCAACTGGGCAGTGAAGAAGCTGCTTTAGATAACAATGTCACAAATCCACCAACTGTACAGGAAGCGTGTCAGGGCCTGGAATCCTTACAGGAGTTTCAAGGGAATAGACGTATGGAGGTGGAAATCCATGAACTGGGAATCATACCTAATAATTTTCTGCCACAAGAGTAATACCGCAGTACTGTAATTCGAAAACCGGCACCACAAGTCCGAACCACAAAGCATCTGTCTGTGAAACGAGAGGAGGCGCATTTTCTTCATGCCAACAGCTATTGCTTGGATTCCTTTTACTATCATACTAATGAGTGATTTTTTTTGCACTAATAAAAAGCAGCATTCTCACTTAACACAAGCAAAACAATGAATTACTACTGTGGAGGAGTTGGGCGTTCCTACAAGTATTACCTCACTGGTGGTTGACGCGTGTCCGTGGTTTGTTCATTCACAGGTTGCTCATGTCTGCATGTAATGTTCTTTGTAATTATGCGTCACTTTCCATCAAGCAAAGCATTCTCACTCACAGGGGAATAGCTTATAAAACGTTCTGCAACAGTCCTGTGGCCCAGGCAAGCAAACCTTATCACTAAGGCTTCTCTTGCGATGTGCTAATGCAGAACTCAAAAGCAGTTAGTTTCAGACGGCACTTGAATGATGATGTAGTACGGACTCCTTTCTTTGTGGCTCAGTTGGTAGAGCCAGTCGGCGGTTTGAATCCCGGCTCTGACTGTCCGCTGTGTCCTTGGGCAAGACACTCAACCCTAATTTGCAAATCAGTTACCGTTGTCAATTGCCTTGTTTGGTTATTCAAAAGAAATGTATTATTATGTGATATTTATCCATCCATCCATTTTCTGTACCGCTCTGTCACAACCCTGAAAATCTGTTGCACTCCTAGTAGTGCAAAAGCAACTTTATTGGTGGTCCTTTCCCGAAACAGCTCAAGTGATCGCATAGTTGCTTCAATGAGTCAATTCTGGAATGGAGATAGAAGCTATGACAAACAGGTTTTGACAGGATTAAGCAAAAACCCACCGCTCAAGGAGAAATTGTGGTTCCACTTGTTTACGGGGAGAGTCAGCTTTTAACAAAATCCTCCTGCTACCTCTCAATGTCTTTCTCGCTCCGTACCCTCCCATTCCTCTCGTCTTCGATCGCTTTTCTGGTCCTTTGGGTGTCATCAGTGACCACCCTGGAAAAGAGACAAAGGCGATCTGCACTTGTGCGCAGGTTGTCATGCATGCAAGTACCTTTCTGCGTAAGCACCTGTAATGAATACCACATGTGTGCGAAATCACAACGCAGACTAATGAAGGCTGGTCCATTATTTATTTCCCGCGGTCCTGTCGCATGGCCTGTCAATGCACCTGTGTACACACACACACACACACACACACACACACATACACACCATCTGTCTATAATGACCATTCGTTTTAGTACTGCATAGCGTTACAGTCCCCCGAGTGGTCATTAGACGAGTAAGGAAAAGAGACCCTTGCTTTCTGCATAGATTTGGAACACGTTTTTTGGCCGTGCTCGGGGATGAGGAGTTGAGTTGGCGGGTCAGGGCAGGGTGGACCAATAATACTTAGCGATTGCAGTAGCTCACAAACATTCTGAATATTTATTTTACCAGCTGCCATGTGAATACAAAGGTTGAGCAGCACTTTTTGGGATCAGCACCAGTGCTTGAGAGCTATGGTCGGCATAGACCGGCAGCCATCGCGAAATCTCTCTTTTAGCTACAGTACCCAGTCTCACTGATTTTGGAATAACGGTCAGTGCTCGGCAGGACATCTGCTCCCATTATATCCACAACACTTAGCGTTTTGGCCTTGCAGCCTTTCCCAAATCCCCTCCGCTGGCTCCCACTAATCCCTGACAATGGTGGAAGGACATGGTCAAGAAGGGGTGCGGTTGTGGGTGTAGGTTGGCAGTTCCGAGAATAAAGAGAAGGACAGCTCAAATGTCTTACACTCACATTGCACTTCTAGAATAGACCAAGGAGAAGCAATGCCAACTTCCCCAAAAAGCCTGCTCTTACGAGAATTTAGTAGGATTATGTACTGTGCTGTACCTTTGAATGTTATCAAAACAACCACTTTGAAACTGTCCCAGTACAGTGGAACCTGCAAGGTCAAACACAATGGGGAAGCTGATTGCCCTTCTATTTGTTCGGATTTGGAATTACTTTTCCCATAGGAAATATTGCAAATAAAAGTAAGACATTCCAGTGTCAGGCTATCGCATCAGTCATCATTAAACATTTATTAACAGTGCAGGACATTTATAGTAATATTCAAACACGCTTAACTATCCTTTCGTGCAAAAGAAAGTTAAGCAGCAGTAATAATAAAACATAAAATCAATCAAACATGGCTAATGAGTGATTACTGGGATGGTGACTCTTGCTGCTTTGAGTATGACAGCTTACTTACCCTAACGTTTTGGTGCATACTGCTATTCTCACATAATTCTTCTTCTAGCACCCCACGTTGTGCTATAACAAGCCAAAGATAAAGCAGAATTATTTTTGATGAACCATTGCTCTTTTGAGGTGTTGATGTCTAGGTTGACATGTTAACATCTCAAAATGACAGAAGTCTCAAAAAACTTTAACTTGTTTAACAATTTCCAATTTTTTTTCAACAGTGTGTCGCACAGACCACTTATTTTGCTGAAAAATGAACCATTAAATATAGTGTTTCTCTATTTGTGAAATTTGCTCCTCAATATTTGGGGAGAAAATGTCCCTAAAACCAAATGGAGATGTAATACTCTTTATGCTACATTTGTTCCGAACTATAGTTCTATATAAGTACATTATGTGCAAATGTTTATTATTATTTTTTTTTTGTAATTATTTTTTATTTTTTTTTGCAAAGATCTATATAGACGTTAGAGCAGGTAGAAAATAAAGATGAAATATTAATGCTTGTTTTTGTGTTCTCTTCTTTGCAGGGAGCTGAATGGTAACAATCTTACACGCATCACCAAGAGTGACTTCGCTGGGCTCAAATACATCCGAGTTCTGTAAGTTTTGTGTCTGTCCTCTCCACAGACCCAGACACACGCACATTTGCCACCGTACCAGGCCCTGCCTCTTAAAGGCACATGCATGCAGTAGCAAAGCAAAGCAAATTTATTGACAGTATATAGGGCATTTCCTACACAAAGTAACTCAATGTGCTTTACATGATTAAAAGCATTCAAAAAAATAAAGACAAAGAAAATAAAAGACAGCTTAAAACATTTAAAAACAAACCGACAAACATTTATTTTTACACAGGGCAAGAAAGCTCATTTTAAAAGTGGAGCTTCTCTTAAATACTCAAGCATAAGCATGAGGGAAAGTTTTTAACCTGGATTTAAAAACCTTGACACATATTCTATAATTTTTTATCTGCAGTTTTTTTTGTGAATTACAATGTTTACAATGGGTTTAAAATGTGTGTTTTGATAAGTTTAAGTTTGTTTAAACTATGTAGGAGGGGTAAAACTATTTAAAAAAGTATTTATATGGCTTTTCTCTATATTGCAGATTTTCACCTATTCTAGAATGTATCCCCTGCGATAAACAGGGGTTCCCTTCAAACATTATGGTGAGGCTCGAGATAAAGATGCCAATTGAGGAGATTATTTTCACTCTTTCACATCACTATGGCATAAATGGAATCATCCGCCCCTCAGAATCATAAGGCCGCTCCCCGTCTCTAATCAGTCGTTAAAAGGGAAGTATCCTTCCAATTGATGAACAGTCACCTTGGTGGAGGTTGACACTTTTGTTATTATGCTAATTTTAGCATTATAAATTTTTTTTTATTGGCAACCCAATGCTTTTGCGCAGTACTGTATGTCTCTGTCTGAATGTAAATACTCTTGTATACAGACATACAATTGTACAGACTAGTCACAAAGCTCACATTAGCATAAGCCCTGTAAAGTGGGCTTATGGAGATCTACTCCACAGTACATTAAGCAGCCAAGTGACCGTAGGAAGAGATGTAATGGACTACTCTCTCACTGGGTACTGTCTGTTGTAGCATCACTTATTGTACCCTCGACACACACTTACGCTTGCCCTCTGTTCCTACACATCACCAAATAATGTGTGCATAAGTACCGCTCCTAAATCAGCACCCGGCACATTTAACACGTTTGGTTCAAGTTGCAGGACTCCATGCGTGTTGAAAATAAACAGCTCTTGTAACGTCAGTAATTAAAGCGGGTTTTGGAACCGGACGTGTGCACAAACACCACGGGAGGGGAAGCCGTGTGGATGTTTAACATGTTTTAAGTGTAATGTGAGCAGCACACAATTCTCTCTGCCCCTGTGGAATCCTATTTTCAAGCCTCAGCGTTATCCCACCCCATCCTAGTCCCCTGCGTCCTTTCTGAGCCTTGTTAACACTGCTGCTTTTTTTCCTCTTGCTGTCTGCCCTCACATATCGTCTGCATCATCCCCTACCCCTCCACCTCAGGGTTAAATGCCTTTTCAATGTCACCACAAGGTGAGAGGGAAGAAAGACAGTAAAGCCTCCTGTTTATGTTTGTGATGCATGGGACGCATACACTTACAGTATGTGTGCGTGTCATCTACCAAAAAGTTGTTCTTTCACTTAAGGGGAGTGCTCGAGGACCTCTCATATCCAGGGCAACCCTCAGTAGGAACTGAAGAGAAACAGCGGTATATCTTTGCAGACAGCTGTCAGTGTAGCATCAACACAGCTGATCTCCATCCCCTTTCTCTGGTACTGTGTGTAAATAAGTAGTTTTTGTGTTCATGCCAGGAAAGACAATCATTTCCAAACTTCAGAAGGGATATATATATAGTATAAGGGATACACAGTATGTTAAAAAAAAATCTGAGGGACCACCATGTATAGTTTTCAAGTCTACAGTACTGTGCGCAGGATTTTTCCCATCTAAATTCATGAGAAAGCGATCAGAAGTCAATTGCACTTTTCTCTCAATGTTTATGGAGCGCAAACAGTGATTAGCATTTATATTTGATAGTGAGGAAGTAGAGACTGCTGAGTTGTAGGAGACGGGAGAGGTGGCCTTTAACATGGAACAGTTGTATACGTAATGAAGGAACACTCTTGTTTCTCCTATAAAGTCTCCTTCTTGACTTTGTGTTATTGTAACACTTCCAAAATCATCCAAGACCCCTTTTGGGGGAATTAACTTTGGCAGTGTAGGTGAGAAAGTGTGCCTGCATGTTTATGAATCAAGACGTTTTCTTTTTTTTGTTACATGCAGGGTTACCCCGGATCCTTAGTCTAAAATTTGATTTGATAAAATTGATGCTGACATAGGAAAGGGCGGTTTAAAGTCAAATGTAGGCATAACAGAATAGCAATGTTGCCAGTGTCTAAGGAGAATCTGAAGTTTCAAACCTGACAGTCACTCCCCACGACCCTTAGCGTTGAAAGTGGTTGTTGCCGTTACGCTGATGTCGCTGTGTATCTAATTATCTCTTTGCACATAGATGCATCGGCGTTGCATTTCGGGCACAGTGATGGTTCGTTCGATGAGTTCTGTCTGAAAGGCACCATTATGCCCATTTACTGGGAATGCAGCGTCGGAGCAGTCTCTGCTTACTGAGACTTTGTGACTGTCTCCATAAATACCTGTGTGAACTTAAATTGGCGGTGGTGGTGGTGGCTAAGGTGTGCACTCCAATGGGAGGTGCACAATGACTTAGTAATGATCAATCAAAATAATAAAAACAGGTCTCCACCCAAGCACGATGCCCAGGGACCACACCGGCTCTGCCACCCTCTGAGCCACTTTGGAAAGCTTTTCTTCCCTGCCTGCCTTTTTCTGCCAAGATTCCACGCAATGTCCTCCATCCACACCGCTGGCCTCCGTGTGTTTGTGGGTGTTGACTATACTTCACCCAAGTGTGAATATAGACCCACTGACTGAAGTCCAGCCAAGCATACCTTTGATACTTTGATAAAGACCATCAGTAATAGTCTATCTTACAGTTTGTAATACTAATACTCCTTTCCCTTTAGGCAGCTGATGGAGAATCAGATTACTGTGATCGAGCGTGGGGCTTTTGATGACATGAAGGAGCTCGAGAGACTGTGAGTATCACCCCTGTAGACAGACTCTTTTATTGTATTTCTAAACCTCAGCTCGTGGGTCCATGCATTAGTTGAGTGTAACGTGACTAACAAGAGGAGCTGTCCATGAAATGTGGCTCGAGTACAAGACACTTTCCTGTCATTCCACTGTGGGTAGATGGTGCCAGGAGCATTTCTTGTTACCTTTGCCCGACAGGAATGCCCTGAGTGGGCCTCCCTCGCCGTACACCCAGACCCATCTGGACAGCACCATCACTCCTCAGCAGCTTGTAAACCAGCCCTGAAAAGACATGGGCAAACACAGCCAACCACACCTCACCCGGCGCATTAGCAAATCAATAGTGCTAGCCGCATGGAAACCTGTGCCGCAGATGACTTTATGGGCACGCACGATTAGTGGTGAACCCAAAAGATTTTGCCTTAATTCGAAACCCACATTAACAATTTCACTTGCTCAAGGCCATGCACAGATCACCTTTCCTCTGTGTTCAACTTTTTTCCCCTTCCAAGTGGTTAGCTATATTCATGTTCCAGACCACTGTGGAAGTTAAGTGGCTGGTTCTCTGATGTTTAAAAAGCCACAAACCCACCAGCAGGTAAGCAGTGGTGCACACTGTTAATTCCCGTTATGCACTGACGCGCCACCTCAGTCATTCTCAGTAGTGAGTGGCACCGGTCCCAACATCTGTGACAAAGTGTGTGCGCATGGCAGAAGCCTGTCTCTCAGATTTGCAGCCTCTCTATGTCACAGCCACTGCATTTACTCCCACGGGCCCCCACTACTCAGTAGAGGGAGAGAGCTGTGGTTTGCAACAAATTAGCAAGAGGCTGTTCCTCATTGACTTAAATGGTCTATTTGCATAAAGCCTGCCAGTCTTGGATGTGACGTGTTTGCCAACCATTGTTCCAGTCAAGAAACATTGTGTATTGATGTAACTCAGATCAAATCCACACATGTGCGCATCATGTAATTGATATAATTCACTTGTTACCAAATAGAAATGTTGGCTCATTGTTGCTCTCGGAAAGAGAGCAATAGATGTAATCCTACCCCAGCGCTGTTTTGTAATGTCACCATGCAGTCTCTGACTTAGCACGTTAATTCCTCCTGAACTTTCAAGTGGATATTTATGTGACATTCAGAGAGAGACTGAAACACAATAGCCCGTGGCTACGCTGATTCAACTGCATGTTGCAGAAATTATTCACAGCTTCAACACACAAAGACACAGACACACATTCACTGGTTGATCATATGCTCTCCCGTAGGCGCCTGAACCGTAATCAACTGCAGCAGCTTCCCGAATTGCTCTTTCAGAAGAACCCTGGCCTGTCTCGATTGTAAGTAACGGCAGCTTCTTTTTTTTCCCCAACTGACCATGCTCACATGTCATCTCTCAACACTGCTCTTGCTCTCGTGTGTCGTAACACAGCACAGCAAGGTTTCATTTACCGATGTCGGCTTTGGTTTAGCGTGCACAATTAAACAGCAGTCAGACATAAATTTAAGTTACTGAAAGGCCAGTTGAGGTTTCAATGATCCCCAGTGTTCCTTTCTGGCTTTTGGACTCTTGGGCCTGCATTCCTAATCATCGGCAGTGCCTACTATAGAGAGTGCACTGCTGACAGGGAAGTTGTGTGTGGCCCAATATATTTTGGGCTCTGTTCCAAGTTAAATAATACCTATTGAGAGCTTTCTGTCTGTGGACTGCATCTCCATCCACTGATGTGTACACACACGTGCCCCATACCGTGAAAACGCAATAATGCAATACATTTATCCTCATCTGTAACAAGGTTACAGAGTTCTTTTTTTGTAGAGTTCTATCTTTTGGATAATCAGTGTCCCTGTTGCGAGCTGATCGTTCCAGCTCACATTATTCCAGTTACCTGTAGCATCTGGGAACAATGAAACTGCAGGACATGGAAAAAGAATTTCTCTGCCATCTATTCACGCGGTGGTTTCTACTAGCTCATGATCCTGACTTCAGACCCCCATCTGCTTATCTTGCGTTTGATGTCTAATACCATCTTGAATCTGTTGCTGCCTTGTCACCATCTTCACACGTCACCTGTCATTAAGCCAAAGTCGTCCCCATTAGAGCAAAGCGTCATCCTTCGGGACAGGGAATGTCTGCTTATGGCTTGCTTACTGGCTTGTCTGTCTAGCTGGAATAGACACAGAGCAGGCCGAGGCCTTCCAGATCGCCACACGGCCTTGAACAAGCGTGATTAGTCCATCTGGGGCAAGCGACTCTGCCAACAGCCAGCAAATTGCGCTAACACAGCTCCCCTGTTTCATTCAATCTGACTTCACACTCATTATTCTAAACTCTGCGCCGGCACATCCAGCACAATGAGACCTTGGTCACTTTGGCTAAATCGATTCACAATGTGTATACAGTCATTTGTTCTTGATCCTTGGCTGAATTAAAGAGAGCCATAATAGGGCATGACGCTTTTCAGGTGTGTTGTATATTCTTAAGCAGTTAAAACAAATGAGCAGTCCAGTCCCACCAAATTGAAAATAAAGCAACCATTAAGGCGCTTATGGTAGATTGAGGGATTGATTTGTGCGAGTTTTAAAGAACAGCAGCATCAGACAAAGCCTCTTCTTAATGTGTTTCTTAACTCCTGATGTGTCTGGGCCACACTCTGGGTTCTGGTTCTAGTCTGATGCGGTTAGGTTACAGCCCGTCTCACTGCTGCCAGCCGTTTTTAATGGATTTAAAAGGTTTTCCAATCCCAGGGGAAGCCTTTTCCTCCTATTTCATTTGTACCTTTTGCTTTTGTTAGAAACAACCAGGGTATGATCATGTAAATCAAATGTCTACCTTTGCACTTGCACAAAGTGCTCACAGGGGCTCGTTGAGGTCTACCTTTTATAATCCTAACAAGCGGGATTATCATAAAAGGTGGTGCAACCACCCAAATGGTTCTCTTCATGTGAATGCAAAATGTCTTCCTGAACCTTTTACGCATTTGCTCTTTGTCTCAATTACACCCTCTATTGATCTCAATCTTGTGTTTCAGTGAGGCTTTGGAGGAAAAAATGTAAACATAAACCTAGAAAAATAACGGCAAAGGCCAATGGTCCTTGAGTTAATGCAGGTCTTCCCAAACTGCTGTGTGCATGGGATTAATAGTGTGATGTGCAACATCTACTTATTGCAAATGACAGCCAATATAATAATGACACAATCATAAACTGAAAAAGGTTGGTTATGAACATTTCCTCTATAAAATAGAACTTTTATCTCCACTTAAAACACAGTCGGTTAAAATTTCTGTTTTTATGTGGAGGGACAGCTGTTGAAATATAGGCAGCCATGTGAATAACTAGTGCAGGATGTTTTGAAGTTCACGTCAAAGACCAGTGTTGAAATTGAGTCACAACTGTTGAGAGAGTCATTTATTCCCATTTGCAATATAATCCTGATCAAGTAGTTACTATTCCAGAATGAGAGAGCAATTTATTCCCATTTGCAATATAATCCTGTTCAAGTAGTTAATATCCCAGAATGATGCTTAAAAAAACCCATAAAACAATACTTCAACAGATGTGACTGTTGAAATTGAAATTTGTACAGTATGGGACATTGGTGGTTTATATCGCTGACTTTGGTGCAGCTGACGTTTGATCATATTCATCTCATGTTTCAACCTAATGTGAATACAAACAATAAAAAAAACAATTTGGAGTTTATCCTCCATTGTTATTTGATAGAGTTGAGGTCAAACTCATTCAACCAAGCACTACGGAGAATGCACTGTGGTAGACACATGCTACACCTGAAAATGGCCCTAAGGCAGTAAGATTAAGGATCTTCTCCAACCTCCGAATCATTGTTTAATCGATTAAAAAGTGTGTTCCCAAGTTCTTTTTGTCCCCATAGTGTGTGGTTTGTGTCTGCGTCCTTCTTTATCTGAACCCTTGCCCTCTCTTCCCAGACCTTAGTGATAGGAGACACTGATGCATGTGGGCCAGAGCGAGATAATTGGAATTGATGAGAGATGATTAGCAATAGTTAGAGGTCGTTAAAAGCCCTCAGTGATGGATGGCGGCTGGATTTCATTGACCAAATGAAATGGGAATGGCGACAAAGAGGGGAGAGATGTGACACGGAACATCAGTGAACAATAGCGGTTAAAATAGAGTTGCATTCATCAATGTTAACAACCTGTTGCCCACCAACCCCTCGCCTCATGCCATGTCCCCTACTCTACACAGCTGTAATTTTCTCATCTGTGCCTGTAATTAGCGTCTCCTCGTAGTGGGAGAGCAGGAGGAAGTGAGGACCGTGGGACGGTGGGGGAAAGGTGAGAGGATTTGGCGTATACTGGAGAACAGTTAGCTGAAGAGACGCCCCGAGGACGCAGCATCTGGTTTAAGGTCAGGATGGGTTCTGGGGGAAGTGGAGGTGAAGGTTGTTGCTTGTTGTTGCCATAACAGAACCTTGTCTGAAGCGAAGAGTTACACGGCGTGGTGAGGGATGGGAAGGTGAGGTGGTTTCACCTTGTATTTCTCCCCGGGAGGTATCGAGGGGGGGGGGGGTTGTGTACTTGCACAAAAGGCGGGATGGGGAAATCTTGGCAAAGAACTGGAGAGGGCATGTCGTAATCATCCTTAAGATCCTTTTTCCATCTTTCATTTTCATAGTGCAATGCGTGGCAACGGGCATATTCATATACACAAAACCCAAACATACTGCCATACTAGCTGGGTGACATAGATACACTAATACACATAAAAGTAATAATAAGGGAAATGTAAATAACACTAATTAGACAGCAAAAACTTTAATTACATCTCCATGGGCTAATGTGTATTTGGGGGTCGTCCATGGAGGAATATGTTATTTCTGGTATTTAAGATAACAGTGTTAACGTGTCGCATAGTTATATGGGAGAAATGTTTCTGTTTGTTGATTGCTAAGGAGAGGACGAATATCCAGAAAAAGTAGTGTGCACTGTCATCAACACTATAAACCATTTAACTGTCACCTTAATGCTGCTTTGCTTTTCCATTTAGTACGTTTCTTAGCTGCAGGTTGGCTTGAAGACAGAAAATCAGCTTTCAACCTTCAACTTTTTATTTATGACGACAATGAAAATAATTAAATTGCAGTGTCTGTTGCTATTCCTGCTTGTGAGCCGGGCAGATCGTTAATGCTACAAACTTGTCTCGTTGTTTCCTTCTCTTTGTCTCAGCTGATAAATGACCTGCCTCAGTGCGTCGTGTCTCTCGGAAGACTGTTTGGGGCCCAACTTTGCAGGCGTCTCCATGGCAACTTGTCTCCTTCCATCGCTTTCTGGGTCATCAGTTTGCCCTCTTGATTAAAATCACCGCCTCACATCTGTCCAGCATCAAACTCTCAATGCATAGGAACGTACTTACGCTCTCGTTTTAGCAGCGATGCCAGTTTCCAAAAAAGACTGCAAATGCTGAAATTAATTGCAACCGACTGATTCAGGTTCTGGTTGCTTCAGTGGGGACTTTTAGTAGAGGAACCATTGGTTGCAGATTTTGGGCAGACTAGTCATCTGTTGCCAGCTTCCCTCCTTGTTCATATATATATGTGTGTATATATATATATATATATATATATATTTATATATATATATATATATATATATACGCACACACACATATATATAAAATCAACGCCTCACACATATAGATAAACCCATTGTGAATGAACTGTCAATATAAAGTGTTTGAGTTTTTGCAGCGGCAGGCAATTCTTGACCTGGCGGCCGACCAAACCAAGTCAGTTATTAACTTCTTGCTCCTGCATCTCTTTCTGCCCCTGTCCTTGTCAGATGATAAAAGCGGCTTTTACGGCTTGTCACTGTTTTCTTTATGAGTCCGGGACGTACGTGCGTGCGTGTGTGTGCGCAAGAGAGAAACACAGACTAAACCATGTGAAGAGAGCGGAAGCCAAAAGGTGGCAATTTAAAAATCACTACACCATTTGAAATATTCACCACTTCAGCACAAGGGGAGCAAGAGAGAAGAAATTAAAAAGAAGAAGAAAGTGGAGGCAGAGTAGTTGAGATATTCATAGCGAAAAAATAAGAAACAGCGGTGTTTATATTTACTGACGATTCCGTGTCCGTCCTCATGAATGATTAAAGTGGTGGATTGAGGATTATTAAATATTCACACCAAAGCACAGGGACATCAATGCTGTTTGTGGGTCCAGCTTTTGCTACACACTGCTCTACACATGCACATGCTGTATATGCCAGCATTGGTGATCTACAAACACACACAGACACGCACACGCACACACACACACACACACACACACACACACACATGCTATACTCCACCATCACCGTCAAATCATACACGTGTGAGTCGAGTGTGTGCTTTTGCACGTGTGTTTCCTGCGCCGGGGAACTGGCCTGGTCATTATGAATTGATACAACATGAATAAGACATCACAGTGTGGTCCAGATCCGTCATGAGTATACACACACGGGGATTTCACTCAGTGAAACTGCCCAAGGAGGGCCTGTTTGTCCTCCTCTCTGCTCCTACTGCTGACAGTTCAGACTGGTTGGCAACACTTGGTCCAGATTGGAACTGACACTCAGGGGACAAAACACACACACACACACACACACACGCGCGCACACTCGGTATTGCCAGGCTTCTGGAATGCCACAAACTGGCCAGGAATAACGCCTGTTTTTGGTGCAAAGTTGCTGTAGTTGTGTGAGTACAAACAAACGTCTAAGGTTTAATGCAATCACTTTTGGGATGTTAGTCCCAATTTATGTTTTATTTTTTTCAGATTTGGAAAATGTTTTTCCCCCATTATTAACAATGGAAATTGAGTTAATCCATTCCAGAGTTAACCTTTAAAAGCATGTATTAATTAAATGTATAATAAATTAGTACAGCTGTGTGGTAGGTGGGCGAGTGCTCAACTAGACACATCTAAAAACAACATTATTGATTAATTGCCTTGCCAAATGCAACCGGTGGGGTACAAAAGAATTCACACTTGTTAGACTTCTATTTGAATGTAAGTTGTTTAAATGTGCCACATTAGTTAATCTTTGACGAGCTTTTGGGACATTCAATGACCTTTTTGGATTTACTTTAGTATTTAGTATTCTTTACAGCCAAAATCATATTGCTTGCATGACATATTTATTTATAGAGTAAACTAGTGGCGAGAGCACAAGGAAGTACGATTTCTTGTTCCATGTGGGAACTTGGTACGCCTCTGTACTGTACTGAAAAAATCGGAATCTGAGGCTGGGTCATCTTTTGGAATAATAGCCCACATAAAGCCAAAACAAAAGCACACTGAACTGCGCTATATTCAGGTATGCTGAGGTCTTTTGAGATTTGCTGAATCCTCTTGCAATATGCGGATGTTTCCCTTGAATTAAAGTCATATTTTTTCACCGGTCGACCTCTCTGCAGAGTAATATAGTTATCTAAATGAGCCTTTGCCATTGGTTACACAGCATAATTGGGTGTATTCTCATTTACAATCCAGTTTCCTAGCTCAGTGTACAGTATCTGTCCATCTCGTTACAGATCAGTTAAAAAATCTGGGATTTCGATCAGCGCTATCTCCTCTGGAACATAGTGTAGAGGCCTTGTCGGTGAGGATCTTAGCTGGAGCACTGCACTGTCTGTGCGTAATCTTTAGTTATGAAGTGTTTGGGTCTGGACTTGAGGCTCCCAGGTGCATTGCTGGATGTATTCCAGGTAGACACAACCACAGCTTTTCCTCACTCAGGCGGCTTATTGTCTTCCAGTGCAGGATTTATAACCACCCACGATTATATCAGGCAAACACACCCATGTAAGGAAAAGGGCTGCCCCAGCCACGTCCTGTGGCCCCCTCAGAGATTTAAAAAGATCCTCTGGGCATTTTATTAGGCAGCGATGTGTGGAGTTTCTAATGATTAAGTTTTGTACTTTTTCTTTGGAAGCTCATCAGACAAAGAAAAACGCTGTAAGGAGAATGGCTCGAAGAGTGATTTAGTCACCTGGGGAAAAGCCTGGCGTTATGAGAGAGATTTGTGGATTTTTATTTGTGTGTGTGTAATTAGGGGTTTAAAGACACATCCCTTGATCCTCTTCCCTATGGCTATAATCACTCTCGCTGTCTGTCTGTGGGTCTCACGTCCATTCTTAAGATTTCAGTTCTTCAGACTCCACAGGCTCTGCTGTACTTTTAGTCTGAAGACAACCTAAAATGCCAGCTTTAGATAATGCAGTCTAAAGCTGAGAGAGGCAAAAGGTTTGCAGGAGACTGTTGAGCCAAAGAAATCATCTCATCTCTCTTTTATAGGCCAGTGGTGCACTTTTAACACTGTATTACTAAAATGTTGGAAAGAAAAGTTCTCAGCACTACAAAATCAACTTTCACATCACATTTTGTTGCTCCTTGTCTTTACAAAAAGACCGCTCTACAGTTAAGAGTAAAGAACATGCATGATTTTATTTTTTTTTTTTAAATGCATATTTTCAGTGCTACAAATATGTTTTGTCAAGACTTGCACATTGCTTCAGGTCTGACGATCATGTTGCAATTTTTTTTTAGTTTCAACACAATTGTAAACACAACTAGTATCAAAGGATGAGACAGTGGTCTCAGCTACATATGTGGAAGTGTGTGTGTGTGTGTGTTTATGGTGAAACGTTGTGATGTGCAGGGCTTTCTTTTGTATAGTAGCAGGATATCACAGGAGAGATGCATTTAGTATTGCTTGTGAAGACACCATTGGAAGTAAGAGGATGAAAAAAAATATATATATATAATATAGAAAACTTGAATCCAGTTAGAACTGCATTTCAGTGAGTTAAACAGACTATGCTTGAGTGGAATAAGGAAAGGGCTGAATGAATCGCTGGGGAACGGATGGATGTGAAGGTGACGACGTGTGACAGAGGCAGCCAATAAATACTGTGTGGATTTAGCAAATGGAGTTGGCAGACAGGGCAAAAGACGCAAAGCGAGGGCCGTGCAGAAGAGCGATTGGCTTCCTCTGCAGACTTTGAAAGGATTCTCATCTGCAGAGGGTGAGGAAGCCCGGTGCACCTGCAGAGGAGCATTAGCCAAAAGGTCCATTATCACTTCAAAGCGGGACTCTGCCAAAAGAGGCCTGGGTGACACGATGGAGGTTAGCAAAAAAACATGCAGCGATAAGACTAGAAAGATTACCTATCCCCCACTTTTAGTCGTACCCCACTCCCTCTCTGTCATCTTGCCTGTCACACCCTCCTTATCACGTCCCTGTCCTCGCCTTCCATGACTTCCTGTGTCTTATCTGTATCTTCAACCCTGGATACCAAGCCATATACTGTATTGTATGAGATTTCTTTCATTCATCTTCCCCCTGGCTGGATTTGTCCATCCTCTGGCTTAGAAAGGGGCTGGGGACTGGAGGTTCTGACGAGCCCCAGGTTTTGGTAATGAGATTGCAGACACTTTCATGTGGAGATAAAGCTGACTGGTGGGGGGTGGTGTTGTTGGTGCTGGTGTTAGCGGAGTGGATATTCCCAGCACAGAACTTCAGAGTAGGAAAATTGGTCAAGCCAGCGCAATCCAGCGCTGCAATATGTGGACAGTTCCCATGAAGTCAAGACGAGCTCAGCACAATACTGTTAAAAAATGGAACAAATCATTATAGCATTCCTCTGTCCAACCCAATATATTTCCTAATATTTACAGCCTTAGAAGGTCAGACGCTTCAAGCAGGACAACAGAATAAGCCAGAAATCAATGGTAGACACAGACTAATACACATTTTCTTCAATTTCTCTTTGCTTGCTCTGCGAAAGAGTCAACACCCCATAAATTCGCCATGAGAATAAGTAGTACCCAGGGACAAAGGCGGACTGACTGTGGGGATATTTGAACAGGCAGGCGCTCTTTGATTTGACTTTGCCCAGTAGAATCAATGCCACTCCCTAAATCCTCCATTCCCAGCCCCATTAAGTCCTCCCAAAAGCTAAATATGCATATGTGTGTGTCTGGTAAGCCGTAACGCCTAGCCACACACCATTAATGCTCCCTCCCTCTGACACCTTCATTAAATCCACGAAGGAATTACCTTGAACTTGCATATTAGGAGTCCTCTCTAACCACAGCAGAGAATGTAACGTGTACACTTGAGAATTTAGTAGGAAATTGTACAACATACTGTATTAGGCTTAACTGGGCATGAACCTTGCCGCACCCAAACAAGGTCCATATACGTGTATGACCTCTCTCCAGCAGTGGACTCCCGGAAAACTGCGAGTCTTATCTTGATATACAACCCAAAAAATGACAGAAGTGCAGTATTTTGCCAGAATTCCAAATGTTATGGTCATAATTAAAAAAAAAAAAAAAAAAAAAGATTATACAGTATGTCAATGTGCTACTTATCATAGCGCCCTCCCTATTGTACTAAATCTGACAACATTTTTCAGAAATATTGGTATAAGACCTTCTTTAGCTTAATTAATTATTTAGTCTCTAATACGGTGAAACTTCTAAGCCCATTGTGTACAGATCCTTAAGAAGTCCATCGACCCATAATATTTCTTCCGGTTATCCCGGGGAGACTGGCGGGGACAGCCGCTTAAGCAGAGAAGCCCGGACTGCCCTTGACCCGGCCACTTCGTCTAGCTCTTCTGGGGGGATCCTGAGCCGTTACCAGGCTAGCCAGGCAACGTAGTCTCTACAGCGTGTTCTGGGGCATCTCTGGAGCCTCCTCCCGGCGGGACGTGCCAGGAACACCTCACAAGGGAGGCGTCCAGGGGGCATCCTTAACCAGATGCCCTAGCCACTTCATCTGGCCCCTCATGTCCAAAGTGAGCTGGGATAGGCTCCAGTTCACCCGCAACTCCAATGAGAGGAAGTCCTATAAAAAATGGATGGCTTGATATAATATTGAGACAATCCTTGTGGTGATATTGGGTGACTGGGTCTCAAATTTGACCAAAGTGACCCTTGAAAGTTCTTTAAAATGGCTTCCATTAACTTGCCCTGTCTAAAGTCAAACACAATCCATTAAGGGAAACTGGACAACCTCCTAAATGTTGGGATTTGACAACAAATGTTACCATAGGAAATTATTAAAACAGAAATAATCTGATCTAGTGAGGATAAGCGGTTCAGAAAATGGATGGATGGATGGATAGATGGATAATCTGTTCTAGGGTCAAACTTTCACCGTCATAAAACTACATACTAGCCATTTTTAAGTAACATTATCTGCATATGCTGATGTCTCACATGACATCATGCATAACATTTATGTGCCACTTTCGAGGCATATTTTTCCTAAAAATGGTGGTTGAACTGTGAATTGTATGACCTCAGGTTTCACTTCTCAAAGATTGATCTTTGTAACATTTCTCTTCCAGTAGCTGGTCCAAAGTTATTAAAACGCGGCATAGCTGTGGACATGCCTTGGTCTCCCTTCTTTCTGTTTTAAGTGCACCTATGTAAAAAAAGTACAGTCGGTGTGTCTGTGTGTGTGCAGTATTCACAGGCAGTAAAGGGGATCTGCCCAAGTTCCACTTCATAAAGCTGTTGTAAAAGAGAAGGAGGTCATTCATGGTTAACAAAGACTTTTCACATGAGCAAGCTAACAGACTGCCCTCGACTTCCTCAACACACTTTTAACCAATTTTTTTCTCCTCTTATTCTTCTGCTCCCCCATTTTCTCTTAACTCTTTGTAATAGGTTAATTGGTTGAACATCTTTGACTTATCCAGAACAACCTACTTCATCGCAAAGAATTTTGGCAGAGCAAAAATGGCATCTGGCCTCATCAAATCTGGATCACGATAAATACCGAAACGAAACGACGATAGCTTGACTTTTCTCATTGTCTTTTATATTAAAGCTTTAGTCGTTTCTATGGAGACTGGATTAGCAGAGTGAACAACACTCACATGCTGCTGCCCTTCTGCAATCTCACCCTTATCCACCTTCCTACCTGTGGTTGTGGATATAAAAAGATAGTGTTGCGTCGGGGTTAACACATTCACTACAACTTTTTCTTTAGTGTAACAGTCCAACTCAAGCTTCTTGTGGAAATTGTAGGAAATTACTCGCCTCTCCTTACAATATTCCTTTTGCATATACAAGATGGAAGTTATATTTTTCTGTTTCGTTGTTGGTTGAGTGAGTGCAGGAAAGTTAAACAGTGACGGTCAGTGGGGTTCGGGAAGCACAGCCTCGTTTCCCAAGCAGGCACCCTCATTGTGACATGGTTAAAGACGTGTCCCAACACCATTCCCATCACCCCTCATCCCCTCTACTCCCATCCCTCCATCCCTCCCTCTATCTCTAGAGAATTGCTTGCCCTTTCGCTCAAGCCATTCCGTCTCTTTGGAGCTCATTGTTCCCGGTTGCTAGGTGATAGCCGGGGCCTCATTTGGTCACCTTGGATACAGGGGGAGGCCTGGGTATTTGGTAAAGGGTCAGGACTGCCAGAGGTGACGTGAAGGTGTGTGTGAGATGACATTTACGTACATTGTTAACCATCAAAGTGTGTGTGTGAGGGGGTTTGTGTGTGCATGTGTGTGTGTTTGATTAAGGGTCAGGCGTGACAGAGCGGGTACAAAAGTGTAGGGTGTGACCAACCCCTCCTTCACCATTTATTAGCCTATTGAGTGACCCACTCCCTTGCTCACAGCCAGACTGGCCCAGGAGGCAGTAGACCTGTCAGTCAACAGTTTGGGGGAGGGGCAGAAAACATAATTAATGTCTGCCTCTAAAGCGGAAACTAGAATGGCACTCTCTGAAGCACAGACCTCCACCAAGGCAGAACTGTGAACAAAAGTGGGGGGCAAATGGTGAAAGGCTGTATTTGTTTGTCCATCTGTTTGTTAGTTAGCAGGCTACTTCTTGGTTTGCAGAGGCGGATGTCGGATAAGGACTGTTGGTAGAGAACTTCCTGTTTCATGGAGGATGACATAAAATGACAGGACTGGATCATCGTTTTATTCTAGGGTGACAAGAACGGTTCCATCATGGGGAAAATGGAGAAAGAATATTTGTGTTTGTCCACCTATTTGTTAGTTAGCAGGCTACTTTCTGGTTCCCTAAGATGACTGGACCGTACCGTTTTTGTAATTATTCGGGGGTCAGGCCTTCCATCATTGCTCAAAAGGCAAAATGTGACAATGAAAGCTTTGAACAAAGAGAAAAAGATTGCTGAACATTGTTTGTTTGTCTGCCCTTATGTTAGGAGGGAACGTCCATCTTCACCGCATGTGGACTGTAACCATTTTTTTTATTCGCTTCCATCATGACTCAGATGACAAAAGGAGACAATGAATTCTTTAATCAAAAGGTATTTTAAAGATGATCTTCTTTCTTCTTTTCCTTTCGGCTCATCCCTTTAGGGGTCGCGCCATCCTTTTCCATGAGAGCCTATCTCCTGCATCCTCCTCTCGAACACCAACTGCCCCCATGTCTTCCCTCACGACATCCATCAACCTTCTCTTTGGTCTTCCTCTAGCTCTCTTGCCTGGCAGCTCCATCCTCATCATCCTTCTACCAATATACCGACTCTCTCTCCTCTACACCCAGAGGAGAGAGAGTCAGTATATTGGTAGAAGGATGATGAGCGTGCCCAAACCATCGAAGTCTGCTCTCTCTAACTTTCTCTCCAAAACATCAAACCTTGGCTGTCCCTCTGATGAGCTCATTTCTAATTTTATCCAACCTGGTCAATCCGAGAGGGAACCTCAACATCTTCATTTCCGCCCCCTCCAGCTCTGCTTCCTGTTGTCTCTTCAGTGCCACTGTCTCTAATCCGTACATCATGGCTGGCCTCACCACTGTCATAAATATATTTATGTAATATTTGTATCTATGCGGCACGGTGGACGACTGGTTAGAGCGTCTGCCTCACAGTTCTGAGGACCGGGTTTCAATCCCCGGCCCCGCCAGTGTGGAGTTTGCATGTTCTCCCTTTGCCTGCGTGGGTTTTCTACTGGCACTCCGGTTTTCCCATATCCCAAAAACATGCGTGGTAGGTTGATTGAAGACTCTAAATTGCCCGTAGGTGTGAATGTGAGTGCGAATGGTTGTTTGTTTGTATGTGACCTGCGATTGGCTGGCAACCAGTTCAGGGTGCACCCCGCCTCCTGCCCGATGATAGCTGGGACAGGCTCCAGCACGCCTGCGACCCTAGTGAGGAGAAGCTGCTCAGAAAATGAATGGATGGATTTGCATCGACATTTGTGAGTGAAAAACTTACGAGGTTGTAGACGGGGATTATTAATTCCTTAAACATTTTTCTCTGTCGAGTTTTTCTTTGGCAGGCTACTTCCAGGTACACAGAGGATGACATAAGGTGACTGGGTTTCTGGGGTTGGTGCTTCTATTGTGACTCAAACATCAAATAGATTAATTTCTTCAACAAAGGTGAAAAAGATGTCTGGTAAACAATGCATTTGTGTATTAGTAGGGAACTTCTTGGTTCAGAAAGGATGACAGGACTGTACCATTTTTGGTTCTAGAGTGGGCGGAATGCTTCCATCGTAATGCAAACTGACAATGTAAAATGTCTATTTTTGTTTGTTAGTTAACATGCCACTTTATGATTGAAGGGGATACTCTAAAATGGATTAGATTGATGGCACCATTTGCACTAAGGCAGGGGGGACAGTTAGTTCCATTGTGATTCAAACAGTGGAAAATTCCTGTATGTTCATTTTATCCCAGTGTGGACTAATGTAATGAGTTCTTCTTTGGTATACTGTCTGTGTCACCCATCTCCATCAAAAACTGTTTGGGGAAATCCCCCCAAATTCTTAAATACAAAAAAAGTATTTCTCTCTTTTGTGCTTAGAAGTAATGGAAGAAAGGCGTAGAGTTGTTGTTTTTGGGTGTACGATACTGTTGATGGGAGTCACACCTGCTTTTGTTTTAATCGCTGCCTCTCTTTTTGCCATCTATACTGAGCCCCTCTCCCTCTGTAAAATACACACCAGGGGATAGCCTCTTTGTCAAGCAGCCCTTCTGAGTTCCCATCCTCAACAGTCAAGCCAGTCTGGGTCTTCAAGAGTCCTGGAGTGCCTTTCATGAACCTCCATCACAATAATGCACATTCACACACAAACCTGCACTGTTGTTGCCAAGACTGAAGTACACGTTGAAAGAATGCAAGTGGTGCAATGAACAATATAAAGGAATATTTGACCAAATTAACTCCTGTTCAAAAGTCCCATCTATGCTATATGTTCTTCTGGATACATTGACAAAAAATCCCACAGACACAGTCCAAAATCTCTTAGAAAGTCTTTGGAGTGGAAGCTGTTGGAGCTGCAAAAGGGGTCCAATTGCGTGTTTTCTTCCATTTTCACTTCTTGTTGAGGATATGGCCAGGTGTCCCAATACTTTTCTCTACATTTTTTAATGCTCTTTCTTCATTGTTGCATCAGTGAGCCCTTAGAGCAAAACCTTTTAATGAGTATACTTCTCTACATTCAGTTTCACTGATGAAAAGGATGACTCACCTCGTTGTGTTTTTTGTGAGTCATCGCTGCTTGTTGTATGTCTTTTATCCAACTTTTTAGCGCAAGACATGGGTTAACTTTACCGCGTCTTCCGGCCCCCCACATGTGCACAACGATGTAGCGATGGCCTCTGGGTCTATCTTTGTGGTTCCCTCCAGAATTGCTATTTGTCCTTTTGTGTTGGCATGTCTGAGTGTTGATCCATTCATATAATAGATTGCCTTTCAACTGCTGCCATGTGTTGTAATGAGTCAGATGGAATGATGGAATGTAGTGTCCTCACCTGATTTATAGCAGATGGCAGATTCCAGAAGCTTCTAACATACTCATGCCACAAAGAAGCACTGACTCATTTGAGGAATCAGTTTTTCTGAAATACCTCCAGGGTTAACCGCATTCTGTTCAGTGATGCTGGTCAAGCTTCGATTTTCTCCACTTTCTAAACAGAATTTCCCATTGCAATCGGTCGTATTTGAATAATTTGCTCCAGATTACAAATTGTTACTATCGTAACACCTTTCAACTTTTCACATTAGAGGTCGTCACGGCAATTCCCTCTCATGATTTGTTCCTGGTGCAATACTACCGATACCCCTTTCACTGTCCAAGCCATTTTGAAGTTATATTTTAACATTTTAATGGTCATACAAGGATGTAAATAAGTTTACTAGTGTAATATTTAATACTATTTAAACTTTCATGACAAATAAGGGGGGGATATTAAATGTCTTTTTTTTTTTTTTAACATTAACACAACAATGTAAAGAATGTAGTTTAAAATGTTACACAAACAGATGGACTGGAATGCACAACACCAGGCACAGAAGATCCAAATCAAAGTCCCTTTCTGTGCTAAACATGGATTAACAGAAGCAATGCTGCCTCCTCAGTTATCCACATGACTTCTGGTGATCATCTCCAACTATCTTTCTGGTCCAAATTTTGAAAAGTTGTACTTCCGCTGTGTCATATATTGCCAACAGCAATGGAACAAAAGTGAAAGTGAGTAAGAAAAGTAGAAAGATTTTACAGAACCAAGACCCAATGCACAACTCCATGTTGTACAACTTGCATACAGCTAGCTGGCTAAACAAGGAATCTTTTAACAGGCAAGGGGAGATATGCATAGTCACAGAATTAAGGAAAACAGGTTATTGATGGCATCCAAAGCATTAATGGAAGATGAGTTGATGTTGACCCCCGATTGTGCCATGCAATGCTATGACTGTTTCTTTTGTCGGTGGAGCGCCAACCTTTCTTTGTGTCCGTGTTTGGTCTGGTGACATTTCTTTGTGCGACTGTGTGTCTCAGAGTGTAGTGTGACTGCCCTGCTCCATAAATCACTGTCAGATTCCAACAGCACAAAACAAAGCGCTCGCCTGAAGCTCGGATATTGTCGGTGCGCATGTGTGTGCGTCTATATCCGCTCGTGTATGTGTCTTGAGGCCTTGGCCCTTCCTTAACTGGCAGCAAGCAGAGTTTATGAAAATTCACTGAGTGTGAGATGGGCGCTTTTTCTTCAGCTAAATATTGCAGTAAACGTCGCGTCGGGTGACACAACACCCATTCGATTTCAAGGAGACACAGAGGAAGGGGGCGAAGGCAAAAATGTTGAGAGAATGAGGTTGATCGCTGGTACGTGATGGAATAAACTGTGGAATTTCTGTCACTGCGTGTGCGTGTGTGTCCCACACGAGGGGAGGGGAGGGGTGGGGGGGTGGCGATAAATAAATAATGATTGAAATGAGAGCAGCTCTCCGTGGACCTTCTCCTTTTTCATGAGAAGTGACTGTTTACAACTCCACACACACGCACACACACTTCAGTACACGCTACATTCATGCTACTAGAGTATTCTGACATTCTCCTTTCCAGGAACATATCTGAACTGTGAGCTTTTAAGGCTAGCTCCATTTATACACTGACGCCGATTAAAACTTTTTCACACACTATGGTCCCCCAAAATTCCATCCACTCAATAGTATTAGTTCACATGAAAACATTTGCAGGCTGTCGTATGCATGTGTGTGCATGCCAAAGCAACAGGTGGCGCTATGATGCCTCCCCCTAAGGCAGTTTTCGGCAATTAGAAGCATTTGCAGGAATGCGGAATCAAGGAAAGCAGCATTTGGGGGTGCTTGGTTTTCCACAGTCACAACATACAAGGTTTTGACGTTACAAACGGCGCGTAATAGTTTGTGAAGAGCCAGAAGAATACGTTGTCACGGGGACAAGAAGGCATGCTCAGTTAATGCCATACTTACTGTCCTTCGTGTTTTATTTTTATGGCCTAGATACATTAACACAACACAAACACATTGTAAAAATATGTACATGTTTAACAGAAAAATCCAGCAGAAGTTCCTCCATCCTCCCTGTCTGTCAGTACCGTGATAGGTGAATTGCATTTTGTGTATTCCAAGTGCTGCTTTCCACTTCAAAGTACCAGCAGGTCTCGGCTCTGTTTGCTTTGGTTTGGGCTGCTGGAAAACTGTGAAAACCATGCCTCAGTGAACACATCGGTTGGAAGGAAACACGCTAGCAGCAACAACAATGGAGGAGAGCGAGGGTGTCCTGTGCATACTTCTCGACATTTGGCTGTGGGCTATGTTAAGGACATGCATTTTCTTCAAGAGGAAACAGAGGGCAGTTAGAGAAGGGGCCACTGCACCAAAGAGGAGTTTATTACAAATCTGGTTGACCAATATGTGGTCAGCAGTGGTTTGGGGTCTGGCTGACCAGCTACTTCAAACAGTACCTGGTTTTACCAATGAAAAGGCTTGCATACAGAGTAGACGCATGTCGAGCTGAGGAGGTACCATAAGTACTTCACACTGCATTCCTGCCACATTGACGGTGATAGGAAAGTTCGAGGTGAAGGCTGAAGCTCACACACACACTAGCATGGCTATAAATGCCTTCCTTGTGAGCGAGGCCGGGGAGCTTTAGTGAGCTCAGCAGGGTAAATACAGTGATAAAAGCAGGATTTGGGGGGTGATTGCAGTGGAAGGAAGCGGCGGGGAAGGCCGAGAATTTATTCCTAATATCCCTGCAGGCCCAGGCACGACAGACGCCCCGAGATTTGTAACCAAACAGCGGGAGTGGCGCTGACTCATTGTTCCTGTTCTTGCTCTGCGGGCTGTCCTAACACATCATCACTTCCCTTGGAAAAGGCAACCTTCTCCTCAGGAGAAGATGGCGGGCCCAATTTGCAGACAAAATCTGACCTTTTTCTTTGCAGTAGCGGGAGAAGAGCCGTGAGTGAAAATGGAAGCGTGAGAGGGCAGAGTGGTGCTCGTGAGACAAAGTGAGGGATTCGTGGTTTTCAAGAGGAGGCCGTGCGAAGATTCATTGTTTTTGGGAGATTTTTCAAACATCCCATTTCTAGGCAACTGAAGCAAAGTTCAAAAAGAAGGAAAACAACAGACTGGATAGCGATTGGAGCGAAAGATGGAAATGGGTTGACGTTAAGGGATACTAGTCTGGAATGCTGCAGCGGTTTTAATTACAGAGAGAGCAATAGTCTTTTTCAATATTTAGAGTACAGATGAGCTGTGTGTGCATACATGGGCACAAACGTAACTGTGTGTACACATGTGCTGTGTCTTGACACAAAGATTGGCCCTGTGTGAATGTGTTAGCAGTTCAACACTTTTGAAACTAGTTTCATAATGATGCCCACTGGTTTGTATTCAGCCAATGAAATCCCATCTTGTTGTCTACCCTACTAAGAGCTTAGAGCAATTATTTGGCATTTACAAGATTGGAGTAAAACTAACATTTATATTTCTAATTGAGGTAACAAGTAAAAGCTTGGAGTTTTTGTGAAGTAGTCTGGATTTTGCTTCCAGTTTTTGCCATATAACTGCAAAGTTATATGGCAAAAACTGTAAAAATAATAATGGCACTCAGTAGCGCCCAGAGCTCCACCAAAGTTAAACACTAACCCTAATTTGGCTCATCAGTAGTAACACTAGACCTTCGTAGATGTCATTGGGTTTCATACATTTTTCTGAAGTTTGTAAAATGTCAAGAAATCTCCACATGTAAAGTTAAAAGATTATGAATCTGCAGCTTTATCCAAATCTGAGCCAAAATGTCAGGCTTTCCCACTTTGATCCAGGCCTCATTTCAACTTTAACCGGATTTGGCTTTGTGATTATATGTTACCCTACTATAGCAAATTTATTTATAAAGCTCTTAAAATCAACCACAGCTAAAGAAATTGCTGTGCATCAGAAATAAAGAATTTAATGTTTTAAATAAATAAATAAATAAACTACTACTAAAATATAAAGGGAAAGTCAATCAAAAGAAGAGAGAAATAAGAAAAGAAATTGCTGTCATACTGGGTCAAAAATGAAGCAATAAAAAGATGATTTTCAGAATACATTATTAAACAAACCAAGATGAAAACATAAGATACTTAAGCAGAGGTAATACATCCCAGTGGTTGTTACTGGGATGTAAAGAAGACAGAGTTAAGATCCTGTTATCAGGCAATCAATGAATCTCACCAAATAACTCAATGCAAATACATTTTAAACCTAGAAAAATAATTTTGTACATTACAGGACTCCTTACTGTCTCACCCCTCTTTCTTCCTTTATAACATTCGCTACTATCCTTACCTTTGTTTCCTGGTTGACTACTGCCTTATAATGAGGCGTCTGGTGTCCATTTCTACTCACGTTACCGAATATGGTACCTTGGCCTATAATGGGCTTTGTGCTCACTCTTGACATTGTGGGTCAATAGAAACACACGTTAAGTGTTATCAATTATAATGTGACTCACTTTGACTAACTGGCGTGAGTTCAATGAGATAAAGGGGCCATAATCTTGAGGCCGTTAAACATGGAATGACAGGATGTACAGTGCATAAACGTGAAGGCGATGTGACTGTTGTCTGTGCGCACGAAGCTGCGGAGAGGAAGTTGGGATGCTGGGGTTAAGTGCCCCAATATCCTTCTGGTTTTAGGCCGCATGTGTGAAGAGGCGACACTCTGGCTTGTCAAAACGGTGGCAAACAATCTTCCATCTAGGCTGTGGGGCGTCATTTTTAGCTTTCCGCTGGCCCGCATTGATCTGTCAGTGACAAAGTTAATGAGCGTGGACATGCGGCACAAAGTCTTGCCACAAAGACATCAAAGTGCCGCCGCCGTGACCGACCTGCTGTGAGACTGGCCCCCGGGCAGACCCCCGGGCTGTTTGCGAGCCAGGAGGGGAGGAAGGGGGGAGCTCTTGGCACCATGTGTAAGAAGTTCTTCCATCCTCCCTGTCTGTCTGACAAACTTGAAGCATTCTCACACCCACGTAGCAGGTTTAGCATGTGTTTGTTGCCATAAAAAGGATTAATCAGAGAGCAGCAGCAACTCTGGAGGAGTCAATAGGATTCCCGCTTGCTGCTAGTAATCACCGGTGGCTGCTTGGGAACTTGCAGGCTATGCGCGCACACACACACACACGCACACGCACACACACACACACGCACACACACACATGCACGCACGCACACACACACACACACAGATGCAAAAGTCTTGCTTACTACTTGGTAAACCATTGGCTAGTGGGCTTTTCTTCCCGCTCTGTCAACAGTAAATAAGAGGGGGGCGGGGCAAAATCCCACAGCAAATATTAGCCTACGGAGACAAAGGCATTCCAGACAGAGTTGTCACTCTCACTCGCTCATCCTTGAAGTCCCATCCTCCCACCTCCCTCCTTCTCCACCTCTCTTTATCTCCATCCAAACCTCCTCAATTGAGAATGAGGCATCTCGGTCCTCTGTGGCTTTAAGTAGGGTGTGTTAAGAAAATGTGTGCAAATGTAGTTAACTCAGCTTATGAAAATATGACGGTCAAAGGCAATTAAACTCTGTGTAAAGTGAAAATAAATGTCTCGTAAATTTCTGTTGCGTTTTTAATAGGGTTGGGCATCATTTGAATTTGAGCGATTCCGTTTCCTAATTTTGATTCCGGTTCCAAACGATTCTCAATTCTGATTCTTTTAGGAGGCTGAGTCAAAAAAGTTTGCCTGGTTTAAATAAGGGCTGTCCAAATTATGAATTTCATAATTTTGAAATCCATTCTCTTAGCAGCCCACAGCATAGACTAATACGAACATTTGACTCGGGGTTCTTTATAATCAGCATCAATATCAAACCTATGAACTAAAAGGCAATGTGTGTGGAACTAACCAAATTAACTTAATATTAATTCATTCATGATTCAGCTAAAAGTTAAATATAGCATTGTTAAAATACTTATTTGCGACTGTTTAATCAGTTTATATGTGTAAGTTTTAACTTCGTCGTGTTTTAAGCATGTAGCCTTTTATTTTGAAGGGTACGCACTGGAACTCAGCATTTTGGCGCGAAAGGTAACTTCACAGGACACCGGTGAAAACCAAAGTAAAAGACGGCAAGAAAAAGAGTAATGAATGCAACCAAATGTTCTGTCAAACATTGATTGCTTCACCTACCCACCGATGAGGCACAAGGTTAGTGTTTGTGAATTTTGTCCCAATTCATTGGGATGTAAAGTTGCTAGGGTTGACCTTTGGTAAAGTTTTAGCTCAATGTTAAGCTTGTAATGCGACTGTTTCTACTTTCTTTCCAGTATGGTAAAACGTTGTATATTTTACTTTTGTGTCTGTCATCAGCTCTTACATTGATTTGAAGACTAAAATAAACGCTAAAAACCATCAATGCAAGAGTCCAACCCACCGTTTAACTTGTTAGCTCCCTCAATGTTGGCATAGACATATTTTATTGTTTCACGCTCACCCAATTGACTTCACTGAAGTTCCGCGCGGTGTAGGCTGAGGCTCGGAGCGGGAGGGAGCACGTCAGACTTCTACACATCTTGAAAGCCTCCTTTGCACAATATAATCATATTCCAAGTGTTACACTGAGTCGATTGTTCATTTATTTTAACAAAGTTAAGACACACTTTTGTTCGCCGCCGCCGTCGTCTTTGTGCGTGTTCTTCTTTGTTGGTTTTTGCCACTTTCCTCTTCGGGGCAGACAGACTGTAGGCATCGAGACTGGGAATCGAAATTTTTAAATTTGAACCATTCCGGGAGAACCAGAATGTTAGTCCCGTTTCCAATGGGTTTTCAATTCTTGATCCCCAACCCTAGTTGTTAACAACCCTGCCAAATTTGAATGATTATAAATTTCGAAAAGTATACAAAAAGAGCCTTCAAAATTGCAAAAATTCAAGCCATTGTCGCTGCTCTCAAACGCTGTGGGCGTGTCCGCTGAATGAATGAAACCACGGCTTGCTGAAAAATGGATGCTACTTCATCGAGCATCTTTCTTATGCCTACAAATCCCTATGTTTGAGCCATGAATATACTCCGGTGGCTGGAATATATCCTAACAGATCGTCACGGGGCTTTTCACGCTGCAATGAGAGGCGCTAGCCGCGAGCGGGCTCGAGTGTAGCAATAATAACTCAGTAAGTCACAATTGTTTGTTGTGTTTTGGAAACAGAAGAAAAAAAAAACCTGCCTTTTTACAGTTGTATTAAACAATATTCAACATGAGGTAGCATATATTTTTTAATGAATTAAAACATCATCAACACATCATCTTGTTCTATCCAGTTAATCGCTACATCCAGATTACTGGTATCCATCCATCCATTTCCTATACCGCTTTATGCTCACTAGGGTTACGGATTAACTGACTTTGGGTAAGAGGAGGGGCACACCCTCAACTGGACACCAGCCAATCGCAGGGTCTATATAGACAAACAATCATTCACACTCACGTTCACAATTGGACAATTTAGATTCTTCTATGAACCTTAGATGCAGGGAAAACCCACACAAGCACGGGGAGAACATATAAATCCCATATAAGAACTAAAAAAATATATATATATTTTTAAAAAGTTTCTAGCGTCACTGACACACATTTGCCTCCATCCATTTTACTATTCCTCCCTGTCTGTCGTCTTCCTCACCGCGCTGCCTCCGAGGGTTCAGATGTCATCCTCATTCTTGTCAGGAGACCCCTAATGGATCGGTCACGCTTGGGACCCTCCCAGCCCGACTCCCAGAGCCGGGGGTGAAAGGTCAAAGCTAGAGTGAGATAGTGAGCCCGGGGTGGAAAACATCCGCCCGGCTGTGCCACCGGCGTGGATTATTTTCTCTGCAAACACCTTGTCCCATAGGCAGAAAGCACAGCGGTAGCATACAGCAAACACAATAAATAAGAGTTCAGCTACAGGATGTAACATTGTCAGGTAAGCATACAAATGTGCTCCTACACGCACGCACACAGACACAGACACACAGACACACACACACACACACACCATGTCTGGTATATCCATTATATCCACTTGGGGGCCTTGAGAGGACACCTATGCAGACTCTACGATAGTGTGTGTGTGTGTGTTTGTGTTTGTGTGCGTGTACGTCTGCGTGTGTGTGTGTGTGTGTTTGTGCGTGCATGAAGCCTCAGTTGTGATTAATTCTAAACCATTCATGTGATCTATTCCTGTTCAAAGAAACAAAAACCAAATGTGTGTGTGGCTATAAGGCAAATCAATACACATGATGATGTATGAGGGTCAGAAGAACTTTCTCTTTGAGCAGCCCATGTCCTTGACTTGTGGTTTTCTGATAGTTGCTGGATTTCAAAGCAGTTTTTTTTTTATATGCGTGTTCCATGATTGCTGATATGTAAGTCACATTCTCATCTGGCATCATTTAGTCTGCCACTGCGTGTTGCTTTTCACATCTTTATTGTTAGGACTCAAGCGTGCGGTGGGTAGGCCCTGTGCAAATGGCTTTGCTTTTTTTGTCATTATTCTTTGGCCAAATCAGCATTTTGAGGGCTTTCCCATTTTCAAAACAAATGGTCATCTTTGTGCAAATGTACACTTGGTTGCGGTTTCAGTTTCATTTGGTTGCCATGGTTAATTAAAACAAGAAGAAGAAATTGTTCGATGATGTAATGCCTTAACCGCAGAGCACAAAGCGTAATAATAGTTGTACCTGTAAGGATGTGGTAGGAATACGAGTAAGCGAAGGTCGGTAATTAGGAAGTCTTTATTTGGGCGCACCGGTAGTATGTTTTATCTCTTTCTCTCTCTCTCCCTCCCCCATACCCTCCCACCCCCCTTCAGGCTTGAGGCCAGCATAGCCTGATTGCCAGGCTTACTGCACCACTGAAGTAAACTAAATAGATAAAAATAAAATCACAATTCTGACCACTCGGTTAAAAAAAAAAAAAAACCCTGTTATTTCTCATAGTTAACTCCCAACTTTCAGGCATGGAACTGTGAAGCCCCGTTCATCGCTGTTTGCAGCTTTAATTTCTATGCTTTGTAATTCCTCAACTCTCACGCCCGCCTTTTTACTTGGTGATGCCTTTTAATTTCATGCCCCTCGCTCTGGCAGTTGGTCCTCCAGAGTTTGCACACACAGCTTCCATATAAACACAAATATGCACACAGGCTCGCCACCTGGTTTCTGCAAAAGCATCCATGCATGGCTCTAAAAATGATTCAGTGCACGTCAGAGGTGATATCACGAAATTCATCCATCCATCCATCCATTTTCTGAGCCGCTTCTCCTCACTAGGGTCGCGGGCGTGCTGGAGCCTATCCCAGCTATCATCGGGCAGGAGGCGGGGTACACCCTGAACTGGTTGCCAGCCAATCGCAGGGCACATACAAACAAACAACCATTCGGACTCACATTCACACCTACGGGCAATTTAGAGTTTTCAATTAACGTGCATGTTTTTGGGATGTGGGAGGAAACCGGAGTGCCCAGAGAAAACCCACGCAGGCACGGGGAGAACATGCAAACTCCACACAGGCGGGAGCGGGGATTGAACCCCGCTCCTCAGAACTGTGAGGCTGACGCTCTAACCAGTCGGCCATCGTGCCGCCACGAAATTCATATTGGGGGGGGGGAAAAAAAAAAAAAACTATTGTATTTCCATTTATACATCACATTCGTCATTGTTCCAGTCATTTATCCAAAGGCATTGGCCTCATCTGGCTTACTGTGAATGCTAACTGTACTGGCATGCATTCATTATACCACACAGACAATTGTCAGCCCCGGGGAGTAATCATTACCGATGTTAATGCTTCTCGATGATTGATGTTGTTCGTCCTGCATTGTGTTACGCTCTATTTGTGAGAAACGGGCTGTTTTCCTTCACTCAGGATCATGTTTATCTCCAGACCGACCTGTCAAGTTGAGTTATTATGTTGAAATACAACTTTGATGGGCTGATTTCTTTGGAGGGTTGAAATATGACAAATACCTGCTTTATCATCAACCTGCAAGTGTGTGTTTGTGTGAGAGAGAAAGTGTGTGGGTGTTCTGCCCTGTGGTAATAATCTGCACCTCTGTAAGGGTTCATTAACCCTGAAAGACCAGTGAGTCACATCTGATGCTCCATCGCGTATTGCAGGCCAGCTGCCATTGAACGAACACACCTCACAGCCATAATGTGGAACATTTATGGGCCAAAATATTTACGAGCTGGCCCACCTTTATATAGTTAATATAACTTCGTGAAACTGCAATACCAGAGCAATATCATTTTCTGGTGGTTGCCTGTGCACGACTCATATCTGCCTTACCTACAAATACATCACCACCTCACGCTCAAGTTGTTTTTAGTGTGATGGTCATGACCACACATAACAGTGGTGGCCTTTCACTGGAAACCATGTGGATATCTTTGGCTCTGTCTTTCGTGAGAGACAAACTTGTCCATCAAATATAAAATACGGCCTTTACGGTCATACAATTTGAAAACAACCCAATATTTTCTCGGATAATGTGGCTCTAAAGTCAAACAAAAGAGAAAAGCAAGCTGTCAGTGTAGCGCAAGAAGCCTCACTTGCGAGCACCGCTGTATTAACTCATTTGAATGTTTTGCTTATTCTTTGACTCATTGTGGTGTTTTTGCAGCACTCATTCGAAAGTAGGAGCGACCTCAACAAGGGCTACTCAGATAAGAAGTTATTTAAAATAGCTCACGTTCACAGCTGTAAAACTAAAGCATCACTTCTCTTTGTTCATTTAGATTAAGACCGAGTATTATATTGTTTGTACATTTCACTATGACAGTGGATATATATATATATATATATTTTACACTTGTATTACAGTTAAGTAAAAAAGTGACATGCCCAACTGCAACGTGACTCAGCTTCGCATTTTACCTTCATCATTGTTTATTTAGGCTAAGGTCCGCGTCACACCAAGCGACGCGGCCAAACCCGACTGAACTGTCGCACAGTTTTTCATTAGTGGTCGACTAGTCGGCCACCAGTTTTGATGCGATTCAAAATTTCAAAGGTGTCGCAATGTCGCAGATGTAAAAGCCGATCAAAGATGCATATGGCCTACAGAAAAAACAAAAAAAGTTTCCAGGTACTATAAGCGTAAGTGAGGTAAAGCCGACCGCCAAACCGTGTGTATATATATATATATATATATGCACTACTGGTCAAAAAGTTTTAGAACACCCCACTTGTTCAGGCTTTTTTTAAATTGAAAGTTATGCAGTTCAATTTCGCATTTTACTCTGACATGAAAGCACAGAACAAATAAACTGTTCAAGTTACAAATGAAATCCTGCCATCAATTTGTTCTATAACTTTTGACCGGTAGCACTATCGGTCAAATAAATAACTTAAAAAAAATAATAATGAATGTCAAACAGTCTAAGTCCAATAAATAACTTGAAATGGTAGAAACTAAGATAAGTACTAAAAATAAAAAAATTTAAAAAAAAATAATTCTTTGAAATTGAAAGTCCAGTAGTTCAAGTCCAATGAAAAGTCACACAGTTATGGGAACTTCCACAACAGAGTTGGGAAGAACTTTCTGACGAATTTTTGATTTCTATTTTAGAGATAAAGATAGAGATGTTTAGCTGTTATGTCTGCCCAAGGTGGCTACATAAATGAGTCCAAGATTTCGAATACATTTTTTGTTTGTAGATTGATTCCATGATATCTTTTGTAACTTGAATAGCTTATTTGTTCTTTGATTTCATTTCAGAGTAAAATGAGAAGTTCAACTGCAGAACTTTGAATTTAAAAAAAGCTGGAAAAACTGGGGTGTTCTAAAACCTTTGACCAGTAATGTATATGCGCAATGTGACTCACCTTCATATTATGCCTTCTTTGTTCGTTAAGACTGGGTGGTCTTCTGTTTTTTTGTTTGTTTGTTTGTTTTTTACCAAATGTAATATTAACTTAATTTTACACTTGTATGACATTTAGGAATGTTAAAATGTTATTTATATATTGCATGGACAGTGACAGTTTGAACCTTTTCTGTTCTATTATTTCCTATGGGAAAAAAGTCAAACATCTGAACAACCATTGGGTAGCATCCTGGAACAAATTGTGATCAACCTTCGAGGTTGTACTGTAGATACTTGGGATATCAGATTTAATTGGTGACTGTCTTCTTATTGGGGAAAAAAAGCATTTCTTTTTAGAGACACTTATAATGAATAAACCACAGGCATCACTGTGACCAATTTTCTTTGGAGCCACAGTAATAATTCCTTTGAATATTGTTCCCAGTGAGGTCCAGCATAATCCCCTGTAAAAGATAATTTGAAATGCTTGTCTCTCTCGTCTCTTGCATGGCCGTTCTTCACTCACGCCCCCGCCTGCATTATATGTGGGCTGTCAGAGTGGAAGGATGAGGGTATTCCGCAGCAGACCGGGGGGGGGGGGATGGTGGGGGGGGGGGGGGGGGGGGGGGGGGGCAAGTAAATATGTAGAACAATCTCTAATGTCCATTGTTAAACTGGAGGCGGCTCCCACCCACTGCACCACAGCTGGGACCAACTTCATTGTCCTCTTTTCCCTCTGTCACTTTCAGTTTTTCTCACAAGCAGAACACACACATGCAAATGAACAACACACACGTTTGGGCTTCTGCCCCACTGAGGAAGTTTATTGACATTCCCTCGCCCCTTAGTCCCTTTAACCATCAGAATTAGATGTCTAACCTCAGTTACTCAATTGTACCATAACTTTAAAATATAAGCCTGATTTACTCACTTACTGTGCAACTCTTCTTTTTCCTGGAGCAATGCCATCACTGTGTGGGATTTCACGCGTCTACGCTGAGTAGTCCCATCACACCGTCTGTCTCTTACCGAGACATTAACGCTCATGAGGCTTCTCTGTTAGATGGTTCTTGCTGTCGCCCTTTGGAAGTGTGTTTAAGTGGAAAGAGCAACCAAAAATATAGTCAGACATAAGGTCAAACCGGTCCTCAGAAAGACACACTATCCCCGTGGCTCAGCAATAATTCCACCAGGGTACCTTGTGTCTCCTAGCAACCAGAACTGGCCGTTTGGCATTGATTCAGTTTGGCCTGACAGCTGTACAGAAGTAGAGCAATGAATCTGAAAAGTTAAGCCATCAGCAGCTTTTTGTTTTTTTTGTACCAAGATTGATAAGGAAAACTGAAAATCATTGCAGAAATTAAAATTTTCATTCTATTGATGGGAAACTACATTTTTTAAACCAAGAATGTTATTGTGATACTTTTTCATTTTATGTATACTTTGGATCAGAATGTTATTATTTAACATTCATTTATGATACTTTGGACTACAATTTATCAGAATAGTATCCTTTTTTATTTCTCACGTTTTTTTCCTCATGTTATCTTTACTATTTAGGAATGGAGAACGGTGTTCCCCAACATTTTTTACTCCACAGACAGGTTCCGCATAAAGACATTTTGACGGACCGGCATAAAAACAAATAAACACAAATGATTGCATAACTCACCATTAATCTGAAGGGGGGAACCCTGCACTTGTCAGCTCATCCCATCTTGGGGTAATGCTTTTTTCTTTCAAAAACTCTCTGTCTTTAATGATGGGTGCTCCATGTGCCAAAACAGTTTTGATGGCTTCATTGCCTTGTTTACGAGCCCGTCTTGACATATTATTTATAGCAGGTTTGATGCGTGTGAGTGAATTAGCATTAAACCCGTATCTTAAGCAGGACTATTAACTTTTAAATGCAGCTTTCCTTTTCTTGGAATTTGTAGGCAATTTTCCTAGCTTGTGGGCTTACTTTTTCTATGCATCATGTGACCTAGATGAGCATATTGACAGAGGCATAGGCAGATGCACCTGATTTTCAAAATACAACTTCTTTTAGACCGATCAGTTTAAATAAAATAGTTTTTGTTGTGACAGCTTGCCTACAATTGGAGGGCCCCCGCCAGCCACCCTAGCCCTAGTGTTCAGTTGGATGGTTCCACCGGCCTGTGGATTCGCCTCCGCTGTCAAGGAGGGCCCAACCCACCTAGGTCAAGGCTCTTCTCTTCTCTGAGCAGCGAGAACGAGAAGCCCCGTCTGACCCAATCAGTCGGCGGCGGCTCCATAGTCAGGCACCAGGACACGTCCCGGGCCCGGGCAGCGATGTAGGCGGCGGGCCGTCCGGCAAGCATCGATATTCTCCAGCCCCATCTCTCTCTCTCTGTTCAAAAGAAAAAGTAAAAATAAAAAAAGAGAGAGAAGGAAAAAAAGTCTCTCTATGTGGCCCGGTGCGAAATGACCTCTGGCCCGCTACTGTTCCGTAGCCCGTTGGTTGGGGACCCTTGACGTAAAGTCCATTTTGACTTAAAATTAAATTAATAATTTTGATTCCTTGCCATATAAAAGGGCAGCAAAGCCCAAACCAATATGTCCCCTGAAGAGATATTGTTACTCATTGCAAATGCATAGAGGACCTTACATAAGAATAAATGGTGTTTAAAAAAAAAAAAAAAAAAAATCCCTCTCATGCATTGAAACACATATGGTTTTATCATGACATTCTACACTTTGAAGCATAAAAATTGGGGTCGGGTGTTAAACAGCCTCAACTTTGTTTTGTTGCCAGAGTAAGTGAAGAGCTGTCTGCCTCCCTGACTGCCTCATGTAATATTCATGCAAGGTTCCCATGGTCTCCGAGACCCTACAGTTATTTATTCATAGCTTCATGAATGCCTCGACTGACCTCTGACATATACACACTTGTCACAGAGAGGAAGCGTTGCCTTCTGAATGCGCACGCGCGCACACACACACTAATGTTTAGCTGACCAGCAGCTAACCTCTTTACTTATGTAACAGCTTGTTTGGAGTGCAGTAGCAGTAGCAACCTGCTTGCTTTCATCAATATGGATTTGTATGAATTGTACAATTAGCATGCATGGCCCTTAAGTGACATGAATTTTAGTGTGTTAGTGTTTCCAGCAGCTTTATACCTCAATGTAAGTCCAGCCTCTTGTTGTGATCAAGTAGTATCAGGAACACCTTATCTTGACTTCTGCAAACCACTTGTCACCCTCACTGCATCATTAGAGCGAAACACAGGGCGCTGAGATACTGTCAACGTGGACCTAAATCACTGCCTTTTACATTGCCGTCTTGCTGCAATAAGATAAGGCGTGTGTATACGATGCTTTGAAGGATGTGCTTGTGTGTGTACAGTGAATGATAAGGTGATTCATGAGTTGTTGTTTGACTTCAGTTGTGGACTTGACATGGGCCACAGTGCACCTGTCTCATCCATCAATGCGAGCAGTGGGGTATCAGTGCCACAAAACACTTATATTCTTCCATCCAAGTTTTTTTTTTTGCTAACTCGACACTATCCTAGCATTGTTTCAGGTCAAACCCGACCCTAGAAATTGGATAGGTGGTGGTATGCTATGTTGTTAGCCCATTAATCAAAATGTTAATGTTATGCTACCAACATGAGGCTTAGAATTGTAAGCTTGGCCTGCAAGGCTAGCAAAGCTAGCTACTGTATGTGATTATTATTATTTTTTGCTTCTGAATAATTGCAATAGTTACTAATCCCGAACACAATAGGAAGAATAGAAAATGAATGTATCGCAATAGTGAACAGATATGTTGGATAAGCTTGTTGGACTTAGCAACAGTTACCGGTAACCGAGGCAGGTTTTAGCAATAGGTCAATTTAATTCTTTATGCTCATTTTTCAATTGGCCCTTCTTGCAGTGTGTGGCTCAGTGCAACTCTTCACCACAACTAAGTGCATGCAGTCCATTAAGTGCCTTCAAGTGTTGATTGAAATCGCCCCTGACT
This sequence comes from Phyllopteryx taeniolatus, assembly GCF_024500385.1. NCBI lineage: Eukaryota > Metazoa > Chordata > Actinopteri > Syngnathiformes > Syngnathidae > Phyllopteryx > Phyllopteryx taeniolatus. The sequence continues at coordinate 16,766,780 of NC_084512.1, forward strand.
CTATGTATTGAAGCGACAGTCCTCTGATTGCCTATCCTGTGTCTGTGGTTAGGTGTGGTGGATCTGTCAGCGTATCAGCGCAATAACTCTGACCTCGCACCAGCACTCCCAAGAAAAGCCACCATTCGATACTTAGCATCCGTTTCCCACTTTCTAGGTAGCCACTTGTTCTCAAAGAGGCCTCTTTAACTAGTTTAGTAAGAGAGACCATCCATATTGACATTATCTTTCTAAATGACTTTCTGCTTTACTTTAACTCCCATCAAATTCTTCAAATTAGTTCAAATTAGTTTTAAATGTGCAAACGTATTTTCCTGGCTGTCGTTAGAGATTAGACATAATTGAGATCTTTAAAAGTAAAATCGATGGTCAAAGCGCAAACCTGATCTGGAAAAATGTACATATTTGAGAAAACTCTTGAAGAATTGAACTGAACTTGAATGAGCACTTCCAGGTTAATTTTTCATTAAAAGTGTACATCTACCTACAGTATGATGTCCACATGAAAACGCATTTACCAGTTGGGAAACACCAAACAGGAGGAGGCTGTAAAAACAATGGGAGCTTAATGTTTATTTTCAGGGCTGCACATACTGTAAGTGGTGCGCAGGTGAAAAAAGAGTACCAGAGTCAAAGTGTGTTGCTGCACATTTGCGTACCAACTGCACCAAATCAGCTGATCGCGCAGTACCATACTGTAAGTTCAGCAAGTGAGGTGGGTGGGTTGTGAAAAAAATGAGTTCCAAAAATGGCCAGCCGTGTTTGTTTTAATAGGTTGGGATAATTTCTGGGTTAAATCTTGTTGCTGCTTTTTGTAAGTCCTTCTGAAGGTTTATTTGTTCTTTGAAGTGTATGGTGGGTCGTATCAAATGCCTGGTGGGTTGTTAATGGCCCACAGGCCACAGGTTCTCCACCACAGTCCTTAACTAGAATTCAAATCAGCACTGCACAAACTGTAATCCACACTTGTGATGTGCTATAAAATTATCCAAACTGTTCTGTTCAAGTAACATAAGACAACTGAACATGGTTGCGATGTTATTTAAAGGGAATAAGCTCCCACCGAAAATTTTTTTGGTTCCCACTGCAAATGTTTTGCAAAATCTTCATACGAGCTTTTCCAAAACCCCAGCCACCCAAACACTGTTTCCATGTGAACAAAAAGTCAAAATGCTTTGCAAAACATACTTTATTGGAGGTAGGGTATAATGTATAAAATATATTTTATTTCTATTATAGTGTGTCTTGCATTAGATACATGTGTTTTGAAGAGGCAGGGCCTGGTGGGTGGCATGTCATGTCAGTTTCTGAGTTTCAATAGTACATATAGTAGATTTCACCAAACCAAACTGTGCAGCGAGATCATGAACACGAACACCATCCAAATGTTCATCTATTATTAGCTTATTTCATTTTCTTAACAGTAATATGGTGAGGCTGCCAAATAACACTATCGCAAGCAGTTTTCAGTTTTCTTTTGAGCCTGCGATGCACGACGCACGGGGTGAACAAGGTTTACGCGGTGCGAGAAAAAGCGTTCCACGTTGATACTGTGACTGTTGGCGTACCGAAGCATAGTACATGACCCGAGGGATAGTTCTTTGAAAACGTTTGTGAACCAAATTGTTCATGAACCGGGGTATCTGTGAACCGAGGATACACTGTATTCTGTGAAATCCCATAAAAATTGGTCACTTATAAATTTGCAATATAGCAGGGGGGCGCATAATATGAACCAGCTTGGAGAGAACATTGTTTAGACCTACAATTGGTAGATTACTTACAAACTGGACGTAACACATGATTCAAATTTGCTGTCAGTGCTGCAGGATAGTAATAGAATGACAAATGATAAATTACTCATAGATTCATAGGGATAGGTAATAGCACTAATAATTGGCCTATTGAGAGGTGTATGTTTCCCCTTGCCCTCGTTTTCCACCCCTCTTTTATTCTCATTCTCTTTCCTCTATTGTCTACCTTGATGAATGGACATGGCTCGGCTGTGTCCGGGTGCAAAGCCTCGCTATCCCCCGACCCTTCCTTCATTTGAACGCGCCTGTAAGCGCTCGTCATGATCGATGCCGCTCAGCCGCCCTCCATCGCTCAGCTTGGCTGCCAGTGAAAGCCTTGGACACACTCCGAAACACAAGCAGACATAATGCCAGAGGAAATGAGGGCGAATCGAGAGCCGGCGAGGCGGGATAGATTTTCTCCCGTCTTTCTTCACCGTATTAACTCTTTCTTTTGCTTCACGGGTGGCAGGAAGGCACACCGGCCAAACGTATGCGCACATGTGGTATTTTGGAGCTTACAAATTCACGAGGACATCATGAATCATTTACAGTGAAAGCGGAGATGTGGGCAGCAGTTAAACCACATTCAGTGTGTGTGTCTGTGTGTCAAGCCCTCATGTGGACTTGATAAGTTCCACTGACATTGTGTTTTTTCTTGGTGGTTGCAGAGTGTTCCAGTTTTGGTCCACTGTGTGTTTCTCATTGGCCACTGAGCTGTAGATGATTAGAGTGGAGTCCATCCATGAAATTCCCTTTTGGGTCCCATTGAAAAGAAAGGATGTGTGTGTGTGTGTGTGTGTGTGTGTGTGTGTGCGACAGCATGAGCATGACAGACACAGTGTTGTTGTAGCTGAAGTTTTCACCATTAAAAATAACACAAACCTTCTCCAGATGCCTCTAGAGTTAGATATATAGATGATGACTAGGCTGTGACAAGCCATGCATGGGGTCCATTGGAAATGAGATAATGCTGCATGATGACTTATTTCCTGAAGCCCACATGAATAAACAGAGAAAGCGAGAACGTTGAGGAAAGCAAGACGATAGCGAAGTGACACGCGGCCCCCACTCCTGACGTTCTCCCGAGCTGTTTGTACTACTTCTGCAAGACTGCTGTTGACGTGAGCGTTTAAAAAAAAAATAATAATTTTTTAAATGTACGCAGATCTACAGAGACAAACAGATGCTATTCACTCATGCACCGTTCAGTATTAGTGCCATATTTGTTTTTCATGACACTCTTTGTAGAGGACTATATTTAGATGGAAGGAACAACTTTCTCCTCCTCTGGGATTTTGTGTGAAAATATTCCTAAAACATCCAGCTTCTTTTCTTGTTGAGAAGCTGTTTCTCCTTCCCCCGTATTAAGTCCTCAATCTACTCAGCTCTCATATAGTTATGCATAGTATTGTAAAGTATCTTATTTATGTACTGTATCATTTAACATGTAGTTGTCATTCCGCTGCTTATAGTTAGTATTGCTGGCGCGTATTTCATTCTCAACTGCTTATATATAGACTATTTATTCATACACAGACAGTTTTTTTTTTTTTTTTTTTGCTACATGCATGGCTCGCTCGCTTATTCTGGCTGCAATTCATTTTCAATTTGTATATTTAGTATCTTTTTATTCATGCAGTTTGCCTGGCTATTGCTGATGTTTTTCAATCTCAACTACTTTTCATAGACTTGATAAACGCAGGTTTTTGCTACGGGCAATACTGCTGACAATTCTTGTTACTTTTGTCATTTTAACTTGTAATCATATCTGTTTCTGCATGTACACGTCCCCTTTTGCACTGCTGCTCTCATTCCCATTGCCTTAATTATTATTATTATTTAAATTCTTCTTTGATATACTTACCCGTTATATCCCCTCTGCCGATTCTGTTCTATTCTGTTCCATTCTATTATATATTATAAAGGGTGAGGCGCAGCACCTTAAATGCCGCTGTAGATACATGTCAACATTATTTCCTTCCACTAAATGTCAACCCCCCGCTGATCACGACAAGCATGGCTACATGTGCTTTAACGTCAGACCTAAAGACGGAGACAGAAAGAAGACAACCAGCAGGCATGTTTATAATTTACGTAGTGCGAAAGAGAACGTGTGGAGAGAAAAGAATGACAAAGGAGTGCGGTGAGATCGTCTTGACCACACACAGAAACACTTATTCACTCTCTGGGGCGCGCGTGCACACACACACACACACGCACACATTCATGCATACACACATGCACAGACACACACCTGTGTTTTGGAAGGCACCCAAAGGCCCTGCAGCTTGAATCCTCACCTCCCTCCACGTTATCCCCCCACTCTTAACACCTCCTCTTTTTTTTTTTCATGTGCTTGACACTGCAGCTTTATTCTCCTCTGCAGGTCTTTGTATCGCAGCCAACAAAATGTCTGCAAATCTTTTCTTTTTTTTAAACTCTTAACAAATGGTTCTTTATACACTCAAACCTCAGGTATGGGGAGCAATGAAGTGTTAATATCCGTTATTTAGTTCATTCTCATCGCGCCTCCCATTATTTCCATGAAATTACTTAATTCATGTTTGTGAACATTTCTCTGCGGTTGGCTGGCTCTCCAAAGCTACTGTAATAGAGAGGGTGCACACTTCCATCCCAAGTCTGATTAGGTCATCATTAACGCCGCACCTTACTTACCCACTGTCTTATGCATGCCTACCTAAAACAGTTTAAACCTACTCAAAGAGCAGCCTACCGACCATCCAGACACACTTCCTACTGAACGGCACTACCTTCTAAATATAACTTCCGACCTTTCTACCTACCATCATGCCTACCTAAATTCAATTGTAACTATGGACTTACCAACTACCTACTTAACTACAGTATCTAGCTTCTTACCAACACAGTACCGCCACATACTACACCTTTATAACTACTTACTTAAAGACCTAATCATACAATCAACCTACCTTCTGTACCTAACTACTAGCACTACTACCCACAAAACAATCTAATTACCTGTCCACAGTACGTACCTGCCTCCATAATAAACATGCCTTGTTCAGTTAGTAGGTACTGTAGATGGGTACAGTGTGTTTTTATGTGGGTAGTATCAGCAGGGAGGTGAAGTATGTCGATACATTTATAGAGAGGTCTGTGAGTCGGTAGTTATAGGTAAGCATACGGACGGGTACAATATCACAAGTTAAACAACTAACGTTAACTACGTTAGTAAGTACGTAGCAAATTCCTAGAAATGTGATAGCAAAATAGCTGTAATCTATAATTTGACTGCTTCGTTTTAACCAGCTGTGCATGCTTCTTTCTGTTGACGTGATCGACCAAGCGCGTTCTCCCTCCAGATCCATACTTCACATCCTGATGACACAAGATGCAGTATGCCTTACCAGGTTCTTTTTAATATTTTCGTGAAGGTATTCATTACCGACTTTTAATTGCAGCCAGCACCAATTATTGATCCCGTTCTTTACAATGTCGGTCTCGCCGTCCTCCCTCTGTACTTATGTCCCTCCGTTACACCGACACACCGCAAGCTTATTAATGTAAAAAGTTGATAGCATACAAAGAATTTAAAAGTGTAGAAAGATCGCACCGATAAAATATAAATGGTGGAAGATTTGCACATTGCCAGCCGTGATACGGTCTTCAATGTTGTAAATGTGACGGTCACGATTACTGTCAATGTTGACAGAGTTATTTCTTTACTTATTAGTTTTACTGTTATTATTTGCAGGGTATTTAAGTAATACCTAATGAAGTAGCATGTTTGTGGCGTTGTGAGACAAGACATTAGCGTACTTTCTTTGTCTAACCCCATTCATTCATTGCGGCTGTCAATAAGGTCGCTATATTGCTCCCTCTCTATGTGGCTTGGGTGGAGGAGGCTCTAGTCTGGAGAATATTTGACCCAAATTCCCACTCGTTAGTAATGAAATGAGATGTGATAGTTACGTACGGAGAGATCAGTCGGTCTTTCTGTCGCCTTCAATGACTCCAAACCGCTGTCTTAACTCCGTGTCCAGTTCCCGGATGACGACATCTGGTGTGTTGGAATTGCGTACCGTGGTTGGAGTGTCTTTTGTCCATTTCTGTGTTTCGGATTTACAGGGGAATCCCAAATGACCCCAAAGGTCAGATTTCAAAAGTAGAAGTCCCTTGCTTCACACTGCTGCTGCTATAGCCGCTGTTTGCTCGAGTAGCCATTTTGTTTGGCTTCCGTCCATTCAACGTGAACCACACGCACAGCGCCTCACAGCGGCCCGGAGTTGAATCGATTCAGCTGATTTTCAGAATAGAAAATTGAATTGCGAACAGAAAAATTACAATGCATTTATGAATCTATATTTTTACCCACCCCTACTACCGAGAGTATCTGCCTACTAAAACCTGAACATATCTATCAACTGGGCATATCATCCACCAAATAACAACCATTTCTACAGTGCCTGCCTACCTAGTTTGGAGTTTTGAGTCAATCCTTTTCTGGATGTACACACCCTCTATCAGCTGCTCCTCCTTTTTGCTTATACCCCTGTACAACATTATCTCATTCATGGAAATCATGTCCTGATATGCCACATTAACATAGGCAGTGGAAACATACGTACATTTGTAAATTAGTGAACTATTATGAAAACAATTTGTGTTGTCATGTTTTGCCTCTTAACGTAAATCCATCACTCATTGATACAGTGGGTGTATCATTTCTTCAATCATTTATTGGCACAATGTCAGGTTGAGATGCTCACGGTTGGAGCATGCCATGGTTTTTCATGTGTGTACTTGTTTGTTTTTTTTTAATGTGAAGGGAGGAAGAAAGTACTTAGCAGTTAGTGGCAGCACACTACCACTACTTTTAACAGCCCCCACACACCCCATTAACTGGCTTAATGAGAATGTAATCAGGCACATTCCCGTGCCTGCTTTCTGTCTTTTTCACTCCTTGAATAAAATTAAAAGTGTGTTGGCAAGGTGACTTACCACGGAATCGAGTCAAGTAATATAGAAAATAAAGTGTTTGAACACACTCGAATCGACACACTGTGTGCACCATCTAAGCACCGTTAAAGTGTCAGCAGTTTTGGTTAGTATGACATTCACGCAACATTAAATTTAGTTGTTTTCTCGACCCTAATTTTGTCGTGGTTCACAAGACAGATAAATATTTTATTGCAGGAAGGTCACACAGAAGTAAGATCCTCAAAAAATACAAGCCAAAGAAAGATTGATTGTTGTGATGGGCCAGTGAAATGAGAGCGGTTGAAAAAAAGCATCTATAGGAGTGCTCTGAGCCAAGACTGCACTGCTTTGGAAAAAGCGTCCTTGTTGAAAGATTTCCATTCTGCACTTTCAGGTTGTTTTCTGAAATCCAAGTATTCAACATGCAGACAGACAGCTGCGGCAAAGACACCTGTGGAGTACATTTTAGCCCCTACTGAAAAACTGGTTCTTTTAAGAAAAAACATAGTATTAATTACTCTATTTAAGCGGATTCTATAGAAGCTATTTTTTTCAGAAACAAAGGCATCCTGAAGTGATCAGTGTGTGTAAAGGGAATGTCATGAGTTGTTCTCAGGCATCCTTATATGGCAGTATGTAGTTGAAAACAATTAAAGCAATCCATCAAAAAGCCAGATCAATCAATCTGTTATTTGTCTGTGTCAACCACAGCTCACAACCAGCTGTGAAGGCAAAGATTGTGAAATCTTAAGGATTTGACAGATGCAATTGTATGTCTTGGCGTGGAATGGATGTGTCAATGTACTTGTTTCATTTATGATGTTTTTATTTAAACGTTGCATATACTGTGCTATATGTAGCCACAGACTCCCACACCGAGGAGCCAGATGCCTTGAGGCTTTTCACTGGAGAAGTCTGACCCGTTTCTCTTTTTCGCTGTCCGAAATAACACACCATTCGCCCTCCGCAACCTCAAATAATGATGCTCACCGATCTTCAAGTGCTCACGACCTTTGTGTTTCAAACCCACGTGGGTTTCAACGTATGCCATTTCTTTGTGGGCGTATGATTCCAACTGCCTTTTTTACAAGTTGTTGACTCTTAAAGGTGAGCTTGATTGCTCACGTTGAGAATTTAAAAAAAAAAAAAGAAAAAGATGCATGCATGTTTGTCATTGCTTAAGCAACTTCCTCATGACCGTGGCTCTGGGCGACTGATTTTGACTTTAATTGCTTTACAACACAAACTGACAGTTGGATGGGTCTCACACAGACACCGAGTGCGGAGACGTAGCTCCAGAATTTGAGGAAGATGACGAGTGGCTCCAAGTAAACATTAACTAGATAAAATTTGTAATCATCACAACTGACTACAATGGCACTAAGTAAAACATAGACCTAGGCCTTCGCCAAACAATCCAAGTTTGGATCATTGTAAATCTTAAGTAATCGACCGTCGTATAAGCCTGGATTTGGAAAATAAGAATCTTGCAGTCTTTTGTCCCACCTGGAGAAAAGGATGCGGCAAAAACATTTTGCGTTTTCATCAATTTTTGATGAATTTATGCCATATCCTGTCATACGTCGATTCCGCCATCCAAAGAATGGTTTTGTTTGACTTTCATTTGAACTGTAGGTGATAGTATTGTGTATGATACAGTACATCTCAAGACCAGTGCAAATCACCCTCGATGACAAACGGCTCTTTAAAGGTCAGAGGACAAAGATTTTAAAAGTTTTCTTAACTCTAGAACCCCTTCCCAAACCACATCAGCCATTTTGAAGTGATTATATAGCAGATATACAGCAGTTAAATCGATAGATATGATGCAGAATGCGCCTTTTGCTTTTTGCATCAAGCGCCTTCCGGTCTTCGGCTCTTTCCGGCGCTGTCACGTCACACGAGCCAAACAGCCTGTTCATTCGCCGTATGATTTAACAATGTCACAATGGTTTATTGTGTGGCATTTGGTTGTACAAATGGTTCAGGAAGTGGCAAGAGTTTTTTTTTTGCTTTCCAAGTAAAAGAGTACGTGACCAGTGGATAGGGAAAGTCACTCAACAGGGGAAACCAACGTGGTCAGGTATGGGTGCCAAGCAAGCATTCCAAACTCCGTGCTGATCACTTCGAACCAGCGTGTTTTGAGAAAGACTTAGCAGAAAGCATTGGACACGGAGGTAGAGGCTGAAACCAGCTGCGGTGCTATTTTTCCTACGGCCATTGCGACTTCAACCGCCAGCAAGACAACTAAATCTCGCAGCCAGACAAGAGGTGAGGATTTCCTTGTATATACCTATGACTCTGTTATGGTTACTATGCACTGGGGAGTAGGAAAAAAAGACCCCCGCAGTACTTTTCAGTACTGTCGTCTGTACCTTTGCCTATATGACACGGGAAAGACTTTTTGTGTGTTTCTCGAGCGAGGGGCACACGATATATAGGAATACTGCATCCTATGTAAAAACTTAAAAATATATAATACGTATAGTCATGCTAAAAAATATTGGCACCCCTGGGGTGCCATTATTTCAAGCCACAACTGTATAAAAGACATCACCCGGTGGCCACTCTCTTTTTCTGTTGTACAGCTGCTACTTGTCTGGTTGTCGTCGTCACAAACGTACGCTTTGACGATGCCAAGTTCAGTTGGGTGGTCCTGTACGTTGAAATCGTCCTCCTCCTTATATTCCAACACGTTGCTCGCCATTGCGTATAGTGTGTAGCGCGCTGTGTTTGTCAATTGCAACGTCTGGTAGCCCTTGTGGTGGATAGAGTAACCACACCCCGGTGTCTTGAGCTTCGGGTATGTTCGGGGAGGACTCAGTATATGTCATAAAAACCTCATTTTTAGCTAAACAATGGTTGAAAACATGCTGGAAGTTACGTGCATGTATTACATTACATATAAACAATGCAAATGTGAATTTAAACTGAAATAACATCTTTGTCATCTGACCTTGAAATGAATACCCTGTGACAGTTTCAGTCAAGATTGAGCATCAGTCTTTAGAGAGGCAGGATGAATGGATCTTAGATTAGGTTACCAAATGTAATAGGTTCTTCTTTCGACAAAGTCCCATCCCTTCACAAAGTTGAGCAGAAATCAGTTAATTACTTAATGCTTCATCTTGTTACACAAATATAAAAACAACAAACAACCAGACGTTAACCTACTTGGCATGGGTAACAAATATGCCTTTTGTGATTTGAGATTAACATCCTTGCACTTATTAAACAACACAAAGCACGTTCTACCATGCTGAAGAGAATCAGTGTTGTGAGCGCTGTTTGTGCAGCTTACAGAGATAGACATCAGAGGTTAATGATGTGAATCAGACAGGAACCAGACATTACTTTTTCAGCGTAAGGCTAATCTCGAGACCAGGCGCCTTGAGCTATGTCTGATAGCGTTGCTAATTACACCAGAGATTCTTGTAAACAATCTTATCAATGCTAAACAATAGCATTGTTTAAAATCCAGTATTCACAGAAACCTTAAAACGGCTTAGAGACATTCATACAGCAAAGGCACACCTAAAAACATATGTGCAAGCCCATCATTAGAGCTACAATGGAAATGAACTGTGAGCAACGTCACCTACGGAGAGCCTGGCTACCTTAATGAACTAAGTGCCCACCCCGCGGTATGTTGTGCATTAAGGTAAATCTATACCAGGTCTCGCACAGCCACACTCAGTTCATACACCTGTAATGTAAAGAAAATAATTTCAAGCATCCCCTTGTGTTTGCAAGCTGACATCATTCCAGCGCTCCATTCAAGGCCTGAAGGCTTAAACTGGAGCCAAATGGTCAACAAATCATGCGAATGCTGCAAGACGCTGGCATGTAGAGTGAATGATGAGCATCTGACAGTTTTCCTTTGAGTCTTTTATGCTGAACAGAGTTACACAAGTTGAGTGACATCTGCAGGTTACAACCTTTGCTCCTGTTTCTTTTACCTGACTGTGTCTGTGCTTCGCTCCTGTTTAACCTCACATTCTGAGAGCCACACACCCTGAAGTTGTCTTACTAAACAAATATATTAAAAGGACACAATTGGTATGACAGGAGATTAGAATAATGGAGAAACCAAGTATTAGGGACATTTACACATCAACAACCTAGTACAATGAGAATATTATTTTCTTTGCGTCTTTGCGACCACAGTTCACACAGACCTGCAGAACTGAAAAGTGCAGTCACTTGTAAAGAAATACTTGGCACAAGTTCACCAACTTGGTAAGTACAGGGGTCCTCGGTTTATGGTGGCATTTTGTTCTTATGGGGGCAACGTTACCTGGATGTGTACAGAGGTCTAAACATGCTGTAATCTATCACAAACCTATGTTGATGCAGTAGTCAGAATTACAGTAAATATCTGTATGAAAACACATAAAACAATAAAATAGAAAAACAGCCGTAGTAAAATGTATTCTTATGTCGCGGTGCAAACGAATCCATTGCGCAGCGTTCATAACTTCAAAATATTGCATGTCGGGACCATCGTAAACCGAGGACCTCCATTGTAGGAGAATATGTAAGAATATGTTTTATGAATATGCGGCACGGTGGACGACTGGTTCGCACATCTGTCTCACAGTTCTGAATACCGAGGTTCAAATCCCGGCCTCACCTGTGTGGAGTTTGCATGTTCTCCCCGTGCCTGGGTGGGTTTTCTCCAGGCACTCCGGTTTCCTCCCACATCCCAAAAACATGCATGGTATGTTGATTGAAGACTCTAAATTGCCCCTAGGTGTGAATGTGTGCGCGAATGGTCGTTTGTTTGTATATGCCCTGCGATTGGCTGCCGACCAGTTCAGGGTGTACCCCGCTTCTCGCCCGAAGATAGCTGGGATAGGCTCCACCACCCTTGTGAGGATAAGGCGGCATAGAAAATGGATGGATGTTTTAGGGACGTTTACACATGAAGAACTTGGTCGAAAGATAATATTATTTTCCTTGCGTTGTCAAAATTATCTCAGTTCACACAGACCTGCAAAATCGATACAGTGCTGTAATATGCATGCCAGCCCAGTAGATGGCAACATCACTTGAGGTAAAGAAATACTCCACACCTGTTTACCAACTTTGGTAATTACAGGAGTTCCTTGGGTTACAATGGAGTTCCATTCCTACGGCAGCAACATAATCTGAATTTGTACGAAGGCCAGAATGTGCCTTAGTCTATCATGAACCTACATTAGGCTAATGCAATAGCAAAGTCAGAATTACAGTAAATAGTTGGCTGGGGGGGGGGGGGGGGGGGGGGGTGGCATTGGGTCCCTGCGGCCCCGCTGGGTGGCCGGTTGTCGGGGCACCTCTGTGGGGCCGGCGGACCGCCCTGGGTCCCTCGGTGTGGGACGTGTCCCGTCCGCCGGGCTGCTCTCGGGTGGACCTGATCCCGCCCCTCGATTGATTGGGTGGGGTCCTCAGCCGCCGCGGTGCAATTACAGGACACTTCAGTCAGTCTTTGTGCATGTAAAATGGGGTCAATTCACTTGCATGTATCCGCAGGCACACACCCCTTACTGCAACAAATAACTCATGAATATGCAAATCGCTTGTGTATCCCCTCACTTATACTCTCGTCCTGTACACTGCATGCTTATTCTCTTGTCTTTGTCCTGTTCTATCTTGTCCTGTCCTTCCCTCACAGGGTGTAGCACTACAGCCCCATGCAACACTCATATTTAACTTTTCATTGTTGTAGATAATGTAATGATTTACTTCTCTCATCCTGTTTACAATTAGTGCTTTGTCTTTTGTCTTTGTTTCTTTCTCCCTTCTAGAAACATTGTTCTGTTCGACTGATCAAGTCTGATTCTCAATAAACCTCTATTATAATACCACAGCGAAACCTTAAAAACTCCACTGTGACACAGTAAAACTGTTTTGGCATAAAAGGGATACAGATTTTTCATTCTGTTTGACCTAACAGCTGAACAGGACAAAAAAAAAAAAAAGCATTATAGCATTATAAGCACAAATGCTATTGCAGTGATGCATTACTGTTCGGCTGTGAAACTTAACACACATGCGCATGTCCTCCGTTTTTATCAAATTGACAGAAACAGTAGTGCTGTCTGTTTCCAATATTTCTACATAGAGACGCACTTTCACGTTTCTCAAGCTATGCTCTAAATGCTTATATATATATATATATATATATATATATATATATATATATATATATATATATATGTGTGTGTGTGTGTGTGTGTGTGTGTGTGTGTGTATATACTGCAGTAGCATTTGTGCTTATAATACTTCTACACTAAAGTGGACATTCACTACATCATGAATGTATCAATTGGATTTGCAATACAGGGGGTCCTGAGTTTATGAAGTTTATATATATATATATATATACAAAACACACACGCACACACTACATATAGTCCGCTCATGTTCACGGCCCCTAAGTGGAAGGGACATGTTTTGGTCTTCACTAACAATGCCAGATTGCCTGTTAACTGTAAAATGTCTATGTTTTGAGTGCTCGAGCACTGTATACGTTTCGAAGCATTGCTTTAGATTAACCCGCTGACCAGGGTGCCCCATATCCATCTTTGTGGTGAGTGCTGTAATTGTGCCTTATTTTAGGTAGTTTTATGTTTCCCTGAAAATCAACTTCCAAACTAATCAGCAATGTCAAATCGCTCGCTTCCAAACTGAGTCAGCTAAGCCTTGGAAAAAACAAAAAAGAGTCAGAGTGTGGCAACCACAGACTATGTAAAATACAGCATGCACCCCCACAGAAATGTTCTGTTTGCCATTTTAAGAATGTGTAAATGCAGAAGCCCTTCGGAGCCAAATTTAGTTGGAACCGTCAATGCACAGAAGACTGCTGACTCCAAATCATGACCGCTGTGATTATTCACCAAATGAAGACCAAGGACAAAGAGAGAGAGGCTTTAAAGGGCAGAAGCGAGAAAGACGACAGTCTTGGTGCGCTATACAGACTCTCGTTTATAAAGCTACTTTCCGAAACTGCAAATCCAATCAATGGCATTGCAAGTGGGAGAGGAGCTGTCTCCAGCCAATCGTATTATAGCATGCTAATGGGATTAAAGATGTTTTACAGCTTGGATTGAATTTTACTACATAAGCACATAAAGTTGTAGTCACGTTATCCCTGTGTTTTCGGTTCTTCTCCCTATTTCCCATCCAACAACAATGTAGCTTCTGGCATTGGCACAGTGATCTGCGATCATTGCTTATTGTCACCTGCTTGAAAAGATGAATTACTCATCAAATACAGAGCAAGGTTAGGGTGACCAAAAGCTTTCCTCTCTTATGGAGCCGGCATGAATTTTGTGTGCAAAACTGAGAGGACAATTAAGTCTTTTGCTCAAAGCTGGAGCCAACGGTTCTGGTTCCCAATGCCCCTTGCAAGGAAACACAGAGCCTTTTTAATATTTCGGAAAACATCCAATAAACAATGGTTTTCTCCCTGTGAACACAATTGCCCTTGGAGGAAATGCCTCGTATGCAGATCTATTGACTATGATGGATAAGGTGGAAAATTGTTGTGTACAAGCCAAAACATGTTTTTATACTGCCTGCTCCCTCATAAAGTTGTACTGTACAATCTAACCTCTATTTTCTCTTTTTTTTCTCCTTTAAAAAAATTGCATGAAGCTCAGTGGAATGCCATTACAAGACAATTTCTGCAAAGAATGATGACCTAGTGATCATTTTTGGGACCATAATGTCTTCCAACGAGCCTCTTCCCTCATGAAATCACTTTGGACTTTGCATCATGGCATTGCATGCTGAAGCGTATATGCACATTAAACAAGCAGGAGTCATCGAAATCTCACGCGGTGCACTTGTGTCGTCTAGATTTATAGATTGTGGAATTTGCGGTCACGTTTGAGCATCTTTCGTGGACGCCCATAAGAAGTCTGTTTACTTCCGTCCACACTGTGAGAGTCTCACTCGTGTGCATTAGTATGTTTGTCAAGACAGGCCTTACAGTTTTGCGGTGCAGTGTGTGCCGAAGAGGGGCCAGAGCCTTTCTGAAAGAGGTTACCAAACCATTTTAACTGCAGACAAAAGGACTGCGCTAATTAAAACTATGGCTACTTTCACTTTCGTCCCCTCACACTCTTATTTTCCACACACATGCCTCATTGGTATCCAACATTACATTGTGAACACACACGCATTCTAATGCCCAACAATTATGTTCTTTTCAGCCAGCAGCTTCCATTTTGAATCAGGCTCAATGACAACCTTTCACTGGCCAATGTCATGCAATTTGTTTGGTCTTTGTGTGCAGGCTCGGAGTAGGGAACCTAACACCCGTGAATGGGCAAAGACTGAATAATGTGGACACTGTAAAATAATTCTTGATACAGACTTAAGGTTTTGATGATCTGCCATATGAAAAACTTAACTGGAAAATGTATTTCATTAGTTCAGTCCAAAAAGTGAAGATCATAGATTTACTACCTACAGAGAGAAAATTGTATTATTTTTGTGTCTGTGTAATTGTAATGATCATATCTTACAGTTAATGTAAACCTCAAATTCACCATATCAGGAAATTTGAATATTTCATAAGAACCAATCAAAATGGCTTTCAGTACTGTGTAGGAATTGGCCTTCAGAAAAGGATTTTGTTGACACATGAATGTTTTTTTTTTTTTGCAAACCACTTCAATTATGGATAATGTACATCTCATGGCTTTCTGTCTCCGCAGAGATCTGAGCGAGAACCTAATCCAGTCCATCCCAAGAAAATCTTTCAGAGGAGCTACAGACATAAAAAACCTGTGAGTCTGCTTCACTTTTGAATTTGATGTATAAATGTTGTAAAAATGGTGGTGATGTAAAAATGGATAAATGTTTGAAATAACAGCTTATGATTATACCATACAGTCAACATGTATGGTATAATTTTTTATATATTTCTTTCTGGTGTAATGTACTATTGTTTATTTTTACTTTATTTATATGTTGTTCTCATAATGTTCTTTGTAGAAGCCCTTTAATAGTCGCTGTGTGCGTCATCCACTTAAGCCAAATAAACATCCCCCTCCCTTTTCCCATCAGGAAATAATAAGAGGTCATTGTCATTAACTCAGTTCAAACACGCTGTTGTTCGGCACATGATTATGGAAAGTGAACGTTAACATGAACGTTAACTGCTGAGCCCATTTTAACATGGTTGCTAACCAAAACAGGAGCTCCTTATAAGGCACGTCAAACTACGTTAACACTAATGTATGTTCCGGCAAATGGGGCTGCCGTGGCTGCCGGGAAATGCAAACAGTCTCTCAGATGAACTAAAACGTGCGGAGTCTTACCTCACGTTGTTAATCATTTTGCTGCACACTACAGCATTAAATAGGATTTTATGTGGCGACTGTGTCTTTACTGACAATTAGCGCTCCAGTTGGCTCTGACATGTGATTGCTCCACATTGTTTTCCATTTTGTCATTTTCCTCATTCGAGTTGTGGCTGAGCTTAAGCCAGTCCCACCGGATTGGTCACCAGCCAATCACATGGCACATATAGACAAAAAAAAACATTTATGCTCACATTCCCAACTATGGACAATTTAGTCTTCATTGAACCTAACATGCATGTTTTAGGAATGTGGGAGGAAGCTCCAAGAGAAAACCTTCGCAAGCACTCTGAGCACATGCAAACTCCACATCAGAGGGCCTGAGTCGAGATTTGTAACAGAGATCGCTCAACTGTGAGGCAGACTTGCTAACCATTAGTCCGTGCTGTCCTTAATATGTCCTATCCCTCCAGCTATCCATTTTCGATAACGCTTATCATCACTATGGTCACACATGAGCTGGAGTTTATCCCAGCTGACTTTGGGCAAGAGTCGTGGAAAACCCTGAACTGGTCGCCAGCTAATCGCAAGGCACTTATGCACTAAAAAACATTCACACTCACATTTATTGCTCTAAATTACTTTTTCGAGGATCAGATCCAATAGAAAAGCACACCAACCATCACAGAAAGCTCCTGTTAGTGGTAAAACTGAAGCATTGTGCACAGTGAGAGTAGCTGGTTATGGATGTGTGTTGAGTGGCAAGTGTATCATTGTGAATGAGTAGACTAACAGCTACCTTGAGTGCCGCTGCACAAAGATGCCTCATGGCGACAGTGATTTAGTTATCCTTGGAGGTACATGCACTATATTCGCACATCATAATACTGATAATGATAAAAAACTATAAGTCACCCTCCTCATCCTCTGTCCACTCTTGGCGATACATGATCTTAGATGAACAGTATTGATTTACCGTAGTTCATCAGTGTGCCGCTCACTGTTTAGAAGATAATGAGGACTGTGCATGGGGGAAAAGGAGGATTTTTGTGCGTTTCCTAACAAGACCCCTGTCTCTGTCTCACAGTCAGTTGGATAAAAACCACATCGGCTGCGTCGAGGACGGCGCCTTCAGAGCTTTGCGAGGCTTGGAAGTTCTGTGAGTATTTTATTCCAAAGCAATATCATTCCATTAGAGTACTCAGTTAAATGAAGACATTGTTTCGCTACCGCTAATAACCATAACTAATGTATAGACAAAATTAGTGGCCCTCGCCTCAAAGCCCCCCATGTGCAGCTCTTGAGGGGGCCTGCATCGTGAGGGCCCAGCCGTCATTAACTCATTGTTCTACACAGTTGACAGCAGAGTTCCCCTCTATCACATTAACACCCCCCTCAGTGCAACCTCGGGGTCAGCTTGTCATCTTGACAACGTGGCTCCCACCATTAAGCATTCCATTCTGGACCGATTGCTGTTTTGGTGCCATTTTTATTTGAAAGAAAGAGCTAATCATCAACATTCATATTTGCAAGCCTTTTGTTTGAGCAGTCCTCCTTAAACAAAGGAGTCTCCAGTGCAGATTGGGCCACAGGGGCCTCAGCAGCCTTATTATTTTTATAGTAAAAGATTGCTTTTTTTCTCTCTTTTTTGGGGGGGAGCGAGGGTGGTACAAAAAAAGCCATTAAAGGCTGCTTTCATGGCATGGATGGATTGCAGATGTAGTGATAGGTTGTCATAATGGTGTAAGCGGGATTGGGGGTTGTTTATATAGGTTTTTCATGGGAGGAGGGGACAGGTTGTGTTATAAAATGGGGGGGTTGTGGTTGAAATATGGTAAAGGGTTTTTAGGCTGATTGAAATGACCTGATTCCCTGGCTGCAGCTGATGCCCAGAGTCTTGTATGTGAATTAGACTTCATGCAAGGTTGATTGAGAGTCTGACACTTGTGTATTTGCATGCGTGCCCGTGGGTGTGCATAGGAGTTGTACAGGCTTTCCCCATCTGTGTGGAATGAGGTGTTATATTCACAGCTGGGTGCCACCGCAGGGCAGAATAGATCTAAAAACCCAGCAAAACTCTTTTTGAAGAATACATGGAGCGTTGACCATATTTCTGCTCTTTCGTTCCCGCAGAACCCTGAACAACAACAACATCAGCAGCATCCCAGTTTCCAGCTTCAACCACATGCCCAAACTGCGAACCTTGTGAGTGACAACGACTACATTTGCTGTTTGAAATAACATTCGTAGAGAAAGTGCTGAATTATATAGGGTCTTTTGTTCCAGACAGTGTTGGGGGGGGGCAGAACCACAAAGAACCACAACGGGGTCTGTAGCAAAGCCAGGAGCCATTATCCCCCCCCATCTAAACACAACAACTGGCACTTAAAGACGCAAATAGCCCCTGGGGCCTCTTGTGTATTGCACAATGATGTGATTACTAAATGTGGAATTATGTGCAAATGAAAAGAATCAAGGCTGTTGAAACACTCTGAGCCATGCGTCCGATTTCTTGTGGTGACCTTCCGGGGTTCTTTGCTCCCAGCGGGGTTACATTTTATAGCTTTTACTATTTGTGTGTATTGTCAGTGTCTGTGCACATGGATACATGCTCCAAACACCAGCGATAGCTATTCTCGACAAATGCAGCATTCCAGGAATGCCATGTTTGGAGTGTTGGGTTTGGAAGGCTCTTCTCCCTTGTCCAGAATGCCGCGTTTACAATCATTCTTGTAGCGTATTATTTAGTGAGTATGGCCGCAGTGGTTGCTTGTAATGAGCTCGAGGAAAGAACAGACACGTTTGTGTTATTTGAGTCTTCACTCGCTGTCAAATTGACAAGAAAGTGAGGCAGAGAAGATCTTCAAATAGCTCAGTTTCTTCTTTTTTTGTTTGTTTTACAGCCGTCTCCACTCCAACAATCTCAACTGTGACTGTCATCTGGCCTGGTTGGCCCAGTGGCTCCGACAGCGGCCTACCATTGGTCTGTTCACTCAGTGCACAGCACCGCCCGAGCTCAAAGGTCTCAATGTGGCCGAGGTTCAGAAACATGAATTCAGCTGCTCGGGTAAGATGTCCATGTGTGACAAATACCGCAAGCATGTTGCATTGTTTTCAGTTTAAACAACCAAAATCTGAACACGGCTAAATGATAGCACTGCACCAGATTTTGTGTTCTCCTGGTAGCTTCTGTAACCACTGAGAGTAGAAGTTGTTACAGTGGAAGATTAAAGGTGGGGCAAAATCATCCCACCCATTTAAAATCATGCAAATTGAATTAAGTGACTTCAAACCATCGCCATCATAACACCTTTTTTAATTGTAGAGGCAGTGGTTTAAGAAATTTTACTACATCCCTTAACTGCCATAATGTGTAGAATTAAGTTAACCACTGTAATATTAATATGAATAATAATCAAACACATTCCACGTCGATGGAAAAAGCAGAACAATTAAATGTAATAAAAAACGTCACAGATGAGCCTCATAGCCTGTTTGCGTCGTGGTACAAGTGTAAAATGGAAATGCACAACAAAATAACAGGAGGCAATGCATATGACAGCCAGACAGTTAACGGGAAGTGAGCTATCAGTTAACATTAGCATTTGACCCCACTTCAGTCTCTCAAATTACACTCAGTTCTGCTCACTCATGCCTGCGGCGAGTGACGCGTCGGCTCCTACTGGCGTGACATTCGCTTATGATGAGCAGCTAGCCATTACCGGCTGATCAGCTGTTAGCTTCTACCACTGCCAATAGCGCTCCGGAAAGCTTCTTTGCATTGTCTTGAGAAGTTTACCACCCTGCTTTCTCCGGCATCAACAGAACAGGGGGACTCGCCTGCTTCTCAGACCTCTAATGAAATTTTCCGTTACGTCAAGCCGGCTGGCTATTGGCTGGTGAGCAATGCTAGCTTTTCCTTAGCTAACATGGCGCCTTAGAAAAAGAAAGGTGTTCTGGCAGCATCTTAGGGCTTTACAGAAAGACCACAAAATCCAGGGAAAGGTACAAATATACGAGTTTTCCAAATAATAGTTATTAACTTCTAAAGAAAAAATAGGTGAGTTTGTGAATGGTAAATCGTGAATCTGTGAGGGTTCATTGTGTATTCTTTTTCTTCTCTTCTCATATTATTACCTTACCTTCCTTTGTTGAAGTTGGGCATTTGTTTGAAGAAAGAAAAAGCTAAAGAAAAAGCAAAACACATGCACAAGTTCATCCTTTGATGCTCACTGAACTAAGCTCCAGTGAGGGTTTTGTGAGATTTATTGAAATTTTGCACAATACGTTGACACAACATACTGGATGGATGACAAGTGTTCAACCTGCAAGTTTTTAATGTAAGATGTTGGTGGAATTCTAAATTGCACAACCATCGGTGTATTCAGAGGTATTGTCTTTTTCCTTTTTTTTTTTCATTCAGTAGTCAGTGTTTTTCCTCGCTCCAAGATCATTATGTAGTTGCGCCTCTTCTAACACAACAAAAGGGAACGTGTGTGAGACGGGACATGAAGTTATCATATCAGGACAATGCAAAAAATCAGAATGCAAACCTCTGCTCCCGCACAAGGCCATCTCACTACAACACCAGCTGCGATTGTTGGTTGATATATCTGTGGGTGTGTACCCCCCACCTCTCTCACTCGCTCTCCATGGGTTGTGATTTTTATGCAGCCATACAGCGTGACAGCACGGACCATTAACTATTCCTCGCCCGGGGAAAGTGGCTCAAAGCGTGGGAGTGGAACCCTCGGAGATATGAAAAGCGAGTAGGAACTGTCCGAGCGGAAGATAAGGCTACAGAAAGTTTAGGCTGAGCTTCATGGGAAGCTGCGGTTCCCATTCCCAACGTGATTAGTTGCCTGTGAGTTTTAATAACTAACAATCACGTTTCCCACCCCCAAAAAACAAAAAAAAACAAAAAAACAGGATAAACCTACATAAATACAGCATATACTGTAAAGTCATGCAATATTACAAACACACGTCCAGGCAAACACCCAGTTTTCTTTTGCTTTAACAATTGACCACAAGTTGAACTCCCTGTGAAGGACTCATTCGGTGACTTGCTTGCTGGCATTCACACACACACACACGCACACGCACGCACACGCACACACACACACACACGCCCACCTCACATATTTTTTTTGTGTTTTCATTCGCAGGAATGTGTGTTTTTGTGTAGTGTGTACATGCTGTGGCCAGGCCAGGCCACCTGCGGGGGATTTGGGGCAGGGTGGCGCTGAGTTGAGGAGAAACGAGGATGCAGAAGCAAAGCAAAAGATAGAATAATTGGGGATAACGTGTTTTTGGTTTGGCTGTGCATATCCGACGTGTCGTCATTCCCTCTCAGCTGGAAATGCGTTCCAGTATTGTGAATGTTATGAGTGACAATTTTACTATTTCACACCCACCATTCCATTCTATTCATTGTCCTTTGAAATGTTTTTATACATTCAAATCTGGGACTCATTTTCAATTAAAAAAAAAAAAGGTTTTTGCCATCAAAGCAAACAATCAATCAATACAAAATCTGTTTCAGCTTCACCTGCACATTCTTCTTAAAAAGAAAAAGATAAAAAGATGTAAAACGTGCCCTCCACAACTTCAATTTTCTTTCTTTTCTTTTCTTTCAATTTTACAAACTGTGAAAAAAACGTTGACTATCATGTGGAATAATGGTGGGCTTTTTGACAAAAAGATAATGGCTTTTCCATAAGAAACAATAAACAAAGTGAAGACATATTATCTGGTGTAGAGTGCGCTGGGAGTGTAATTGAACACATAAATTGATAAATAAATGTGAGAACTGAAAATTAATTTTGTACAAGACATATGGAGTGCAGCCAGCAATAATATTATATTTTGGATGATGAGAGGAGGAAGTTCAAATGTAAAGACAAGCCGCAATGCAAATGGGAGCTCTTTGGAGGGTGTGCGTGCGCAAATAACACAAGGGAGATGGAATTGGAATATGGTGGCTGGGAAAAGGCTTGAATGAGGAAAACAGACCTTGTGCGAGCGCAGGATTACATCAAAAAGCTTCACCTCAAGTCTACCTGTCAGTGAGCTGTCATTGCTCACACTGCTCCAGCTGCGCTATGCACTCTCCCCGATCCCAGGCCTGTCAAATGTGGCGTGTTCCATCAGATGGGAGCTCTGCTGTGCCCTACAGCTGATCCCAGATCTGTCAAACCTCTGACATCCCGAGATCACACGGCCTCAGATCAGGCAGTGTATTGCATCTGTGTCAAAACTCACGAGTTTGTTGTCCTGCTTACCTCATTCTCCGATGTGACACTGGCCAAAACATTAGGTACACGATTTAACAGGATGCATAAGGAAATCTATGTGAAAAATTATCCATTTTAGGCACATGACAGAGGCAAATAGTATGATCCACTGCAGTTACACAACACATTATTATCACCACCATACTTCTCAAAATTGCACTGATTCTCGATTAGACCTTGTTCTATCAGTCGAGGCTGAAAACTAGAGTGGCCTAACTCAATTTTTGTTATTTTGCAGGAGAGTGATTTAAAGTTTTATGGCTGCCGCCCAAAACTAACCAGTTAGTGCAATAGTGGTCCATTCATGAAAGATGGTAGATAGCATTCACTTATATTAACATGCAGATGCACTAGCATCCAAACTTAAGAAAAGTGTTGAATCCATCATGAAATATCTGTAACTGCTACTTCCGATGAGTTTCTCAGTTCATCGCTGTCCTTCACAGATGGATACAATGAATATTTTTTCATCAATTATTAAAGCCGACTGGCACCAACACATGCACTTAAACAGGCTCTCAAATTAAGTCATTTCTCTGCCTTCTCCATAATAGTCATTTTATTCTCTTTTGGGCTTCTTTAATATTCTTGAACGCTATCTATCTATCTAGAGAGCTAGCTCTGTGTCAGTAACTTCCACCGCCATTCGCTTCTGTTTCTAACATGTCCCCCACTAGCTGAGTGATAGAGCGATGATGAAAAATTAATAGTTTGAAACCCAGATTAGTAATGCTGTGTAAATGAGCCCATTTAAAAGTCTGTTTAATTCATTTTATCTGGGTTAGGCTTACATCCACACATCTTGTACTCACTCACTCACACACACACACTTACACGCAGCTGTCGCAATGGTGGAGGCGCCCGCTCTTCAACGCTTCACTGGCAGTTATTTGAACAGGTACCAGGAGACAGCGTGATGGTTTGATGTGCTCTGTATGCAAATTGGAAAGTTGAAGTGTTAAATAAAAGAGAGACGGTTGGGGTGGGCTGCTGAATGCGCACTTTCTCCACCCAGGGAGCGCAGACTCAGGAGGAACATTTGAGGAGAGATCAATGCATATTATTGGAGGCCTTCAGTCATCTGCATAATTGTATTATTCATGTATTAGTTCTCGCTCTCAACACGCGGCGCCATCCCTTTGACAGATAACCCAGTTTCTTGTTCATTGATTCTCAAGGATGTACAACTTTAGCATAACGTCAAGTTCATTTCTTGTTCTCAATGTCAAAGCATGCCTGGAAAGGATCATCAGTGTTCATCTGCTATTTAGTTCCCAAGGCGCAGAGTGACAAGTTTGGCTTCATAGTACTCCAAACTATGTAATACTGCTGCTTTAGAAACCAAATTCCTTCTCTCTTTCTGCTTTTCCCTTCGTCTAGGTTATTTTTTTAACTTAATTTACCAGTTCTTTGGTTTGCAGGTCACCAGTATTCCTCCAGTCCACAACCGTGCAACACAGGTGGAGGTTCCTGTCCCGCCATGTGTACCTGCAGCAACAACATCGTGGACTGCAGAGGGAAAGGTCTGACTGACATCCCTGCCAACCTGCCGGACAGCATGGCTGAAATGTAAGCGCCACCAAACTAAACATTGAGATGAGCTCCACTTTTAAGCTCATAAACACAAAAATCTGTTCAACAAGTATCTAAAGTTTTAACTGTTTTATTTTATTTATTTAAGCTTTGACTGTTTAGTTTTTTTCATGGGCTTTTGTTATACTTATTTCAAAACACCATCGCAGAAGAGTAGAGAGGCAAAGAGCGAAAATTTGATTACCGTAATCCTTAGACTCAGTAATAGGGTTTATTGCCAAACACCCTTCCTCACTCTAGTGGCTGCTCAGTGCAGTATGGCTAATTTGTCGATAAGGATCGAAACAGAAAATCAAAATCGACACCAGAAAGCTATGCACGAAATCTGTCACTCATGATCAAAGTTAGAGTTGAGAACACTGCTTTACTTTTACCGGTAACAACATGAATTTTTTTTTACACTCTTATGACAGTCAATAATGTTTAGTAAATAAAGGTTGTGTGAGGGCCAAAGATCACCTGAAACACTATATTTGTGAATGGGCAGCAGGGTTGACAAATAAATACCCACAAATAATGCTATACTCTGACACATAAGCAATATATTTTGCAACATAAACAGTGTATTTCTTCACATAATACCTGTATGTATTAATACAACTAAATGCACAAGGGAACATAGTAGGTTAATGTTGA
Source organism: Phyllopteryx taeniolatus (assembly GCF_024500385.1). NCBI lineage: Eukaryota > Metazoa > Chordata > Actinopteri > Syngnathiformes > Syngnathidae > Phyllopteryx > Phyllopteryx taeniolatus. The sequence continues at coordinate 16,791,359 of NC_084512.1, forward strand.
TGGTCTAAGAATAAATATGGGTAGCTAATTTGTGCATCCAGTCTTGTGGAAACATTTCAAAAAGCACCGTCTTGTGACAGTATGACACGCAGCAGTCAGTTAGTCAACATCCAGAGATGCCCAGGTCCAAATTTCCAGATGGCCAACCATCTGAAAAGTCCTTCATTTAAGCCTGTTCTGACATTTACAGGAATAACAATTTGTTGTTTTTAGTGCCCAAACGTAAGCAAACCAAAGACACCATAGGACCATTTTTGAAAGGTCATGGTCACCGCCACTGCCTACAGTCTGTACCACAGTCTCACTCCAAACTTGTGGTGTAAAGAAAAACAAGAATATGACATAAATAAAGATGGAATTCTGCATTATCCTTTCTGAATTAATCATGTGGAGCCCAGAGAAGCAATGTTGTTTATATTAATCCTTGGGACTTTCACTCAGCGCAACTTGAGCAAAGTGATGGATTCCAGCAAAAAAGAAAGCCACAGCTTGATTCTGCACTGAAGCATTGTGCTGCAGGGCATTTGTTGGCATGTGCACATTAAAGACATGTATGTGCTTCCATATTCATGCCTGTGTATGCTCATGCAAGCTTGGAATAATTTAAAACATGCATCTATTATGTGCGCATGTTGTTGTTGCTGTTTTTTTTTTGCCTGCTGTTTCTTGCCATGCATCACCTGCTGGAACGATATACTTCCATTTACTGTATACTTGGACACAACGTCTCGCAGCAAAGGCAGAGAATGTGTGCTCTTATCAGCTCAGATGGCTGTCAAGCGCACGCAAACACTTTGCTGGTTTATCGGTCCACCAACATCTGTCTGAGCATTAACTATTTACAGCCCGCATGCTATCAGGCCTCTGTAATTCCTGGGAATGTGGGACTGAACTTTTTAAGGTAGTTATTTTGATCTTATCATGGGCTAATTAATGCCCCTTACTGAAATCTTCATGAAACCCAGTGATTTATGAACAGAGGGGAAACCGGCATCCGCGTTGCAAAGGCGACACAGCAAGTTTCTAGGTCTCCTTGTCCCTATTGGGGTCTGTTTATAAATACCCAGCAAGCATGGAAGCCCCCAACAACCCTGACCCATTTCTAGTTTGCTGGTGTGCTGAATTTCCTAATTTGGACGTAAAGTTCACACTCGCATGACCACCCACAGTCTTCTTTGGCATCACTTTGCATGTTCAAGTCCTCCATTTCGTTAAGACTTTGCCCGCCTGCTGTAACACTCTGACAACGAAAAGTCTCCCCATGCAGGCTGTCTTTAAGCACAACAACGAGCATGCTGTACTATAACAGGCTGTCGATATGCAAATCCTTAAAAAGTCTTACATTTGGTTCTTCAAAACAAAGGCCTTGATTTCCTTAAAAATTATCATTTATCCTTACTGTCATTCATTCAAAGGTCTGACCAATGCACCAGACAACAATACAAATAGAATATTTTCATTTCTAATTTCATCTATTTTCATCTAATGAAGAACATTGACATGCATGGATTGTGCACCAAAATTTGTTATACAGTAGTGATTACTTCTTCATTTTCCCATAATGACAAATTTTCGACGCAAAAAAAATAACTCAAGACTTCTCAACTGGTTCAAACCATTATAACTTCAGAAGAATTCCTAATTAAACTACTTTTTAAAGAATTCCACATTGCCATGTGAAAGTTCCCAAATTAATTCCTCAACTAATTCAAACCATTCTAACTTTAAAAAAATCCCTGAACAAATCCTACTATTTTTAAAGATAATTAAGTTTTCCAGGGAAAAAGATGCAATGGCCAATCAAAAATGCGGCACAGTATCACAAGTTTTCACCCCAAAAAATATATACCTTACCAGATATGAAGCAAGATCCAGCAAGCTGCTACCAAGACGTGCCAATAATGTGCAGTACATATTATGTATTGTATTTTAGAATAATACTTAACTATATGTATATTTTCCTATGTACATGTGGCTGAAATAGAAAAGTGTGGCGTCTCTGTTGTACATTCAATGAATACAGCCATGATTGGCAAAAGATTTTCCATTATCCACACCCTCTCCATTTAATTCTCGTTCCTGTCCTCCCTTTGTTTTGTTATAATATAGCAACAGGGGCCAGGGCAATCCGCTTATTCCTATACAATCGCACCATGTTGCTTGTGGTTCAATAAGAAATAATACAGTACATGCAGAGCCTCATAACATTGAGGGTCACAGTTTTTGCCTTTACAGCAAGCTGGTATATGTGTGAGTGGCAATCGCCTAGTGTGTGGGTCTTAATTGTTCAGTTCAGTCATGTTCAGCCGTGTCGCTCTTTCATTTTTAAAAGTTTCTTCAGTTCAGCATCAGCTCTTCTTCATATGCTATTTCTACAGAAATTGCAATTTCTAAGTTAATGTTTTGGGGTTTTGCATAACAGAGACAGAATGTGTGGAACTATCAGAACTGTAGTCATTTGATGGTGTGTTGCAGGGGACTAGTTTCAAGTAGGCTATGCCTCCTAATGGACTGAGCTAGCTGTTTGAAATATAGTCAAAAAGTCTTAAATTTGATTAAAGTGGTCTTAAAACATGGTTCCGAAAACATCTTACATTTTTACATTCTTAAACACCGTAGAGTCCCTGTAACGAAGAACAGAGACATCGGAATGCTAGGTTTCTCCATGCACAGTAGAGTTCTCCACATAGTCGATGAAGACACTTTAAAAGGTCTCCCTGGCCTTCACATCTAATTGGTACTAAACCATGGCCTGCCAATTAACTCTGATTCATCTTTTACAAGACCATGGTGAAAAACATTCCTATATCACAAGCATTTCATCATTCCCAAAGAAAGCCTTACCTCTCAGGCTCTACCTCTTCGCTCCTTTACTGTATTCTCCAGATTGCTAAATCACCACAAAACCAGACAGATCGACGATGGAAAAATGAGAGAAAATAAGGGGAAGGGGCAGCTGTTCTTGGGAGGCTCAATAATTTGGTACAGCTGGTTTGATCTGTGCTTGAAGTTCATTATAAAATCAGTTTCAATTACAGGAGGGCAGTCTTTTGATATCAAGTCCAGCCTGATGCCTTGTTAATGAGGCACTTACATACACACACACATTCATTATGTGTAAATGGAAAAAAGATACAGAACCTACGTATGCCCTGTTCTCTCCTAATGAATGCCGGTGTTTATAGCTGTGGGGATGTGAGCTGGTTTCTTGCAAGAGCAGATCCAGTTAGCCCAAACACTGACCACAACAAATTATTATGCACCACGGTCGGCCATGACTGAACTCCCCCTTGCCTTTACCCTGCCGTGACTTTCAAACTCATAAAAAAAAATGCTGTATCCCCCTAATGAAAGCCATGCTCGGACTTTAATGAAAAGGATCAAGACCATTGATTGTGTTGACAGCGGCCTGCAGACAGACACGCATACAACCATTCAGACTGATAGACTGGATGGAAAGCATTGATTGAAGGAGGCACTGAGGGATTGTTTAGTTTTCTCTGTCAAACACAGCAACTCCTCTTTTGATTGGGGGATTAAGTTACTTGCATGTATTGATCTGTAGGATCTGTAAAAGCTCAAGGCGCACTTGGTGACTGTGTAGCGAAGTAGCGAGAAGAGCTAGTTGCTAAGAAAAAAGCACAAATAGCCACATTGGCCCAACACCCGGCCACTATGTGAGGGTGAAGGAACCGCAGCACCGTCACTTTGCGGCAAAATCACAGACACATCAGGACAAGCAGACTAAAACAGACCACGAGAGCACAGCCACCACAGGAATCTGTGGTCTGGAATCACTGCCATCCCAAGAATGCCAATTGCGCCGCTATATCAACCCATTTGTGGAGGATGGACATGTTGCTTTGAGGGGGGCAGACTACAGATTGAACATTTTCTGAAGTTGAGGAGAAGTGGTTTATGTTTCGCAAAAACACTCTGCCCATAGACATAGCAACGCAGCCCCTCAAAGGCATATAATAAATCATAAATGTCTGTAATTGAATGATTAAATCGTGTGGAAATGTTCTCTTTCTGAGAGCAAGCCCCTCATTTTAAGAGGTTGTGGTTACAACTATCATCAATAATTTGCAGGTTTTAAATGATTCCCATTTCCTTTTGGTGAAAAATAGCCTTTTAATGATCTTGACTAAGCTAGGTCGGACCTTAGCATCCATAGCGCAGGCCTCGCATCTGCTGATGTGCAGCACACTTCTCGGTGGCTGGACGACCAGACAGAACCCCAGCTGGCCCCGGCCGGGCCCCGCTAAGCCTTGTTAAGGAGACTTTTAAAAGCTGTCAACTGACCTGCAGATAAACAGCCCTCTGCCAGCTACACCAGGGGGAATTGCTCTGGGACCAACTTAAGTAGCAACTTGAAACGTGGTGGACATGCACGCCCACACTAATGGCCTCTGGTGCTGTCTGCTCCCCTGCGACCATCTGACACTGATTAGGCCTCAAAATGAACGAGCGTATGTTTTCATTGTCAGCATGGCAAATTCTTGACCAGCTTTCCTTAAATTGACTCATGTTTCACCTCAGTAGGATCGTTACTGTTTTCAGGCTTTTCAGACGAGATCATAAATGCTGGAAGTTCTTTCATCAAGAAGAAACATGACTGTAGTTTGAAGACCTTCATAGATCCTGTTCCATGGCACACTAGTATGCACGATGTTTATTGGTTTTTGAAATGTTATGACTCTAAGATTCCTGCATCTATTGCTGCTGAAGAATAAAGGTCCCCCAATATAATCAGGCAAATCGCCCAGAGGTGGATGACTCAAATCACATGACTTGATTCGAGTCGCCAATTTTAGGTCTTGGGACTCGGTTGGCTAAAACTTGTAAACATGACTTTGGCTTGGCATTCATGAGACTCGACTTGACTCTGACTATTGAATGGTTAGACATGTTTTTTCGGGTGGATCTCGCTTTGTATTTGAAAGCATATTTTATGTTGTGAAATCTTGCATGCATTTCAATGACAAAGACTCTCCACGCTTTGATTTTAGCCACAGGTACATATGAAATCATAAATTACTAGTACAATATATAAAAACATATCTAAATATATATATATATACATATATATATATGACTTGCTCAGCCCAAGTAACAGCTTGACTTGACTTGCTTGACATTTCGTGGGGACTCAACTTGCTTGTTTTTTGCCACAGTAACTTGGGATTTGCTTAAATTCCAGCTCACCTACGTTGTCCCACCTCTTCGAGTTCAGAGGTAATCGGGGAGAAGGTTATTATTTGGTCAACTTGTTGTATCTTTTATCCTCTCTAGACGTCTGGAGCAGAATGGGATTAAGGTAGTTCCTCTAGGAGCCTTCTCTCCCTACAAGAAGCTGCGCAGGATGTAAGTACACTAACGCGCACACGCTTACACTCACCCAGGACTGAGAACAAGAGGCTGCCGGCAGGCTGTGTTCTTTCTCCACCTCCAATGGAACATGAAGCATTTATTTTGTCTGCACCCAGAAAACATATTATCTGATTTAGGGCAGCGTGCAGCAGGCGCTCATATGCTACACAGTCATAATAACAGCTCTCATCTTTCCAATGCTGTTCGTTGGTATTCCCCTGGCGAGTGCCACCCCTGCCCAATGTGGGGAGTGTTGCGTCTGCATGGCCAAAGCACAAACTGTGGCCGGTCAGGGACGATGAGCGGGACGGAGAGTGTGCTGGAATGAAATGGGGGATGCTTGGCTGTCGGGCAGGAGTGAGAACAGTGACAAGCCAGTAGTTGAGCTGTCCCGTCAGTCAGCCGCAGTTCGTAACGCCAGCGGGCCTGACCGACATAGCTGCAAGTGAAGCGGAGAAGAGCGGAAGGTCAGGGAGTTTCTTTGCCCAGCTTTGAAGGCTACCTCTCTGTTTATATAGCAGACTGGAACAGAAGAAAACCTCAGATCTGTCTTTGTTTTGGTACAAAAGCAAATATTTTATTCAGTAAACTCATGTAGACTGAACCGGATATGGTTTGAGTTAAATTAAAAGACACTTGCGTAAACATGAATATTAAATTGTAGCTCACATTTACACCTAACAAGAGTATATTCCTGATTGCATTCACCTTGGCATATGCTGTACTTATATGAACGAATAGAAACAACAAACATGGTTTTATTACAACAAACAGAAAGCAATTATCTGCATGTATGATGAACAATCCAAAAAGTTTCCATTTTACTGACAATTAAAGGTGCCCTGGGGCACATTTATGTGCTTTGATCAAGCATGGATAAGGCACTCTAATATTAAGTAAATGCATACTATATTTGGACCACTTATGCCTTATTATTAACAAAATCCAATACAAGAGCTGCATCAAAATATCCATCTTTACAAAGATAATGCTCAGTTTTTGTTTTTTTTCCCCTTTAACAAATTCCATCCATCCATCCATTTTCTGAGCCGCTTCTCCTCACTAGGGTCGCGGGCGTGCTGGAGCCTATCCCTTTAACAAATTGAGTTTTTAAATTTTATGACATGTATATTATTCCATGTTTATTATTGTGGGGTCATTGATTGGTTGGTCATCTGTCTCTATAATGTGCCGAGAAATTGACTGGCAAGCAGGCTAGTGTGAGGTCCGCCTTTCGCCCAAGGTCAGCTGGGACTCTGAACAGGATAAGGGGTATAGAAAATGGATGGTTGATTATACTATTGTGGTTACACCCCTCGACACGATGCAGTGCAGTTCTACACGACTGCAAACGACAACCACACTAATAGACATATACAATGGGACCTCGTTTTTAACAGAGCCCGATTTAACGGATATCGAATAACGGACAATCTGCTGTCACAGATGACCCGTCCCCCATTAGTTCATTAAATCGAGGTTCCCTTGTTATACAATTAACAATTCATCTGTCAGTGTTAATCGAATTATTTTTTTGTTTTTGTTTAAATGTTGCTTCATTTTGATCCAGCTTGTGTGAGGTGTACCTAATGAAGCGTCCCACTAGTGCTCCCTACATTGAATGATTGCCCTTTTGATGTTCGCATCATATCGTATGCTCTAAATTAATTAATTCATTAATTTATTTTATGTGGATCCTGAAGTGCCTTATATTTCTTTTAGGGATAAAATAGAAGAACCGAGCAGCCTTAAATTATACAATGAGCAAAAGGACATTTAGGGGTCTTCCCTGTGGTCTTCTGAAACAGACCCAATGCTGCTGCTGATTCTGCATTTAGCGTCAACTATGCATTGCGGTACGTCTGTGTTGACCCTCCGCGGCTGCGTTGATTCAGCTGGCCCTGTGCCCTCGATAGACTCGCTCAGTACGCACACGGTTTAGACAGCACCTATACATCATATGTTGCAACCTTCATGGGATATCATCTGCAGATGTCTTTGTTATGTCTCTCATAGGATGTGGATAAAATTTGGAGATGTGATTTATACAAGTTAAATATAGTCATATACAGTGTATAGGTGTTTCTATGCTAGTGTATTTATGCCGTTATGCTTCCTCTTGACCCTGTGTGTCGTCTTATCCCAGGAAATACCAGCCTCTCTCTCGCTCTCTCTCGCTCTCTCTCTCTCACACACACACACACACACACACAGAGTGGTGCCTCAGTTTACAGACACACACTAGAGCAGATGTTGGCTCCTCCGCTGTATTGAAATTTCCAAGAGACCTCAAATCAGGAGGAACAAGGCGAATGGCCACTTATTTAACTGTGACCCCCAAAATGTGAGCTTGTGCCACTTCTTCACCACATGATGATTTTCCTTCAACAGTGGGCCGAGTGGACTCCATTTCAGTCCATAGTGCATCCAGCCTTTCGGTCTATCTCTCGCACTCTCTTTCTTTCTCTCTCTCCCTCCCCCCTGGTTCCAGTGAGTGTTGCATTTACAGTCACAGACACACATAGGATTAGTGGTTATCCTGTGGGAAGGAGCCTGTGGATCCGATTAACAACTGTAATGTTCACAAGCAGTCTACTGCGCATCAGTCATGGATGTTTAATAACTCAGCGACTTGATGGGCCACAAACAGTGTTGTGCAATAATACTGTTTTTGAATTGTAATGTGTTGCATTACATCTGTGTTACTTTGAGTGGTTTGACCAAAATATCTGCAGAAGTCAAAGCATAACAAATATATACACTATAGATGCCCTTTAACAAGAAAACAATGCTAAAACACGACAAAATTTTTTTTTAAAGAAAAGGTTTACTCCCCATTGAATTTGTGTCCTTTTTCACAAAATCAAACATTAATAAATTTTGATTTTAATAGCTCCATTCAGTAAAATAAAAACAGCTTTTAGATTAATTTTTGCTTTACCCAAACCAGTCACAGCGAGAGGAGTAATACACGTCGACTAAGTGAATGGAAGGTTTTAAAATTCCAACATGTGGTCACCCTAGGGTGAAAATCCATTGTAACTCATGGTTACTGATGTTGTAACATGTATAATATCACCAACATTTGATTAATAATGGCTTGTAATGCTGTATTACAATAGAGTGTCAGTTACTGCAAATCACCTTACACCCAAGTACAGGCCAAAAATGATTCAAGTAAATGTGGAAAGAAAATGCTGATACTTCTTTTTTCAAATAGGGGTTAACGCCCTGGCTTACATTTATGACCTCTTCTTGATGTTTCCTGGGTTACTTGACAAGGGTAACACCGAGATGAGAGTGCTCTCAAGCCACATCAAACCCTCCAAGTGTCTCCCTGACTGACTATCCTTCTTTACCATCAGAGACCTGAGCAACAACCAGATCTCGGAGATAGCTCCTGACGCCTTCCAGGGTCTGCGCTCCCTCAACTCGCTGTAAGTGTTCCTTCCTGAGGCCGTGTTTTGTTTGTGCATGTGCGGCGGCATAAATTTTCATCTGGCTTGTCATTTTTCCATATTTAAATCATGCCTGTGTTGTGATCTCCTAGCGTGCTGTATGGAAATAAGATCACCGACCTGCCTAAGGGTGTCTTTGATGGCCTCTATGCCCTGCAACTGCTGTAAGAACACACACACACACACACACACACACACTATACAGACAGAATGGTTTTACTCCCACTCAGGAAGAAGTCCTAACCTTTGAGTAAACTTTGTACCTATGCGTCGTTCTCCAGCTGGAACGCATAATGAATGAATAAATAAGGAAAGTCTGACAAGCCCGATTCCCTCCTCCACTCTCTTCTCGTCTTTCCCATCGTCGTCTCACAGTTTGCTGAACGCCAACAAGATTCACTGCGTCCGTGCCAACACCTTCCAGGACCTGCAGAACCTCTCGCTGCTGTCGCTGTATGACAACAAGATCCAAACTCTGGCCAAGGGTACCTTCGCTTCACTGCGAGCCATACAGACCCTGTGAGTTGAAACACATCTTGATACGTGTACATAGACTCCATAAAATGATGAGCCCACATAGAATAGTTCACTCTGAAGGTTTTGGAATAGCACAGCATGAAATGACGTGTTAGAAAATAGGGTAAATCTATCATCCTTAAAATCACACACAGATTTATGACGCAAAAAAACAAAACAAAAATAACTGCTTCCACTTCCTCTGCGGAATATTCTTCCTTTTTGAATTTGCCCGAAAAATACGAAACAAACTTCTCAAAAGGGCGTCTGCCAGCCCGTGCTGAAACATGCCGCGCATGGGAAACAGTATCCAAATGTTCAAAGGGCTGATTTACATGACACCTATTCACACATGGGGCACAGGGTGTCACGGTCAATCCAAAACATAGGTGTCAAACTCAAGGCCTGTGGGCCAGATGCGGCCCTCGGTGGCAATGGGCAATTATGTAATATGATGGGGCTATTTTTAGGGTTCCCGAAAAGAAGAAGCCTCGTGCTCTAGCCGCATACCCATCTGTAAACAAATGCAATGCAGCTCAGCTTCTGACTTAGAAAACGTCACGGTAGCTACAGTATATGCTTTTAGTAGTAGGATGGTAGAAATGCAAATGAAATTCAAACCGCTTCTCCTGGTCTCTTCAGAGAGAGCCAAAGCATTAACAAAAGCTATTGTATTTTAGCATAATAATTCACACTATTTAATCCATTAACTGTTTTAGTTATCTGCAACCTTCATTTGCTAAAGAGAAGACAAACTATTGATGTTGCACTTTCCTAAAATAAAAAAGATTTAAGCTGTTGATGTTTCATTTTAAATATTTTCCTGCACATATTATATAAAACATAAGCAAACCAAACTAACAGTGTGCCGTGAGAGATTATCAGGTGTGCCGCAGTAAATTATACAATTTCTATTAATTGGTCTGAAAATTATATTTTTTTTACTGCAAATATTTTTTTTTTTATTCATCTATTTCTGCCAACAATGTATTTGTATGTAGTATCATGCAGTGTCAGACAGTCAGAACAATAAAATGCTCAAATGTCAGAATGCACATAATTGACCTTTGTATCCACTTTTTGTGACATTTTTATTAGCCGGTGTGCCGTGGGAATTTTCTGTTGTAACATATGTGGCTTGACTCAATAAAGGTTGGGAAACCCTGCTGCACTGAACGCGAACTTAAGCGTGAGTACTTAAGCGTACAAAGTGAGCCATGATTTTTGGTGTACTGCGGCGATTAAACATTTCTGTGGTTTCACCGTTATAAGCAGCCTCCTGAGGGCAACCATAACTACGATCTGGCTCAGGATGAAAACAAGTTTGACCTAACCCTAAAGCGAGCCTCTCGCCACCACATCGTTTGGCTGCGGCATTAGTGAGCCAGTAACGGCATACCGCAGTACTTTCTAACAAGCATGGGAACTCCATTTGTCTTCTCCTTGCAGTCACCTGGCCCAGAATCCATTCATTTGCGACTGTAACTTGAAGTGGCTGGCCGACTACCTGCGCTCCAACCCCATCGAGACCAGCGGCGCCCGCTGCGCGAGCCCCCGTCGGCTGGCCAACAAACGCATCGGGCAGATCAAGAGCAAGAAATTCCGCTGCTCCGGTAGGCTGACGATCTCCAAGTGCCTCTCCTCTCCCTTATTTGGCTCTGATTTTTACTTTTCTCTTATCTGTTGCCTTGTTCCCCCAATCACTCTTGCAAAGGCCATTTTACATTTTTATGCTGTGTTTACACTACATGTGGACAGAAGTATTTAATTAATCAATCATTGTTTGGGTTAGACCCCTTTGCTCCTCCAGAAACTACGGTGATTCTTTATCTTCCATTAGATTATATGCAGTACATTCTGGGCGATCACTCTTCAAAAGGGGAGTTTTACACTACATATGGACAAAAGTATTGAAACACTCTTAATCAGTCACTTAGGGATTTGGATAAGAAACCCTTAGTTCCTGAATCGTAATTATTCATCTTACCAATACATCTGTGGGATCAAAGCTACTCTGTTCCAGCATGACTGTGCTTAAAGGCACATAAAACCCTGCTAGGGTGATTTGGGTGTGAAAACACTTGCAGAAGAAGAAGTGGAATCTATTATAGTTGCCAAGTGGATTGCTACTCCCTGGCTACAGTATAATATATGTACTGTAGTCCTTGAGCAGTATTCGACCATAGGATGGAAAAGGGTTGTCCGTTTCCTCATTATGTCTTTGCCACTTTCTGTACAGCAGCACACGATGGAGGTGTCACTCTTTTGTCTTAATCCTCGTTGCCTTCAGTTTGCATTGTCTTGTTCTTTGTTACATAACCCTTGTCATCTCCACAGAGATCTCATGTTCAGTTGTCATTTGCATTACGTCATATATAAGCTCTGTATTATATATGACTGTGTCGAAGCATAGCGGGGCCCTAACTATGCCTTCCGAGCTCTCACTGACATCCGTCCCTCTGTCTTTTTTCCATCACAGCCAAGGAGCAGTACTTCATCCCAGGTGAGTTCATGGCTACCATTGTCTTCCTCCTTGCTTTGACTGTTCATCCATTTTTTTATCCAAACAATCGCGCAGGTTATTCTAGTGTTTCTCAACCAGTGGGTCACAGATATTTAATGTGCATCATTTTAAAGCTAATGCTTTATTGACCAGCTATCGCAGAGGTTCTCAAATACCAAGTACCACCTAAAAAAATAAGCTCTCCAAGTGCCGCCATAATGCCCATCATTAAAATACAGAAGCGCAGTAGGCCAAAGTGTTCATCAAAAATAATTTACTTTCTAACAAGTATTTTTAATATTATTGTAAGCCATTGTAATATTGTGCACTTTGAACATTAGCACTGTGCTTGAATATAGTAAAATAAAAATAATGCTACTGAAATATATACATATAAATTAAATGTATTGCACATAAAGGTTCAATAAACATTGTACCTAAATAAATGTTTAAACTTTAAAAACAAATACTACTTAAAATATTTAATGTGAATGTTTTAAAGGTAAAAACAATGGAACTGCACATGGGCAGCTATTCTTTCTCGTACCACGAGAGGGAGCCGCGTACCACCAGTGAGACCCGTACCACACTTTGACAATCACTGCACATTGCTCCTCTGTTTCTTCATGATGTGCTCTTAAAGTACATTTATTTTCATATGTAACTTTCAATATATATATATATATATATATATATATATATGGGTTGTGATTTAATGGCCATGGGAAAACGTGGGTCCCTGGGTGAGATCAGTTGAGAACCCCTGGGTCCTAAGATACTTACCATGTTTTTATTTCATAATTTGCCATATTTGTGCAAATATATTTTTGTTGATTTGTATTGTGAAACGATGGCCTTTAAAACGACAACAAATGCAACAAAATCATCTTTTTGTTTCAGGGAGAAAATAGCGGTGGTATCAGTGTAATCAGCCAATTGGACCTGTGAGGCTCAGCACCTTTGAGTGTGTTTTAATATGATAAATGTGTGAGTTTCTTTCTTCTGAGTATGCAGTCAGAAGGGAAAGAGACTATTTGCTTTGGCATGAGCGCACTATAAAGTCTCTCAGCGAAGGAGGGAGTGTGTGTCTTCCCCATCGGTAAATGCTAAAGAAAATAAAGCCCATCGGAGGGACTGAGATTCCTATCAGTGAATGTTTCCGGACCTCTTAGCAAGGGAACTGCCAAGCAAATAACTCGGAGAATCAGTGATACTGTGATTCATCGTCTTGACTTGTGTGTGTGTGTGTAAATGAGTGTGTGTTTATATGTGCTAAGTTGTGAGAACATTGGCTTAGAGACCAAATGAAATGCAAAAGGTAGATGAAAGCTAAATTTGATTAATGTCAGAGGTAGTGGAATTTTTGTCTTCCAACACATAACAAAAACAGATGTGCATCCGATCTATTGTATAAAACACTATATGGACAAAAGTACTGTATTGGGACACACTTCTTTTGGTCTAAATCCATTAGGTTTCCTCATATCTTAATTCTTCATCTTTCCGAGACGTTTTGGACATTTCCATGCTTCCAGCTCTTTGGGAATAGTTTGGGGAATAACCTTTTTTGGTTCAGCATGACTGGAAAAGGTCCATAAAGACATGTTTCGATGAATTTGATGTGAAAGAACTGGTGAGCCTGGCCATCTCTTAAATGTTGTCCGGATAAAAAAAATAATAATAATAATAATTGCCGCAAACACGTTTCAAAAGGGAACAACTCGCTTTATATGCGACCTTGTCTCCCAGTACCTTTGTCCTCATGGGATCAAGTTGCAGTGAATTAAAGAGCTCCTCGATGATGAGTCATTTTGTGCCATTTTCATGAGGAGAAAAAAATCCCACGATGTGTTTTGTCCTCTTCGGGTTCCATGCAATAAAAGTGTGGCCACCATGTGCTTATCAATACTAATGATGATGACTCGCAAATCTCCCTCAGGGGGCTCCTTGGCGTCGTCACGATCAAAGCTGTAAGCCGGTTCATGCGTTCATTACTTCCTCTCCAGCAGGAAATACTTTTTCATGTTGTCTGGCCGAGGGAAAGTTCCTTAATGAGCTGTTTTACTGTGTCTAAAGGAAGTTATTTCTGCGAATGCAATCCACTCTTCAATCTCTAATAAAGTCAACAATGTGGCTTTGTGGTTACGCAATGGCTTCAGATGACGACGTCCCGTTATTTGGACACATTCTTCGTGCTCGACTTTAAGTTCTTCCCCCCTTGCCTCTTGGTTGAGGTTTTCCTGCTGGTGATTGTGGCCTGGGTGGCCGCGGTGTCCCGGTGACGTAATGTGCAAACTTCACAGAGTCGGCGAGGTGCATCACTGTGAAGCATGCGAGAGGGGAACGGGACATAAAATGTTATTCTAACAGAAAACACTGGGCTGTTTCCTCTAAATGGAACAAATGCACACACACACACCAACATTGACAGACACACACTCTGTTCTAAGTGGCTCCCGGACCTGTTCCATTATTGAGCAGCCACGATGTATCTGGCAGCGCACTTTTTGGCACGTAACGTCTATTCATAGACAGAGAGGAAGTGCAGGGAAACGTCCCCCAATCCCTGCCAACCTGCCTCCTCCATGCACTTCCTCTATCAGGAACAGAGGTGGTGAAAGTACTTGCACTCTCTACTTAAATAGAAGTACAAATACTCTGGTGTGCGATTGAGTGGCGACCGGTTCATGGTGTACCCCACCTCTCGCCCAGAGTTAGCTGAGTTTTGCTTTGACTTGCAAACGCAAACTTGCGATTTGAGCGCCGTGTGGTATCAGCGAGATCAATTCAATTCACAATGAACAGCGAGCGCATTGGAAAATCGTGAACAATTCTCCCCAAAAGAGGCTTCAAGCTCCCAGCTGAAGTTTACTTTCAAACAAAACAAAACTAGGAGAATTACACATTGTGTCTTGAAAGCAAGCATATAGCTTAGCCTTAAGTCCAAACTGCAACACATGTAGACATTCAATACAACAATACTCACAGTCATACTGTATATTCTTTATCCTCTGCAAGGAGCTGAGACGTCCATGTCAGAACGAAATGATGGCATTTCCATTCATTTCAACAGGGAAAAGATGGTTTGAGACCCGAGTGATGAGTTACGACCGTGGTCACAGAATGGATTAATCTCCTATATCAAGCCACCACTGTACTCAAGAAAAGTGCAGATACTTGACGAATCTACTTAAGTACAGTAACAAAGTATTTGTACTTTGGTACTCCCCACCACTGACCAGGATGGACGTCTCTCCAGTCTCCACACCTCTCAGCTTTCATTCACATCTCATCCATCTTCTCCCTGATTCTCTTCACCACTCCAACTGACTGACCGAGCCCTCCCGGCTCCTTTGCTTTTACTGAAGCTGACTGCCCAAATCCTCTTTGCCGTCCTTATCTCTGCCTCCCTGGGTGCTGTTCCTTTTCGGCCCACCGCTCACTTCTCTAAAATAAGCTGCCCATTCATGTGCCCCTCCTCCCATGAATGGCAGAGGAGCTTCTGCTGCAGGCACTTAAGGTCAACAGCAAGTTCGGGACAAACTGCAGATGGGGGGGTGGGTATGCGTGACTCGCGGTGTCGTGGGAAAACGCGTGCGGATGTATCGTGAAAAGGGCTGATGTCATCGTTTCCCTGCGTGACAGATTGTATTTCCTTCCTCTCGTCAGGTGCCGAGGACGCCCGGCTGAATAACGCCTGCAACAGCGATCCGGTGTGTCCTCCCAAGTGCCGCTGCGAGTCCAGCGTTGTGGACTGCTCCAACCTGAAGCTCACCAAGATCCCCGAGCACATCCCGTCATCCACCACTGAGCTGTAAGCAATGTTTTTAACGTGTAGGTCGGATAGCAGCCATTTTTATGTGAGCAAAAACGGCGGGGAATCAACAACTTGGTTGGCAGAAAAACGATTTTTAAATTACAATTTCTCTTCTAACGACTATGTTATAAATATCACAGAGGGTAAGAAGAGGGTGTGATATTTTAAAACGTATTAAGAGGTAGTCAATGAAAATTGTTCAAAAAATACAAATAAAAAAAGTATGCCAATAAAAGGTAATAATTCTATTTTATGATGTATTACGAAGTTTTTCATTTGTGTTTCATTTGCTCATTCTCAAAAGATTTGGTGACCCCTGCTTTAGTGCAGTCATTCTCGTTCGTATTACAGTGATTTATATTGACATCATATTATATTTAAACTTGGTTGTATTTGCCATTATTATGCAATTTTATAACTCTCAAAATTTGCGTAATAATTTGAGACAGTTGCAACTCCACACCAGGTTGGTTTTAAAAATTAAAAAAAGAGAGAGAAGATATTTAAAGGGTTATGATAAACGGTCAACAACTGAAATGTAACTGTGCATCAATTGTAGATCCACAGAATTTCTCTCTTCTACACTTGTTGTGAGGCAAAATTCATGTTTGTGCACTAGTGGCCATTTAAAACATTGGCGTGTGCCAGCCACACTTGCTAAATTAGTTCAAAGTCAGACAGACATGTACCGGTATAGATTTTTCTTTTATTCTGTATTAAATTTGTACAAAACAAAAATATATGACTGGACGTAAAAAGATTGAATAAAAAAGGTTCATCTTTGTGTCCAGGCGCCTCAACAACAATGACATCACCACTCTGGAGGCCACTGGAGTGTTCAAGAGCCTTACCCAGCTAAAGAAAATGTAAGTATTTACCGTAATTTCTCGTGTATAATGTGCACCCATGTATAATACACACCCCCAAAGTTGACCTCCAAATTCTGGAAAACTCTTCTACCTTTGTACAATGCATTTTTACAATGCATGATTTTGCTTCTACCCATATGATCAAAACATGAAGTATGATCTGTATTTTGTTAGTTTTTTCCAAAGAATTATTCTGAACTTAAGCACTTTACTGGAACACGTAATACTTTTTCATTTACTTGCTCTTATTTTGAAATCTGCAGCCCTACTTTTATTTATTAAATTAAAAAACGCACAGTTGTGCTCATATGTTTGATTTCCCAGGCAGAATTTGTAAGATGGGTACAATTCTTTAAAGAAAATCTGAAGGACCAGGCGAAATACATAACATTTTATTTTAATGGCATTCAAATTAAACGGTCAAACATTTCAAAAAAGCATCATTACACAAAACATAACCATAATGAAATTAATGATGGTTGTTGTTCAGTCATCAGTTATATTTAAAAAATATATATATATTTCACAAATTCTGCCAGGGTATGTAAACTTATGAGCACAACTGTACATATATGCAGTAATACGTACCCCTGTCATATTGGAATGAAAGTGTAGGCTACCCTTTTTATAACCACTCGGTGGCGGTGGCATATTAGAATGAAAGTATACACCTTTCTCACAACCTCTAGGAGGCGGTGGCATTTTGGAATTAAAGTGTAAAGCTTTTTCATAACCCCTAGATGGCGGCATACATTTATAAAATGTAAAAGCTTTTTTTCAATTTGCCCAATGCCTATGTATAATGTGCACTATTGACTTTTGACAATTTTTTGGGGGGAAAAAATGCGCACTATACACGAGAAATTACGGTAATTTGACTTTGTGACTTTTAGCTTCCAGTTTCCTTCATCCTCCATTTGCTCGCTACAGCAACCTTAGTAACAACAAGATCACAGAGGTTGAGGACGACGTGTTCGAGGGCGCCTCGTCCGTCAACGAGCTTCACCTCACAGCCAATCAGATCGACACGGTCCGGAGCGAGATGTTCCGTGGCCTGGAGGGTCTGCGCATGCTGTAAGTCACGTGACATTTATCGCTGGGGGAGCACTGTACAGTACAATATATTTCTACGATATTTCTTTTATTGCTCTGTCTCCTTCACCACAGAATGCTCAGGAATAACAAGATCAGCTGTGTCCACAATGACAGCTTCACGGGCCTGCACAACGTGCGTCTGCTGTCTCTCTACGACAACCAGTTGACCACCATCACCCCTGGAGCCTTCGATACCCTGCAGACCCTCTCCACCCTGTTAGTCCACACTTTCACCGTCATACGTTGCTCCTTTCCACACCGCCTTACACGCTATCTCTCTGACAGAAACCTTCTGGCCAACTCGTTCAACTGCGATTGCCGGCTGTCCTGGCTGGGAGACTGGCTAAGGAGCAGGAAGATCGTTACGGGTAACCCTCGCTGCCAGCGTCCAGCCTTCCTCAAGGAGATCCCCCTGCAGGATGTGGCGCTGCCTGATTTCCGCTGCGAGGAAGGTATGTCCTTACAGCGTGAGGCTGATCGGAGCTTTCTTGTCAGTTGCTCTACCAACAGCATTGACCTTTGCTAAGTAAAAGTTGCTAAGTTTGTCTAGCTTTCTGAACTAACACTGGTTGAACTCCCTGGAGGATTATTAACAAGAGGCTATATTTTTTTTGTCTTTAATAGTTAACCAAAGCTAATAGCTGTGGTTACAGACATCTTCCTAAACTATATTTCCAAAGTTTAAGAGCCATGAGCAATGCAATTAAAATGTTTATTTTTTTTAAAAAGCGACCTTACTCAGCTACTTAATCGGAAATTAATCTGTACGCAATCTTATGTTCATGGCTGCCGGGCTTCTTTATGCAACAAAGCTTTACAGCTTTAAATTTGTTTAAATATGTTTCTAACCTAACTTTATTCACTCTTTATTT
This sequence comes from Phyllopteryx taeniolatus, assembly GCF_024500385.1. Lineage (NCBI taxonomy): Eukaryota > Metazoa > Chordata > Actinopteri > Syngnathiformes > Syngnathidae > Phyllopteryx > Phyllopteryx taeniolatus. The sequence continues at coordinate 16,809,862 of NC_084512.1, forward strand.
AAAAAAAAAAAAAAAAAACGGGTTCACAATCTTGAGGTGGTTAAAATGCTCAAAACGTGAGGTTTTTTTCAAAGTTTTATTGCAGCTTTTCAACTCCATACATTACGAGTGAGAGCTGCCTAAACTGCCAGCGATCATTTGCAATAATGAGTGCTTTTGTCCAGCTCTTTGTTTACGAAATAGATTGCAGCTCAGCACTTCCTAAGCTGCTTGTCGATGTCAGGCTGAGTGAAGCTATATTGAGCGGTTTGCCTTATTGACCGGTCAGCTTATTTTCAGCTGAATTCATGTTAGACTTGTCTCCAGGCCTCAGGCCAGCTTCCATTCTTTGTCCAGGTTCGTCAATATTATATTACTGAGGCTCCTTTATCTCTTTCTCGGTAGACTTCCTATCTTTTCTTTGTCTCAATACCCCGCTGTCACTTTGAGAGATTGTGGTATTTGTGCTTTGTCTCGCCTTCAAACTTTCCATTCTTTCATCACTTTCTCTGCCTGCCCTGACAGCTCAGACTGAAGCTGTAATCTACATCTCACCCGCACTCTTTTTCATCCCGCGGCACCTTTCTCTGTGTGTAACTACTCCTGCAATTTCCTCTCTTTCCGCAGGCCACGAGGAGTCAAGCTGTGTGCCCAGACCTCAGTGCCCCAGCGAGTGCACTTGCCTGGAGACAGTGGTTCGCTGCAGTAACAAGCACCTCCACATGTTGCCCAAAGGAATCCCCAGAAACGTGACGGAACTGTAAGTGCCTTGGCTACTTTTGATCGCATCACTTGTGTGGCTTTAACTGAGTAGGAAGATAATATATACATAAAGGACAAAAGCACTGGGACAACAGGTTGGCAGTGTGGAGATTGTCAACCTTTTTGCAGCTTCCACACTTTCATCCATCCCTTTTTCATTAGCACTTGCCTTCTTCGGCGTCAGGGGGTGAGCTGGTGCCTATCCTAGCTGATTTTAGACAAGAGGCAGGTTACACCCATGACTGGTTGCCAGTCATTCGAGGGGCCATTCTAGACAAAACATTCACACTCACATCCACGCATAACCTTACAGGCATGTTTTTGGAAGGTGGGAGAAAGCAGGACTACCTGTAGAAAACCTACACCAGCACAGGGAGAACATGGACGAACAAGGATGTTAGAACCTCCGAACTGTGAGGCAGATGTGCTAACCACTATCTATCATTATGCCCGCTTCTGCTCATATGGGAAAATATTCTTCCACACCGCACCCGTCCAAGCATTGACCTGGAATAGCGCCTAAATCAAACATCGACTAGAACATTGTGGTTGACTAATTAATTTATTAGATTAGAGGTTTGTTTTAAGATTTACAGTATGCTTATACAGGGGGTCCTCAGTTTACGACAGGCCTGCATGCATTAAACTTGTTCATGTTTTATATTTATGGCCTGGAAGTGTTTTTCATATAAATATTTACTGTAATTATGACTTCGCTCCTGCATTAGCATATCTTTGTGATTATATGATTCAATTTACATGAAACGTCGGGTTGGTTAAGTCGCCGCAGTGGGAAGAGAACTCCATTACAAACTGAGGACCCCCTAGTACGTATCAAGGGGAGGGACGACAGGGATTGTGCGCAAACATTCCAAAACGTAATTGCTTTTAGACTGTATCAGTTGTGCTGCTTTTGATGGAGGTGTTGGAATTACATGTATACAGTGGACCTTCGCATGCTTGTGGTTCGGCACCCGCTGATTCACCTAATTTTTCTCATCCATCCATCCATCCATTCTCAACACTGCTTCTCCTGATCAGGATCACGGGGCGTTGGAGCCTATCACAGCTGACTTCGGGCGAAAGGCGGACTACAGCCTGAACTGGTCACCAGTCAGTCACAGGGCACATATAGATACGGACAACCATTCGCACTCACATTCAAACCGTCACTGAGTGGGAACTGAACCTGCACTGCCTGCACCAAAGTCAGGCGAATGTACCGCTACACTATCCATTCTTTTTTTCTTCTTTTTAGGAGGAAATCAATCTAGAAAATGCTTATTTTCCCGTGTATTCAAGAATGTTTTGGGTTTAAAAAAAAAAGAAAGAAAAAAAGAACATTCCCCCAGACCAGTCCACAGTGTACCTTGCATCTCGCCCAAAGTCAGCTGGTATAGACTCCAGCTAACACGCAACCCTACTGAGAATACACACTGTAGAAAATTAAACCCAAAAGCTGATTTACTATTTAAATGTTTAGCAGAGGTGTTCCCCAACACTTGTGCATGTAGCATGCGTAATGCGTGTCTTCTGGAGGCGTGGCAGAGATTATATGTTAACAGCAGAGGCAAAGAAAACACATCTGATCATTTTGAAGAAGAGAGCATGGAGAAAAAGTGGCCAAGAAGGCTTGCAGTTGTTCTCACAGACATTCTTCTTGTGTGCTTCCCTGCAGCCGTCGGGGCTCGCACTGATGTCACTCTCTTACTTGTGGCCAAGGATCAGTGTGTGTCCGTGTGTGTACGTGTGATGGTGTGTGTGCGCATACTTGTGTCAGGGCCAAAAGCCTGTCCACGGGAGCATAGGGGAGCAAGAGGACATTTTAATGAGCACTTTTCAATGGAAAGGGGAGGGAATGGAACTTTCCAATACTGCTGCGAGTGTTACACACACACACACACACACACACACACACAGTGTAAGCCTTGAGGCCTGTCATTGTCCCAGCAGGTGTGACCAGGTGGGCCTCTCTTCTGGCCTTTCATGTAGTCGTCTGGAACGCGCGCAACACCGTCATTATCCAAAGTGTCCTGTGCACCATCATTACCTATCATTACCCCGCAGTCCAAAGCCCCTAGCTAACCAGTATACCTCCCTCTTCAGCCTACCAACTCTTGAATAGAGTCAACAAAAGCAGGAGAAAGGCCCCCGCAGCTCCTCTCAGGCCATTTGTCAGGGTGGCAACCCTCTGTTAGCACTTTGCATTGGCAGTGTCTGCATCCTTGCAGGCATGATGACGACGGTGGTGGGCTGCAAGAGAACACACACACACACATGGGAGTGTGTCTTTCGCAAGAGGTCCAGGAAATATAAAGTGTTGTAGGGTTGTTCTAAAATGCATATCGTGTCTGTGCTGTGCTCATTCAAATTGTCATTGCATGTTTGTTAGCTATGTATGCCAGATGAATGGCTTTGATGGTTTGGGCGCAGATGGGTATTTGAGAGCTTCTGTGTACTGTATGTTTGTTGTCACATGTTTTTACATTGGACCCCCTTGGAAATGAGATGGCTGCTCATCTCAAGAGGACATTCATAAATACACTTCAACTGCAGCAAGGAAGAGAGTCACAGAAAAAACTTTTAGTCTGTTTACATGGCTGCATTTACACCCTTATAAACAATGTAAACAACAACTCGACAGGTTCTAAGCCCTGATGCAACACTTTTCTTTAAACACTCCTAATCCCTCTCGCAGCGAGACGTCCACTCTCAGGCAGCTGCACCGACTTCGCCGTTCCAACAAAAGCAATATATTTCTTCGCAACTTGATGGAAATATAGCTTTGACCGCCAAGAAATAATAGTGATAGTAAACTATGGACAGGCTTATTTCTCTCTTTAGTACATGCAGTGTTAAATTATGCACTGTACAGAGCTTGGAATGAATGCCTTTTTTGCTTCAGGTATCTGGATGGAAACCAGTTCAGTGTGCTACCAAAAGAGCTGTCCTCCTTTAAATTCCTTCAGCTGGTGTAAGTCTCCTTCCTGGTCTGATTTTCAGAGAACAATGACAAGAAATAATAATTGTATTTATTTATTTATTTATTTTAGGGACCTGAGCAACAACAAGATCAACTCTCTGACCAACGCGTCTTTCGCCAACATGAGCCAGCTTACCACTCTGTAAGTGCCGAGGGGCCTCGAACTCAGCATCCATTCTTTCAGAACAGTGGAATTAATGCAGTGACTTTTTTTTTTACATTGTAGAATCCTGAGCTACAACTCCTTGCGGTGCATTCCTAAAATGGCCTTCAGTGGGCTGCACTCCCTCCGACTACTGTGAGTTCCAAAATGTTGTGCTTTATTTTAATGGTTCTCAGGTTTTACACCAAGTACCACCTCAAAAAATATTTGGCTCTCCAAATACCACCAGAATTACCAAAAATAAATAAACAATAGCATAGTGGGCCTAAATGCTCATCATAAACAAGGCAGATGTTTTATTCACAAAAGCATATTTTATATTATTTTAAGCTACTGTGTCATTATGCACCACCTTACCACTGTGCTTGAATATAGAGAAATATAAAACTGTAGTTTAAAAAGTAATTCATTTCAAATGTATCACACATAAAAAAAATTTTTAAATGTACCAACATTAGTGTTTGTAAACAAACACTTCTAAAAGATTAACTGCAAATGTATTGTATGTAAAAGAAAACAAATTGTACCAAATGTACTCTATTGGATTAGAAATATGTTCAAAACACACAAATTTGCAGAAAAACTCACCTATTTGGTGTTTCTGTCTTTAGGCCCAAGCAAGAAAACTATTACTTTGATGGCATCTTGGTGCCAAGAAACTATGTTGAATTGAGTTGAGGAGTTTCAGTTTGACAAAAATACTTATTTTGCAATAAGAGAAAAAAAAAATACAGCAAAACCAATGTCCCCAAACCTTTGAGCTGTGTTAAAAATTTAACTTTTCTTCCTGTTTTGGCCATGATTATGCTGGATTGCTGGATGGATGCACAGCTTTATAAATGTAAAAAAATAAAAATTATTTGGAATTAATGTCATGTACAATCCATAGATTTTATACAGCACTTTTCAAGAAACTCCAATAACAAGGAAACCAAGTATAGTAACACAAGAAGAAAAAGAGAAAGTGTGAAAAAAGTGCAAAATAGAAAAAATAGTTATTTTGAGAAGTTCTACAATCAGCCTAAATGAGTCATTAAAAAGAATATTTGACAACGGAGGGAGAAGAGGTCAGCAGATGTTGAGAATCTTTGATAAACTCCAGAGGACTGGGCCGTCTAAACAGTTATGACAGCTTATGAATACACGCACACAAACACAACCTCTGACCCATTTTCTCTGCGTAAGTGGCAGCCTCGGCGTTCGGCATCCGCAGCCCACACCTCGCTTGGGCCACTGCGCACAATCACCATGACACTGATTACCCGAGAATGTTCACCCGCGCTAACCGTAATGGCTTTGACGGTGCCTCCGAGCCTTTGATTGTGCCCTCTCGCTGACCGTGGGCTCTAAATGGGGAGGAATCGGTCTGCTCAATAACTGAGATGTTGGATATAAATGTGTGCGACACTTAAATGATGAAACCCAAGCAAGATTTGGACCCGGTGCCTCGCGCTCCAACTCAAATCTGCAGCCTCGCTCACAAGGCCAGACACAGTGGAGACTCACGTCTGTGTGTGTAGACCATGGGTGTTTTTCTCTGACTGCTGCTTACAGAAAAAACAAAGGCTGCAAGGAACAGTTCAACATTCTTCACCTTTATTTTCTTAAATCCACTAAAACCAATCCATCAGTATAGGTAAAGATATGCTGAAATGGAATACTCTTTGGTGCGTTATATGAATAGGAATGTTGTGACTATTTTAGTTGTAAATGTTTTTTTTTTTTACATTTTCACATACCTAGAAAAACGCTATGTAAAACCAATCTATCAATCGCGGAAGATGTGGGTGTTGCAAGCCCCACACTTTTTCAACACCCACACTAACTTGGCGAGTCGTGTCAAATGCTATTTTTAGTTAATGGCGCGGGCCACTGCAAAACAGACAGCTGGGCGCAAATGCCCCGTGGACCATAGTTTGGACACCATGGTGTGGACGCATCGGCCTTCCATGTGTGCTTGTAGCAGGCACACTTTTTTTTTAAATTTTTACTAGTGACAACAAAGCTTTTTACGGTGGGATATGACCAAAGCCCCCCCCCCCCCCCCCCCCCCCCCCATGATTACTCCTCACAAAGCCTGAGAGGCCTTTTATCACCCGACAAGAGCGAAGCTCGGCCGTCATTAGCTTGATGTCGCCTTGCTTGCCTTGCGAGCGCCGCTTTGATCCCTAATGAAGCACCATCCGTTATTTCTGCTCTTACTCACTCACGCCAGGCCCACTTCCACGAGACTGCCTGGGTGACGCCATGTGAAGCCACACACGACTCTCAGACTTAAATCAATGATGTATATTAGCAAACAACATGCCTGTAGTAGGATAAATAGTAGGTACATATTTTTAAAAGGCGTTTGTGTTTTTGATGCTCAATCAAAGCTAACATTTTGGGCCTTTCCAGACGCAAATGACCTGTGTTTGTGTCTTTAATGGTAAAACTACTATTCTCCCTTGTATGACACCCTAGTATGTCCTATTTTGGTAAATGAGCCAGCAGTTGTGTTTTTTGTTTTTATTGTTCCATAGGCAGCACGGTAGGTAGGTAGTGGTCAGCCAGTGTGCCTCACAGTCGAGAGGTCCCGGGTTTGAATCTCAGCTCAGGCTCAGGTTCATTTATCAGCCTGCACATTTCACACAGAACCCTACAAAGTTAGACATTGCCGGGTCTGTGCGTACTTTCACACAGGCGATACGGCACGCTGCAGTCAGATAATTCAATGCGTGACCAACCTGACAACGTGGTTGTCTGATGTGACGGAATAAGTGAATGTGAAACTACACACCCTTGATGATGTCTTTCACACAGAACAGTAACACAGGGAAAAGCAGAAAGACAGATTCCATGTTTGAGCAGAAAGACAGATTCCATGTTGCTGTTTTTGTGCCTTCTCCAGTCATTAATTTCTTTCTACCTGTTGCTTTTGCATGTACGTAGGTACTTGACCGCCTGCAAATGGTTTCTCCTCTTGATATAGATTTGGATAGAGAAAAATGTTTTAAAAAAAATAGATGTCAGTGTGAATTAACCTCAGTCAAATTTAGACATCTTTTCCATTCTGCCGATCAATCAAGCCCCTCGTATTAAACATCAGCTGCTCTTGCACTTTTATTTCTTTACGCTGTGAGGCCACAAATGTAAAGCGACAATGAGCTCCAATTAATGGTTTTCGACTTCAATACCCAAGTTGACAGTTCAAAGTTTAGCGCTTCACTGAAAGCGTGAAGTGAGAGCGGGAAAGGCGCACACCCCGAGGTGCCGACGCCTTTACGAAGCTGCACCTTTGGATTTACACCGCAGTAAAGATGAGAAGCATCATTAACGCTTCAAACAGAAGAGTGGGCCCGAACCTGGCATGGGCACTGTGCGGTTTTACTCAGAGTGAGATTTCACTTGTGCATATGAAGTTTGTGGTTTTGAGCTCCCTATTAATAAGCTGCTAATTGGCCTGCTGGGTATTAGATGTGGGGGATGATGAGTGGGGGGGTTGTGGGGGGGGGGGGGGGGGGGGGGGCGAGCCGAAACAGCGCCAGGGTGTGGCCCACATGCTGGGTTGAAGCGGGAAAAGAAAGTGACATGAACTGACATTAATCCAAACAAAAAAAGCGAAATAAATAATAATAATAAATAAATAACTTTCATATTCTCAGTGTGAGTCACGACAAAAATGAAGACTCATTTAAGGAGTGCAGGTACATGCAACATAATGCAGATTTTTTTTCCCCTCCCCCATGATGCATGAAGTCATGATCAGGTCTGTGCACACCAGCCATGAAAATGATGTGATTTCATGATGCACAGCTGCGCACAAGACAAAGAGGGGGTGTAATTACGCGAGTGGATCAGGTAGCTTGCCCGAGACTCCCTGGCTGCCTGCTCTCATGAGCACTCTGCCAGGCTGGCACACTGCTTGCCGCTCGCTGGTCACTCGCTCATAAGCATCTGCCTCCACATTCAGGCCATTTAATTTGTCTCAAGACACTTTCATTGCGTTCAGTGCAGCTGTGCCAATTGCTTTGCCCTGACTGGTAATAACCACAGCATTGTTGGAAGGAAGTCTGGTGACACGGCAGTTCTTTAGCGAGAAGATGACATGTTTGTTTTAAAGAAGAAAATTACATGATTTATTTTTCCCCATGCAAAACAATGAAAATAGAAATATTCTATTCCATAGTCAAACTGTCACCATCGCTGTCAAACAAGTGTAAACACAAGTTATCCACCCTTAACAGAAAGATGTTAAAACAATAAAAAAGTGTTGTAACTTTTAAAGACAACGTTGTAATGTGAGGGAGATTCACACATTTAACTGTTTAACATTATTTACTATCATACAAGTGTAAGAAGAATTTCATCACTTTTGATGTTGAAAGCTAAAGAGAAAACATAACGACAAAGAAATTATTCACGACAAGCGGCGATTCGAGCTTGAATGGAAAGCGAGAGTTCCCTTTAGCGGACAATAGATATGGCTAGAGGTGGGTACACTAGCCAAACATTGTACTCAACTAAGAGCTCTGCTACTTTAGAAGAATATTACTTAAGTTAAAAAAAACAAACCTCCAAATAATGTCTTAAGTACTCAGTGAAAGAAGCGACACAAGTACCGAGTAATGAATATTTCTCAATATTTCTGAATATTTTTTTTCTTAATCAAAGTGTGGATATCAAATAGACAAAATATAAAGTGGGAAAGCACAAATTCATTTATTGACCAACAATATTACTGTAACTTAAACAATACTGAATTCAATCTGTTTTTTAAAAAATAACATAAATTAAAGCAAATTCAGCCACAAGAAATAAACTTTTGGGGGGTTACACTTGTAAAACAGCACAATAGGCTCACCAGGCAGAGATTACATAGAAAACCATGAAAAATGTGTATTCTGAAGTTCAAAGTGGAGACAGTTTTAGGCAGACACAAATGAAAGCGCATGACAGCCTCCATTGTTTCTGCCATGAGTCACGCAAATGAGTCACTTTGAAAACTTTGCTTCTGTGTGGAGCCGTGGAGACTTTGCGGGAGGTCATGTGACTGCCGGCCTTCAAGTTGAATGGTGAAACCTGTGACAGAAGTCTCTCTGATGAACTAGAGCAAATTAGCATTAGTCTTAGCATTAATAGATAGATAACAATTAAACGAGCGCAACAGAGCTCAATGTAACGGCATAAAAGTTGCATTTCTTCTTAACAAAAAAACTTGAGTAAAAGTAAAAACTTTATAGCATTGGAAGAACTCAGACAAGTAAATCCAATTTATCCAATGAGTTACTTAAGTGAATGTAGGTTTTTACTTCCTATCTCTGCCTCCCACATTCCAAAACCATGCATGTTAGGTTCATTGAAGACACATTGTTTCGAGATGCAAACGGTTGTTTGTCTATATGTGCCCTGCGATTGACTGGCGACCAGTCCAGGGTGTAGCCCACCTCTTGCCCCAAATCAGCTGGGATGGGAATGAGGACAGACATTAGAAAATTGGATGGTTTAACTTCTTGGGGTAATGCAAATTGTTCTTTGAGTAACTCCTGAGTTCCAAAAACACAGTGGTCCTCTAAAACTTCCTAGTTCTGGGGTAAAGTTCCTGAAAGGCACTTTTAATATGTTGCAACTCTATTACTGTCTGCCTTATACGCTTGTTGTTGGCCCTGCCAGCCAGACGCACTCTGAAACTCGATCGTGTCCTTCTCCGGACTTCAAGAGCCTCACGTATTTGCACGAGGCTCAACTATAAGCTCAAAGCAGCTACCACACACGCGGCATTCAGTCAAATATTAAACTCAGTGTTGACGTCTTCTTCAGCAATGAGGACAATTGTCAATTGTTTCACTATAAACTTTGTCAGTGGTTCTAAATAAGCCACCATAATGAGTCATTGAATTAAAGTGGACAAAGGAGTAATGCATACTTTGTTCACATTAGTTTTTTTGCCATAACTCATCAAATGTAAGGGTGGTTAAATTGTTAACTATTCAATTAAACTCTCCATTAACCAGGTTAGTTACACATCTAATGATGTTTGACCAACAAAAAACAACCAAGTCCATGCATTTTGTAAGACAAGTCAGTAAGTGTTCTCTCATTTGTCTACTCGACATTTAATTCTGCAGTATCTGCTTGTCGCTGTTATGCTGTTTGTTTGTTTTAAAGGTGTCATATTTTGCCAAACCAACTTTTATTTTTTATTTTGGATGTAACATTGTCTCAATGGTGCCTCAGTAAACGTGAAATATGAATTAAAATCATCCACGCATTCCTGAGTTCCAGACGTCTTTTTGCCGAGAGGCCTGTAATCGGGTTATTCAAATTTTTGGAGCTTATCTACGTCACCAGTGAAGAGCTCCGCCTTCCCTCTCCACTGCGACCCAGCATTGTCAACATAACAAACACGTGTGTTCTCATAAGTGGGTCTTCTATGAAGGCAACCAATTAGCGGAAACCAATTAGCCAAATATGGACCAAGTGGATACAAAACTGTGTCAAACACAAGAAGCTGTCAGAGGGGCATTTTCTAGACACTCGTATGACAAAAAACAAAGTGGTTTTTTTAATGAATTTTACACTTTTATACTGTCTGTGTTAGAGAGTCACTCTATGGAGGTCTAAATAACCAAAATACAGGACCTTTAAACAGATGTTCAAATTGACTCATTTATATAAGTATATGTCTGCACGCAATAAAAAAATGAATGCTCTCAGTTGGTGTTTAATTCGATTTTACAGGTGTAAACATACTTTTTTGTGCTATGATTAGCGAACAAATATTTTATCATCACTCCAATATATGTCGTGAGCGCTAACAGTACAGAAGAGTAACCTGGGACTTGCTAGAAACTTGATCGTTAAGACTTGTGACTTGCACATGCGGTGTGACTTACTCCCACCTCTACCTCGAAGGTCTCTCCATGGCAACGAAATCTCAGAGCTTCCTGATGGCATCTTCGGCGACGTGGCCTCACTCTCCCATTTGTAAGTATCGCACGCACACACACGCACACACAAACACGCTGTATTCACCAGCTTATCTAATATCATCTGCACACACATGCAGTCATACATACATATGCTTTCAGGCAGCAGTGTGGCACACAGTGGCAGGTCTGTAGTCCTCTTTGGTGGGCTCGACCTCCCTCCCCTTACTCTAATTAAGCGCTCTGTGGTTAAAGCTCCACACAGAGCCCTCCACTGTCCCGTCTCTATCTCCAAAACATACACACGCTCAGATGGTCCGCACAGATCTGTGTGTTTATTTATGTCTGTACTTTTTTTTTTTTTTTTTTAACACACACACGTCATTCCTGAATCCTGATCAATAGACTTATCAGGGTGAGAGTGGTGCCAAAGGGAGGAGGAAGACGTAGTCGAGGCAAGACGGAGGGGCCATTGATCTTTGCTCCCGGTCAAGTGGCGTCCGTGTTTGCAGATGTCAGGTGTCAGCTATTGGCGCGGCCTGAAAGATGAGCCTGTGCGCCGCCGTAATGGAAGTGCATCGATTCAGGAGCGCGAGGACAGAGCCCGCATTGATCCCGCCGTGACACCGGCGCTTAAGAGCATCTCGTGGTCGCATATTGGCAGTGCGGCACGGAGGATAAATACTCTCTCCATCTCTTTTGTTCCTCCACATTTGTACTCATGCTACACACTACCATACACACTCCACACAGAGTTGACTCTGATGCCATGGCAGACTTACCATTTGGCAAACATACTGTAGGCAGTTGCCAGGGGTCCTGAGATTTCCAGGGGCTTACAAATGTTTCGTAAAAACTGAAAGGCAATCAGTCTTAATTCACACACTTAAAAAACACACACACAAAAAACTGATCATTTCGACGCCCCCGTCCCCCTTTCATGCAATGGACTGTTCCATCTTCTTACTGCGCATGTACAAACTTGATTCAGGAAAACAAAATAGTTGATTGGTGAAAATAGTGAAGTAGCATTATCCCAGTGTAGCAGGGAAGCAAAGAAGGCGGAAGAAGAGGAAAGCAGTTTTATGGTTTTGACCTTTTTCACAGAGACACCAAATGTACGTAACAGACAACAGCACACCGTCTTGCTAGCAGCAGTAGTACTGCTGTCAGTGAAATGGAGGGTGACAAGAGCAACGCTTTTCATCACGAGGATAGGGATATTAAAGCGGTTAAAATAGTAAACTATATTAAATGTTAATGAATTTTCTTATAAATTAAGGTAAAAGTGTTGTGATGCTTCATTTGTTAGAGAATAATCCTCAAGAAGGATCTATGGGTCTTTATCTAGCTCAAGAGAAAGGAGAATTTCCAAAATTTCAGAAATTCAAACTATTTGGTTGATGACAAACATTAATATTCAAAATCGTTCCAGTAAATGGATGTGAAGGGCCTTATGACTGGGTTTGCCTTGGGCCCCCAAATGACTAAATGCGCCACTGCTCCGAAGTAGTTTGTCTTGGTTGACGGTGTAGAGAGACACCAGCTGGTTGTGCAGGGTACTACACAAATAGAGCAGGACAAGTTGGAAAAAGAGTCAAATATTCTACTCTAGTAGAAGTACAGTTTTATGACATTTTAAAAAGAAGTAAACATTAAAAAGCAATTTAAAATAAACTCAGAGTAAAAGTTATTTTCATTTTTAATAGGTTTGGAAGGTGGTGGTGTGTTGTTAATGAAGCAATGAAAATGTTTTTGAAAAGTGAATGCAAATGCAATATTATCAATTAAACACGTGGACAACATCACACTGGCCAATAACGAACATTCAACTAGAACATCACATAGTCAAGCGCAGAATACAATAAGCCAAGCCAACTTTGGTTGTACAGCACTTTTAAAAACAACATCCACTGTCCAAAGTGCTGAGTAAAAAAAAAAAAGTATATATGCATAAAGAAACGTGTATATTTTTAGATACAAATAACACACAAACATACAAACATGTCTAAAATGTCCTGAACTCAAATTTAAAAAAATGAATTTTAAAAAGACATACTGTAAGAACAGCAAAGTACAGTAAAATCTAAATCAGATTTAAAAAAAAAAAAAAAAAAAAAAGAAATCTCTGGGTCAAAAGTTAAGTGGAAATGAGGAGACTTAAAATAGATTTAATATTATAAATGTAACAAATGTGCTGCAATAAAAATCACTGCAATGGTTTCCGGTTCCATTTTTATTCTAAGTAATAGTGTTAAAATGTAGTGAAGTACAATTTTTTAAAGATTCATGGGTACACCTTGCATTTGTCGGAAGCCGATTGCAGGGCACGTAGAAACAAACAAGATTTCACACTGAAAGACAATTTAGAGTCTTCAATGAGCCTAACACGAGTGTTTTGGGAATGTGGGAGGAAGTCCATTTATTCATTTAAACTAAAAAAAATAAATAAATTAAAAAAAGAAACTAAAGTACAAGATAGACATATACAATAAAATCCAAAATATAATCGATGTCTCACACAAGGTCGAAAGCCAATCATTTTAAAAGTGTAGTAGTAAAATGTATCGTAATCACTGAAACAGTTTGCAGGTGTTTTTAAAAGCTATATTTTTGTCTATAATCTAGATTTGATGTAAATGCAGCTTTAAATGCAAGCTACTTAAGTACGGGTACAGTTACAGAAATCAAGAACAAATAAAAAGTACTCGATTACAGCACACAAGTAAATATTTTGTTTACTTTTCAACTCTGGGATCCATCCATCACTTGGCGAGTTAATGGGAAACTTGAGTGGGGCTCATTACCACACTAGCCGCACAAAAGTCAGCTATGTGAAACACTACACTAGCAGGAGAGAGGTCACCGCTCAAAAGTGAAGGTCACGGTTCATGGTTGTATCGCATAATTACCCGCATCGCCGCTTCCCGTATTGGTCATTGTAAGATTTGATCATGTTGAGAGATTCTTTTCACTTGTATTTTATCAGAGCAATCGGTGCCAACCCGCTGTACTGCGACTGCCGCCTGCGCTGGCTGTCTGACTGGGTCAAGACTGGATACAAAGAGCCCGGCATCGCCCGCTGTGCTGGTCCACGTGGCCTGGAGGGCAAACTGCTGCTCACCACACCGGCAAAGAAGTTTGAATGCACGGGTGTGCTATATTTGGCTCTAATAACATACACTCACAACATTAGGTGCACCAGCACAAACCGGCAAGATCCAACACAAGGGCTGTATAAAAAAAATAATAATAATAATGCATTTCCTCCAAATAGACATGTTCCATTTTTATGCAGTTCTTGTACAAGAGGTTTATGCTTACCATATGCTTCTTCAATGCACTTAGGTGAGGTGGATACAGCAGTGCTGGCCAAGTGTAACCCATGTCTGTCCAGCCCGTGTCAGAACCAAGGCATTTGTCATAGCGACCCGGTGGATATCTACAGGTGCAACTGCGCTCCGGGATTCAAGGTCAGTCTAGGTCATTGAGCACGCTCAGCGAAGACGTCGACGTCTTGCTGGTCTGACCGTGATTGATTGATAGTGACCAGATTTGAACAAAACAAAAACAAAATGAAGTTAAATGCTACATATTCTTCATCGTGGATTCTCATCTCAGGGCAAGAACTGCGAGACGACTCTGAACGCCTGCGTGAGCAACCCTTGTGCCAACGGAGGGCGATGCCAAGTGAATCAGGAGTTGGAGGAGGAGGGACAGTACAGGTGAGGAAGATCATCTCCAACGGACAGATTTCGATTGATTATTCCCAGTTGAAATCGTGGAAATCGAAGAAATCTGGTTTTGTTCTGTCTGAGCTGAAGTCTCACAACACATGGCGATGTCTGCGTGTGCGCGTGTGTTGCAGCTGCACATGCCCGCTGGGGTTCGAGGGCACCGTCTGCCAGACCAACATTGACGACTGCGAAGACAACGACTGTGAGAACGGTGCCACCTGCGTGGACGGAGTCAACAACTACACTTGTTTTTGTCCCCCCTACTACACAGGTACAATGACCCACGGGCCAGCACGCTGCAGCTTCATGTTGCTGTTTGCAATATTACAAATTATGTGTGTGCAGGGGAGATGTGTGAGGAAATGGAGGACGTGTGCGCCCCAGGACGAAGCCCCTGCCGACATCGGTCGACCTGCCTCATCACCTCCTCTGGGCCCAAGTCAGAGTTTTAAATACATCATTAGGAAGAAAAAAAACAACAACACATTGCAGAAATTAGACTCAAGTGTTGCATTTGTGTGTGTCAGGTGTGTGTGCGCTCCTGGTTATGTGGGTGACGACTGCAGTGTGGACTACGACGACTGCCAAGAGCATCGCTGTCAGAATGGAGCCCAGTGTGTGGACGAACTGAACGGGTACACGTGCCGGTGTCAACAAGGTTACAGGTGAGGATCGCATCAAAGTGCACACAATGGTGTTACTCGTTTTTAAAAAGCATCTCCAATCTATGGATGTAGCTCTAGTTTTTGGGTTTTCCAATACAGTGACAGTGCCAGGGGCAATCTTTTAGATCAGGAAAGAATCCTGTGGAAAAGCAGGAAAACCAAAATGGGGGGAAACAGTTTAACATAAATGAGTAATACATAAAGTATATTAACCAGAAGTAACATAATAAAACTATAAAATCTAAACAAAATAACTACACATTATAGCGATGCTGCGATTGGCTGGCGACCAGTTCAGGGTGTGCCCCGCCTCTCGCCCGAAGATCGCTGGGATGGGCTCCAGCACGCCCGCGACCCTAGTGAGGATAAGCGGTTACAGAAAATGGATGGATGGATTATAGCGATGTAAGTATAGCTACTGTACATAAATGTGCTCCTTCTTTCTTTTCTGTGTGCAGAGGCCAATTGTGTGAGGTTCCTCCTTCGCTGCTGTCCCTGTGCGAGCTGGCCGACTGTCAGAACAGCGCCCCCTGTGTGGAGCGGGCCGGCCGCGCCCTCTGCCAGTGTCCTCCGGAGTTTGGCGGGCCGCGCTGCGAGAAGCTGGTCAGCGTCAACTTTGTGGACAGAGACTCCTACCTGCTGCTCTCCGACCTCAAGAACTGGCCGCAGGCCAACATCACCCTACAGGTACAAGCCGTCATGCTCCACCTAAAACTTTACTCTCATTATGGCTTCACTCTCTTAACATTTTGACTTTTTCACATTACATTCTATGACTGCGGCTATCGAATATTTTTAGAATCAATTAATCTACCAGTTGCCCCATCAATTAATCAAGTAATCTGATCAAAACTGATTTAGCCTTGTGTATGAGAGGTGCAGTTATTATTGTTGTCCACTTGGGGTCGCCATTACCATGTTCCACACTATACTTTCTTACGTATTTGAGTGTGTGTGGTGTTAAAAGGCGGGGCGTGGCCTGGTGAGTGATGTGGGCGTTGTCAAAAGAGAGTGGTGAGTTCAAGTTAGTGGGTGGCTGCTAACTGGTTAAACGCTGGCTAGTCTGCGGATAACCCTTAACTAACCCGCTGACACTAATGAAGATAATGGATGGCTGGATCGTAATATTAACTTTTTCTTCTAAAATTACAAATAATCTGATTTTATCAAAACTTTTTTTCAAGAAATTACTCACATTTTTTAAAATACTCAGAATTTATTTTCATAGTTCTGACTTGTAAAATTCACACTCACATTCACACCTACGGGCAATTTAGAGTCTTCAATCAACCTATCACGCATGTTTTTGGGATGTGGGAGGAAACCAGAAAACCCACCCAGGCACAGGGAGAACATGCGAACGCCACACAGGCGGGGCCGGGATTTGAACCCCAGTCCCCAGAACTGTGAGGCAAATGTGCCAACCAGTCGCTCAACGTGCCGGCTATTTTAACTATAATCTCATAAAAAAGTATTGACTTTTTTGTTATATTCCGACGTCTTGTATTATGTGAACTTCATTCTCCCACTGTATTACTTTTTCTCATAAAATTATGATTTTAATTTCAAAATTTATTCTTATAATTATGACATTTTTAAAATTAAATTCAGACGTTCTGACTGAGCTCTGCTAATATAACAACTTTATTACTACTATGATTTTGTTCGCGGCACGGTGGGCGACTGGTTAGACCATCAGCCTCACAGTTCTGAGGTGCAGGGTTCAATCCCCGTCCCCTCCTGTGTGGAGATTGCATGATCTCCCGTGCCTGTGTGGGTTTTTGTTTGTTTTTGTTCTTGTATAGTCACAGTAACTTTTCTCATTATAGTAAGACTTTATCGTATTTTGTAAGCATTATAACTTTATTTTCTCAAAATTCCAACTTTTCAATTCATTCGATAATGTATTATGACATTTTCTCATAAAAGTGAGATTTTATTTTCAAAATATTTCAAATTGACTCTGATATTTCAACCTTTCTCATTAAATTCCAATATTTGAAATTTGTCAAAATTGCAATTTTATTCTCCTAAAATTCCAACTTCTTATATTAGGATCCTTTCTTGTAAAAGTGTGTGACTCTTCCTGCCTGCTATGTCTTCAGGTATCCACGGCAGAGGATAACGGCATCCTCTTGTACAACGGAGACAATGATCACATTGCGGTGGAGCTGTACCAGGGTCACGTAAAGGTCAGCTACGACCCAGGCAGCCAGCCCGGCCACGCCATCTACAGGTCAGCTGCTCATACCGCATCGCTGCGACATTGTCGACGGTCGCTCCAGTTCTGACAATTGTCACGTTTCCTTCCCGCCGCCAGCGCCGAGACCATCAACGACGGTCAGTTCCACACGGTGGAGCTCGTCACGTTGGACCAGATGGTGAACCTGTCCATCGACGGGGGTCTCCCCACCACCATGGACAGCTTCGGGGCGGTGCGGCCCCTCAACGGAGAGGCTCCACTATACGTGGGGGGTAGGGGCCCTCTCCAGAACACACCTCCCTCCTCTTCAGGCACTCTTAACTACTACACTACTACTACTGTCGATCACCCCCCCCCCCCCCCCTCCCCCTGCCACCACAACCAAAAGCCCCTCTCCTCCTCATCCTCCGCAACTGAGCCACTCATGACTGTAAAAAGTAGACCACTAGTCACCTTCGTGGATCCTCTAGTGCAGTGAAGTGTTCATTGAAAATGAGACGGATATAATATATTTAATATTATTGTAAACCACTAACACTACACTGCTCTTAAATATAGGGGGGGAAACTGTGCATTCATTCATTCATTCATTCATCTTCCGTTCCGCTTATCCTCACTAGGGTCGCGGGCGTTCTGGAGCCTATCCCAGCTATCTTCGGGCGAAAGGCGGGGTACACCCTGAACTGGTCGCCAGCCAATCGCAGGGCACATAGAAACAAACAACCATTCGCACTCACATTCAAAGTCTTCAATTAATGCATGTTTTGGGGATGTTGGAGGAAACTGTACAGTACTTCAATAATGATTCAATTAAAAGTTGTTGCACAAAATAGTTCAATAAAAATAAATGAATAAATGTCCGTATAACAGTTCTTAAAAATTAAATGCAAATGCATTGATCTTTAAAGTTAAATACAACTGAACTGTACTTAGGCATTCCAAATTATTCTTTTAAAATGATTTCTTTATTTATTAAACATGCTTTTGTAAAATTATGACCATATTCTCCTCACATTACATTAAATGTTAAAACATCAAACGTCAATTTAGTTGTTGTTGTTTTTATTGTAAACTTCTGAGTTTGATCTCCATATTAAAAATGTCTTTTAAATTTAGAAATATTTCAAATTTATTTTCATAATAGTAATGACTTAATTCTCATTCTCTCAAGTTTTTCTCATATTTTATTATCTATAAAATTTTGACTTTCTGAAATATTTGTAATTTATTCTTATAATTAGTACTTGTAAAAAAAAATATCTCAAAATTCTGCCTTTATTTTTGTTTTACTTCCATTTTATTATCTTAAAATTATGTCCTTATTCTTGTAATGTTGTGACTTTTTCTTGTTTCAAATAAATAAATAAATAAATAAATACAAATTCTAACATTAGGAATTTCCTTGTAAAATTCTGATTTTTTTTTTTCACCAAAATGTCCATTACTCTGCTCATAACATCCTCTAAATGTGATGTTGTGTCCTTTACATGTGTCCATGTACAGTATTTTACAAGCGTAATTGTTATGAACCCCTCAACTGCCTTAAAAGTCGAGCACCAACAGATTTCACCAGCACAACAAATATTTATGTGTGACTTCTGGCCACTTTTGAGATTGTGCCATGTAAATGAGTTGTTGCTAGGTAACCACTAAACAGAGATTGTCATGAGAAGTGGCTGCAAATGTGTTTTGTGTGTTGATGTCATTCAAAATCATAACAGAAGCCTTTTCATATGAGCTGCTGCCCTCTCTTTCAAGGATGCTGTGTCTTTTGGTGCGTACTTACTAATATCCATTTACACACGTGCCTTGACTTATAAGCATAATGTGTTCTGTCACCACGCGCATAACACAGATCACCCGTGTCTTAAACCAGCTTAATCCATTAATACTTGTTTTTAATTAAAATAAATAACACCATTGTGAAATATAAATAATGTTTCTCCTTTTAGGGTGGCTGTATTGGCCACCTGGGGGCAGTCTAAGACAGACAGACAGATATACTGGTCACTGAGTCAACTCCTCTCTGCTCATCAGTACAGCACTAACATCACTCTGTTTTATTGTCTGTCTATATGTTCTTGCAGCACCATTTGTGTTCAGTCCATTGCTTAAAGGGTTAAAGCACTGCAAAATAGATGCTAAGTAGCGTTAGCATTAAGCTAGGAGGCCATTCTTAAGGCAACGTTGTTTTCAATGCACACCTAATTCTGTAATTGTCTTTGTTTTACGTAAATTTGAACTGGGAGTGGCGTTGAACAGCTTGGAACGCCTCTTTTGTCGAACGGTTCACTATTTGCCAAACCGCTGCTTATTTTAAAGTGTGTGGTGTTCACTGCCACTATACAGTATACTACTCAACAGTATCGCAAGTCTGCGCTTGCAAGTCAAAGCAAAAAAAATGGGCTGAACGACAGTTCGTATCTGGAAAAACTTGTCATCTGAGTCACTTGTATCTCAAGGCACCACTGTGTATGTAATTACAAATTACACACTGTGCGACACACATGCTTGAAAAGCCTTTCCTCCATTTCACTCATACCTTCCCTGTGTTAGCTGTGTGTTTGTGCTGCTACTTGGCGACCGTCACTCCTCTAAACACCTTGCGACCTCCCCCAGGGATGCCCGTGGGCGTGCACCCAGGCGCTTTCCGCCTGTGGCAGGTCCAGAATAGCTCCAGTTTCCATGGCTGCATCCAGAACCTGTACATCAACAACGAGCTCCAGGACTTCACCAAGACCCAGATGAAGCCCGGCGTGGTGCCGGGCTGCGAGCCGTGCAAGAAGATCTACTGCGTGCACGGCATCTGCCAGCCCGACGGCCTCCAGGGGCCCGTGTGCCACTGCCGGCCGGGATGGGCCGGACCGCAGTGTGACCAGCCCGCCGGCAACCCCTGTCAAGGCAGCAAGTATGTTAGCCGTTCTTATCAGATTATCAGCTTTTCCTTGTAAAATTCGTTTTCTCATGAAATGATGACTTTTTTCCCCTAAAAATATTTTGACAGTATTCTCATGAAATTGTTGTTTAGTCATTGTTTTTGGGGGGGGGGGAACACTGGTTCCCTTACTTACGAGATACATTTTTTCGGTGGTCAATGCTCGTAACTCAAAACACTCTTATCTCAAGTCACTGTCAAATATTGAATTCCGACATCATTATTGTGACTGCTGATACCATAACGACTTTATTCTCTTTCCACTACGACTTTTCTTTGGTAACTTTAACACTTCATTTTTCGTCAAATTCAACCCCCCCTCCCCAATGACTGTCAATTTGTGAGGTTGTGACACGCATTACAAGACACGTTGTTGTGTGTTTGTAGATGTGTCCACGGCCGGTGCATACCGCTGGACAGTCAATCGTACCGCTGCGAGTGTAGCGAAGGATACCGCGGTGCGCTGTGCAACCAACAGGGAGAGCTGTTCAACCCCTGCCGCCGGCTGTCCTGCGAACACGGCCGCTGCCACATCTCGGACACGGGAGACGCCTACTGTCACTGTGAAAGTGGCTATACTGGGGAGCTCTGTGACGCAGGTCTGAAATCTTTGATTATTTTGATCACTGGTGGCGTTGGGTTTAGAAAGTCTATTCCCCCCCCCCGCCTGTTCAAATGCCAGGTGTTAGTGATAATAATAATAATAATAATTCGAAACTTTTTCCACCATCAATGTGACATGACATGCACAACTCACTGGGAAAAAAATTAATATTTTCAAGAGCAGGAAATAGGTCACATTAATGGTGGGGGAAAAGTATTCTCATATTTTCGTTGTATCGCAACTTGGCTTTGAAAAGAAAAATGCCAGAGGGGTGTGTAGACTTTTTATATCCACTGTAGTTACCTTTGCAAAGGTTTCAACTGTTTGCATCTTCCTGTCGTGATCTCATTTTAATGCATGTTTGTGCTTGTAATATTAATGCATTCATTTCATAATGAATTTTTCTTTTAATACCGCAACTTTATTCACGTAATTCTACTTTGTTCTCTTGACTTTTCCAGCAAAATTCCAACTTTATTCTTGAATAAAATTGTATTTTTAGGGCAGTGGGGATATTTGTTTATGAGGGGGAAAAGGAATCATTTTATGTTTAAAAATAAAGTATTCTTTTCATGTATATTTATTCTTCCACAAGACTCTGACTATATTCTCGTAAGATTTCATTGTTCTTCTGCTAATATAAATTTTTTCCTTTCAAAATGTGTTGGAAAAAGTCAAAATCTCACACGGATAAAGTATCTGCCTTGTATTTTTTCAGGAAGAAAGTTCTAATTTTATGCTACAATTTCACAAAAAAAAGTTGTGATATGACAGTAAAAGTTGTAATTTATTTTTGAATTTAAGAAATACAAATCTGAAAAGAAGTCCTGAGCTTATGAGAAAATAAATCATAATCATATGAGAAAACTGTAATTTTTGAGATTTTAATATTATGAAAGGTGACTTTTCTTGGAAAAAAAAGTAGTAATAAAAATGTTCCCCAATGCAATATGTATTTTTATTAGTTTTTGTTTTTCCCTTTAACTCATAATCGTAATTTCATGAGAAATGTCTTAAAATGTTTTAGGAAAACTATGTTTCAATAAACATCTGAGAAAAAGTTTTAATATTCCGACCAAAGTATTTTTTTTATTTTTCAGATTAGCGTAATTTAAAAAATATATATTTTCCATAAACATTTATATATATGTTTGGAAAGAAATAATGTCATAATCTTTCAAGAAAAAAAAGTCTTAATTTGGTTGACTAAAAATGTCCTTTTTTTTTTTTTTTTTTTTTTTTTAACTTTTTAATGGTGTTCTTTTTACTGTTCAGAATCGGCGTGCCGTGGCGAGCCCATGCGGGACTTCTACCAGGTGCAGCGGGGCTACGCCATCTGCCAGACGACACGCACCGTGTCCTGGGTGGAGTGCAGCGGCGCGTGCGAGGCGGGCACCTGCTGCGCCAGCCAGCGGATGAAGCGCCGGAAATACACGTTCGAGTGCAGCGACGGTACCACCTTTAGCGAGGAGGTGGAGAAGAGCATCAAGTGCGGCTGCGTGGGCTGCGACGTCTAGAACGTGATGGAAAAGAGAGATTCTAAAGAATATATATATATATAAAACCTCTATCTATATATTAAGGACTCTGACGCTTGTAAAATAGGACATGTGCTTTGTGAGCTACAGTATCACAGAGTGTCAACTCAAAAGGCTCCCGAGATTTCCACCCCCAAACAGGAGTGAGGACAGTGGGGGGAATGAAAGAAGAAGAGAGCTGGACAATTGGCCAAGCCGAGTTTGTTTGTTTATTTGTCAGTCAACCACAAACATCCACACACACACACACACATCAAAAGAAGTTTGAGTGGCACATAATCAAGTGCGGATGCGGTGACTTCAAGTATACAGTGTACATGAGTTTCCGGGCTTGACAAGTCCCGCAGCATGTATTGCCCCCTCCCTCCAACAGGGGGCCATCTTTCGTCAACTCCTCTTGACGCCTACAGTATTAAAAACAAGAGGAGCAAAAGATCACAGATTTAAAAAGAAAAAAAAAAACGTAAAACTTGTAATTGATTGTTTTCTGTTGTATCAGCTTAATTTCTCATTTTTGTTTGTTCTATTTTATTTCAACATGTAACCAAAAAAAAAAACTCGCCGTTTATATAGAAATGCCTAACAGATTCTAATATATATATATATTTGTATTTCTTTTTTTTTTTTTTTTTTTTTTTGGTATAGTATTTTTCTATGTTAAGTGGAAGATTGGCGGTAAAAGGCGTTGGCTTTTTTATTATTATTTGTCCAACATTTAATGCCAAGTAGTAATGGACCACACACACACGCACACGTGCATCTATAAAAAATGTTAGAATATGGTGGGAAGCTTTTAGTCCAAATCAAAAAGTGAAACTCAAACAAATTTATGAAACACTTTTTTAGACCCTTTTTTTTAAAACAATATTTTTAGAAGACCAATTCTTACCTAATTTCTATATTAAAAATGTTTTAGATTTTTCTTGTACTGGTTAAAGGTGACTTTTAAGTTTCCGTTTGCTGTAAGCTATGATGATTGAAATGATAATAAATATGCTGATTTCACTTTTTGAATTGAGCTACTGAAATTGAATTTTCTACCATATTCCAATGTATTGCGATGCACTTGTACACTTATAAGAGCCACTGCTGGTCTGCTCTGGAACTCTGTCGTTGAATATTGTATATGTTGTCTTCCATGTGAATATTACGTCCCGTTCGTGAGCGCCTCAGCTTGTTTTCACTCCTCTTTTTATTTATTTTTTTGTACGGCGATGCATTTAAGCGTGCGTTGCATTTTTCCTATTTTCAAAAATGTCAAAAAGAAGAAAAAGATAAAAAATTAATTTAAAAATTACATTAAAAAAATGAAGCTGAAGTTCAACATGCATCATAATAAGCTGCTGTCAAGCATGATTTGTGTTAGGAAAATAACACAACCGTGCAACCCCTCTGACACAATGAAAGGTCAGGACATTTTCTAGCTGGTATTAAAAAAAAAAAAAGTAACGTTTTATTGAGGTGCCAATTGCAGTGAGCACATAGCTGAATGTATAAATGTGTACAGATAATAAATATGCTTATTCATGAAGTGGTAACTTTTAGCTGTCTTTTAGTTTAGAATGGATCACATACTGTTCTGGAATTCGGATTCTGGTGATCATGTAACCGTGCGGACGCTCACCGTCCTCCTTATTGGCTGTGTGCCTCATAAAGGCACACCTTTCGTGGAATGTGACTTTTATTTTTCTTGGCTTCCGTTGGTTCACGTCTCCTTGGTGTACAAGTACAACTTCCTGGTAGCCATCTTAGTGGTGCTTGTGCTATATTGAGATGTACTGTAACTCAATCAGTAAAACTCTCCATCCTATGAGCTATGATATACATAACTATGTTCATGTAAACCACACGATGTTGTAAAAAGATTTTGCTTCTCTTTGTCACACGACTTGATGGTGGGATTGAAGCGAAATAAGTCCCAAAATGATGCTGAATGTATGTAGTGCCACCGACAAAATGTTTACCAAAATTCCACTCTTTTCATTCATTAAACTTCTATGTGTGTGCTTTTAACTCCTCCTTTGTCTTTTTATTAGTACTACAAGGGGCAGTCAAAAAGTAATGAGCCCAATTTAATTTCACCTACTAATAATTGATTTTTTTTTCAGAATTTTTCACAGTTTGTAGCTCAAATACTTGTTTGAAGGTTTATTTAAAAGTTTTGCTTAAGCCTATCCTCTTTCAGCCATTTTGGAAATGATGTCATTGTTGGATGAGAGCTGTGATTACATTTCTTGCTTTGTAATGGGAACCACCACTAAACATTTTCAAAAAGTTGCAAAATATGTATGGTGAATCTGCAATAGGCTACAGCACAAAGTGGGTGTCCAGGATCAAAGGCAAAGAACAAGAGCCCGTTTCGAGTGACCGCCGTTAACTAGCAAAGGAGTTTGCGAAGTCAGTTCCTTTGGCTTGACACACCTGAAATGGCACCATCAGATTATCAACTTTTTGGACCATTAGAACAAGGAGTTGGGGGGCAGCACTTCTCTGATGACAAACAATTTTGATAGGCTCAAATGACCTCACAGCTTCCAAGTTTTAATGCAGACTTTAACTCTTCAATCATTGATTTTTGTTGGAGAAAATCTTATTTGTCATTTCCTTCCTCAGGTAAAAATTCACAAAACAGTAAAAACCGGAGCGACTGATGAAATATGCACATGGATGCTAAAGGAATATTAACACAGATCCCGAGACATAATACAGTGGACCCCCACATACTAGCAGTGCGGCACCCGCAGATTCACCTATTTTCAGATTTTATTTGAAATTTCTTTTCAAAATTTCTCCTTTTTTTTTCTTGCAGCACCCACAGATTCACCTACTTGCAGATTTTGCTTTTCAAATGTTTCTTATTTTTGTATTTTCCTTTTTGGGGAAGAACCAATCCCAAAAACACTCATGACTGTTTATCCCCACCTATTCACAGATTTTGGGGGATTAAATATATATATATTTTTTTTCCCCAGTGTGATTCTAGTAGCCATCAATTACATGCAGATTTTCGAGAGTCACGGTCCAGCCTGGTCCCTTTCCTCTGCAAATAGTTCACTGTGTATGAGGTTTTTAAGCATCTAGAGTAGTCACATCTATGAAAGACCAGATGAACATTTGTCATGCAGAATTCATACAGGTCACACTTCAAGTGTAACCACGGCCTTACATTTCTTCTAATTTTCTTTGCAACATGAAACCTCCATTGTTTGTTAAAAAAAAAAAATAATAATAAATCCCAGTCAAAATTTACATCATCTGGTCCAGGATCCAACTCTTGTCATCAATACCTTTATTAACAGTTAATAATTGTGTTTAGTTTTTTTGTGAATTTTCACATTCTTGTCATATGAACAGAAAGATGAAGAGTCGTTAACCACTGCGTAATAAAACTAAAAATAAAACTACTCCCTCATTGAAGACGGCTGACAGACTGCAATGGAGCGGGAACAGTGAGGTGTTTTCAGAGCGACACTGTCACCTAGCTGCATTTTATAGGTATTGCTAGATAAATTCACATTTTCAAAAATAGAATTGTATCTTTTTTTTCCCCTTATTCTATTTCTCAAAATCTGATAATGCAGCCACAATTTTATGAGAAAATATTAAAGTTGTAATTAAGGAAAAAGTGTTCCCTCCCAAGAAAAATGCCAATCTTACAGGAATTCACTTTTTTTAAGCTGTTTTACTAGAAATTTATGACAGTACTTGTACTATTTTAAAGAAAAAGTTATCAGAATCAAAACTGATTGAAAAAAAAAAGTTGCAATCTTTTTACAAACTGTTCACAAGTAGTGAGAGAACAGTTCATTTTGAACAAGTCTTCATCTTCATTAAGTGACAACACCATCAGTATATTGAACTGTGATACTACTACATGAAAGACATCTTATAGAAAGCGACTGAGTCATTTATTCAGTAAAATTACAAGTGAATTCTTGTAAGATGACCTTTTCTGGAAGAAAATAATTTATTCTTGTAACATATCTTATTCTCTTTGTGTCATAATTTGACTTTTTTTTTTTTTATGTTGCTCAGTATGGCCCCAGTACTCCTTAATCAGCAAAATGTAAACTTTTAAGTTTTAGGGCCTTTTGTAAAATAAAAATATTAAAAAGCCAGAGACCAAGCAAACAAATTCAGCCATCTTTATGTCAACTCCAGCAAAAATACAACCATGTTAACATAAACCCGTTCATTCTTGAGATTACCACAAATAAAGCACTTCTCTCTGTCTAATATACAAAACCCAAAATATTTAAATAGCAAGTGAATTAAACACATTCAAGTTTGAATATTTGGTGGACTGTTTCAGATGGGCTACATTAAGGAGGTGACGCACAGCACTTAAATAACAATAATAATAAAAAGGGGGGGGGGGGGACAAGGTCTTCATTTACAGTGTTAAAGTGTTAAATATGTATTCACCAGCCTGGAATGTCCTTTTAATGCTCCTCAGGCTTCCTGAAATAAAAACACCCCTGGTGGTTCAGCAATTTCCTGGCAGGCTTGTTTGTCGTGTACTTGAATGGATCTCAACATAAATCAAGGTCCAAGAACAAATCAAATACAAAGTACTTAATCTTAATGCAACTACAATAAAGTTAATGCTGTGGAAGTGGGCATAGAAAAATACATCTGTCAGCCAAGTTAACACGAGATTATTTGCATACACTTGTTTTCGAACTATGAACAAGGAGGAAACATTCTTTAACTTCATAAATAAGGCACCTGGTCACGATAGTCACATGGCCATCGGCTGTGATTAGAACGCGGGCCGCAGGATGCACGTTGCTATTGGATGGGGAAAGAAAATGGATGGAAAGAGGTTTAGTGTCACCTGGTTGCCACAGAGCCCAAAAAAGGAAATGAGGTTTTTGTCTTGTTCGGTCATGTCAGAAGTCTCCAAAAAAAAAAAAAAGCCGCTGTGGTCCATGTGCAGTCCCTGAAGCGCCGAGCCGACGCCCAGCAAACCATTGCATTTGCATTTTGTCCCGTCAAAGCTTTACCAAAGGCATTTGCATACCGTCTTTGGTGAGGTCTTATTTTTCACATGTTCCAGATAAAAGAAGAAACAAGTCATTTTCACCTCGACGTTCTGGTGCGCTTAGCAGGAGTCGCCAGGAGCTCCTGAGATCTGGTACGTGACAACATGGCGGAGCAATTTCTCTTCACAGCACCTTTTTTGCTCATGTTCTCAACCTTCCTGGCAGACTTGAGAGCTGCTTTTTCCTTGGCTAGCTTGCGCCTCTTTGCCACCGCTTCTATTTTGCTCTGGGATCTTGTCAACACCTGGTCAGGAACGCTCAGAGGCTTCACGTCCACACTTTGCAGGGCGGCCTCAGGGGCCTCTTTGATTTCCCTCCTATCTGGTGAGACATTTGTTTGACATTTCCCAGCATTCACTTTGCTCTTGGCGACTTTTTCCCCATCCTTTTCAACTTCCGATGTTTTTTTGTCCGCTTTGCTTTTTGACAAGATGACCACAGAACTCAGTCGCTGCGAACACCTCGTTACCCGACTGACATTCTGAGCTTTGGTAGCTCGATGTTTCATCACCCTCTTTCTTGCAAATGTTTTCCTTCTTCCCATATTTGACGCTTTTGTGGGCTTAGGAACAGGTCGGGGTATTTTTGGTGCCTTCACAGGAGGCTTGAAGGCTGACTGAGAAACAGATTCTGTGGGAAATCTTTTCAAACTGTTGGCCTTTAAGCTTTTGGAGATGCTTTTTAGTCGAACATTGGTTTGCTGAACCTGCATCTTCTCTCTAATGTTGGAGTATTTCCTCAAAATCCTGGCACTCGCCGGATTCTTAGCCTTCCCGGGTGCTTTCTGGGGTTCACAGTGTCCCCGAGCATCAACACAGACGTCCGACTGATTGAACATGTGAGCAGCACTGGGAGGTTCTCGCCTCTCTTTGCCCTTGACTGAGGTCATCTCCTGCTCCAGGGCTTTAGCTATCAGCTTCTGACTTTTGGGGTTGCTCTTCACAGGAGAGGTGATGGCAAACTTTTTAAGATGTTTCTTTAAGCGCTCTGCCTGTAAGCTTGGAAAAACACCCTGAGATGCTCCTGACCCACTGGACGAGCTGTGGAAGCACAGCTGAGTTTCAGATGGAAGACGTGTGTTTACTTTCTTAACAATGATGAGAGATTTTGTTTCGGTTGACT
Source organism: Phyllopteryx taeniolatus (assembly GCF_024500385.1). Taxonomy (NCBI): domain Eukaryota; kingdom Metazoa; phylum Chordata; class Actinopteri; order Syngnathiformes; family Syngnathidae; genus Phyllopteryx; species Phyllopteryx taeniolatus. Next base: position 16,838,506 of record NC_084512.1, read on the forward strand.
CCAGGAACCAGCGACAAATACTGGAAAGATTAAAGTCCTTCATGAAGAGCATTTGCACCGGTGAGCACTTCTGGTGCTCCAAAGACTTTTGCTTGCGAGCCCTACGTTTACTTTTCCATATGGCAGCTTGTCTGTCAGCTTTGTTTTTATATTTAGCTGCTGTCTGGCCGTCTCTGTCCATTTGCAGCCAGCCTTTCTGCATCTTATCATATTTGAGGTTCAAGTTGGTAAGCAGCTGTTGATTTTCCCCTCTAGTCAGTGCCTCTAAGAACTTGTTGGTCTGTTTGCGTGGCTGGTGTCTTGGTCCCATAACAGGGGAGGCTGATAATGCAGTAGGTAATGTAGTGACTTTCATTTGAGTTTTCATTATTTTCTCAGGAGGTGTTCTGGGCAGTAATGCCACTTCAGTGTTCTTTCCGGATACGGAGAGCGCACTGGTGGAGGGTGAAGACAACCTTTGGGATCGCAAAGAAAGCTTCTTGTCTGGTGGGCATTGAGGGGCAGGTTGAGGGCACTGTTCAGCCTTGCTACTCTCACTCCTCAATGGCATTCTTGTGAGGTTGTCTACTCCACAAGCGCTGTTAAGATGGGAACTTCCAAAATTCTCATCTGAAAATAATGCATTTGCTTTCTGTGTCATAGGCTCCAGTCTAAGAACACGTTTTCCTCTTGTTTCATGTGCTGGTGTTTCAGTCTTAGGAGAAGCCTTATCCTCCATTGGACTGGTTAACTCTACACAAAGCTGCTGGTTCTCATTTTTACTTTCCTTTCCTCCCACATTTGAAGATCTTAACTTTTGTCTGACTGGCAAACTTGGAGTTTCTTCTATTGTTTGAGTTTGTTCAATGTTTAACTCCACCGGTGCCTTTTGGACAGAGTTCATTTGAGGTGGTTCAGGGATTGCAGGTTGAGACGACTCTGCTAAAGGAGGAAGACACAAAGGAGGCAGTTCTGGAGGAGCAGGGGTAGTACTAGGTTTTGGAGGTGAAATGGATGGGACTACAGTTGAAGGTACTAATGGAAGGGTTTCATCTCCTTTCTGGACAGCTGATCTTAGCTGTCGTTTGTTCTCAGTTGGTTCATCTTGCTGACCAAGCTTGTGTTTCTGGATTGGTTTAGATTTGGGTGAGACTTCAACTTTTGGGCTTTCTGGTATGTCCGAAGATGAAACTAGTGGGCAATCAGATGTATTCGCAATTGATTCTGCAGGAATCTCTGTTTCAGTGGTATTTTTCACCAAGTTCTTGGTTTCAGTTGAGTCAAACTCAACTTGGTTCTGTATTTTCTGACTTTGTTTCACCGAGCTTTTCGTTGGTGAGGTGCTACTGGCATTTACTCTACGACGCAGACTTCTGTCAGAGGCTGATACAGGTCTCCCATTAACGTAGCCCACGATTATAGTCTTTGCTTGTTGTAACCTCTTTGGCAGTGAGATAACGCTGCCTTTTTTTCTACGCCAAGGAGGTAATTCCTTTAAGAGAGTATCAAGTGTCTTCAAAGAAATATCGTATGTATCATCTTGTTCTTCTAATGTCGCTACAGGCACAACACTTTCAACGACAGCTGTTGGACCTTCTAGCTCACTCAATACTGGGTCCTCCGTTGAACCAGAGTTCTTGGACTTTCCAGTCTCTTCAGAGACTATCCCTTGCTGTGGTTCCTGGGGTCTCTCATCGCCCATATCCTTTTCAGTCTCTTGGTTCTCTGCATGATTTATGGATGATGGTGTGCTAGCATTGAGGGGCACCACCTCACTGCTCTGTATTTTATCTGATGAAATTTGAGATTCAGCTTTTTGTGTGCTGATTTTCTCAGATTTTTCTACAGCTGTTTCTGACATTACTTGACCAGTAGATTCATTCTTTTCAGTTTCAGGTGCAGGCTCGTTCTCCTTTTCCACTTCAAATGAAGCATGTGCTACACTTTCCTCACTTGCACTCACTTTCTTGACATCAGAAGGTTCATCCTGGTCTAACTGGAGTGGTTCGTCATTCGTGTTATTTGTTGTGTGATCTGTTACTGTGTTTTCTGTTACAGAGTTCATGATGGGTAAGGGGGTCTCTAACTTGCTCTGAACCTGATCTGTCTGACTAGTTTCTACTACAACTAACGTTTGTACTTCATTGGCTGCCACTTCGACCATCTCTCCTGTCTCTGGTACCATCCTCTCATCTGACTTTTCTGAGGGTATCCCCTCACTTATAGTCTCTCTACACGCGCCAGCAAAAGGCATATCTACCGGGGGTACACCTTCAGGCTTGGAAAGGATTTGTTTGGGGGTAACGAGTGTAATCAATTCTGGCATCGGATTAAGACAGTTACCCCTGCCTGCCAATGTGCGGACAGTTTTTAACTCCCAAATTTCATCTGAATACAAATGTCCTCTAGTGCTTTTTCTAGCATTGCGACGGGGAATCAAATTACGTTGCTCTTTATAACACTCTGTAATTGGCTTGTCAATGTAAACAATGTCACAGTGGCCAAGATCAGGATCAACCGTCCTGTAAGGGGCGGGTCTAGTGTGTTGAAGAGTGGATGGCCGGATGGTCTTCCTGGCAGTTCGTGGTGACTCTGTGGTAAAAGCCACAGGAACTGAAAACTGTTTAGTTGGTACACCCTTGGCTTGCCACACAGCTCCCCTCTGCATTGCATGATGAACCTGACTTATCTGATGTTGTCTGTTTAGCGATGAGCTGAGTCTAGCGCTAGGACTGTCTGTTCTGTTCAGTGAATTTGAGTTACTTTGTTTGTCCTCCAAAGAGTCGGAGTCAGATGTAAGCGAGGTCGTTAGCACACAAGATAACTTTTTACCAGCAGCAACATTACTGCTTTTCATGATTTTCATCTTAAGAGGTGCATGATCACCATGACGGTTGTTCTCAGTGTCTACGGGGATAGGAGCCTTGTTGCTCACTGACCTAGGGGTATGAAGATCCAACACGGGGCTGGCAACAACAGATGTCAATGGAACTACACTCTCTAGAAATCTTTTCGTGACCCTATTGCTTTGGATAGAACAAGACATATCCAAGACCTGAAATTTTGGCCTGGATTCGCTAGGAAACTCTAGCTCCAAACACGACTTCTCAGGCGTGACTGTATCAGATTTTGGAGTGCAGCATGTTGATCCCTGGACTCCAGAGTCACTAGTTTGCTGCGTCTTAGAGGCTGCAACATCCGTCTGCAGGAAACCTATAGCGTCGACAATCGTTCTCTGATGGTGGCGGCAGAGTTTGGCCATGAACTGTTCCAGTGTTGAGGTGGACTGGATTTCTTTTGCCTTTGCAATGTGGATGTCTTGACACTCACTGCGGGAAACAAGATAGAGAAGAAATGTGACATGACAAATAAGCAGCATTTATTCTTGATTCATTTCTAGTGTAATAATGGGTTTACAATGATATTGAACTAAAGAAACGTCAGGTATAAATGTTTATCATTGCATATTTATTAGAAGAATAAGTGATTTTTCAATTTCAATTTAAATCCAGTGAACTTGACCAATTACATTGTTACAGTTATTACAGGTTTCTTCTTTGCACACTATTTAATGTCACATTAAGAAAATCGTACACATGCACAAGACATAGACTTTAAAACAAGTTACATTTTCTATCACTTGAAAGAGCAAATACATTGGGGTAAATATAGAATACATACATTGTGTCAACTTTTTATGTCGTGCAAATCAAAATATATGAACAAGTGCTCTTCAAATTAAATCAACAAACAAAATGAAAATCAATATTGGATATGTAAAAATCTGCTGGATTCATGCCAGTGAAATTTCATGTCAAAAGAAAAATTTACATTAAATGTTGTAATTTGTGGTATTTCATAAATATTTGCTGACGTGTCAGCGAGGTAGTTTTGCGCACAAAATTCTTACACGGTATAGTTTGCTATTGTATTACGTATGCGTTTATAGGATTCTGGGGAATGTTATTTGGGAAATGAGCTACACTACGCTGTGGTCTAGCAAGGAAAACAATGGAAAGAAATGGATTCCTGAGACCCTTTCAAAATAGAATGCAATTGATATTTTTGAATTTGAAAATCTCCAATGAAAATCTCTAACTTTACATACTTTGTGGCGACAGCTTGAACTTTGGTCAAAAGCTTGACTTTTTTTTTCATTTACAAATGAAAGAAGAAGCTACACTTTGAACCACATCAGTTATATTGAGTCTTTTTGTGCACAGGGCATAATGAGGCAATACTTGGTACACCCTCTTTGTTGAACCCTTCAGTTTAACAACAAACAACTGTCCAAATAAATCGAGGCTTGTGTTAGAAAATGTAAACTAGAGCAGAATATGTTAATTAAATTAATAAGAAGTCATTAACCATCATCTTCTACCTGCAGCGGTGGTCACATTGACATTCACTGTCTAAATCGCTACAAAAATATGAGAGAGAATTTCATTTTAACCTGAATATAGCATGGCAAAAATATTTTACATGTAAATCTTAAGGGATTAAAAATATGTTTGAGAGTAAAAATAAGAACTGCCGAAGTGGCACTTTGTGTTGTTCAAATTAACTTCAATCCCTGCTGGTAAAACCTAAGGAGTAAAGAGTACCTGAATGCTGAATGATAAGGGTTTCATCCCTGAGGGTTTCTCTCGCCCTTTCACTACAGCACAGCGATACGGACAGACACCACATGCATGCCTTTTCTTAACACCTTTTCAAAATGACTGCTACAGTATAAAATGCAGACTGCCCACAACATTTCACAATGTGTTGACTTACTTCTGGAGTATATTATGGATATAAATATTCTGAATATTACAGACTGTTAAGGTATTTTATACCGAGTGACCCATTGCACAAATTCTGAACATTTCAGGCTCACTGTTTATCTCAACACACCGTTTACTCAACAATAAAGAACATCTACAACAGTAGTATTTCAAAGATTAGACCTTAGTATACATCTAACTTCTCACATACAGCTCAGTCATGCAAAATATATTTACACTTTTTTTTGCCATTTTTAGTTGTTTTAACTCTACAATCATAAACAATACAACTGAAATAGTCCAGAAATGTTGTTGATTTCATCCTAGCTCACCAGATGCAAAACATGTCTGCACAGGACAAAATGTATTTCATTTCTTTGCATCCATGTATAGATATACTTAATCTCACAAAATAAATTTTAATTATTAATCATTTATGTAGGCATCCATCAATACTTATGCATCATTAGATAAATTTACATTCATTGTTTACTAAAGCAATGATTAAGCTATTAATTAATAAAAACTAATACATAATTTACCTTATTTTTCCTCAATCAAAGACAAATAGACTAAAATTTTGTATCTGACCTGTCTCAACATAATTTGTGCACAAAAGGTGCAATTATGCTATCAATCACAATTACGTTCTTATTTACATCCGTTTGCACCCATTAAACTGCTTTTAAATTGTTCTGTATCAGTTGTCGTTGCTTCACCTTCACAGCGAGAAAATATCACAGTAAAACAAAATTAATCCATTATAGTATCAGACATGGTAGCCAACCACTTGCTGCAACAATGAAAGGCCAATTCAGTGAATACAGGACGGACAGATGTTTGATGATTGTCACTGCAACATTAATTTGCTCTGACATTTTAATTTAAAATCGATGTGGCAAGTCAACTTTCGTATTGGTTTGCTAATCTATGAAGATAACTGGGCAGACTGTGAATGTGTGGCCAATGAGAGTTCGGCCCACCGATCATAACAAAACAAATTATATTTACTTACATGATAACCTCTGAGAAGAAATGCAAACCAGTGCAAAGAGAGAGGAGAGAGAAAAATAAAAAAAAAAAAAAAAAAAAGCAACCAAGGTGTTGAGGAACCTCTTCTCGACATGGTGTCCATCTACAATAAAAAGCCTGCATGATTTGCTACATAAATGTTATCAACCTGTTAAGAGAATAGTAGGTCTTGCATGCCCTGAGGTATATGTGACAATGCACACTGAGGTGTCCCAGTAGATCAGAAAATATTCCGTTACTTCCACCAGTCAAAAGGAAAAAAACATCTTGCATACAAAATATGTATGTTCTTATAATAGCCCAGTTTGTTTGCAGTGTTTGATCCCTTGAAATTAACTACACAAAGACTTAAACTAGACATTTACATCAAAACAGAAAGATCCTATTACTGGCACTAAATGATTCTTTTAAATATACCTGAATGTGTGTTTTCCATAAATTACTGCGGATTTATTATATCAAATGTGTAGAGCTAAGAGTGATATATAATATTTCTTCATTCATTCATGTTAAGCAAGCAATTATTGTACATTTGAACAATATGATGTGTAGTATATCTCTAGGCTTTCTTCTGCCTTGCAGAAAAGATTTAAGAAGCCTGAAATCTGAAAAGATGAGTCCTAAGTCACTCATTTGAGACACTGAAGGCTTCTGCTGGCACTGAAATGTTACTAACAGTTAAGGTAAGCTGCGAAGACATTTGAAAGTAGGGCACATTGTTGTATTCCTGTCAGTTGGACATCCTGTATTATTGCCTTTTCTACATAGCATTTAAGGTGTCAAATGAGGAGACAACAGTTTGCCGAAGCTTGTGTGGCTGAGGTATAGCATACAGTATGCGTGAGTGTACAGTGAATCCGCTGTTTTCTCAAGAGAAGTCTTGCATCCCAGCCTGAAGTGAACCTGAGGCATTGTGAAGGCATTGAGAATAAACTATTACGAATCATAAATATAGCACAGTGAATCTAGATATATTAAAACAAAAATCTGTGGTGCTTGATCTTGAGAGGGGACAAGAAGCAGCTTAACTGGGATTGATGGAAAAGTGGACCTGTATCGATACTGTAGCTATAAACAGATCTTATATGGTGTGGAGCCAACATATACTTTTGAGTATATTAGTGTTTGAACATACAGTTCGTCATGGGTCCATTTCAGCAACACATTTGAAACCCACAAGTGAAACTTTGTATGTCACACATATACAAAATAATAACATGCTATGTACAAGGCCTATACAGTTAAATCAATGACTACTCTCAACAGTACTGGCAGTAGACACTGAGGGGCGCCACTTAGGCATGTTTCAATTTTCTTCTGACCTATTGAATTCAGAATGTAAGGAGCCAAGTAACTTTCAAATAGGAGAACCTAAAACTAAAATAAATATATTACACACGAATATAATCTTGTAGTGCATAGAGACCATGAAATATTAAAAACAGAGAGCAATGGACATATATTAAATGGCCAAATCTAAGGAATTGTTTATCTTATTTCACAATTTAGAAATAACCATTTGGGCTTATGGACATAAATGCAACATTTGCCTTGTAAAACAAAAAAAATAAAATCAATAAAAAAACATTCCGAGGGTTATTATTCTTATTAATTTGGTGATAGGCTTCCATCATGCAAACCACTCCCATTCTCTGTGGATGAGCTCTCTCGTTCCTCACAGATGTGCTGGAGTTCTTCACTCTTGGGAAAATGGGAACCGCTCTGTTCCTCGAGCTGGCTAATCAGCCTCAGTTTCTTTTTCGGGGGATGTTTCAAGGTCCCCATGCGCTCTTTAACCTTGTACTCCAGAGTGCTGTGGGGAATGCCATAGATGGACTGAGCTTTGGATACACTCATTTTCCCACCCATCACCACGACTATGGCCTCCTCCAACAGTTCCGTGTTGTACTGGCGGTAGCGGCCACGTTTCTTCCTTGGTGGTTTGTTGACCAGGTCAGACTCTGAATCCAGGGCACAGTTTTGGCGGTCCATGTTGTGGGGCCAGAAAACGCCATTGGTTGTTTTGAGATTCTGCCGGGGCAGAAGGGAATGAAGCTTCTTTCCCAGGCCATTCTGTAAAAGTGAACCTGAATTTTCAAAAACCAGAGGATCCCAAGCAGAGTCTGATCCTGTGGACAAAACTCGCACTTGGGGAATCTTGAGGTCAAAGTTGGAATGATAAAGTGAGGTGCTGTGGTCTTGGCAGGCATCCTGGTGGTTTCCTTTACCGTAGGGCAGAGACTTTGAGAAGAGGCCGGCAGCTTCCAACAACCTGGGAATGTCTTTAAAGTGCTCGCCAGCTTCACTGCTGGCTTTCAGTTTGAGGAGCGCCCCAAAATGAGCTTTGGAATTCCAGGGGCCCGATCCATTTCTGCAGAGGTCAGTAGGTGTGACGCTGTGGTTATGGCTGAGAGGTGACTCTGGGTCGCTTTCCAGACCAACCTCCTCTTTGATGTGCAGAGAGTACGCGAGAGACGAGGAGGGTTTATAACGGGCGGAGTGGCCGATATTCTCCCTCCTCCTCCCATCCTGTCGTTCCACGCTCAAGGATCGCCTGATTGGACGGAAGGAAATTGGGTGTAAGCAGAGCTTGCACAGTGCCTTTCTCTCTTTGCTAAAGGAGGATGGGTTGGGGAGGGGAGGATGTTGGCCACTCCTTTATTATATGACCTTGCTTTGGTAACATCACTCTCTTTTGCTTTAATAGACTGGATGGTTGGTTGTGATACTAACAACAACAAAAAGTGTTCAAATCTGACATTTACGTATTTGCTAACAACAACAACAACAAAAAGACAAATGGAAGATAACAAGCAAAATAAAACAAGACGGCAAACCAAAGAAAGACAAAAATGAGAAAGAAGAGGATGCGTGTCGACGAATTGTCATTGCTGTGAGGCAGCTTGGCACACTAATTATTTACACAAAATGAGAAATGCATTGATAGCTTTTGACATTTTGCGTGTGACGTTACCACTGAACAAGCACAGCAATAAAAGAGTAAGCCATCAGAGGGTGATTGTTGTGTTTATGTTCAAATAAAAGCCTAATCAATGGAAGGTGACCACAAAATGAGGCAGGGAGAGGTACATTACGTCTAATCCATGACATTTTGATGATGTCAGCATTATAGAAATAAAATTTAATATTGTTACATTCATCATGAACAGATAACAGTGCTACAAAGAGCTACAACAAATATGACAAATGCTAATACATAAATTGTGCAATTTTATTGTTTAAAGTGGGTTGATAACTTTTTCCTCACTGGGCCACAGTAAATTTATGAAAAAAATAGCATGCAATGATCAAAGAAGTATTTATCATATATCATCAGCATTTGTGGGTTAATAGCTTTTGGGACTTTTTATAACAAATGCTCTAGCATTCTGTATACGGGCTGTAGGTTTCTCACTTCTGCCTTAAACGATCTGATCAAATTTGTATTTCATCAAAGAAAAATGAAATAACAGTACCATTTGCATAAAATTCTGCCAAGGGAGCTTCTATTCTCATGGCTTTGACAGCAGCAATTTTGTTCTACTCAAATGATTGACGTGAATGTTCATAGGCTGCACGCATCAAATGCAAAATACTTACAGAATGTTACCAACAGAGTAACAGACATATACAGGTGATGCTTTTGTTTTGACAGCCCATAAATTGCTATTTTTCTCCATGCGTGATCACCTCAACCTCTTTCAATATCTTTTCAAAACCTCCCTGCAGGATTTGTGTGGCAGTTTAATATTACTATTTGTTTCCTATACCAAAGATGAGCGCAATATGCAAAACGTAATTTGCGAGGACTGTATTGTATCATGAATTACAGCTCATCAATGCCTTGCCAAACAATTACCACGATTACTCAACACAACAGCAAGGTCGAGCAATTTTTTCAGGCGCTTTAAACGTAATATTAATTAAGTCAGCAGCTACAATACCAGTGACTGTAACAATTTCACTGTGTATAGCTTCTTAAACCTGAAAACTACAAATGGTAATGTGGTGCAGAAGAGGCTCGCCAGATCAAGTGCAGTATTGTTTTAGAATACATGCAAGCAACAAAGACGTGAAAAGGTTTTGCATAGACTAAAAATGTCTGTCCTATTACATTATTTTGTTTTGTTTTTAGGAAAAAGTCAAATACTTCAAACTCCAGCTTTCATTTTGACATCAGAACAAAAGAGGAGCAGAGATTGAAGAGCACCAGGAAGGAACTTTTCTTACCCTTTGATCGTGGACACCTTAGGAGAAAGGTGCGGACTGGAGACTGGCAAGCTGTTGCTGCTATGGCAGCTCTTTTTGATGGACAGGTCAAGGACTCCCTCTGTTAGAAATGACACACAGCTCAGTTGACATTGAATGTTTATGCAGTAGAATTACACCACCCGCTACAGTTTGGTTTGACACTACCTTGTTCACTGGGCTCAGACGGGGTCTTTTTGATGGTGAGGTCAAGTGGGGCCTCTTGGTCGGCCATGAGGAGCTGGCTGAGGACGGGGTTGTGGCTGTGTGCAGGCCCCGCCCTGCTAGGTGGAGTCCCAGAAGTCACAGCTTGGGTCTGCGGGCTTTGGTCAGAGCTTGGCTGAGGGGCTGAGCCACTATCCTGAGGAGAGCTGGTTTTTGAGGTATATTCGGCGGCAAACTGTCGGATCATTTTCTGGAGGATCTCTCGCGCCACTACTGGGATGTGTGGGTCAGAGAAACTTGGCACATCTGAAAGGTGAGTTATGGGGGAATGTGGTTAAGCTAATTTTGGAACCTCTTGCGAAAACAGAAAAGCAGGGCAGCCCACTAGTGGAATGGAGACTCCCTCTAGTGGTACAGGAAAGAATAACTGAATTAAATGTTTACCTCTCAAACTGTGCATGCTAACTTTTTTTTTTTTTTTCCCCAAAATCCAGTACAGTACATTTGCTTAGAACAGTTCAATTATATTGAACTTTTAAGTTCAATATATTTAATCTTTTGTTTGTTTAAGTACAGTTTTCATTTAAATTTTGTGTGCAATACATTTTAATTCAATTGATAGTTAACAGCTTTTTATTTTCCCTTATTTAAGCTCAGTGTTAATGTTCAATCTGTGCATTAAGTTAACAGTGGTTTACAATAATAAGTATACCTTTTAGGAATACAACCTCTGGCTTGTTATTGATGATTTTTTTGGGGGGGTGATACATACAAAATGTGTCAGAAATAGTTTTAAAGCATGACAAGTACAGACAAAACACAAATGTGAAAAGAACAGTTGTGTTTCTGGTCTTTCAAAATGTGACATTACAATTGTCACAGGACAGCGGGGATATCATCATGGCTGTCGTACATGTCCAAGCACCCCTCGGTGGGATATAATAACGTTAATTACTTTTACAGCTTTAAGTGAGTGTGAAAACAGTGATAGATCACTCACCTTTATTACAGAGGACTGCATTGAGAAATTCCTCTGCTTGCCTCTCTAATTTGCTGATGGTGGTCCAATCTTTCACCACTATAGGTTTGAGTGGATCTTGTCGACTCTCGTCGCTACTTAAGCCAATCAAGTGTTCCTGTGAAGTGTTGAAATTGTTCAAGAAAGAATGCATATGTGTGTTGTCATGTGATGATATTGACAACAATATTGAAAAAGAAACTAATTGCTTACCTTAACTTTATCTCTTCTAAAACAGCAGAACAAACAATTTTCATCAAAAGACCAATCAGACACTGCTACAGGCTCTAAATCTGTAGCCATCAAACACATGACAGGCAATTAAAAGGTGTTTAAAAAAAAACAAAAAAAATACATGAGTTTTTTGAGTTGGAAGGTTAAATGAAGTCCAAATGCATTCATTTCACAAATGTTAATGTATGAATTCTACTGCTAATTCAACTAAAGCAATATCGACAGTGCAAACACAATCACTCCTATTGTATCACATCATGTATTATTAAAATGGCAGTAGGATATTTGACTGGCTTTGCGCCATCCATAACACCAACTTGGTTGTCTCTTCAGCTGCCTTGTTAGGAAAAGTCAATGTGGAGGAGTACCGCATGGTACAGTGAACAGATTATACTTAACACAATGTCATTCATTCACTTGACGTATGTTAAGAGATGTACAAAAAGCACTGTAAGATACTTACCCTTAAATAATTGTAGGTCTTCTACCAGCTCTGTGCCAAACAGACCTTCAAGAATGCTCTCAAAACCTGAAGGGACACATGACATTTGTTTAAGAATTCCCTTAATCGGTGCCATATATACATTTTGTATCTCTCAAATGAGGGCATCTTCTCAAAAAGAAAACACTAGTGCATCATTGTTATTTTCAGTAAAAAATGTCTCATCCATCTTTTGTTTGTTTCATCTTGACAACACCTGTGTGCAAGCCCCCTGCTGCAGTTAAAATACACATTACCAGCTTTCAACCTGTGTGTTTTACTTGAACACTAACATGCTCTTCATCCTCCTGTTGCCAGGCAACTGAAGCAACTACAGAGTTAGGAAGTGAGTGCATACTGTAACACAGAAGAGAAATATGACTGCCAGGTGAAATGATCAAAACATTCTTTGCGGTCTTGTGAAGCTTCCACTGGCTGATTAGCAGCCTTGGCAGATCCAACGAAACAATCCAAAATGTGCAATTGTCGAACCATGCAGACCCCGTTGTTTAAAAAGACTGTGAAATAGTGAATAAACATGTACATACAGTATGTAACGCATGCTGACTGCTGCGAGGCCAACATAACCAATTTAAAAAGCTATACATGCATCAAATCAAGCGCTAAAGAGGTCACATGGAGCATCTGTCCACTGAGCCGCATGTAAAATGTGTGAATTACTCCCAACTGTCTTTAAGGCTGCCATGAAAACAAACTGACAAGGAAGAAGGATAAAAAGTGACGATTCAGTAAAAGATGTACTTACAAAACACGATCCCCAAGCATCTGCTCTCTTTGCCAACTCAGTCAATTGGACCAAGCGCTGTCATGTGTTTAAAAAGCACTCTCTCTGCCTCCCTACAAATTCCCACCCACTTTCTTTTTTTTTTTTTTTTTTTTTTTTTTTTTTTATATACAGCCAAAGCGAGCAGAGGGGGGCATGAAGTAGTGGAACACAGCCTTGCCTTTAGCTGCAGCATGAGTCTGTTTCTGGGTTACTCCACAGGACTCAGCTGAAGCCATCCAATCCTACTTCCGAAATATTTCAGAGGCAGGCCCAGAAAGTAGGTCATCCACTTTCATTTGACAGAGTGGCACCATGACATCAAACGACTCTCCAAGAATTCAGTTTCGGGCATTTAAAAACTGTGTCACTGAGTAATGGCATGACTCTGAGGCATTATTAACGCTTTCCTACTGGCAGAGGACAGTGTGCTGGATAAAAACCTCTTAGACCTGTTCATTTTAAAGTTAAACCATTTGGGAAGTGGAAACTTGCATTTAAAAATAAATAAATGAATAAATCTAGGCAGTTACATGTGCAGCGTATAAAATATTAATGGCCCGTTTAGCCTTTTCTGCAAGCTTTACAAAATAAAAGCAAAATGTAATGGCCAGTGATAAAATGCTGGTGCCTTTGCCAAAATAGTGAAAAACTGCTGGTGTTGAGGGCTATTTTTTTCATTACAATATTTTTTCTAGAACAGTCCAATCTAAAAAGGACCATTCACCATTTTAATGAGGCTAAGCGGAGAATTGGGACACAAGTGAGATGCTGCTACGAATATCTGCTTTGAAGTACAGTGAAGAAATTGGTGCCAGATACTACATTAAGCGCACATACAGAAAAGTAAAAAAAAAAAGAAAAAAAACACAACACCTAAAACCTTATAATATTGAAACTTTGCTACTACTGAGGAGAATAAGGAGGGTAATTGGGTTAATAGGATAGTTATCTTCACTTCTAAAGACCTAATTGAATTAACAGGATGTCATTAACCTTCATTAAAGGAGAGGACTTTGATCCAGAATACCTTCAAAAATCAAGTAAGTAGCTTTCAATTTCTTATTGATGGTCAATTGTAACAAAACATGACTTTTGTGCATGAGTTAGATGTTTTGTACATGAGTTAACTCTACTTTTTACTCTATTATTTGGTTTGACCAACAATAGAGAAATAAACATGAGGCATGGATTGATGTCTAAAAAAAAAAAAATTGACTGGTGAAAAACCTTGGCCAATGGGATTAACAGTTTCCAATGATTGTTGATGGTACTTAAGTCTGATCAAGGTGAGCAGTGACCAATCTGCCAAACCCTTCTCCTGACCTACATCTTTAATACCCAATTGAACCCGACGGTGACGTGGGTCAAATCCAGATTTGGTAAGGTGGCGGATTGGCTGGGATAGTATAACGTAAAAGAATGGTAACGATGGAATAGAATTTAACCTAGTCTGTAAAAAATAAAACAGGTACAGTATTTGAAAAAGTGGCTTTTTTGTGTTAATTAGTGCTGTGTTACAGGATTATATTTGAATACACTGAACTACGTAGCTGACTCGATCACAGGTCTATCCCTCTTCAAACCAGAGATCACTCAAATGCTATATTGCAAGTGAATCTGGAAGCAGGAGGCATCCCACAACAGGGTAGAGCCTCGATGGAAAACAACCGGTTTGTCCCTCTGCAAACACACGCCATCCCTGCCCGTAAGGCGCCATTGTTTGTTTACAGAGAACTCATCAAGGCCATTAAAATTCCTAGTGTGTGAATGTATGTAATGTTGCAGCACCCCATAGTGCTAGTACACTTGTAGTGCCTACAATTTGACTGCTCCTGCTATCCCCCACATGCACGCACTCACAGCTGCCAACCTACAAGAATTCACTTCGAGTACAACTTGTCCAAATTTCCATATTTTGTAAATGTTGTCCAAACATTTCCATGCGAGAATCATAGTCATTAAATTATGGTTTCAATATTTTACATTTGAATATTTTTATTACATCAACCTTGTAATGGTAGAGAGTTGCAGCCTGAATCAAAGTACCAGTATGAGATTTTGACATTACATCACCAAAAATATCTGTCTATGAATTAATTCACCTTTGCCATTTCTGTTTTCAACCTTGGTAACAAAAAAACAAAAAAAAGGCAATTAAAGCAGATGAATCAGATCTCAAACGTAAAAAAACTCGGCACTATTTTGCAAACAAACAAATAGCATTGCTGATAGATTGAATTGGATAGTTTATGTATGGACAATAGTTTTGGTTTTTATTTTGTGCAATGTAAGAAGAAGAAAATTATGTCTTGCATGCTATTCATATGACATATTTATATTTCCTATATCCACAATTGCTGCTGAAACAATGCAAATTTCCCCATTGTGGAACTAATATAAAGGTTAACCTGCCCACGTTCTGAACTGACGTGTGCAGTGATGTACCAATTCATTTCTGATTCAGATGTGGCGCCCTTATTTTATATTGATCTCTCTAAACACATTAATTGGCCTGTTATTTTGTTGTTCAAAGTTGGTTACTCTCCATGAAAACCCAGTTCCAGTCAGACCTCTGTGACGTGTATTGTTGCACCAAATCAGTTATTTTGATGTTTTGAGACTGCATGACTGCTTAGCAATTAGCATGGCTTTGACATTGTCTTAGCCTATCCACTCCTCGTCCTCCGTTCATGACACTTTTGTAACATGCATGGTAATAAGTGTATCTTATCCGCTACCATGGAGGTGAAGATCAGTGACTTACAATGCATTGACACAGGACGCAAAGAACTTTTTGCCACTGCAGCTTGGCAGCCGGGGGACTAATAAAATAGCACAGACCCAGCAGCTGTTCAATGTGGACGCGTCAGTAATGGATTTGGATTTGTTGGGGGGGGATTTGGACGCTGGATTTTTTTTCCCGGTATCCGGAACAATCAGTGTTATGGACATAACGAATCAATAGTGATTTCCATAACAAAATACGGACGTTCCGTAACATTTGGCAGCTCTGCGCACACACACTTCCATACAGTGTTACCTGTCGATCAAATAATGTGCAGCTTCATTACATTTATGGGGTATGTGCCATAAAGAAGGTGAGACATCCAGATGACAATATGAGCCAGCCCAACATTTTTGGGATTGCTATCATCGCTTCAGCTTTCTGTTAGATTTTGGTTAACGTGAAAAAGTTCACATTACAGCAAACAAGAGGCACTACTGACAAGCACTGCTGTGTGCCTTTGTCAGGCTTCGAGTCAGTACAACAGCGTTTTCAGTTGTTGTTTTGTTTTTTCTTGTGTCCTTATGCCGCTGCTATTGACCTGGCACTAGACGAAGACGCAACTCTGCGAGAGGAAATTCATCGGCTAAGACAGCAGGTTGAGAACTTCACATTGAAACTAAGGTTAGCCAGTCATCATTTTGCGTCCCCGGATAAAGAGATACAGTTCCTCACCAGGTATGAAAGGTTCAAATTACATGAACATGTATAGTAAGAATGTATCTAACATTACTTTAAAGTTTCCTTGTATTTAAATCTGGATACATACAACAGAGTTGATGTTGAGTTTCTGTGCTTTTGAGTTACCGCGTGTCACCATCCGTGATACTTTTTCCTTACAGAAAACGGGTGGTAGTAGGATTCATCCAAATTTTTGAAATGACAGCAATAGAAGTCTTATACACCTCATAACTTAAACATGTTATTGAAATGTCAACAGTGGCATAGTCTTGTAGTTCCGACGTAAGTCTCAGTGGGGTCAAGTGAAAATGAACAGCTACGCATTACAAAGTCAGTCCATGTTGAACTCACGTATTGATGTGGATTTGCTTTGATGATATGACTTGTTAAGCAAAATTTTCAGTATGTCGAAGTACCGTATTTTCACGACAATAGGGCGCACCATAGTAATAGGCGCAGTCTCAGTTACGGGGTCTATTTCTGTATTTAACACATACATAAGGCGCACCGTATTATTGGGCGCAGGCATGGTAAAACATACGGTAGCATGCATGCAAAATTATTATTATTATTTTTTTTTTTTTTTTAAAAAGGCAGCAGGAGCAAGACTGAGTACGGTTGTACTTTATTGAAGTATTTAACAATGTACTCACGTTTTTTTTTTTTTTTTTTTTTTTTTTAATCAATCCTCATCCACAAATCCATCACAGTCCTCATCTTCTGTATCCGAAATGAACAGCTGGGCAAGTTCTCCAACAAACACGCCGGGTTCCCTCTCGTCATTGTCAGAGTCAGTCTCGTTGCCGGGGGGTTGCTCAACAATGATGCCGGCTTTCGCGAACGCTCGGACAACAGTGAAAGCAGATACCTAAGCCCAGGCATCCACAATCCATTCACATATGGTGGCGTATCTCGCCCGGCATTGCCTCCCAGTTTTAGTTGCACTTGGTTTTTCACAGCGGCTGCGAGATGGGCGCACATGGTAGTCCTTGCCCGGATGGATAGATGGCGCCGTTTCATAAAACGAAAGCACCAAGACGGACCTCCTTGAAAATGTTAGATTTTCATTTCTTCTGCAAGCGTTTTATTGGCCTCAGTCGAATGGTGACTGTAGAGACGCTTCTCCCGGCTGTTCTTTGCTCATTAATCCATTGATTGAGGTGGTCTTCCAACTCAGGACACCTCACCTTGCTTCCGCAGAAACTCAGCCTCGTCTTCTTGACTTGGCGAAGCTCTTTTTCCTGCTTCCTCCACTTGCAAACCATGGATTCCTTGATCTTGAATTCTCTTCCGGCTGTTCGATTCCCATGTTCCTCCGCGTAACTGACAGCTTGCAGTTTAAACTTTGCTTCGTAAGCGTATCTATTCATAGGTGCCATTTTCGGGCGTCCTTAGCCAAACCGATGTTGTTTTGCACAATGCACACCCCGCGGGGCGCTATATACCTACTGGGGCCGTGCCTTTAGCATCCTCCGTCACGTGCACACTTCCCCCTTTACGTCCGCATGCTGTACTCAGTCACGTCCACCTTTCCTCTATGTACGCAGCGTGTCGGCAGGGAAGGCTCCCCGTCAGTCACGCGGAGCGCTCATCACACAACATTTATAGATTTTGGAACTTGGTGCACACATAAGGCGCCCCGTCCATTTTGGAGAAAATGTAAGACTTTTAAGTGCGCCTTATGGTCGTGAAAATACAGTATTCTTGTGAAGAATGCGGTCCTTTTGCTTGGTGATAGACAGGGTGGAAGAAATTCAGCTGGCTAGAGTCAGTACAACTGATGACTGTGGCAAACACCCCTTGGTGAACCGCTAAGGTTGATACTGACTAACCATTTTTAATTCTTGTTTGTTTTTTCTCATTAGAAACAAAAGCAAATTGAGCTGTTTATAACAATAGCAACTGGTCAGTCGGCAATTTAGCAAGTTAAAGTCAACCCCACTTCAAGGTCTCTTCAACCTCAGTCGTCACTATCCTGACTCATCCAGATGGCTACTGACAGTCAACGCCTCCTGCTCTGCAGTACTGGAACTGCCATAGGGACATGCTGACGTCATGAGTAACATAAGTTTGACTTTTGTGGTTCATTAAAAAAAATAAAAATAAATCCCAATTGTATGATCTTTGTGCTGTTGGAATTTTTTGGGCCTCTCAGTCATTGTCAATCCTTGGAATATAAATGAAATGCATAACTATTGCAATTGGGAGTACTGTTTTGCTAACAAACTCAAAAATATGCTGTTTTTAAGCCAGGCAATGCATACATATATTGTTTTTAAATTCCAATTTGTATTTGCACTGTATGAGTTAATTGTTGGCTGAAGAACGATGACAGTGCTTACACACTGAAGACTGACTGAAACCATTACTTGACTGCTTACAAATTAAAAGCTGTCTTCAATTGGCAAATCGAACCACTAAGGCCCACCGCACACCGAGCGACGAGGCCGAATGCAACTGAATAATCATGAACAAATTACAGTCGGGGACTCACACCTGCCCATCTGACCACTGACCCTCATACACATATAGGCTACCAACTCATGGCACTGGAATTACTGACTCGAGACATGTTTTGAGGGTTATTTTATTGAACCACAAGCATGGCGGGAATGTCAAGGAAGAAGCAGATTTCCCTGGCCAATGTAACAAAAATAATAACGCACACCACATACAGCACTTTTCCAGGCACTCAAAGACACTTTACAATTGTACACATTCATTTCACTCCACAGTCACACCCTAGCAGTGGTAAGCTACTTGTGTAGCCACAGTTGCCTTGGGGCAGTCTGATTGAAGCATGGCTGCCATTCTGCGCCTACGGCCCCTCCGACCACCACCAAACATCCAACGCCATTCGTTTGAGCGGGCATACGAAAAAGCAACCCTCCGGTTGAAGGGCATACATACACCTGTGCGCCACACCCCCAATCTTAAATTTTAGTATGCTCTGCGCCACAACCCCAATGTAGCCACATTTTAATTCAAAGAGATGAAACAGGCAAGAATAAAGGAGAGAGAGTGAAGCGGAGTGCAATTAATACATGGACCGACCCATAACAGTAATAATTTAGATTTGTTTTCAACCCAGGGCATTGCGTCCTCCAATGTAATGGTACTTTCCTATGCCACTTAAATGTTACCTCCTAAAATTTCACATTTTGGCCTATTGCCATCATTCTGACCACAACTAAAGCTATAGCAGCCGTAAGATTAGTTACAACTACTACTGCACTCGTTGAGCTATTACCCTCAGCAATTGCCATAGTTCCTTCTTATCTGGGTCCTACTGACTGACTGACGTGTGATTAAATTTGAAGTCTTCTGTCTGGCATGGGAAGATAGTTTACTGAAATACAAACAAGCTCTCGTTTCAGATAAAACTGTTTTCCCAAATAATTTGTCTTAAGGCGGCACGGTGGGCGACTGGTTAGAGCGTCTGCCTCACAGTTCTGAGGACTGGGGTTCAATCCCCAGCACCGCCTGTGTGGAGTTTGCCTGCTCTCCCCGTGCCTGCGTGGGTTTTCTCCGGGCACTCCGGTTTCCTCCCACATCCCAAAAACATGCATGGTAGGTTAATTGAAATCTCTAAATTGCCCGTAGGTGTGAATGTGAATGCGAATGGTTGTTTGTTTGTATCGCCGATGTTACGTGTGCGTCGCGGTTCCGCTGGGACCACAACCAGGGCCACGACCTGCTGCACCTCGACACGAAAATACAATAGACCAGTGCAGCAAATACAACACTGGCTGATCTGATGAGCAAAAATGTTGCTTAAACGTAAGAGTAGCAATAGAGGATGTCCACTCCAGAGATGGGTAGAGTAGCCAGTTACTTGACAATAATGTGACTCAAGTAAAAAATAATGCTAAAAAAAAAACATAACATGAGTAAAAGGTACACAGTGAAATAATTACTCAAGTACTGAGTAAATAGCACCAACAATATAAAAAAAATAAAAAAAACTTCCAAAAACTGCACGGTGTTTTCTCAAGCTATAGGTGAGCTGAAATATCCACGTTTGGGCAGACAGTGCCACACAAATACTACAATACATGAAAGCTCTTGTTTTTGTTCGTCTAAATGTAAACAAGAGTAGCGCGCCGTTGCCTTCATGGTAACAATGACCTTCCCAAAATGGTGGCTATTTACGCACGACAATCAGCCGGGCTGGTTTATCTAGTGTTAATACCTATGCCCGGGAAGCCCAATAGAAGACGTATGAGGTCTTTTTTCGTTTGATTGGTGAACTAGACTTAAACTTTCACTAGCGCTTAAATTAGATTGCCGCAAACAGCGCCCAATGCGGAAGTTGAAGTCGTAGTCTTGCGCACAAAATAGTTGATAAATAAGCAATCATTGATAAATAAAAGTACCGTTACCGCTAGCTGTCAGCGTTCAAGGAGTACGAAACAGCCTATGGCGACAGTGACGGCGACCCCCCCCCCCCCCTCCCATCCCCCCACCCAGGACAAACTCATCGGATCCTTACGATTCCCGTAAATGGCCTATTTTGAGTTCAAAACGGCGAATTTCACAGAAAGGCGACTGATTTGCACATATGTGGAAGGGGGATTCCGCCATCTGTGGTCCCGTCTCAAGGTTTTCTTTTCCCCCCCTAATGGGGTTTTGAGCTTTCCCTTGCCATATTTTAGACTTTAGATTAGGGGATGTCGTCAATCATTGCCAACTGTGGCCCTGTTAAGCCCTTTGAGACTCTTTTGTGATTAATAACTATACAAATAAACTTGAATTGATATTTCAGAGGCTGTTGGCAATGATCGCCACCCATTCATTGACTGCACTCGTGTATTTTGACTCTCTGCGATTTGCTTTTTAGTCATAGCTACATATGAAATTATAAATAAAGTGTTATGTAAAACACAAAGTGGACTCTTGCAGACATGCGGATCGGCACCCGTGGATACACTTATTGGCAGGTTTGTTTTCATTTTTTTATTTTATTTTTTTTAAATTTTGTAATTTTTTTTGTCATTTATCTTTTTCCGCCAAGCCCAAAAACGCTTATTGACAGTATATCCCCCCTTATTCATGATGTTAATAACAAAGCTACCAAAAACTAAACATGCTTCACTCCGTACCTTGATCTGCGTGTAACATAACATGATTTCTTTATTATATTCTTCACATATTTTTTTCCAAATTATGTCAGACACTAGTGATTCAGTAGCTTGTGTAAAATGTGTCCAAAATAAACCCAACAATGACATCCTTGAAGATAGTCTTTGCGAAAATGTGTTTTTATCATGATAAGCTACGCTCCCACTTTCCCCATGTATGGCCCACCCTTCTGCTCCTCTTGCGCTGCAAAAGGGCGTACAGTGCTGCATCAACCCCCACTCAGCCCATCCCCCACTCAAACTACTGTACACGTACAGTGCAATAACTCAGGCTCTTGCAGGAAAGGAGCTCCCTCTGCTCAAATCAGTGTGCAGTACAGCCAAAACATACCCTGCTAAACCTGTCATGCTTGCCTTTCCTCCCAAAACACTTCAACAACAATGGTTTTAATCTTTAAAGACCATAAAGGCATCGTGTTTTATAAATGGCACACTATTCAGATTGTGAGTGTTAATTTTGCATGTCACAGAGATAACAGAGCAACATTCCACTACATTAAAGATAAAAATGAGGACGAGATGGGGAGGGAAGACAAATTTGCATGAATTAGCTTAGCAACACAGGATGACTATGTTATTCCTAAACTAGTCCATCACAGAGACCAAGCAGCTACAAAGCATGTGACTGAAGCCTTTAGGCTAGCCACAAAATCTGGAGGTTATCTGGCAATCTTAGATTATATGCAGATTTAAGCAAAACTGTGTGTTACACACAGTGTTCTTTGCAAGTACTATACAGTAGATGGATCAGCTTTAATAGCAGGTGATGAGCTGGCAGTTTTGTGAGACACTATTAAAGCTGATCCATCTATAGTGCACAAATACTTAACGTGATCTGATGCTAACAGAAGCTCAAATGGTGCAACGCTTCACAAACTTGAAAAAAAAACGAGTCGTCAAACATGAAAAACTGTTTACAGCTGAGAAAAGAAAGCCACGGAAAAGCACTACCAAGACCATTAATGGATGTAAAAACTATGCTGTATTTCAATTTGGGGGGGAATGTAGGCCAAAAGCACATCACTGGGGCCCATTGTAAAAGACAAATTTTGAATTATAAATAAGGCAATCTGCCCGAGGTCAATATTTGCTTTTTGGTATTTGTGTGGGCAAATCAATGACCCTATGCACCCACTAGTCAAAAAGCATAATATACTGACATTCCAGTGCGCATTTTTCCAAATCCGAAGCGAGGGTGCATGTTCAGGCACACGGGGGCTGCTGAGCCATGAACGCATGTACAAGCAAACATGCAAACAATTGTTGCTCCTGTTTCATGGGACAATTGCCCTTGTCTCGGAGTCTGTGGTTTTACTGCACACAATAAATACACCAATACAAAATGTCCATTTGAGCACGAGCAGGGTGGTGGTGTCGGCGTGCAGCCCTCTCCACCAAAAAGCCAAACAAAAGTATGTCCTTGTTGTCGTGGACACATAAGGTCTTTCTACGGGCAACAGGGTGATGCTTTTGTCATGTACTCTGGAGCTTCACAATTGCAGGCTAAACACAAGCGGGATTGTCAATCATAAAAGGGGGGTATGACGTGACAAACAACTATTATGTCTTCTTTTTGTGTGTTCAGTGGTGATCACACAGCTAACCAAATGGTCTTTTGTTCTTGATAAGTCCACAGTGAGAGCTCACCTGGTAATAGTGGTTACTGATACACTTCACATGTGAAGCCTAAAAGTTATCCAAGCAATCTCCCAGGCTACAGTACACCAAAGTACACTTCCAGGAGAAGTCTTGTGCAAACATTCTATTATTTTCAATAGTCACTTAACCTACAATGTTATAGGTAACCAAAGACAACCATGTTTTACCAGATATAATAGATGGCAATCTTCTGTTTGGAAGTACCTCTGTCTCTACAGGCAGATCGGTGCAGCGTCTGCAGTGATGAGGACTTTGTATCGGTCCGTTTTGGTGAAGAAGGAGCTAAGCCGAAAGGCGAAGCTCTCAATTTACTGGTCGATCTATGTTCCTACCCTCACTTATAGTGACGAGCTGTGGGTCGTGACCGAAAGAATAAGATCCCGGATAGAAGCGGCCGAAATGAGTTTCCTCCGCAGGGAGTCCGGGCTCTCCCTTAGAGATATCGTGAGAAGTTCAGTCATCCGCGAGGGGCTCAGAGTAGGGCCACTGCTCCTCCGCATTGACAGGAGCCAGATGAGGTGGCTCAGGCATATGATTAGGATGCCTCCTGGACACCTTCCCACCGGGAAGAGACCCCGGGGACGAGCCAGGACACGCAGGAGAGACTATGTCGCTGGGCTAAGTGACAATGAGTTAAGTGAAGCTGTTGCTGTAAGGATTCTGCGTTGATCAACCGGGACAGGTCCTGAGGGGAACCACTACCCCGCATCTACTTGTGACGCTTCATTTAATAAAAGGGACTCTCATGCTGTTCAAACTAACATTTAACAGGGGATGTTCTAGACTAGGGGGATGTCCTTGATTTTTGTCAACCATGGGCCTTAAGACCCTTTTGTAATTTTGTGAAGGGCTACATAAATAAACTTGCCTTGACTTCTGGACTGGATTTGTGTTGTTGCTCTTGTGGTTTTTTGTTTTTTTTTCAAAAGCTCAATAAATATATTCTTAAAATCAGTATGATTACCTCCCTGAAATATATATTAATGAGTACTCGAACAGGAAAGTCAAAAACCTTCTTTGGATATATAATACATAGTGTGTGTATTTCAACAGGGACAATGCATGGTGGCCACTGTACATGAGACTAATGTACTGTGACATTTTGAGATCAGCGTCATCACAAGACGCCAGAGTGAATCTTTACCACTGTGGTTTTTTCCATTTGTGCTATAATCAACATTCACACATATTTAAGTGACGACGTTAGTTGACATAAACAAGGATGTGATGGGAATTATTGCTCATATGAAGGGTTGATCAGTGAATCATAAAGCGAACCATGTGACTTATGAGTCAAACCTTGAGTACATACAGCACATATTAGAAGCTGCTGTGTTTAAGGACAATCTAATTGAAAAATTTGCATCCAGTTTTAGCTAGCCATTGTGTGTTGTCTGTTAGTAATAGTTAAAAAAAAATTGAAAAGCTATTTTCATGACAACATGCTTTGTGGGCCAGACAGGGCTGTATGTTCTATCATTATAAATTCCAAGATTCAAGATACTGGACAAATGTACTTCAATAAGTAATAACAGGTGGAAGACATAATTCATCTATGAAAGTTGTATTCACAAGCCGTGTAGAAGCTTCATTAACTTGGGTTTGCACTGGCATTTAAGCGGCTTTAAACATTATAACAATTTACACTTCATTTATGTACCTATTGAACTACTTAAGTGTCACGTTATGGCAACATATGAATTACTTTGACAAATTCCCAGGGAGGAACCCAGTTTCTAATTTGGGCATTGAGCTCAAACCCTGCCTTAGAGAATGTAGTGTCAAAGAAAATATCCAGAGAGCAGCATTTCCTGGGAGAAAATGTCTTGCTGATGGTAAAGGTCAGAGGAGAATAACCAGACTAGTACGATCTGATGGAAAGGCAAAAGTAACTGAAACAACATCTTGCTACACCCCAAATAAACAAAAGATGGGCAACAAGAGCAAAAGACCACACGGAGCCTACAACTTCCAAAAACTCTACCAAGAAGAGATTAAGAATACAATTCGGACAGACTTTCTAAAATGGGACAGGAGAAGACTTGGGGGGTGGGGGGGGGGGGGGGGGGGGAAATGATAATGCTTGCACGTTTGGATAGTGAGGTAAGAATTTTAAATAAACCGCATTAAACCATAAATCCATCTTGCCTTGTATGAACTATTAGGCAAATGATGTAATGGTGTGGTTTTGTTGATGAATTAAACATCACTTAAAAAGGAGTAAAACCATTCTGAGCTGGTGATGACATCCATCGCTTAATGAACACAATGTACAAGGTATGGCATTTGGTCAATTTTACCCTGGGTCTAAACCACTTGAATTAGAGGGTTTAAAACACTTGGTCCCTTTTAGCTGTCCAGGCAAACTTTGAGTAATTAGTCTACATCTATGCACCTCTGTGAACGTTCCAAGACAAGTTCATAACGTGCCTTTGGTTCTTACAAGCCTTCGCTGCAGTTTTGCTTAACCTGTGCTAGGTGAACACAAAGTTGTCCAGATTCACTTCGCCTTGCTTTTTTGGGCCTCATGAGACATAGGTGAGAAGGCAAACCAAGTCCTTATTTAATGAACTCACAGAGTGAACACAAGAAGAGCCAGGTCCCTTTTCTGTTGGTTTACTTTAAGAAAGCGTTAGTATTTACAGTTCCATTTTCCAGGTCAGAATCAGTTGTGAATTTGGGTTATTGTTCGAGTTTGTTTTGTTTTTCACATGGTTTTTATAAATAAATAAATGCAACAAAGTAGAATATGAAATGGACTAAAAAGGTGCTAATGTGAAAAGCACCCGTAGATAGGATTACTGTACTGTATGAACATGGTTCAAGTGACACGAGGCAGATTTCTTTGCTCCCCAGTGACACAAATCAGATATGGGTCATGGCAGTGAAAAGAACAAAAAAATACATGTAGATGGGAATCGGGCCTTTACGAAATGTGCGTACAAATCAGTTACTATATCGAATATTGCAACTGCAGTGTAAAGAAACTGATGGGATTTGCCCCGTTTTAAATTTCCCTCACGGGATGCATCTACAGAATCTGTCATTACGAGCCTTACAGCTTTAATACACGCTAACGTGTGACAAACACACACTGCACAAACAACATCAATAAGGGTAGTTTACAGTTTAAAAAAAATAAAAACAACTGCAGTAAATGGAAAAACTACAGTGAAAGTACAGCTTGCTTAAATGATAAAAGACCGCTGTTTGCAATTACCTGCATTGTTACCTGAATTGTTGATGATGTGTAGTCGTGCATTTGGGGCATCTGTGCTGGGGTTATTTCAGCGGTGTTCAGTAAATGCCAACACACTTGAAAATGCTTGTCAATAGACAGTTTGAAAAAAAATTATATTAGCACTCGGCCTAGATTTCCACTGCAAGGTTCAAGTGACATTTCAGATTGTTTTGTTCACAAGTGGCACAATTCACATAATACTGTATGTGTCATCGCAGTGTAAAGAGGAAAAAACGCATAGAATTGGAATCAGAATCAGGCCTCCTCCAACTGTGGATAACAATTGGATATGCAAAAGGACATCTGCCTTTGCAAGTGCAGCATAAACACAAAGATCAGCTATACCCAGTCAATAAAAATTTACAGGTACATCTCAATAAATTAGAATATAGTAGAAAAGTCAATTTATTTCAATACTCCTAAATTTTATATATTCATTAAATACTTGGGAAAACACTTCAGAGCCTAATTTCTACACTAGTAATTATTTTCATTGTTTCTTGATTGCTATGTAAAGTTTCTAGAGGTGCTGAATATTGGGTTTTCATTTGCTATGAGCTAAAATCTTCAAAATTATCCATATATATTAAACAAAATTATGAAATATTTCACTCCGAGTGTATTTAGTAGTGTGTAGTACGCTATAATATTGGTTTCACTTTTCGAATTGAATTACCAAACTAAATGAAGCTTTTGACACTATTCTAATTTATTGGAATGCACCTGTATAAAGACCAGCAGCTTCCTAAACAATACAAATAAACAGTAAAAACACTGTAGATCTAAACTACAGAAAATGCACAGACAAACAGATACAGTCTAAATATGCTATAGGAGGTTACCCTGATTTACATCAATTGGGGGGGAGAGTCACCACAGGCCAAGTAAAAAATGTATATTTCTATTATTTATGTACCATGGAACCTCGGTTCGGAAACGGCCCTGTTGACGACCAAATCGGTTTGCAAATCTTGCTTATGACTGCTTTTGCTTTAATTGTGTTTTTTTTTTTTTTATATCAGATGTCTTCAACAATTTCCAGGCCAAGGACCACCCAAACTGATGGGATGAGATTGAGATCAGATGCCATTTATAAATGTACCTTGTTATTTTGCAATCAATATTAAGCTATTCAAATGGGACTCATTCATTCATGTTTTTTTATTTTAAACTATAAGAAGAGGTGATCAATCAAGTTAATGTGCATTTAAACATTTAAATTTGTGGCTGGGAGAAAAAGGATGGGGACATGCAATAAGCCGCCCGACCCGCCTGGTTGTGTTGGTTCTGCGGAACGAAGGAGTGCTGTTGTGTGTTTCGATTTTAGTTCCATTTGTAGAGGATCCAATTTATTGTCCAGTCAGCGAACGCTGGAGAGTAGATGGATAGGAGCGGCGCTTTGTAGGAGTTACCTTTTAGCTTAGTTGTTAGTCCGCCCCGACAACCGCGTTTCTGTGTCCGATTAAGCCACCTCCGCTTACTCCTCTTTCAGCTTTGTTACATTAGCCCACTGTTTCGTAGGACACTGGGTCTTGCCAAGCGCTGCGCTCTGAGGGTACTTTACGCCCACAGGTGTCATAGTACAAAACCCAAAGTCACTATGGTCGTAATTTCAGTAAGTGCTGGCGATCATATGCTAATTTACTTTGGATATTCATTCTTTTTGGCGTCGTAGGCAAATAATGTTGGTCTAAATATCCATGACTATCACAAGCCAATGCAACAGCAGCCGCTGGCGACTAACGCAACACCTAATGAGATGGCTCGTTATCGGTCCAGTTTTTTTCCATATCGGATCGATCAGTGTGACGTCATTTTTTCCACAATATCGGTCGATAATTACCGGTCCTGAGAGTTATCGTGCATCCCTAACTACGAAACACATTTCCAACACAACTGCAAGCGGTAATGGCATCATCAAGTATTGGTGTCGGCGAGTGGTCGAATGTATGTACTTGTATTTACATTCGTATTTTGTCTGAAACAAATTGGTCTTTAGTGGTCCGCAAAAAAAATATTTCGAGGGCCGGATCTGGCCCCCTGGCCTTGAATTTGACATCCGGTTTTTAAAGGTTCAAGGTTCTACTTGTAGATGAGACATGTGGGCTAACCCTGACCACAAGACTAGAATGGATACTGCACAGCTATGCAACTCGTGAATATAAATACAGTATTATTCTACATTCTTTTAAGAGACGAATTCATCGGAATATGTTGAGGGTGTTTAGTGGAGCAGGTCGCTCCAAAGCGGAAGCTCCCCCACTCACTTCCTCAATGTGGTCAAGGAGGACGGAATAGGTCGTTTAAAAAGCGCAATGTTTATACAAATTAAACACGTAACGAGCAGTCGAGTACTAATGTACCATCGTTAACAATACACGGGAGCACGCATTTGATTTAAAGAACCGAGAGTCCGCCGTTTGGCCGATGCGGTGCATAATTCCTGTGACACTCCCTTTAAGGCGAGCAGGGCGCCCTTTAAACAAACTACAAATACACTCGGCCCCTGGTTAAAGTGTTTAAATCCCTCCGCGAACGCTAAAAACAGCGAGGAAACAATAACGCGGAGCAAGCTATAACATTCACCATCGACTCCGATTTAGGATAACAGTTAGGGACAAAAAAAAAAAAAAAAAAGTCCCTCGGAGATGCCCCGATGTGAGTTGGGTAATAGCTGATTATTTACACCGAACCCGCTCGTACAAACGCCGAATTCAACTCGTTAAATCGTTTTTGGTGTCGCTGGCTCGGTTCTTACCTACACAGTGGATGAGTTTGTGTCGCCATGAGTCAAGTTCTTGCCGAAAGCCGCGCCTGTCGATGGAGCATTGCTGCCTTTTACACTGACTCGCCATTTTCTGTCGTTCTTCTCCGGCGGCGGGCACCCGCACGCCGAGAGGAAGCTCTGGTCGCGTGAACGCGCGCGTCGTGCGACGTGCTCTGTCAGTGTGTGTGGAGGGGAACTCCCTTTACAGTACACTTCTCACACACTCCACTCAAAATATACTGTATACTAAAATTGTTGTATTGTATTGTATTGTAGACACTAAATAGAATATGCCAGTTGTTCTCAACCCTCTCAAACTTTTACACCAAGTACCACTAAAAAATACTAATGCTCTCTATGTACCACCATAATGGCCAACATTGAAATACAGTAGCGGAGTAGGGCTAAAGTGTTCATCAAAGGTTTGACAACAGTTTCATCAGCAACATCATCGGAGTGAAAAAAAATAATGGCAATAACTATTTTGACAAAGTAAAGTAGTAGAAATTACAGAATGTGTTTTCAAATGTAGGGACTATATGTGAACAATCTTTAGAAAAATAAATACTCAAGTACAGATACCTGAAAAATCTACTTGTGCAAAAACTGTACTGTATTTACTGTATTAGTACTTTGTTACTTCCCAGCATTACTGACAGAACACATGAAACAACCTACAGATTCCCAAATTGCACTTAACGTCATCGGGTAGTGTTTAAATTCAACAATAATAAATAATAAAAATATTACATGTTGTATAGTTTAGTTGGCCTGTACTGACTCTTCGCCCCATTTTGTTTGAATGAGGGTAACCTCTTTGGAAGTTCCACTCTGTACCATTACCAAAGTAGTACAGTATGGTACATGTTGACCGACATATTATGTAGTACACATATTTTACTTGTTTTACAATCCCAATTCCAATGAAGTTGGGACATTGTGTTAAACATAAATAAAAACAGAATACAATGATTTGCAAATCATGTTCAACCTATATTTAATTGAATACACTACAAAGATAAGATATTTAATGTTCAAACGGATAAACTTTATTGTTTTTAGCAAATAATAATTAACTTGGAATTTTATGGCTACAACACGTTCCAAAAAAGCTGGGACAGGGTCATGTTTACCACTGTGTTACGTCACCTTTTCTTTTAACAACATTCAATAAACGTTTGGGAACTGAGAAAACTAATTGTTGAAACTTTGTAGGTGGAATTCTTTCCTATTCTTGCTTGATAACAGCTTCAGCTGTTCAACAGTCCGGGGTCTCCGTTGTTGTATTTTACGCTTCATAATGCGCCACACATTTTCAATGGGAGACAGGTCTGGACTGCAGTCAGGCCAGTCAAGTACCCGCACTCTTTTACTACGAAGCCACGCTGTTGTAATACGTGCAGAATGTGGTTTGGGATTGTCTTGTTGAAATTAGCAGGGACGTCCATGAAAAAGACGTTGCTTGGATGGCAGCATATGTTTCTCCAAAACCTGTATGTACCTTTCAGCATTAATGGTGCCTTCACATATGTGTAAGTTACCCATGCTATTGGCAATGACACAGCCCCATACCATCACAGATGCTGGATTTTGAATTTTGCGTCCATAACAGTCCGGATGGTTCTTATTCTCTTTGGGCCGGAGGACACGACGTCCACAATTTCCAAAAACAATTTGAAATGTGGACTCATCGGACCACAGAACACTTTTCCACTTTGCATCAGTCCATCTTAGATGAGCTCGGGCCCACAGAAGCCGGCGGCGTTTCTGGGCGTTGTTGATAAATGGCTTTTGCTTTGCATAGTAGAGTTTTAAGTTGCACCTACGGATGTAGCGCCGAACTGTATTTACTGACATTGGTTTTCTGAAGTGTTCCTGAGCCCATGTGGTGATATCCTTTACACATTGATATCGGTTTTTGATGCAGTGCCGCCAGAGGGATCGAAGGTCACGGGCATTCAATGTTGGTTTTCGGCCTTGCCGCTTGCATGCAGTGATTTCTCCAGATTCTCTGAACCTTTTGATGATATTATGGACCGTAGATGATGAATTCGCTAAATTCCTTGCAATTGTACGTTGAGGAACATTGTCCTTAAACTGTTCGACTATTTTCTCACGCACTTGTTCACAAAGAGGTGAACCTCGCCCCATCTTTGCTTGTGAATGACTGAGCAATTCAGGGAAGCTCCATTTATACCCAATCATGGCATCCACCTGTTCCCAATTAGCCTGTTCACCTGTGGGATGTTCCAAACAGGTGTTTGATGAGCATTCAAACTCAACTTTCTCAATCTTTTTTACCACCTGTCCCAGTTATTTTGGAACCTGTTGCAGCCATAAAATTCTAAGTTCATGATTATTTGCTAAAAACAATAAATTTTATCAGTTTGAACATTAAATATCTTGTCTTTGTAATGTATTCAATTAAATATAGGTTGAACATGATTTGCAAATCATTGTATTCTGTTTTTATTTATGTTTAACACAATGTCCCAACTTCATTGGAATTGGGGTTGTAATTTGCTGGCGAAACCACAAAGACTTTTCCTGGTGTTTTAACTAGAATTAAAAAAAATAAAATAAAATTGGAGATGCTTTTAATAGGGCAGCGATTATGTTATATGTTTGACGTGTATTATACTTGTATTAGCGGTGGAGTGACCTAATTTGTAGTTTATAAAACAAGGACAACAATTCAAACGTTTTGTTTTATCCAACAACAAACAGCCTCAGAATAATATATTATTATTTATCATTGATAACTGAGAGGTCATAACGGAGCCATGCGGGATCGTTTATCACTGCCTTATCATCTTTACACAGACTGATTACACAACTATAATAAAGCGCGACTTAATCACAAGCAAGCTGCTCTCTGGAATAATTGCTCCCAGCAGATGAATATGATGTGAAACAGACATGGACTGCAGATGTGTTTGAATGCTAAAATTGTCCTCATTCAAGAGATGCAACGTAAGGAGATTAAGTGAATTAAATTTATATAATGGTTGTGCAGTACATTTTACTGTTGTATGTTATATATGTTTAGGGTTCCTACTTATGGTAGCCGTTCATAGCAAGGAACCACTTTTGGTCATTTAAGTTAAAATGGACACCACTTTCTTCACTGTGTGTCTTTCGCCAGCTAATCGAAAAAAAAGGAATGATATGACAAAGTTTAATTTTACAGTACATCTATGTATTTTCTATAGCTCTTGTCATCATTAGGGTTGTGGGTGACTTAGAGCATATCCCAGCATAGCACAGATTTGTTTTCAGTCAATTGCAGGGCACATACACAAGACAACCATTCACACTCACACGTATGGACCATTTTGAGTCTTTAATGAACGAAATATGCATGTTCTTTGGAATGTGATGGAAGCCAAAGTACCCTGAGAAAAAACAAACAAACAAAAAAAAAACATGCAAGCACCACACTGGAGGGTCGGAGCTGAGATTCAAAACCCAGAACTATCATGCAGACACCCAAGCTACTCGACCAAATGCGCTACCCCACATTATTTCTTGTAATTATAAATACCTTCAAAACATATTTAGCATGTAAAAAGTATGTTTTTTTTTTTTAGACATGATACAAATATAACCGTCGAGACCTTCAAGTTCCTGGGAATTACAGTCTCTCATGACCTGAAGTGGGCGACCAACATCAACTCCGTCCTCAAAAAGGCCCAGCAGAGGATGTACTTCCTGCAGCTTCTGAGAAAGCACGGCCTGCCACCGGAGCTGCTGAGACAGTTCTACACAGCGGTCATCGAATCAGTCCTGTGTTCTTCCATCACAGTCTGGTTTGGTGCTGCTACAAAAAAGGACAAACTCCGACTGCAACGGACAATCAAAACTGCTGAAAGGATTGTCGGTACCCCCCTACCCACCCTTGAGGACTTGCACGCTGCCAGAACTAAGACAAGGGCGTGCAAAATCCTCTCTGACCCTCCGCATCCCGGTCACCAGCTCTTCCAGCTCCTTCCCTCAGGTAGGCGCTACCGATCAATGCAAACTAGAACTAGTAGACATTCCAACAGCTTCTTCCCTGTTGCGATCAACTTCTTAAACACCTGACCTACAATTCCATTACAACATGCTGGCAATTTTTTGACTTGAGTTCGTTGTCACATTTCTGTGGGGCCAATTATGTATTACTCGTGCACTCACTGTCGTTGTCTCGCCATGCTGCACTATTTGCATATACTGGCCACCCATGCCAGAGTAGCATCTGCTCCATTTGCACACTGATTGAGGAGTATCTGCAACATTTGCACAACCGACATTGTCCCAGATTATTGCACTACTCGTCACTTTTAACCGCATACACTCCTTGAAGTCTCAGCGCCCTTTGCACAATGGTCATTGCACCGGACTATTGCAATATTAGTCATTCGAACTGCTCTAAGTGCTAGAGGACTCTGCATCTTTTTGCACAATTGTAAAAAAATAAAAATAAATAAATAAATAAAAATAAAAAAATGTACCGGCATTACCAGATAACTAGCAACCCTTTACTGCTCAGTGACTGTTTTTTTTTTTTTTTTTTTGTCAATGTCTTTCTGTCTCCAAAGTGTTCTCTGTCAATTGACTGTCTGTTGTCGTACTAGAGCGGCTCCAACTACCGGAGACAAATTCCTTGTGTGTTTTTTTGGACATACTTGGCAAATAAAGATGATTCTGATTCTGATAAAAAGTAAAAAACAAAAATTCAATTAACAACAGACTCTTTTCTGTTTTTCCAAAGCTTACACAACAATAATAACACAAAATAAAATCGAATTTGGAATTTCTGAAGTAATTTAGTGAGCGAGAATGAAGGATTACAAGATTTGTGATTCTCACCTTATTTTATTTTCCTGTTTCTTTTATATTCATTTGGACAGGTTAGAAATTGTATTAATAAATCTCTTTATGTCTTCTGATGTATATACTGTATATCTAGTAACTCCGGTAAGGCATGGATTGTTAATGGCCGCCTGTTTGTGTTTGTGATAAATAATTTTAAAATACATTAACGTTACACGCCTTTTATTTTCATAAAATATGCAGGCCCACATAGATAGGCGGGCTACAGCCTGCACTGGTCACCGGTCAATCGCAGGGCACATACTGTATAAACACAAACAACCCTCACATTCATAACTGCATAATTTAAAGTCTCCAGTGAAGCTAAGAAACATGCTTTTGGAATGAAAACCCATGTAAGTATAGAGAGAACATGCAAACGCCACACAGAAATGCCTTGAGCCCGGGATTCGAACCCTCAACCTCAGAATTGTGAGGTGGATATGCTATTGAATCATGTTAAATTATATATGGGTTCCTATTATATATGTGCTTTCATAATCCTAAAATCTTTGGCAACTCGCCTATATATGCCTATTATCATAATTAACCATCCTGGAAGCTGTTTTATGGTGCAATCAAATCAGACTTTATTCAAAGTGTTCCAATCTTTAAACATGACATAATAAATGTAGCCTGAAGGATATTAAAGTGCAGGCTGCATTGCCGCTGTAATGGAGCAGCGCGTGTCCAATCAGAGGGACTTTTTTCAATGAGCAAATACACTCTGGGGCAATGAAAAAGTAACAAGGACTGCTCGCCATGGTGCTGTTGTAGTGATGCCTTCACTGTCAGTCGGCCATCTGTGCTTCTAAACAGGAACAAGCAACTAGCCCTATAGTACGAGCATGTCACGGTATCGGTTTAACCCAAAAGTTATAAATCGATCGACATATTTTACAATGGAATATGCATCATTTTCGAGGCGGGGTATTAGAAACATTTATTTGTTGTGTCTTAGAAGACTATTCACTTTACGAGGGACACTTTAAGGTAGCACACGGTTGTCAGCCGGTTATCATATTTTTTTTGTACGCCCCTCGGCTTCTCTACGTCGCCTACATGCTTCAGAAACAACAAACGTAGCGTACAGGTAAAAAAAAAAAAGCATTTTTCAGCTTCAATCTGCCCGCTTTTTAGTGCGAAAATGTGCGGTTAGAGGTGACAATTGATTCGATTGTAAAAGCGATATATTTCCATTAGTGACATTTGCTTCACCGCTCATTCCAGACACATAGACAGACATTCAGTATTTTGCTTTTTATTTAATAAGGTTAATGACGGGCAGCGTTTTACTCGATGTTTTTATTATGGCGAGCGTGTGCGTAAACTGACACCTGGCTGCCATTCTGTGACACTTGTTTGCAGCAGCATTTGGAAATGGTCACATTCTCTCATTTCTGTCATGTTTTTGACAACATTAAAAAAAATAAACTCTGTGTGGCATCATAACATCATACATAACATATTTTACTATGTGGTCATATACATTGAGGCAATTTCTAACAAGATTGTAGGGATAAGGTCTGCCTTAAGGTCAACACATACCTTGTAAACATCACTAAATTATTATTTTATGTGGTTTAAATCAACAATTTACCAAGCAATCTTCTGCTTATTAGTATGTAGAGAAAAGGTGACATTTGTTTGTGTGCGTGTGTTGGTGTGTGTGGGTGTCAGCCTCTTAACATAATACATAAAACATTTTCCCACATGGTAATATTCGCTGAGGCTAGTTCCAACAATACGGACGAGATTAATTTCCACAATTGGGTCAACACACTGGAAAACCTCAATTTATGTTGTAAACTTCACTTCAAAATGATCCCTTTTCATGGTTTTACTGAACAATCGTCATTTATTACAATATAATGCTATTCTATTTGCATATGTCCATCCAACATGGTGACATGCTTGATTAAAAGATTCAAAGACAAGCTTCTCCTTTTCACCGGTGACACTGTGATAATGCCATTAGGGCGATTTGTCTCTGCAGCAGTGGCCGTCAAGTGTGAGGTCAAAGGTCAACCTCATGTGCTGTACATGGATGTGTTTGTCAGATAGAGGAGGGCGACATGACTCTGACCAGAGGCTCCTTCACCTACGCTACTGGAGAGGAGTACCATGGCGAGTGGAAAGAAGGCAAGTGAAGGTCTTTTGCGAGTGCAAACTTGAGGTACGGGCGCTGAATGGTGGCAGTTGACTGAACTCACTTCACCACAAGCGGCTGTTGGGCCGATATAATTTGTATATATTCTTCTTCAAAAAAGAGGCGTTCAGCTGTTTATTGCCACTCTCAGCTGAATGTTACTGTCAAACTAAACATAAGACAGTGAGAATTACACGTTGTACATATACAACAACTACATAGTGTAGCCTCCATTAGTTCAATGCTAACGCACAATGGGAAACACCATAGCCACATGGGCTAACGATTAGCATCATTGTGGTGGTGCTGTTACCCTTTAAACAACGGATATTTGAACCCAAACAGCGCAGCAACGCATGTAGACAGGTGGCCAAGGCATGCACACCATAATGAGCAACACAATATGCATTGTTGAGGAAAATGTGACAAAACTGTTTCATTATTTTTAATTCTATTTATGTCATTACTGTATGTTTTTATTAAGTATATGCTATTTTTCTCATGTAAAACAAAACAAAAGCAATTCTACTGAACACTGTGTTATTCTCCACCACATTGTTGAGACATAAGATTGCCTTACAGTTTTACCGGTATGTTCCATTTTACTGTATTCCAAGTAAAAGCAGAGTTTAAGACAAAAATAAAAAAAGGCTACAATAATGTGGATAAACAAGATGAACTCGGCGACTACTAAACGCAGAACATTTTGGAGCGATCACGTCGGTCAATCCGGACGCTAATCATCATTGTTAAAGTCGCCGTCTCCACATAATTTAAGATAAGATCATTACAACGTGCGGTAAGGCTCCACACTTGAACTCACCTGTGTACAGGCTTCGGTGGGTGCGGCTGTTTTGGTTAGCAATGGGCATCAAATAGGCTCAGCAGTTGTCACTCTTTACTCTGACAGATAACATGTATGTATATATACTCAATATCACTTATTTGTTAAATGGACAACTTGCAGGTCTCCTGGTCAATTCCAGATATCCCCTACAGACAAGTATGTGCACCAGTGATTATCCGGTGCATTTGTGAGTTACTTAATTATTATTACTAGATCCAAGCCTGTTAGCTCGCATGCTAGCTGCGGGTTAGCGCCTTGTTGTGGCATGTAAAGCCACGCAATGACCTGGTAGGATATAATATATTCCAGGCACCAGAGGCTTTAAGCGGATATATTTTCGTGGCTCAGACGTAAGGACGTGTAGGCATAAGAACGATGCCAGACCAAGTAACATCCATTTTTCAGTGGGGCGTGGTTTCACGTATTCAGCGGACACACCCACGTTTGAGAGCAGAGATAATTTTGAAGCCTCATTTTATATACTTTGCAATGTTTTTAATCCTTCAAATTTGTCAGGGTTGTTAAGACTTCTCTGTGGTGTGTCCAATTTACAAGATATTTATTTTCACCTTATAGGGACTTTAAAGTGATTGATTGTTGTTTACCACAGCCTGTTCCCAAATTTAGTTGAATTGTACCCAAAAATTAATGTGGTTTTCTTCAATAATTTGAAATATTTAGAAAGCCTGTGAAAACCATGAAAACTAGTAATCCTCAAATAATCTTAAATAATATTAGATACTGTATTTCTTCAAATAGTGGCCTGTGCTCTAATTGACACTGTGCACTTATTAATCAGCCCACTTGAATAAATGAACTAAGCACAACCAAATGCCATCTTTTTTCTCAAGTGGCACTGTGAGGTAGCCTTGCTCGACATCTTTACCACAACACACACTACAAGTACTGTGGATTAGAGGCAGCACCTGTAAAACCGAAGTTTACCGCAGCATTTAAAGAGAAAGTGCTTCAAACCTGCTGACAAACATGGGAGGGAAGATTAGATGACTACTGCTTCTTTTATTATTATTGAATCTTTTTGTTGACTTAGCCATAATGTACTAAGCAGCCAGAATGGAGACACGTGTACTAGTTCCCTATGCAATCAGGTCAGTTTCAGGTCTTATAAGATCATCTTCGGTCTCAGGATTTTTTTTACGGTTTTAGAACTGTAATTTAGATTGAATTCAAAATTGTTTTAGCTGTTTGACTTAAGTTTTTCCACAATGTTACAGTAACTTACTGGCAACACTGTTGCCAGAAATTTACTGTAAACTTGCTTACAGTACTTACTTATTTACTTCATTGTGGTGCAGATGAGTTACAAAAGGTAAACAGGATCTCTTTTGGCTTGCAGAAGAAGTAGACCAGGTAACAGTCAGTTCAGCTTAATTTAGCATACTGCTGAACTGATCGGGATGTCACTCTATCGCACACAACCCACAGTCAGGGTTTCATGAAAAAAGAGTGCAACATACAGTATATGTAACATGAGCATTCAATAAGACACACATTAAACGAACTACGGGTAACATAAACACACATGATCAATGTTGCGTTAATCCTTATCGTTCATGAACATGACGCAATGCATGCTGGGAGCACACGGCTTCCCAATTCTACTGCATGCAAAATACAGTAACTATGTAATGTGGACCAAAATCCCATGATGCAGTGGAAACTGTAGTTACTTACTGTAAAATCACTTATTTTACTTAGTATTTTATTATAAAGTATGTGGTAAATAAGTTTAGAATTTACAGGAATGTCTAACAGTGTACAGTATAGCATTCTGAAAGCATCTTGTCTGTCATATTTTGTTGTCTTGAATTTGACAGCTTTGGGCATGCACATGGCTCATTTTCATGGCGATCCAACAATGTACGCACTACAGTGTTTGCATTTTCTGGTACGATAGGTTAATGGAAGACTCTAAATTCCCCGTAGGTGTGAATGTGAGTGTGAATGGTTGTTTGTCTATATGTGCCCTTCGGGGATTGAACCCCTCTCGCCGCCCCGAAGATAGCTGGGATAGGCTCCAGCACACCCGCGACCCTTGTGAAGATAAGCGGTACAGAAAATTCTCACGAGAACACATCAATTCAGAAGCTTTTTGGGAGATACCATAATATCAGTGATATGAAGGATCAAGCTGTTTTGTCAAATCCCTAATGACGAACAGATCTGCCTACATTGCTGTGCCAAATATAGATTAGACTTGGGAATTCTTGGGTAGGCTGTTGTTGGGAGACTAGTTACTGACTTGTTACTAGGGTGGTGCTCTTAATAGGTACTGCTTTGGTCCAGTTACATCAGAACACACCTAAATCTCATAGTCCATTGATAAAACTATTGAGTAGGGTACTTTAGTGTAGCTTCTACAGTACCTGATAACAGGCGTCATCAATTCCTCGTGGAGCACTGTTTTGGACATTGTGGGATATCATGGGAAAGCAAGAGCATTCCTCGGCTGTTTCCTAAAGCAGAAATCCCTGCTAAATATCAACTGGATTATCGTACAGTTAATTCCCGTCTCACAGGAGGCAGATGGGACTCCTAATTCACTGCTAAACCTTTATCTGACAGTAGAGAGGTGCAGGGGGAAGTTAACAGTAATTCATGTGACAGACAGCACTCCTCCAAAAAACATTCATTTTTCTGCATTTTCCTGTCACTGTTCTGTATAAATGACACTTAAATTATGTGTTTACATATAATGGAAAATTAGCTTCTTAATGGGTTGTACGTATATTCATCAAGTGTGAAATTAAACAACCAAGTCAATCTTAAGTTACCTGCTTATTTCTGAAAATGTGTATGTGAGCGAGCCATTCTGCATTTCCGACACACTTTTAAAAACAGTGGGGCTAAATTACATAACAACTACTTCTGCACCAGAGTTTCTTCACGCATGACATGACCAACTAAACTAGATGAAGTTCCACACCAAAAGAACCACCTTGAAGCAAGATCATTTCAAAGCCAAAAGGTAAGCAGAGGTGTAGTCTTTTGATGAAAACATGCCACAGACATATTATTAATACACATGGGAACAGTTTTAATTTTGTTAAAATATATGCCTCTTTAAACAGACCTTTGGTCCTTCTGCTGGTCTTCCAGGTCGGAGGCATGGTGTCGGCCAGCTCAAGTTCCAGGATGGAACCTGTTTCTCAGGGCAGTTTGAAGACGGACTCTTCCATGGCGCCGGAGTGTTGCTTTTTACGGATGGGTCCAGGTGTGCAAGCAAGAGGGAGTCATTGTCATTCAGACTACCAGTGACCTCTTGATCTTGAATGTTATTGTTTTGTTGCTCTGGCAGGTACGAGGGGGAGTTCGCACATGGAAAGTTTCAGGGTCTGGGAATCTTCAGTCGTTTTGACGGCATGAAGTTTGAGGGAGAATTTAAAGACGGACGCGTGGAGGGATACGGTAAGTCCAACCCTACCATAACATCTGAAAATTGTACATGGACGTTATGAGCCCTGTCTGTCTCCAGGACTGTTGACATTCCCGCATGGAACACACGGCATTCCACGGAACGAGGGCTTGTTCCAAAACCATAAACTCCAAAGGCGAGAGAAATGTCCCGGCGTGGTGCAGAGGGCACAGGCGTCGGCCACCAATGCTCGCAGTGTTGCTCTTTGACTCTCACTAACCTCGACATCCATGTGATGGTTTTTGCTTGTTCTAGGAGTGCCTCAGGGAGGTGTACTCAAACCCCCCACACCCCGCCCCGCCTTGCTCCTTCTCCTTCATGTCACTTCTTTTCAGAATCAGAATCCTCTTTATTTCCCAAGTATGTCAAAAACAGGAATTTGTCTCCAGTAGTTCGAGCCGTTCTAGTACGACAATAGGCACTATTTTTGAGACATAAAAACATAAAAACACAGTCTCACTTAGCCTCTAACAATTTAATGGCAAGAGGGAACAAGCTGTTGGAATGTCTGCTGGTTTTAGTTTGCATTGATTTATGGATTTACGGACCACACAAAATCACACTTTTACATCAAGGTTTCTCTACTTAGGAGTCACACACTTATTAACAGTGTCTAATAGTTAGCTAGTCGAAACCAAAACAACAAGTGGAGTTTATTTCAAACATTAGCCTACGACTACTAGCCTACTGACTATTAGGGCCACACTGAAATGAACTACAAGGATAAAGAGGTCGAAATACAAGAATAAAGTTATAATATTACTACAATATCCCTGGCCCCGCCTGTGTGGAGTTTGCATGTTCTCCCCGTGCCTGCGTGGGTTTTCTCCGGGCACTCCGGTTTCCTCCCACATCCCAAAAACATGCATTAATTGGAGACTCTGAATTGCCCGTAGGTGTGAATGTGAGTGCGAATGGTTGTTTGTTTCTATGTGCCCTGCAATTGGCTGGCAACCAGTTCAGGGTGTAGCCCGCCTCCTGCCCGATGACAGCTGGGATAGGCTCCAGCACGCCCGCGACCCTCGTGAGGAGAAGCGGCCCAGAAAATGGATGGATGGATGGATATTACTACAATAAAAGCTGAAATTTTACAAGAAAATGGCAGAATTTTACAAGTATAAAGTTAGAATAGAGAGCGAAAGATGGAGAGAGAAAAGCATAACTTTATGAGAATAAATGTACATTTTTGACTAAATTCGTTACACAAAAAAAATTAAAAAAAATTTTAGTAGTATATTTGTAATATTAGAAGAATAAGGTCATAATACAACAAAAAAAGCTTTACTGTATGAGAATGAAGTAACTTCATTCTGATCATGACAAAAATTCTGAATTTATCAGAAAAAAAGATCAAATGTAATTTTACCAGGGAAAATTGCCATTTCACAAGAATAAAAATCGTATTACAAGAGAATTTCATTTTTAAATTTTAAGGAGTTATAATCTTTTTAATATTTTTTTTAAAGAATAAATTAGAAATTCAGAAAACTTGGAATTTCATGAGAATAAAATTCTGTGATAACAAGAAAAACATATTACTTTAAAATAAAAGTTGTAACTCGATGAGGCGAGTCTTAATTTCATGAGAAATTTCCTGTAATTTTTCCTTGTAATTTCTTTTCAGCATGGCCCCTAATACTCCTGCCTACTGCAGTAAAAGACAATTTGCTTTTCTAATTTTCACTTGCCTATTTATTAGTTCTACCTAACGTAAAATGATGTGCAATAATACAACAGCCCTGCAATAAAGATTTTTTCCTTTTTACCATTACCAAGAAGGCGTTGTTGCACATCAAGAGAATGTAATTCAGTGAAAGTTTTTTTTTTTTAAATATACATACAGCAAATAGAGGAAATAATACCCTAACCTTATGATCTCTATGATGGAATGGGGTGTTGTTTTACATTACCAAGCAAGCTGACATAGAGTTAACTTAAAACAACTCTGCAGTGATATATCTCCATTTTGTCCAAGGAATGCTTTTGCTTCTTTTCACTTTTGCCTTAAAGATGTTTTTTTTTTTTGGGGCACAACAAGCTCATGTTATCATCAACTCCTCCTCTGCATCGTTGGCATCATCAGCGCGTGTGAGTGTGCGTGTCACACTAATGGATTTGTGGTGTGTATTTGAAGGCCGCCTTCACTTTGACAGACACGTTGCTAAGATGCGACTGCGGTGAGCCAAGCAGCACTCGCTCAACTCTCTGTGGAAAAGACTGCCGAGAGGATTGCATTGTACATCGTTCACAATAGACGCACTGCTTATAAAGATATCTTCAAACTTGATGTAAAAAAAAAAAAAGCCTTTATTCCAGGACCTAAACTGAGGCAGCTAGTTTTTGTGTTTTCTGTGAGGTGCACAGTGATTGTATTGACTTGGACCTACTGTACTGTACTGTATATCAGATGCATTGAGATGTAGTGCACACAGGCCACATCACAACTAGTGTGTGATGACAAATGGGCCTTAAAAAGTGTTTGACATGTTTTGTGGTTGCCTGCTTCCAACCTCCAACCAAAGAGACGATCCAGTGATACAATAACAGTGATACATTAAGTGTGAATCATATAAACACAGAAGTAATAGTTTTTTTTTTTTGTAATAGTCCAAACACACACACAATAAGAAATCATTGCAGACACAAATTACATTAAATTGATTAGCTGTATATGTTCACAAAGTACTTCGCATATTACTGTTGTATTAATTACAGCAATAATTTATGAGGGTAAAAAAAAAAAAATTCTATATAAGCTCCTATGTTAGTAGAATTAGTGTGCCCGAGAGTCCAATTGTAAAGATTGGGTTGGAAAAATGCCAAGTGGTGCATGTTTCCAAAAGCACACCAGGATCATTTAATATTCCCCCTGCATGTGCAATTTGAGCTGTTTTTTAAATTATTTTATTTCATTACTTTTTTTTTAGTGTGTTACCAGCTACAACAACAATAAGAAAAAGAAGCATGTACGGTGCTTTAACAACGCAGTGCCTCACCAGACATTCACCTGCCAGGCAAATATCATTGCCATGGTTACGGCTTTTTTTAATTTTTTTTCCTTTAACAGTGACAACATAACATGTCTGAGAGAAAAGTGCTGTACAGGAAAAAGTATGTGGCACATATGTGATAAAGGGATATTCAGTAAAGTCTTGTATTGAAAAGAAACGTGTGTGGTTTTGGCTACATTAAGCTTTAGTCGGTTTTTGTTTGTATTTTCTACAAATTTAATTAAAAAAGCATTTATATATACAGTAGTGGTGTAAAAAAAAAGTATTTGCTCCCTTCTGAAATTCTTATTCTTTGCATAGTTTACCCACCTAAATGTTTAAGCTCATCAGACAAATGTAAATATCAGTCCAAGATAACCCAAGTAAACATAAAATGCAGTTTTTAAATGGTATATTTTATTTATTAGGGAAAAATAACTACTCAAAGCCACCTGGCCCTGTGTGAAAAAGTAATTGCCCCCTACACCTAATAAATCGTTGGGCCATCCTCAGCAGCAATAACTGAAATCAAGCGTTTTATATATATATATATATATATATCCAACCATCCATTTTCTGAGCCGCTTATCCTCACAAGGGTCGCGGGCCTGCTGGAGCCTATCCCAGCTATCATCGGGCAGGAGGCGGGATACACCCAGAACTGGTTGCCAGCCAATTGCAGGGCACATACAAACAAACAACCATTCACACCTACGGGCAATTTAGAGTGTCCAATTAATGCATGTTTTGGGGATGTGGGAGGAAACCGGAGTGCCCGGAGAAAACCCACGCAGGCACGGGCAGAACATGCAAACTCCACACAGGCGGGGTCGGGGATTGAACCCCGCTCCTCAGAACTGTGAGGCCGACGCTCTAACCAGCCGTCCACCGTGCCGCCATTATATATAATTATATATATAATTATATATATATATATATATATATATATATATATATATATATATATATATATATATATATATATATATATATATATATATATATATATATATATATATATATATATATATATATATATATATATATATATATATATATATATATATATATATATATATATATATATATATATATATATGACCCTTTAAGGTCATGCCACAATATTCCAATTGGATTCAAGTCCAGACATTGACTAGGCCACTCCAAAACCCAAATACGCTTCA
Organism: Phyllopteryx taeniolatus; assembly: GCF_024500385.1. Taxonomy (NCBI): domain Eukaryota; kingdom Metazoa; phylum Chordata; class Actinopteri; order Syngnathiformes; family Syngnathidae; genus Phyllopteryx; species Phyllopteryx taeniolatus. The sequence goes on from NC_084512.1 coordinate 16,882,950, forward strand.
GCTTGAGGTCACAAACTGATGACTGAACATTCTCTTCAGGATTTCGAGTATTATGTGATTTTAGAGCAGCATGCCTGCCATTTTGTTTGTGGAGTATGCTGCGTCTGAAGTCCCAGATTTCCCCAAGATTACAAATCAGACAAAATTAAGTGAAAAAAAAGTTGTAGTTATTTTTCACTTGAAAATGGATGCTAGTTATGAATAAATTATGTAATTCACAGTCATTTCAGAGCATAAAACACATACTGTGTTGGCAAATAATGTGTATGTGTGTGTGTGCGCACTTGCATTTAACATTGTTTGACGATTAACAAAGCCTTGCTCCATTCAGGAAATGTGGTACGGCTGATAACGCCATTTGTCATCACACGCTAGTTGTGATGTGGCCTGTGTGCACTACATCTCAATGCATCTGATATACAGTACAGTACAGTAGGTCCAAGTCAATACAATCACTGTGCACCTCACAGAAAATTATGGCACACAAGGAATTTGTCTCCGTTAGTTGGAGCCGCTCTGGTACGACAACAGACAGTCAATTGACAGAGAATACTTTTGAGACATAAAGACATTGACAAAAAACAGTCAGTGAGCAATAAAGGGTTGCTCGTTATCTGGTAATGCCGGTATTTTTTTTTTGTTAATATAAAATCGTCATACAATAAGGACTGACTCACGGAAGGACTTACAATACTTATCTTAAATAATAATTCCAATGAAAAGTGAGAAGTTTCAACTTCATTGTAGTCAGGACTGTGAGCTCGCTTGACGCGCTTGCACGGCTGACGTCATATAAGTAAGTGCTTCTCCCCCCGTCAATCACCCACAGCTTTGCTAGTCAGAGAGTTGCATAATCTTGTCGCCTTTTCTCACTCTTTGCATCACAATTACGATGGTGGGAGCAATGGTTTGTGCCACTCACTTTCACATTTACGTATTCGCACGCACAAATGCACACACACGCACAAACAAACTGTTGCCTACATGGACCACAATCGGCATCCATCTATCTATCAGTTACGATTAGAGAAGTTCATTGAGAATGGTGTGCTTGTTTACGTTTTGGTCCTTACAGTGCTGTGTTGTCATGTCAAGTCTGCACTAAGATGCTAATTTAATGTGGCTTCAACTCCACTAATATTGAAGTTACTAGTTCATATTGATGACATCATTCTGTAACTTATGTGGTGTACATTACCAAGTAATGGGTAAGGTTAAGCTAATGCTTTTTTTGTACTGTAGATAAGTGATATTCCTGCCACTTGGCAGCTGCTGAAAGTAACTACAAAGTTACTTTTTTCTAACTTACTTTTGAAATCAAGTAATCAGTAAAGTAACTAAGTTACTTTAATGCTCAAGTAATCAGTAAAGTAACTATGTTACTTTTTCAAGGTAACTGTGGCAACACTATGCATGACTGTATTATACTGCCTCTCGGTGGGCAAGGCGGGCATACCAGAAGGAGCAGCACAATGTATTGGATTGCAGCATTAAATCATGCTGTACAAACTATTTAATTATTTTACATTCTATTCAATTATAGCATTACTTATGTTTTTATGAAGTACAATATTATAGAGTGCCATTCTTCCTCATCAAAAAACCCAACCGCAAAAAAAATTGTTTTTAGGCTGGGAGCCTGGAGCGGATTAATGGCATTTCCTTTCACTTCAATGGGGAAAGATGATTTGAGATAAGAGTCTTTTGAGTTAAGAGTGTGCTCCAAGGAATGAATTAATCTCGTATCTCAAGGCACCACTTTACCGTGGTTAGCAAATGTTTCTTTTAACACCCGCCTCCTGCCCGAAGATAGCTGGGATAAGCTCCAGCACTCCCGCGACCCTTGTGAGGATAAGCGGCTCAGAAAATGGAGGGATGGATGGAATAATCAAACTAATGAGGGCTTATGTTGTATTTGACAGTCTGATTACTACTAGTTAGTGTGTTAGAATGCAGAACAGTATATATGCACAATAGAATAGTAGGATTGGTCAAATAAAATCATAAATAAATACAATAAAATTAATACATTAAAAGTACCATCAATTCAAATAAATCTAATAAAAAATAAATACAATTTAAGTGAATGCTTACTATGAGGAACATCGAATACCAGCATCAAAATTGTGATGTCTGAAAAACTTTTTACATGTGAATGTCCATACTGCTTATCAATGTAGTAGTCTGAGGCTCATGCCAGGAGTTGAAATAAAAATATGCTGAAAAAATAGGATGACATTTCTTCTGCTTCTACCTTTTTAATTTTATTTTTATTATATATCTTGTTAAAATACTTTTTGAATTCACTTGTACTAAATATAGTGAACAAGGGATTTATACTTTTTTTTCAAATATTATAGTTAATTTTCATTTTATAATTCATTTTTCATTTTACCACTACGAGGGGAGAAAAGACGTCAACATCAAAAACATTTAAAGTGCGTATAAAATGTTACGTAAAACCCATTGATTTTATGTCTGTGAACGTTGCACCAAAGATTGACTGAATGGTTAGTAATGGTGTTGTGGGTGTGTTTGTTTGTTTCAATTTTGTCATTATTCTTATTATTATTATTATTATTATACATGAAGCCAGGTCACATTGACCCACGAACATGCTACAAAGAAACAAACATAACTGGAGGGTTAACGTGCTGAAAGCCAAGCAGGTTCTTTACCGAGAGTCCAGACTGACAGTGGATGTAAACAAGCCACACACCGGCCACAACACTTGGGACACCTGCACGATCTCTTGTATGAGATTCAATACAAGAGCTGGATCAAAAATCCAGCTTTTACAAAAAGTTCATTTATGAGCTACATTAATTTGGCCATACATCTTTAATTTGGAGTATACAGTGGTAGTGCATCAAATTGCTGTTTCTAGTATTTTAGTTGTTCGGAAAAAACACCCAGTCTGATGACTGTATGCCACATCCACATACGCACACTTATACCTTGTACTGAGGGTGTGTTTCATTGAAAAGCATGTAAACATTACTTATTACATTACTTATTAATTACTTATTATCATTACATACCATAAGGGGCCGTTCATTTATGAAAAAAATATAACGCCGCCTGGTGCACAATTTTTTAGGTTGAATGGGGGGCATTTAATAATACTTTCTCTAAGGTTTTGGAAGACCTAAGCAGACTTGGGACAGCTGCAGTGTCCAAGCCTCTAGTTAATGTATAACAAGTGTTAGTCAAAGGCCTGAGGTAGAAAGCAGTTGCAGCCATTTTAGCCACACTCGACATGAACCTTCCACCATTTAGTAAATACTCCATAATCCTTACAGGACTATCTGACAGGTATTTCACTCATTTTCATCACTTTTTAATTGCTTATGTAAAATATATGTCTTTTAGCTTTGCTTATTTGAATTTAGCACCGGTGACAAAAATAATAATGTACTGTAATTCTGCTATGTTTTAAAAGTAAATGTACTTGACTTTTGTGTGTTGGAGGTGTTGTTACCATGGTGACCCTCAATCGCTTGAGTGTAGAAGACCCCCAAGATGTTCTTCCACTGCTGCCTGAGACTGCAGAGGCAAAAGTGATGACACCTGTAGTACACAAACAAGAAACAACACCATGCAGAGACTTTTTCATCAGCAGGTAAAAAAATAAAACAAAAACATTAACAGCCAAAATATTAGGTACACTGGTACAGTCTAATGCAGGGGTAAGGAACCTACTGTCGTTGAGTCGTTCTTTGATCATGCATTTCTAAAAACAAAGAACACCTTAGAATAAGTGTTATAAAACATTTAAATCCACAAATGTTCATAATGTTATAATTAATATTTGGTCTATCATTTACTTAACTCATTCACTTCCAGCTCTGTCAATTAAAATGGATATTGATTTCTATAATTGTCAATGGCAGCGAAAATATTAAATAAAAAATGTGAAACGTGGCATTTTTAAAATGTCAAAAAGAGAAACATGCAATGGTATTGTTAATAAATATAAAAAAATTATAAAAGTGTTAGTGTTAAAAATATGAAAAAGGCTATATTAATAGTTCCAATCTGAGCCATAATTTATTTATTTTATTGTATTTTGGGGGATCTAAACTGAAAGATATATATATATATAGACAGCTAACCTGTAAAGTTGTGTCCCACTGCAAACTAAGACCACTGTAATACATGAACACATTGTTACTTTCATACCTAATTAGAAGGCCTACGCAGTGTCATTATCTTTGTACAGGCAAATTATTTTGTAATGTATTTTGCACTGGTGTACCTAATGTGGTGTCCAGTGAGTGCATATTTTGTTTACAGTACATCATAAGGCAGCTAATGCTGTGGTGGTGTCACTCAGGCCTGAGAATGCTGTCCTCAGTGTGATTCTTCTGGTCGGGTGCTACTCTGCAATTCTGATTCCAGCATATTTCCCCCTGCATAAACTCTCTGTTACTGATGATCAATATCCCAAATGGGAGGTCTGAATGGACACACACACACACACACACACACAAACACACACAGACACACATTCCCACCCTTGTATTCAACTCTCCTCCTCCTTCTCCTCCTCCCCCTCAGGAGGTGCTTAACCGTTCAGCCTCGCTGCTGTCAGGCCGGTGTCATCGTCGCTGGTGTGTGGAGCGCCTGAAGCAGCTGCCATGCTCTTCGGCCCTGATGAACATCTCTGTGTTCGTGCGGCGAGAAGCGAGCGCCGCATCATGGGATACGCCCCCTCCTCTGGGGCTCCGCGGGAGCCGAGAGCATCTGGCCCGGGCTCTGGCATCTATGCCTCAGCCCGGCCTGCCTCAATCTTTGCAGAGAGGCGGCGGCTGCAGAAGATGCGTGGTGGTGGGCAGCGGAGGGGTCCTCCACGGGAGCCACCTTGGATCTCATATAGATCAGTACGATGTCATCATTAGGTGCTTATCCTCACTAGAGTCACGGGGGTGCTGGAGCCTATCCCAGCTATCTTCGGGCGAAAGGCGGGGTACACCCTGAACTGGTCACCAGCCAGTCGTAGGGCACATAGAAACAAACAACCATTCGCACTCAAATTCACACCGACGGGCAATTTAGTTAGTGCAACATCCCTCCTGATCTTGAAAGACCAAAGATTCCAGTGTCCATGTTGTTTGTTGTCACCATTCAGGATGAACAATGCTCCAGTGCTTGGCTATGAGACAGATGCTGGTTCTCGCACCACCATCCGCTTGATTTATCCGGAGGGAGCACCCAGCTCTGCCGATGAGTACAGCAAGACCTCCATCATTGCTCTTGTGGTGTTCAAGAGTCTGGACCTAGACTGGCTCACCTCTATCCTCACCAAAAAACCTCTGGTGGGTCCACACCAGCAGAACCATCCATTTTCCGTACCGCTTAGCCTCACTAGGGTTGCGGGCGTGCTGGTGTCTATCCCAGCTGACCATGGGCGAGAGGCTGGGTACACCTCGAACTGGTCGCCAGCTAATCACAGGGCACACATAGACAAACAACCATTCATACTCACATTCACACCTATGGGCAATTTAGTGTCTTCAATTAAGCTACCATGCATGTTTTTGGGATGTGGGAGGAAACCGGAGTACCTGGAGAAAACCCACGTAGGCACGGGGAGGACATGCAAACTCCACACAGGGGAGGCTGAATTTTAAACCCAGATCCTCAGTATTATGAGGGAGATGTGCTACTCAGCCGCCACAGCAGAACCAGTAGCTTTAAAATTAAACAATCACTCAGGGCCTTACCTCACGTGTTTCATAGGGCTTCTGGTCCAAGTTGTGGTTTTGGAAGGATGTAGTGGATGATATTCCCTTGAGAGCAGAGAACTTCCGGATCCTCCATCCAGACATTATTCGCAAGACTGGAGAAGTCCTGCAGAAATACTCACAGAAACAAGGAAATGTGAGTTTTTTTTTTCTTTTGCATTTAATTCTAATTCTACTTAAACTGACAAGTGAGACATAATCATATAACTTAATTTGACATACTGTATATGTCAAATTATACTGCTCAGAACAATATGAGCAATACTATTCATAAAATGTCATTAGCATACACATCTTAATTTTTTATAGGAAGATACTTAAATATACTTTTTATGCACTACATAACATTTGTCAATTCCAGCAATAACTATACAAACACCATACACGTTTATATATATATATATATATATATATGCTGAGTGCTGCTGACACATTGACAAAATAAGCAGGGATCACCAACATTTTTGAAACTGAGAGCTACTTCTTGGGTTAATGCGGCAGTTATCAGTTTGATACACACTTCTGAAATAACAAATTTACTCAAATGACCTTTAATTATTGATAATTAATGATAATCATCGATTTGACGACACTGAGCATGTAAATGATTTCTCACAATGATTCAACAAGGTAGGAAACAGATAAATACCAATATCGCAGGCATTGGGCGGAATCCTCCCATCTCCAAAACAATCACTTTTCAGGAAAAAGGGGTTAAAAAAACAAACGCCACGGTTGTTGAGCCATTAACATTTTAAAATGATAACTTCTACAACAGTCCTTAGAAATCACAATGTCCCATCACTGATATTCTATTTTTAGAACAGGCCCGCGGGCTAATCGGGTGGTCCTTTGAGGTACCCTGGTGCGTGATGGCACCATGTTGGTGACCCCTGAATTAGATCAAGAAAGGCCAAACCTTTAATTTGACATATGTCTTCCTGTATGATTTAAAAGGCTGGTTTTACATTATTTTATTATACAATTGTTAGCTTCTCTTAGCACTTGTGTGACAGTTAAAAATGTTGTTATGCAACTTAAAACAACATCTGCACAGTTAATATAGGTTTTATGATGGTGATCTAAAACAAATGAACTCACGTTACATTATGGAAAAAAATTGTAAACAGCATCACAAGATGGATGGATTTTTGTATTTTTATTTAGACATCCTGCTGTATTTTTTAATCAAATGCACATATTAAACTAGAAACCTTTTGCATACACAACATTTTAGTGTAAAAATGTTGCACTTACCAAACAAAAGAAGCAATAGGTCCATAGTGAGCATGTGTTGTGTTGAAGTCTATGGTGCCCACGCTGGGGGCTGGTGCAGTGGTGATGGCGCTGCAGCTGTGTGACCACGTGAGCCTGGCAGGCTTTGGTTACGACATGCAGCACCCTCACGCTCTGCTTCACTACTACGAGACTATACACATGGCCGCTATGAAGGCTCAGGTAAGTAACCTTCGCACATCGCATTCATACTGCACTTATTACCTCTCCCAAGAAGGCTTTTGTCGCTATAGTTTGGCAAGATGAGGCAAAAAAAAAAAAAAAAAAAAAAAAGTACTAAATTGATTTATACAAAACACGGTGCCATTAGTGGGGGCATTTTTCATGCCATGGAGTGTATTTTTTGTTGTTGCTGCTAAGATTACGCTAAAAAAAACGTAAATAATTTATATTACTAATTATGAATAACATTAAACTTTGTGAAAGGGTTTGGGCATGTCCAAGAAAGACCTCGCCTTTAATAAAGTTAGGGTACATCCATATATACAGTATATATGACTGCTCAGAACAATATGAGCAATACTTTTTTTTTTTTTTTTTTGGTACAGATCCAGGAATTTTGCCAGCTTGTAAATTTTACCCTTTTGTTAGCATTTTAAGTATTTTTTTCAATAACCATCTTTTTGTGTATTTTTTATTTACATTTTTAAACTTTGAAAAAATGAGGGGTGGATCCATACTTTTTTGGGCATGAGAAATCCAAAACCCTTTAAAAATTGTACATTGGCAGGAATTTTGTAAACTTTGGATCCAAGATTAATTTGTGCACTTTTGTTGGCATTTAAAATATTTCACCATCCTTTTAAATTTAATGTATTTATTAATTTATTTACATACATTTTTCTGAAATTTGGGGTGGATCCCTACTTTTTAAGATTAGTTGGGACAGAGCAAGGAATTCAGCGAAATAAAATTTCAGTGTGGAGCCAGGATTTGTTTATTTTACCCTTTTGTTAGCAATGTAAGCCACCTTAAAAATTCTTTAAAATTTTGGAACTATCCTAATGCATTTGTACTTCGTATCAAAAAGATTTTTGCCAACTTGTCAAAAAAATATTCATTAGCTCATGACATTTTGGTGTGGATGCAGGATTTATGATTTATTTTAAATGTTTTCTTCAACCCCCCGTCCCCATTTTCAATATTTTCCCATCAACTCATGAAATTTTAATGCCGACCTAAAAAACAATTTCATGTTCAACTTTTTTCAACTCGTTGAAATTGGGTTCATATCCAGGACTTTATTTTTGAACATTTTCCTTAAATTCACAATGAGCACAGCATAGCTCTTACAGACATAATCCAGGCATACTGTATGCTGGCCTTAGGTACAACTGTGTGCTGATCCATTGTTTGTTTGGCCTTGGAGGAGGTGGGTGCTCTACTTTGTGTGTTCTTGTACCTGCAGGTGGTTCATGACGTCAGCTCTGAGAAGCTCTTTCTGAGGCAGCTGGTGGCAGCTGGCGCTGTCAGCGACCTCACGGGAGCGCTGTGAGGTGGACGCGCAGACGCTGACACTAACATGAACTCAACACGTGCCCGCCTCCTCCCTGTCCTTCTCGGCGTGAGCCTATGATGATGATAAGGACGACGATGTCCTACATTACTATGGCCAGAGAAGCGGCGGGGAATGACCTTTAAAGCACAACATCCTTCGGGTCTGACAGAGAAATTGGTGAACTCAACTCTCAAAGGTTAGAAGATAAACTCATGAATGTACAAGTTTGTCTTGACAGGAAGTTACATCATCATCATCCCATGTGTATGAATAACACCACCATCATACTGTACAGTTTATGATAATGTGTATATATATATATATATATATATATATATATATGGTTCTGACAGTCTTATACAGTGGTGCCTTGAGTTACGAGTTTAATTTGTTCCATGTCCATGCTCATAACTCAAAACACTTCATATATCAAGTCATCTTTCCAGATTGAAATCAATGTAAATGCCATCAATCCATTCCCATAATCCAAAAAACACCAACATTTTTGTTTTGCACATGAAAAACGTATGTGCTTGTGAGTATTGTTATCTACATGTGTTGCTACCCCTTGTGTTTAAAGACAAGTTGATTAAAGTTTTATGATTACCGCAACATTGATGCTAGTTTCATTAGCTCGCTATTGGTGTTTTACATTGTGTGTTAGCATTAAGCAGGCAGGCTTTTGTATAGTAAGCCACTCTTAATGCGGTTTGGCTAAATACACAAAGTGTAAGTCTTTTTGTTTTATGTTTCGTTAAACAGCAACGTGACAATAATTCACAAAAAGAAAACATTGAAAATATCCACCAATAAGCTTGTATGGGGGGGATCGAGTAAAAACAAAAACAAGCAGAGGTTCCAGTGAAAAATGGGGGTTAGGTTCCACAAAAAAAATAAAAAATCAACAAATAGGTGAATTCGCAAATGCTGGAAACGCAAATATGTGCCAGTCCACTGTATTGTGAATAGTTAATTATGGTGAATATAGAGTAACCAAAGTGTTAGAAATATCTGTCAGTGCATTGCTGCATCCCTGAAAACTACATTAATAGACACTAAATTGCATTAAAGTACTATCTGTAAATACAGTACTGTTTCTACATATTTAGTGAGTATTTTCTTTTCGTCCAAAAATTAACACACACTTCGACCAAAAATTAACACACAAAAAAAAGATTGTGTTTGTATGTTTTGTTTAGTATACAAAGAAAAAAACACTCTGAAGATAGAGCTGCTTCATTGGACAGATCAATATCATAACAAAGAAGTCTGGCTAAATGTTTAATATTTTTGTAAATAAAATTACCAATATATTAGTGATGTTGGATTGTCTTTTGTTGCTGTCCAATGAAAAACAAGCATCTCCAGATTTTTACATGTGCACACACACACGCACGCACGCACACACACGAAGTAAAAACAAAAATTGGACATACATACAGTAAACTGGTTAAATACTGCATGAAATTAATAAGTACCACATGTTTCATTCATAATTGTAGAAATAAAAAACAGTTAAAAAAAAGGAAAATAAAAAACAGACTGACATGTATTATCCATCCATTTTAATTAGATAATTTATCCTCACTAGGGTCACGGGCTGCTGGAGCCTATCCCAGCTATCTCTGGGCAGGAGGCAGGGTACACAGTGAACCGGTCGCCGGCCAATCGCAGGGCACATACAAACAAACAACCATTCGCACTCGCAATCACACCTACGGGCAATTTAGAGTCCTCAATCAACCTACCACGCATGTTTTGGGAATGTGAGAGGAAACCGGAGTGCCCGGAGAAAACCCACCCAGGCACGGGGAGAACATGCAAAGTCCACACAGGCGGGGCCGGGATTTGAACCCCAGTCCCCAGAACTGTGAGGCAGATGTGCTAACCAGTCGTCTATCGTGCCGGCTGACATGTATTAATAAAATATTAAAATGTGCAAAACAAAGGAGGGCTTGTCATGCAATGTGCCGTGGTCTTAGCTGAGTATCTAGAGGAGTAGGTTGCGCGAGGGCTCCCACAGCTTGCTGGCCAGCTGTCTGCAGTGCTGCAGGATGATGTCAGTGGGGATGACGCCCAGGTGCACCGTTAGCAACTCGTAGCACTTCACCACCTCGCCCTGGTGGCTCTTACTGTAGTAGCGCAGCAGCTTCCTGAGGACACACAATGTGAGTTTAAATGCTTTTATAACAGTTCCGCTGAGGTTTTCTCACCTGTAGTAGTCCCAGGCAAGCATCCCAATGGGGGCAGAGTCATCGGGTAGAACGGGCATTTCCACTGCCTCCAACTTGTAGCCCTGATTTATTTAATATGCAAGTACACAGTATGTAAAACGGGGTTGGGCAAACTTTTGGGCTCAAGGCCCACATCATTTGTAAGAGGTAAGAACATTTTAAATATTTATTAAAACAATTTCTTTCATAATAAGTCAAAAAGGATGCGCAAACAACTTTGTACAAGTGGCTTGTCCAAGATAAGAAGCTTTAAATTTTGGTGTGAATCCAGGATTTAGCATTTTAAGCATTTTTCAATATCAGCAACCTTTTTTAAAATATTCTTTTATTCATTTACATTTTTCAACTATTATAAATTTGACTTGGAGCCATTCTCTATTTAAAAAAATAGTTTCAAACACAGGTGAACGTTTTATAAAAAAATATGTGCATATATTTGTTCATGGGCTAATAAAATAATAATGAATTCTTATTATTTTAAATTAATATAAGTCTAATTCATTCCCAAATTTAAAAAAATTTAAAATCTATATGTAAAATTGTTTATTTTACTACTATTATTTATTTTATTATTCACAATAAGTAAAGTAACCAATTATCTAAGGAGATAATTTAATTTAAAAAAATTATAATGAAAACAATTAATCAATACATTTTAATTAAACAACTTAAGAGAAGAAACAGCTAAATTAATGCAAAAAATTTTACAGGACTCTTGATAATGTAAACGCTCAGCGGGTTGGATTAAAGAATGGAGTGGACTGTACGGATAAACTGTGTCAGAAAGGTTCCAGGACTGGTGTCACAAATGTTTCAAATTCAAACTACAAGTTATCACCTTCAATGGGGACCAGATGATCAACCAGTACATCTACAAACAGATGCTGCGCCGTTTGGTTTGTTCAGTGCACGAGAAGAGACAAGAGTTGTGGCGGGACAACTTACAGCTGCTTCACCATGATAACACACCTGCTTACAATGCTCTGAGCATCAGACAATTCCTGGCCAAGAAGAATATCATCGTGCTGAAGCAACTGCCCTACTCACCTGACCTAGCTCTGTGTGATTTTTTTTCTTCTCTTTTCCAAGTTCAAGGGAGTCATCAAGATGGCTGTGACAACAGAGCTGCGCAGGATCCCGGAAGAATGTTCCCAGGAGTGCATGAAGGCGTGGCAGAGAAGGCAGGGCGTTAGACTCCAGTGGTATTCCTTTAAAGGGGAAAACTTGTACTTTGAAATGTATCTTTTGTGACACAAGTTCTGGAACCTTCCTGACACACCTCGCACTTGCCCACCCAATTCAAGGTAAAAAGCACATTTACGAATTATTGTAAAGGCAAAACAAACTCACGGTTTCATTTTCAAACCAGAGGAAGTAGCAGAAGTGGAAGTCACCGTCTCGCAGGGTGACAGTGGAGTAACCCTTTTGGAGGTAGCGCCGTGTTGTCCTCACCAGCCTCCACACCTTTAATGTAATTCACACTTACAGTACCGTATGTATGCTCGGGGGACGTAACATTAGGCACACCTACGCAATCCAAAATTCATTAACACTCAATGTTGACAGATACTGTATTGTGCTGGTGTACCTGTACCTGATGAAGTGTCTGGTGAGTGTATATGATGACAGATATTACAGAAAATTGATCATAAATACTGAATAGAGCTAATAAATCCCCAACTGTGAGGATGATTAGTAGAGGCGGTGTTGCTAGAATACCGAGTCATTCGTCCAAAGTTGAACACAACATTTGAGTAACACATGCGCCTCACCTTGTTTTTGATAAACTGAGCCACTGGTCCTTTGCCCAGCTCCGATGTTGTGCGCTCGGTGACGTTAAGGGATGGTGCAATCATCTGGCCCGTGGATCGATCCACGCAGATGAAGTGGATGAGGCCTGGGAAGTCCTCCAGGTACGTGAGATGAAGTGGGTCAAGGACAGCCTAGGCACTTGGGGATATATTACTAAACTAATGGACAAATCAATGATATCAGGGTTTTTTCAATGACAGGATATGACACCATGGTGATGTTTCTCTTGCTTTTCACTAGCAAGAAGTCTTTCCAGTCTATCAGCTTTTCCCTGGCAGAGTCCGATCCAGTGAGAGGGAGGGCAGGGGAGGTGCACAAAAAGCAGTACTTGAATGACAAATGCATACATGCATTACAGTGGACCATCAAGTCGATTGGACCCCTCGTCTGTTGCTACTGCATATTTTTAGAATCGATTATTCCATCGATTAATCAGGTAAAAATTTATATTGCATTAAAGTTTATTGCAAAACCACTGTTTTTCCGATTATTTGGTATTGTTTAATGATTAAACAAAACCATCCATCCATCCAAAACCAAATGAACAAAATTAAGCAATATCACACGAGAGGGAGTGATGTTGCATTCGCCAACCTTTTTGAAACTGAGAGCTACAGTACTTCTTGGGTGCCGATTAATGCGATGGGCTACTAGTTTGATATACATACATTTCTGAGGCTATTTCAGGTTCAACTACATGTCAGTTACAGATTACTCATACTATGGCTGCAATTAACGATTATTTTCATAATAGATTAAACTGACTATTAGTTTTTCCCTAAATTTATTATGATTCAGTTACTGGTTTGGTTCGTAACCTGTCACAAAAAAGGCAAAAATGTTATCATTTGAGGAAATATCACAGTGACTGATACGCACTGCAACATGGCCTGGGCTCGCTCCTGCAGAGTGGGGGAGAGTTTCCGAGGAACGTCGGCCGGTCCAGAGTCAATGAGGAAGCACTGGCGGTAAACGCCACACAGCTGGGTCTTCATGTTCTTACACCACGGGATGAGACTGCAAGTAAAACACAGCCATACTGTAATGACAAGGCTAGACACTGAAAGGGAAATGTTGAGAGTCTGCAAAGACACTCACTCTCTGTTGAAGCCAGGTCCACCTCGGGAAAAGGCTCGGTTCTTGAACTCGCTCCAGACATTTTGTAACTGTACAGACTGGATTGAAAAGGGGACAATGAAAAATAAGCTTGTCAATTATTGGATACTTTGTATTAATATTCAAGTTTGTATGAAATAATAATAATAAATAAGCTATGTTATATGACTGTTATATTTTTCTTACATTCATTTGAAAAAATGAAAAAAAAAATCCTCAATAGTTTACAATGCACTACACTTATTGTACAAATGTGTCACTAAGACAATACTATTAATTATTTATTCCTGACTTTATATGTCTACTTTTGTTAGATCTTATATGCTGCTTGGGCGTATTACATCACATCACATTTGACGAGCCTTTGCAAGCGTCTTTTATCGTTTCAACTAGCACATAAAAACACAATTTTATACATACAAGTGCTTCTCGTGACAAGGCACTTTACACTTCATAGTACAAGTTAAAAAAACAACAGCCAAAATATAAGCTTTCAAAATACAGTGGACATAAAAGGTCTGCACACCTGTGTTCAAATGCCAGGTTTTTGTGATGCAAAAAAAATGAGCCCAAGATAATTTCAAAACTTTATCCACTACAAATGTGAACTACGAGAGGTACAACTTTTTAAATTCTTTTCAAGAGGGGAAGTAAAAATAAACAACTGAAACAATGTAGTGGCACAAGTGTGCACACCCTCTTATTATAACTTATAGTGTCGCTGTGTTCAGAATCAACCAATGATATTCAAACTCATGGGAGTCAGCACATACCTGCCACCATTTAAAGTGCCTCTGATTAACCCCAAATGAATTTCAGATGTCTTAGTAGGCTTTTCCTGACATTTTCTTGCATTTGTGCAGAAGCCTGAATGTTGTGTGCTAACACTGACTGCTATTTGGAACTGTTCATAATTCCCTCCACCTTGACTAAGGTCCCGGTTCCAGCAGGAGAAAACACCCCAATGCTTCAGTGGAGACATGGTGTTTTTTTGGTGATGAGTAGTGTTGTGATTGCGCCAAACATACCTTTTTGGAATTATGGCTAAAAAGTTCAGTCTTGGTGTCATCGGACCAAAAACACATTTTCCCACGTGTTTGGAAGACTTAGTCGTGTATCAATAAGATGAATAAAAACTTGATTATTTAGATTCAATCAAATATATACAGTATGTTAACTATAGCGGCATGGTGCACGACTGGTTAGCATATCTGCCTCACAGTTCTGAGGACCCGGGTTCGAATCTGGCCTCGCCTGCATGGGGTTTCTCCGGGTAATCCGGTTTCCTCCCACATCCCAAAAACATGCACGGAAGGTTAACTGAGGACTCTAAATTGTCTGTAGGTGTGAATGTGAATGCAAATGTTTCTTTGTTTATATGTGCCCTGCGATTGGCTGGCGACCAGTTCAGGGTGTACCCCGACTATCACCCAAAGATAGCTCGGCTAGGCTCCAACTCGCCCGCGACCCTAGTGAGGAAAAAGGGTATGGAAAATGAATGAATGTTAAATACAACATGTCAGATATGATTTAAATTATCATTATTTTTTTAAAATCATATCTGACATGTTGTATTTAACATCATTGAATCATAAAATTCTCTTGTTTTGTTAGGTTATTATGTCAGAAATTGCACCTGTTCACACAAAAATAACATACAAAAAGATGTAAATGTAAAAAGACATACTTGAATGTCACTGGGCCCAAGAGCTTTGATAAACTTGTCCAGTTTGCTTCTGATGTCCTGTATTGTTGGTTGACTTCTAGTAGCAGACAATCCTTCCTGGCCTTCACTCAAACGCTTCTCCAGCTTGGCAAAGGCCTCCAGGAACATGTAGATGGACGCAGCCACTGCACTGGTGGGAATCTGATTTGATTCAGTTGAATGGAGATTGTGTGAGTTAGAAGTCAAAAGAGTGTGGGAGGGAGATGTGTGTGTCCACAAACCTTAGTGAGCAGCACCAGTGTTATCCCGGGCCATAGTGGCAGACAGTACATGGAGTGAGGCATCATGGGATACAGGCCCTCTTTGTGGGACACTTCAAGAAACACCCTGCGTGGCGTGGATGGGTCAGGGGGAGGAACCTCCAGGCTGTGCAGACTGTCTTCTGCCATCTGAACAAACACACACATTTCTGTAGTAAACTACATTATGTTATAATCTGACACATACTGTATAAAGCATAGGAAATATGAGAACACACGTGAATGTCTGGATCTGCAAACTCAAACACTGTAGCTTCTTCTCTCGCTTGTTTTTCTAGAGGAACACAAAGTTACATGTTCAAATTATTAGACACGTTACACACATTCAGTTAAGCACTCTTGACTACAGGACTGAACCTAAAAATATTATATTAACACATTCATTCATCCATCCATTTTCTTTATCGCTTATCCTCACTAGGGTCGCGGGCTGCTGGAGCCTATCCCAGCTATCTTCGGGCGGGAGGCGGGGTACATCCTGAACTGGTTGCCAGCCAATCGCAGGGCACAAAAATTATATATATATATAGATTTTTTTTGTTTTGTTTTTTTTTGGGGGGGGGGGAAATCTCATTAAGAGTGTATTGGGTACATTTTTTTACATCGTTTATTTTCAACCTAACATTTTTTTTAATTAACTTTACGTAAAATAATTATTACAGTTTATATTTTATTAGAATTATTGTGGATTGCCTCGGAGAAATCACATGATGGTACTGCTTTATTATAAGGCGTACAATAGGTGCATGTTATGTTGTTATGATTTTATTATGCTCGCCACAAAAACTATTTTATCATTGTAGACTGAGAAGACATTCAAGTTTATGGTTCAGGTAGGTGTTGAATTTTATTTTTCCATGATACTATTCTGATAATACTCAAACATTGTCATATCTAAAAAATAATGCAACATTAAAACAAATATTTAATCATACTAACACATTAATATTAATACTCAATCCATCCATCCATTTTCCGTACCACATAGACAAACTATCATTCACACTCAGTCACACCTAAGGGCAATTTAGTCATCAATCAACCTACCATGCATGTTTTTGGGATGTACACGGAGAAAACCCACGGAGGCACAGGGAGAACATGCAAACCCCACAGAGGTGAGGCCGGATTTGACCCCGGGTCCACAGAACCGTGAAGCAGATGTGCTAACTAGTCAACCACTCACTCGTACTAAGTGCTTTATTTCTTTTTACATATTAAAGCAACAATTGTGTTGCATGGTTGATATAAAAATATAAACAACAGCAAATCTCCCTAAACTCACCTGAACTGCTGGAGTTGGTAGGGGAAGGCTGAGGTGTGTAAAAGCTTTCTGGGCCTGAGCCGCTTGGACTATCAACATCCTTCACATGAAAGAGATAAAGAATAATCATGATTGATTGTCATAATAATAAATTTTAAAAAGTAGTTTAAACTGATGGAAAACCCAAGTGATAAACACATTAAATAGACAATAAAAAACTATTTAAATAAAAAAAATACAATAAATAATTTTGAAAATTTAATAATATAAAATAAATACATACTAATAATTAATACTGTCAATAAGCAAACGTGATAATTAAAGATACTGTATGATAAAAGTGAAATAATTATACAATTTACAAAAGGTAAAGAAAATAATAATTTCAACAATCATTAAAAAATAAGGAAATATAATCATAGCTTATATATCCGCTTCTCCTCACTAGGGTCGCGGGCGTGCTGGAGCCTATCCCAGCTATCATTGGGCAGGAGGCGGGGTCCACCCTGAACTGGTTGCCAGCAAATCGCAGGGCACATGCAAACAAACAACCATTCGCACTCACAGTCACACCTATGGGCAATTTAGAGTCTCCAATTAATGCATGTTTTTGGGATGTGGGAGGAAACTGTATATACTATATATATATATCATATATATATTTGTCAAAAAAATCGCTCTCTCATTTTTCTGGCATTTAGCAAATAGAAATAATTTTGGTAATCCTAAATGCCCTGAAAATGGAAAAAGGTGTATGTCTTTTTATACAGTCATGGCTTTTTAGCCATAACCTTAACAAAATGGTAAAACTGGAATGATTAAACCAGTGGATTTCAAAATGGGTAGCGTGGCTGCCCTGGGTAGGGTGTGTGTCAGTGGCGGCACAGCAGCTTGAAAAAACTTAAGAAAAAAAATATGTACTTTATTTTTAAACCTGCCAAGCTAGCTTCAGCAACATGCTAAAGGCAAAAATTATGGATTTTTTGTTTTATCTTTGCCAGGAAAGAATTTACATTCAACACAAACTGCACAATAAATAATGCACAATGTTAAATTAGCGTCAGCTTCTGTGTCACTGTGTAAATCCGTGATGAGAAATGAATTTATTATACAGTATGTGGGTGACCACCTGTGCCACCTACAGTACCTCAGAAGTGTGGTCGTCTTGGTCCATGTTGCTAGGATACATGTTCTGGGCCATGATGATGAGGGCCAGGAGGTCTGAAGTGGTGAGTGTGCTCGCGCTGCGGCTGCAGATTCATTAAAAGCCAAAGTGTGAATGTTTCAAGTTAGTGGGGGAGGGGACGAGGTGAGAAAGCAACAGTGCGGCACCTGGAGTAGAAGGCCAGTAGTTTGGTGTGCACCAGAATGAAAGCATGCTGCACTTCTTCTCCTGCCCTCTCCACGCTGCTGTTGAGCAGCTGAACTAAACGGCGCTCCAAGAACTCGATGCACTGCTCGCACAGCGTAGGGTGTATCAGTCTCTCCACAGCCTGTAAGGCCAAACAAAACACTTAATGTTGGTGTACAGCACCACTCATCGGTGGATGCAGTGTTTCCCAACCTGAAATGAGTCAAGGCACATTACATTTTTACATTTACATTACATCTATGTTGTATTTGTGGCAACAGGGGATATACAGGTGTTTTGAACCATCAGCCATCTAATGGAAAAGCATTCGACTGTTCTACCTGTTACTATACAATGCTGGCATAATAGATGAACAAAGATATATTTGTAATCAGTAAAAAATAATTTTCAGACAAATTGGATTTGGATCATTTCCCACCACAGCCTTCATGAGCTTTTACGGCACACTGTGTGTGTGTGCCAACGCGCCCCGGTTGAGAGTCACTGCTCTCATCGAACTGATCCCAAATATCAGCAGCAACTTGTACTTGTCAGCTTGTGTTCAGAAGACAAAATGCAAAACATTCAAATAGACGCTGCTGCTGCCATCTAGTGGTTACTCATTTCAAAATGGAGGTTTTCTACGAACATATGACACGCATTTACAATTGCCCTCTGAGTTTGATGGTTAGACATTAATCCTAAAATTACTTTACTGGCTGAGTTATATGACCCATTGGTTAAAAAAAAAATGTAAAATTTAATATCAGTAAATAGAATCAAAAGCCACAGGCACTGTGGTGTATACAAAGAGCCCAAGCCATGTGTGGAGACGAGCCCAACTATATCTTGACAGAACTTCTCGACCTCACACACCAGCTCTCGCTCCTTCCCTGCCAGAGAGGTGACATTCCACGTCCCTAGAGCCAGCTTCTGTAGCCGGGGATCGGATCGCCAAGGTCCCTGCCTTCGGCCACACCTCCAGACCTGGGCCCCAGTGACCCGCATCCGGGCAAGGGAAACCTCAATCCATTATTTTTCATCATAGGGGTCTTTTAGCTGTGCTTTGTCTGGTCCCTCACCTCGGACCTGTTTGCCATGGGTGACCCTACCAGGGGCGTGAAGCCCCAGACAACATAGATCCTAGGATCATTGGGACACACAAACCCCTCCACCAGGACTTGGCTTCCAGGAGGGGCTAATACTTTTTCCAGTAGATATTTTTTCTCCAAAATCCAACTCATTTTGGGTGCCTATTGTCCATCCATTTGCTTTGGGCGAGATGGATGACACCCTGGACTGGTTGTCAACCAATCGCAGGGCACATAACTGTATAGACAAACAACCATTCACACCTATGGACAATGTACAGTAGAGTCTTCAATGTACTGTTTAAAAGGGTGAGGAGCTTGACTTTATTACAGTTTGATTTAGTTTTCTGATAAAGTGGTTTAACTTCTCTACACGTTTATTGCAGTTATGAATGGTAAAATGCTACTTTAACTACTACCTATACAATTAATAGAGGTTTTATGATCGTGACAGTTTGAGCCTGGAAGAAATTAATTCACTTGTTTTGAAGGTATAACAACTTGGGAGTCAACCAGTATTACGAAACAAATTAATTCACTTGTTTTGAAGGCAGAACAACTTGGAAGTCAACTGGTATAACGGAACACACTGTATTACATGCAAACTTGAAACAAATAAAATCGTGAACAGACTCCACCTCCACTAAGAAGCTCTGGTCGTTCTCCCTGAGGTGGTTGTAGGTCTCCAGCAGGCTCTGGAGATGTTTCCACAGACGTTCCCTTTGCTCCGTGTCTTGAGGACGCAGCCTAAACATGAACAGAACAACAACAACACGTCTATGTAGTAAGTCAGGTCACACGTGTGCTGTAGGACAAGTGACGGCTGGTCAATAGAGGGCACCAAAGTGTCACCTCATCACTTACCACATACAGTAAATGAAATATATGTATCTCTACTTTTATATGAGCAGGATATGTATTATATAGTTAAAGATGAGTAAAGGTTTATTTCACATCTGTGTTTTCTGATTTGTGACATTGTTTCCACGCCGGGGACCCAAAAATCAAAAGTTGAAAGCCCTCTGTAAATTTCCTAATTGGAAGACGAGATGCCAAAAAACACATGATTAGCAGTTAGTCGACTTCAAGCTTTAACGTCAATGGAGAGCAAGAAAGTCAACGAGTCGACTAATCGGTTCAACCCCTAATATATACATACAGTATACTATACAACCAGCCCTGGAGAAAACTCCACCAGCCACAATTGTGTAGGACTAAACACAAATTTCTAACATGTCTTACTCTCTCCTGATCAGGCTACCGCTGAGGGTGACCATGCCGAAGAGCACCTCAATCATCTTCTTGGTCACATAGATCTTCCTCCTCAGATCATCCTCCTCCTCCTCGCCGTCTCCGTTCACGGCAATGTAGAGACACTCGTCGAACTAGAGGGGAACACAGAACACGTCACATTCATGGGCTGCTCTTCCAAGTATCGCCCATCATAGGTTTTAGAATTGTAGGGATAAAATGATGCCAAATATTGGAAAATATTTATGGTTTTGGGGTCAAAGGAGATATTACCCCGAGACACCTGCACACTATTATCTAATAAAAGCCAGTTCTTTTAAAAAATATTTCTTTTTCAGATTTCAAAGATAATTATTTTAGTTATATCCAGTTATTCTAGTAGGAAATTTACCATGGGGGACATTCATTGGAATTAACTGGGTATTTTGGTTTATTTTTTTTAGTCTCACCTATACAACAAATACAATAATGAACATTTTCTTTTGTCATAATCCTACTGTCCAACAAAGAGCAGGTATTTCCAAAAGTGTATTTTTTTTTTATTTTTTCTTACCTTTACACTAAAATAACACAACATTGCATGTGTCAGCAAAAATAAATACAAAAAAAAAATATTTTTTCTTACTGACTATTTTCATTTTGGGTGTTAAATTGTTGTATTGTATATGTTATGTATTTATAACAGGAAAAAAAAAAAAAAACATTTCATTTAACACAGAGACACTGGCCGGCACAGTGCGGACTGGTTAGTACATCTGCCTCACAGTTCTCGGGATCAGGGTTCAAATCCCAGCACTGCCTGTTTAGAGTTTGCATGTTCTCCCCGTGCCTGGGTGGGTTTTCTCTGGGCACTCCCGTTTTCTCCCACATCCCAAAAACATGCGTGGTAGGTTGATTGAAGACTCTAAATTGCCCGTAGGTGTGAATGTGAGTGTGAATGGTTGTTTGTTTCTGTGTGCCCTGCGATTGGCTAGCGACCGGTTCAGGGTGTACTCTGCCTCCCGCCCGAAGATAGCTGGGATAGGCTCCAGCAGCCCGCGACCCTGGTGAGGATAAGCGGTAAAGAAAATGGATGGATGGACAGAGACACTGTTTGGTATTCATTTAAAATGATGTAAAATGGGTAATGTAATTGTGATTGCAGTTTGCAGTGGTGTACAACTTTAGCGTAACTCCTGTGATAGCTCCATGGTAACCTTGTTTAGCTAGATGAGAGGGTCAAATACTTTACAATATTAGAAACAGCTCTCAGTATGATGTAGTGCAATTCTACTCCACTGCAAACGACAACCACTACTGTAAGCATATTGTTAAGTGAATACATCTCTGATGACGTCAATCAAAAGTGAACCTTATTATCTTTCCAACTGTGGAATTTTTTATACGGCCATTTTATTAGATCCTATTAGATTGTACAAATATATGTACCTAATGAAGTATCCAGTGGATTGTATGTATTAATCAGCTCAACTTCCTTCAGAATTGGGATTTATAGTGGACATTATTCCAAACATATAAGCAGAATGGATGTAAAAATATTACTAGTATAAGAACGAAATAAAAATAATAATATATATATATATATTATTTTTTTCCGTAAAAAATGGATTCTATGAGCACATGATGTGCCCGCAGGAAGATTCTACATGTGCATCACATGATAGGGCAGAGGTTGGATGCAGTGGGGGGGTTTTCTTTCTTTTTTTAGCTGAGTACCTGGTGTAATACATAGAGGTGGTTGTTCTCTGTGGTGAAGCATGTGTAGCTGTCACCCAGCCTGTCCACCATGGAGCTACAGGAAATGATGATGGGTGCAAACAAGGTGCTGATGCTGTCCTCAAAGGCTGGAAGCTTCAATACATCATATATTATACTGTAATTATTATAAATATACAGAACAGCATGGAGCAAATATTCATGTCGTTTTCCTCTCTACCCTCTGGCCTTCTTCCTGGGCCACGCCATACTGCTCCTGGATGTTGAGTTGGAACCCCGGGTCGGTCCAGTGGAAGAGGATCTCAGCGCTCTCAGTGGTGATGAGCAAGGCTTTCATTTGGAACACTCGTATTCTCTTTTTACAGCCACTCTACAGCTCTGCGTGCACAACACTGCAAAAACAAACAAACAAACAAAACATACACATTGTAGAGAAGTCGGCAGGGAGAAATAAAAGGGGTTTGAAAAAATAACATACTCTCATATAGCACATTTATTAAAACATGAAGGATATTAACAAATGAGTTATAATTAAAAGTAAATGAAGAAAAAAATAAAGAAACAATAATCAGTTTATTGACAATGTTAGTGTTAATAATTGTGCTTCTGCCCAACAAGAAGAATCTATATCTAATGTATAGCCAAATGTTGTATTTTTTTTTGTATCCGAATAACAAAGAAAACACATTTTGAAATCCAGCAAAATCAACATTTGTGATTGAGATGAAAATGAAAAAAAGGACACGCTTTTTGTTCGACAGGCACAATGTTTTTGTACTGTATTTTAAGTTGCACACCAATGCTGCTACAAAGCCAGCTGTAGAAAATTTTCTTTCTAAATTATACATTTCACTCTATAAATGTCTGGCAGTTAATATCTTTTAAAAGGCATAATTCTTTTCCATACGGCACTTGCATTGGATGTCATAATGTTGTGCAGGTGTACCTAATGAGGTGTCCGTTAAATTGAGCTCTTCCAGGAGAATGTTATTCAGGGATGGTCTGCGCTGTGTATAAAACTGGCACATCAAATCCGTCTTAAAAACAAAAACAATGAACATACTTGACAATTTTCATTGTATTTCTGTTTTTCTATTTGCTCGCTTGGAGTAAAAAAAAAAAGTTAGTTCCTCAAAAAAAAAAAAAAAAAAGTCAAACTTCCTCGATACACTCGTACTTGCCACCCGTGTAAAAGAAACATTTGATGGTCAAAACGACTTACTTTATGTTTTTAGGTGCTGATGATGTCAACATTAGGATCCATTGGTTTGTTCTAGCTTGTCTTTAACCTTTTGGCCAGTTTGTGTTTGCGGAGCACTGCGTTCCTTCCGCATTTCAGCCGCACCACATCCGTGTCATGTGACCGCAGCACAGTCAGGCAGTATCCGTGGGCGCTAGCACTCGTATTAACAATGAATGGGATTTTTATTTATTTATTTTTTTAAATTCTTTTTTGTAATGGACGCTTGTGAGGTGAAATGTGGTCATGTGCTGCCTCAAGTGCAACACATGACCAGCGACTGCACAATGGGTTCATATACTTCAGGAATGTCAACTCAATGTTGGGTATTTGGAGTATTTAAGCATTAAATTTCTTTGCAGTTGCGGTCATCGCCATGCAACAAAGGTGTGAAAAATTCTCAGAAAGCTAACTTGGCATACTTAGTTATAAGAAATATAAAATCAAAATTTAGATTTAAAAAAAAAAATAGTAATAGTTATTTTATTATTGTTATAATTATCATCATCATCATCATAAATGTAGTACACAGCACTTGATAGAGTGATGATATAGATATATACATAGATACATACTACATATAATTGAAATAAATGACTTATTCAAATTTAAGTAAATTAAGAAAAAATGCATAATATAATAAATCAAAACTAATTTCACTGATATCAGAGTTAATCTCTATAATCTTGTTGCAACATAGCTGCCCAACAAAAAGCATGTAGCTCCAGAAATTGTAATTTTTGTAATTAACTGAAACACAAAGAAAAAAATATCGTGACAGAATTATATATTTGTGTTTCAGATAAAAAATTTGAAAAAAAAATTGGAGACATGTTTGACAAGATTTTAGAAAACAAAATCTTTTCATTTTTCAATTCATCTAGTGATTGTTTAAGTTAGTAAAGAAAAATGCAGACACTTCATTGTCTTGAGCTGCCTAATATTTCCTTTTCTTCACTTTCTGTAAAAATAAATTAATAAATAACCAATGTGATACTTTTTTAAAAATATTTTTAATTTGATGTGAAATAGAATGTCTGTTACATTGTACCCCGTATAGGTTTTCTAGTTTTCTGAATACAGTAATGTCTCACGTATAATATGCTCTCGAGTATAATGCACACCCTCAAAGCTGACCTACAACAAAAATCTGGAAAATGCTTCTACCTATGTATAATGCGCACCATTGATATGCTCATAACATTATGTATTATCTGTATTTTATTAGGTTTTTCGAATAATTATTCTGCTGAGTGTGCATAGACTAACGTAACCGTTACCTTTTTTTCTTTATTACTTTCAAAGCATGGAGATGCGTTGTGGTACAATCTGCAGCATGTCCTCCATTTCTGGAAAATGTGCCACTTTCGCACGTCCCGAATTTCTTGCACCAAGCTTAAAATCAATCCTGAAACACACGGGGAGCCAATACAGTGTGTCAGTCAAATACCACTGCGTCTAGCGTCTTTCTTATGCCTACACATTCCTACATGTTTGGACTGCGAAATATATCTGCTCAAAGCCTCCGCCGGATGGAGTATATCCCACCGGTTTATAGCGGGGTTTTCCATGCCGCGACAAGAGACGCTAGCCAACAGTTTGCTCGTGAGGTAACTGGGACCCCTTTCAGCTGCCGGGCAGGTAAATAATATAAAGGTGCAAGCGGGGGAAAAACTTCCGTCACCCATCTGTCTAGGACATAACCCAAATTGTACATAAGCCACAACATACCTATGTAAACGCAGTAGTAAAGACATAATTACAGTAAATTCTAGTATGAAAAAGACCTCTTAGGTCATAAAAATAAAACAATCACATGAAACTAAGGTAACTCAGCATGCCTTCTGGCGCAAACTGGTTCACTGCACACAATTCATAACCTCGAAACATTATACAGTTACAGGGACCGAGCCCTTCCACTAATATGCCTAAGAAGGTTTCAAATTACCTATAGAGGTCGCATGATGATGTCAAAGCACAACATGAAGCTCCTGAATTTATTCCAACATAATTGCTTGGCAACAACAAGAAGGCTTCAAAGCAATAGTACGAGTCCTGGAATTTTCCTAAAATGGCTGCTTCAAAACAAAATGGATGACTTCCTCCTCAATTTCATGCATATGTCCTTCAGACGGTTCTTGATTCCTTTTCTTGATTCACCAAATTCCATCTCAGTTGGTGAAATTTCAGTCGTAGGCGACTTTTCAAGTTGTGGGCAGGTCATATTGGGAGTTGTGATCGGGACCCCTAAAATGCAGAAATTTTCACCAGATGTTGTTGGGCAAGCTGAGGCTACTCAAAAAGATGATTCATTTGTTGGAATAATAATTCTGCCTGGTGCTCAGGCCCTCTTGCGTGACAGCACCTTCATGGTGCATGGGAGGTGGTGGGGGGCTGTTGTCCAGGGCGGCCCCTCCAACTGTTTATATTCTGTGATCAGCCAGGAGACAAGCAAGGCCCCCCTCGCCCTCTTAGCCAGCTTGGAGGATTTCAGCATGTTTACTCAGTATATACAGGAGTAAGAGCAAACAAGAGCCTGGCTTCCCAGAACACTGACGGAGCCGATTAGACGTTGGCCTAAACGTGGAACTCAGTGCACTCAGGAACCGTTTTAAGCCTAGCAAGGTTAATGAAACATAAATGTTTACTTCTCTGCTCCGCTCAAAAAGCCAAGCATACATTCCGCACTCAATATTTTGATACAACACAGATTTGTGTTGCCATGAAAAATAAAAAAGAACGTGAATGCTAACTATGATTAACTCATGGAGATATTTTGTGGTTATGATGTACAGTATTGAAATCTTTTTAAACAATGTCTGAACTTTGAAAAGAAAAAAAGTCCATCCAACAGGGTTCCCACGGGGAAAAATACATGTCAACAACGTATGCATAACCTCAAAATGCAAGGCCTTTTTTTTTTTTTTTTTTTTTTTTTAACCAAACAAAAGTTTGAAGAAAGTCATTTCTGGAAAAAGCACAGTAACAAAGGAAAAGGGAATCATATTGGTGGTGTCATAGCGGAATTTATTAAATTAATAGTGGAAACAATGGACATTAATTCCAATTGGCTAACATTAAGAATAATTGTAAGGTAATTTCTAAGCCACACTAAACCCATGACATGAAGGAAAAGAGAAATAAACTGAGTGTTGACTGCAGTTTTTCCACAGAATATCAGACTTAAAGTTCATTATTAAATAAATATAAAACTTGGTTTATATTAAGAGTAATTGTAAGGTAATTTTTAATCAACCAAAAGCCAGAAGAAGTCATTTCCACGATGGGCACAATACAATAAAATAAAAGGGAATCATATGTGATGGTGTTTGTTTTTCTGGCATACCAAACTTAAAACATTAATTTAAAAAAATAACTAATTAATAAACAAAATACTGGACAAATAAAATCAGAGTACATTAAGTGAGGTAAGTGTCATTAATTAATTAAAAGCTGGGGGGGGGGGGGGGATAATAAGGTCCATATGACAAGTGCCTTTGGATAACCTTGAATGTAATTTGGTGCCATATAACTAAAGGAGAGCCAAATTGAAACGTGCCTTAAAAATAGATCGGGACTTGCCCTCCATATAGCCGCCCCACTTCAAACGTAAATAGGCTGCCAGCACTTTAAACCAACTTTGACAGATGATCTCAAACAATTTTCTTGAAAAATCAGTTCGTTTCAGAGTACTTAGCACACGGACATTCTCTGTTTTCTCATGAGATTTTAAAAAGAAATAAAGACTGCCTACGGTGGTGCGACTGTGGCAGCTTTCATTGCGATTGTATAAGATGCCTGGCTTCAGTGTTAACCACCCTCACATTGTGTCAACACTCTTGGCCTGTTAGAAATTTAGTGTGCACCTTGTAAAAACTTTAAAACATCACACACATATAAACACGCTACCGTTTGATCTCAAGTGACCACCACATGGCTGCTAGTTAGCAGCTAGCACAAGAAGCTAACACAGCAGACAATATCTTCACTCAATCTTGCTTCTTGTCAAACAGCACAAAAAGATGGACTCACATGCTCAACTATAATCTGCTCTTAGTAAAAAACAAAGAAAAACTATCAAGGCACAAAATCAGGAAGTCAAGACCGCAGAAACGGCGCTAAACATCACTTGACAGCGATGGCAGATTTTGGCATGTTCGACATGTATGGCCGTAATTGGTAATTGGGTGGTAATTGCGCCCCAACTCCCCTTGAATCATTTTCTACCTAATTTGGTTTTCTGACCTGTTAACATTTCCGTTTGGATGGTGAATTTGTGCCCCATTGTTGATACTACTTACGGTTACTTCCATCTCTGCATGTGCTCCTTTTAGAAACATTGATTGACACAGATCCATACCGTATTATGAAGAATAGGCTACTAATGTGGAGCATAATCCCCAGCACTATTTTACAACATGCCACTATGCACGCTGGGAAGTTTCATTTGGGGGAAGTTAACGCTGGGCATCCCAGCACACCTAGCGGCATTTGTAGATATAGTAGTTGTAGCTAATTATGTGTATGTGCAATGATTTGTATTGGTTTGTTCTGTTACCATCCATCAATTTTCTTTACCGCTTATCCTCACTAGGGTCGCGGGCGTGCTGGAGCCTATCCCAGCTGTCTTCGGGCAGGAGGCGGAGTACACCCTAAACCGGTCGCCAGCCAATCGCAGGGCATATATAGATAAACAACCAGTCGCACTCATATTCACACCTACGGGCAATTGAGAGTCTCCAATTCATGCATGTTTTTGGGATGTGGGAGGAAACCGCAGTGCCCGGAGATAACCAACGCAAGCACGAGGAGAACATGCAAACTCCACACAGGTGGGGCCGGGATTTGAATCCCGGTCCTCAGAACTGTGAGGCAGATGTGCTAACCATTCTCCACCACGGCGCCTTGTTCTGTTACCCTAATTCTAATTGTTTATTTCTGTTGATGTATTGTTATCGTTTTACCAACATATTTAAAAAAAAATATTCAATACATTTTAAAGAAAGAGGTAGTAAAAATAAAGTCTGCTCCGATGTATTTTTTCATCGTGTTTTTGGGGCACCAAAAGGAGGGTTTAGTACAGGGTGCCATTAAAGTTTCATGTTAAATTTTTCTCACCACAGTCAGTTTTCAGACAAAAACAGTTAATCCTTTAATGCTGGCTGAAATTAGGTCTATTGAGGTGTGTTAGAAATACGCATCAAGAATAATAATTTCTGACCATGTGAGATGATAAACCATTGTAATTGTCCCAAAAATTAGAATTGTTGTCATTGAAATGTAGGTGTAACACATTAAAAAAACAACAACAAAAACTCTAGCAACTTGTATATATTTTTATTAAGTCACAAATTTGTCTTCTTCTTTTTTTTTTCTTTTTTTTTTCTTTTTTTTTTTACAAAAAATACACTTATAAAAATCAAAAATCACACTTCATATAATAAAATGTTTTTCAAAAAATATGAACACCTTCATTAGAAATATTTTACACATAAAGAGCTTTGGAATTGAGCAATAACGTCAATGCTATTAGCCTGTTTGAGTTAATAGCCAACAAGCATGATGCATAATGATGCATGGATTTATCAATAGGAGATATTTGCTAAGATATAAGCAAATATATGTTGATTTCATAATAGGGTTGGTTAAATGTTGGTTAGAAATGTTGCCAATGACTTGGAATATGCATTCTTACCACCTCAGGCGAAACAAAACATAAAAATACAGCAAAGCAATCATATAAATAAATGTATAGTGAACAAGTGAAGCTCAACATGTATTTTCTCTTATGTACATAACAAATATTCACACAAACCCAAATCAGAAAGATGGAACAATAGTACATAATTCGGCAGCATTTTCACACAAAACAAAACCCTATGCATGAGTTGTGACCAATAAAAACATTCAAAGAAAACACAGTGGCCAATGGTCATTGTCAGAATGTGGTGAAGATATCAGGTTAAAATAAACCTCTAAAATGTTTTCTTCAGTTCTGTGTCTAAAGATAAACTTAACTTTGAAAATGGATGCAGTTAAATCCTGGTACAGTGGAACGTCCAAAGTTGAACACAAGCTATTTCCTGGTGCTGGTTGACTTCCCAGTTGTTATAATTTCAAAACAATCTGTCCCATAGGAAATAATATAAGTGAATTCATTTGTTTTAGGCTCAGACTTTACAGGCAAGTCTAACACTTTATTGAATTGCTCACAGTTTGAAGTAAGAAAAATTTAATGTGCTACATGCTATTTACATTAAAATTGAAAAAAATAAAAGAATTCTTGAATTCTATGGTTATCATCACACACACAAAAATATGAACTAAAGTCAAAGAAAAAACAAAGCACACTTGTGGAGTTTTCCTGGTTTAGATGCTCACTGAACTTATGTCAAATGAGAAATTCGCTTGAGTTTTGAGGAATATTTTGGTTGCATTTCAACTTCAGATGTTCCACTGTACTCTGCTGTCCTGTCTCCAGCTGTGGGGGCGCACAATAAAAACAAAATAAATTACTATAGTCATGTCTTGGAATTTCTGTAAATATGAAACACAACTTGCAAGGCAGCAGTCCCCAACCTTTTTTGCAAAATGGATCAGGACCAGTTACACGCAGAACCATGATTCCACGGACCAATAGGTGTCTATTCTTTTTTGGGGGTGATCAACTCCCACTTATGACAAAAGACAATAAAGTGCACAATACATAATTGATTTAGTCTATTACCATAATGATGGCTAAACATGTTTAATATATTACAACTCAGCATATTGCAGAATTAGTGGGTGCCCTGTTTTACGCTCTCATCTGGAGGTGAAAGGCCTGTTTCCCCTGAAACGGAATTAAAAAAAAAAATTACATAAAAAAAAAAAATATTAGCAGTATATAACAATCTACAGTATGTCATGAATGTGTTACGCCCTGTAACGATGCAGTATCGAAACCGTAAATCACGACTAAGACACGAGCCTGGGTTGCATATGAGCTCACAGTGTTATTAGCAAACTGAATTTAATTAATAATATTGTTATTATTTTGAGTTCATTTAAAAAATATAAGCCTAGATTGAAGATACATTTCTTCGGCAAGCCTCCTCCATGTGACTACTTTTTCTGCTGACAGTCACCTGACGGGTGTGAGCAAAACTGGGGCTACGGCTAATGCTAGTTCTGTTCAGCTACGCGAAACAAAGAGAATGAGAGCAAGACACATGGCTAGTACAACCAATAACCCTAAAATTGTGGACCCTCCAAGGTCATTTAAGTAAGCAATATGGAAGCATTTCGGCTACTCGTTTGGGTAGAGAGATGGAAATCGCTTCGTCGACAAAACTGCTTGCTTACTTGCTGTAAGTGGTTCAAAAAATCTTCCCCAAGACACATCGAACATGTTACTGCACCTTCACAGACACCATCCCGAAATTACTTAAAAGCGGAACGGAAGAAAACAAAGGCCCTTGACAAACTTTTATTTATTACAATTAATAAATTATATATATTATAAATGTAATAAATATATAATTGTTATGAATAAATATTTATATTCATCTATTTAAAAAAAAATCTAATTGTGAATTTTACCATGGGTCAGAAATCGAGATCCAAATCGAACATCAACTTTGGTGTATCGATACAGCCCCAGAACGTGCCATTTAAAACTACATTTAAAAAAAAAAGGACTACAGTATTCTCCAGAAATGCAGAGAAATGGCAGGAACCCAAGCAGAGGTGGCGGAGTTTACAAGTCAATAGCTTTTCTGAATCTATGCACAGATTCACACAACTTTGTGATCACGTCAGCGTCTACTGGAATGCCAAGTGGATGCCTTCAACACATAATGTAAGATCATCTTTAATACTGCGCAAGGAACTCAATCACAAAATGTAGTCTCCACACTGTATCAACTATTTACATGATTTGGTGTTGCTTGAGTATATGAGGAAATGCTATAATGTATTCTGGGGCTTTATTTTATTTTTTTATTTTTTTTCAGTGTTATTACTGTATGAAATGGTCCACGGTCCAGAGGTTGGGGACCCCTGTTGGTGAATGGAAAGTTACTGGACAAGAAAGTGAAAAGGGCTCAGTGCAGCTCTTGGTAAAGTGGGGCAGAGGATCAATAAAGACCAGTATCCGAGGGGTAACCAACGTGGTACCTGTGGGCACAAGATAGTCCCTAAGGACCACATGAGCAGCCCACAGGCCTGCTCTAAAAATAGCTCTCCAGAGATGGGACATTCATTTCTTGATTTTGTGATCTCCTTAGGAATGTTGTAGAAGTGACCATTTGGAAATGTAAACACTTGCAGAGATTTATAGAAAAATAGTGTTGCATATTGATATTTATGTTTTTGACCTTGTTAAACCATTGTTGATAATTATTGTTAGAAATCCTCAACATATTTAGTGCCTTAAATGACTGTTGTTAATGAGTAATAGTAATGTATAATTACAGATAATTTGAGCAAATTTGTTATTTCAGGAATGTGTTTGAAACTGTTAGCCATTCCCATTAAATCAGTACCCGAAAAGTAGCTGTCAGTATCAAAAAGGTCGGTGACCCCTGGAGTATCCTGGTTTCTGATGTGCCCTTGAGGAAAGACGTTGCATACTGGTTGAAGAGCCCACAATGGAAGAAAGGTCAGAGTTTAGAGTATGAATTAAAAAAAAAAAAAAAAAAAAGGGTTAGTCTGTGTTATCTTCTGCAGGCGTATGCATTAATGTTTTTGACGACGTAGAAGCCAATGGTCATGGGAGGCATGGCTATCGTCCGTCCTGCCCGTAAAGTCTTTGGCTTCAATTCTGGGAATGTCTCATTGTCCAGCATTACCAGTCTCTCGCCGTTCAGCTGCACATGTCTGAGACAAGCAGAAGAAGAAGAGGAAGAAGAAGACATAACTGCTGTTTGACAGTGTACTCCAAAAAAAAACAGTCCGACGAAAGAAGATGATTCATGATGTTTGCTTTATTAATCCACTAAATGACTTGTACACTTAGGGGTGCTACTGCCTCTCTCATGAAATTCATTGAGTCAATATCAGTGGTCATAAAATGATAAACAATAGAAGGTCTGCGTCAAAAAACAGGAAAGCTATGAAGACGTTAAATTTATGCGTTCAACAACATTTGTGAAGATTTTACTTTAAGTTCTTTTTGTGACCCCTACCATTTTTCTTATTTATTTGTGTTTATTTATTATTTACATTTGTTGTTTATACAATATGTCTTTCAATGGAAGTATATTTCACTGTCTTTATTGTATTTGATATATTGTTTAAAAAATGTTTTTTTTTTTTTTTTTTTCAAAAAGCAATAATCGAAGGAAAACAGGAATGGAACTAGAGTATTCGACTTCTGTTACTTTTTTTTTGTTTATCATGGTGAAACACCAAGAAATTTTCAACAACAATATTGCCCTATTTGTAAATCTAAAGTCCTGTTTAAGTCTTAGTAGCTATATTTTTTTTACATACAGTATCTTGAATTTAAATATTAAATTAAAATAATTATTAACTGCTAAAGTCCTAATGCAATTGTTTTATTTAAATCTGAGCAAATGTTTTTCATGGAAATAAAATATTTAAACATATTTGTGAATTAATTTTTTAAATATATGTCCTGGAACATGTATTGAAAATGGTTAACAATCAATAAAGATGGAATTATTGAAATAAAAATACTTCATCATAAATACAACCATTTTCTGCTGATCCTGGAAAAAGTAAAAAACAAAACAAAACAGTTTTTGTCAAGACAAAATATCAGTATTTGAGTTTTACTTTTTGTATTCTTTATCACACTATATATGATTCTTTATAGTTTTTACAAATTGCAACTATACTAATTAAAACTTGGTATACTTTATGTAGTTGAGCAATTGTGCTGAGGAGTAACACCAGCATATTGCTCTTTTCACACAAAGGTGAAATCCAATTTAAAAGAAAAAAAAGAGCACCTGTGGAGGAATATTAAATTTGCCAAAGCTTTGATGTGACATATGAATGTGACCGCCATTACAAAAAAAAATAAAATAGAAAATACCACTACTCAGACAAATTTATAGATATCTGGTAGAAGAGCATTCTTCCTAAAAATGTGATCTAAAAGAAAATTCTTAAGTCCTGAGAAAAAGCTTTAGCTTGCTGTACTCTTTATGGCCTCACCATTGTGACACCTAAAAGATCCTTCACTGCTGCACCGTTGTTTATGGATAATGCCTGAGCCTCCATTAGGCTCGCTCATAAGTATCACATAGCACACACAGCAGCCAGAAGCACACGCACACATTATACATAAGTCCATACATTAAAGTAAGGAGAGACTAAAGAACAATTTACCCTAACTTTTAAATTAGGCAAATGACTAATGTAATAAAAATAAATCTAGGATGACTGTTTATTTCTTTAAACGTTAATTTTGAAAAATTGCAGTGCCATTAGTGCAACTTAACAGATGTTGGGTAATATTAAAGAAAGTGCTTTACTGATATGCTAAACCTTTTTGATCTTGTGTAGCATTTCATAAGTCCTCTAATGGTAATACTAAATTTACGCCGCAAAAAAATAAAATAAAATAATAATAATAATGGAACAAATGTTTATTATTATATATTATAAGCAGTTGTAGCTTCAATGCTTTGGGGCTGTTTTTATAACATTGTGGTTGGTTTAGAATGCTGGGCTGGATAAATTACAATTGTAGGTTCCTCACCCCTACTGTAAAAAAATACCCCTCAAGAATCATCAGAATAAACCTATTTTTTAATTAGTTTAGAATACAATAATATATCGGATCATTCTGATGTTATTAATCATTCAAAATAAATTCTTATTATTGAATAAATTCTTATCAATCATCTTTTTTGATCATGGTGTTGACGTGAGTATGCGTGTGTACTAACTTGGCTTTAAGTCCGTCGTTGCCGTCGGGCTGCAACAGGTATTGATGCACTGTCTTGTTACGTAGCGTGCCCGCCAACTTGATTTTCTTCCGCGAGCGATCTAGGTTGATGATGTAGATAGTGATGGAGCCTCTTACATAGTTGTGACTGGCGCAGTGAAGAAATTGACAACGTTACTCTTGTTTATCTGTTGCTACAGTCACAACATTAAAGGAGTACATGTATCTTTGTTCCAATCTGCAAGAGAGGCTTAGTTGTTATGCATGACCTTGCCTTGTAGAATACAAAAACATTCTTTATAATTAAATAAGACTAGAAATAGATGGCAGTCTTCCATAGCTTTATTATGAATTCCAATACAATTTAAGAGAAAGTTCTTGATCCATGCTTGATCAAGATGAGCAGTGAAGTACCACGGTGCCCAATTCTGTTATTCTTTACTATTTGAAGTCGAGAAACCTCATTTCAACTTGGAGGCGAAAGAGCAGGGGAGCGGAATTCACGACTGACAGCATTTGGTCCGACTTAAACATGAACAGAGGAACTCCTATAAAAGTTCAACTGATAAATTGTAAGATATAATAAAAAACATTTGTTCGATCGTTGCATCATATTTTTTCAGCAAGGCCATCTGAAGACTTAAAAAAAAATTAAATGATGAAATGCATACCCCCCGACAGGAAAAAAGCTACAGAAAGTCAAAGGTCTGGTGTAGAGTGTGAATGTAACGGGCAACATGTCTTGGGTTACACAAACAACAGTGTTTGATTCAATGCATTGGGGGCACAATCTGATAGGGAGAGTGGCCAAAGATAAATAACTTGAACAGACGGATAAGACAAACATGATCAAATCTAATAAGGGCTGCAATATGAACACAAAGACAACAGTTCTAAGTGAGTACCACATGTCGGCTCAATGCTTTCCCTCTTCCAACATGGTTGCGTAACCTCCAAATTGCATTTCTACTTCTATATTTATTTTTATTATTGGCTACAGGGTGAGCCACGTATTTCATCAACCTTATGCCAGAAGAAGGCATAACAAGTAAGAGAACACAGTGTTTGGTTGTGTAAAAAAGAAATTGGGAGATGGAGGGAGAGATTATGACCTCTCAGACCATATAGAAGATGACATTTTCAGATCTCCATACGGGGAACATAAACATATGTTGTTAGTGTTTGATGTTGATGCATTGCTGGAAAAGTGAAAAAGAATGCTAACCGCTAAAAGGGTAGCGAATGCCAAGTATCTAATCCTTTTAAACCGCTGAGTGCTTGAGCATATTTATGCTGTGTGCTGTCTAACACAGTGCAGTCAAACCAGTGCCTTCTTGCAGCCTTTGTAATACTGCAACATGCCACAAATAAAGATAATGGAATTTGATCCAAGAGGGACTGTTACAACTACCTTTCTATGTACTGTACAACAGGGGTCCTCAACCACCGGGCTGCGGACCAATAGCGAGCCACCCAGAGACTGAACAAATAATATTGTCGTGACCTTGACACACACCGCCAACGTCACGATCCTCACCGGGTCGTCAGACAAGTTTATGACCTCTCCTATATTTTTAATCCATTGGACATAACAAAAAAATTAACATCAAACCAGTAGCATTTTGTGGTTGGCAAAACTCCATCAGGAACACATCATGCTAACAATCAGGTAGCAGCTTTGGCGTGCAGTACACAAAAACGTTAGTGAGCGGGGCCGTTTCTTTGGGAAAAGACATGAGGGGTGGTGAAGTGAAGCTACATTCAACTCTTCTAGCAGATTGAAAAATGCAAACGTGCCTTTAAGGTTCTAGTTTGTTGCTAGATGACTCACATGCACCAAAGACGCTTTGTGTAATATGTCACGACAGGCTTGCAAATGGTGCAATGAAGGAAAAAAACCTCTTCGGTACATGGAGCCCAAGCACCTGGTATTAAAAGACAAGCCTTTGGAGTTTTTGGAAGGAATAA
This sequence comes from Phyllopteryx taeniolatus, assembly GCF_024500385.1. Taxonomy (NCBI): domain Eukaryota; kingdom Metazoa; phylum Chordata; class Actinopteri; order Syngnathiformes; family Syngnathidae; genus Phyllopteryx; species Phyllopteryx taeniolatus. The sequence continues at coordinate 16,919,420 of NC_084512.1, forward strand.
AAGATTACCTTGAGAAAAATTTGAGTGGCCGTAATGGTGAGTTGTATAATAATCCTCTGTTTTCATTTGTTTCCAAGCCGGTCTGTAAAAATATGCCTTTAAGTGAAACAGCTTTGTGGCGCAAAAAATGTTGGAGACCGCCGCTGTATAATATAACTCTAGGTCGTACTGGCCATGGCTATCTCACACACACCAGGTGACTTGCTGTAAGCAACTATTTCAACTATCTACAGACATGAAATGTAACCTCATCATTAAATTGGTTATGCAACTTCAGCCCGTTTACCACCTCAACCATCTTACCTGTGTAGGGCTTGAACATTCTTCTAGCCTGTAAGTGAGCCCTATCGGGAGTAAAGGTGGTAAATCTAGCCTGGTGCTGACAGCCCTCGGCCTGGGTTAAATGATAACCTTGAACAGGCCATGGTGGTACTCTTCACCTCCTCCCTGCACAGACTACCTTATTGTCCCACCCCCTCAAACGGACCCCTACAGCCAATCCGAGATGGAATAAAGACGTAGCACACATTTCAGCAACTCTTTGACAGCAGAGAGACAGAAGCCACAAACCTGATAAGTGATACCCGTTAAGTTTTATAGGGTCTAAATTGTGAATGTGCGGGTGTCTGAAGTCTGCTCATTTATGGGAAGTTGAGTAGGCCACCTGTGGACTTCGTTGTTCCCGCAGATGTCCTGAGCCTCACGTGTTAGCAGGAGGACACTAGGGCTGGTAATGAAGCAGCCATCTTTCAATCGGAATTCTCCGCAACATTCCCAAATGGATTCTTGCTCTGTTTTGTCAGCCTCAAATACCAAATTACTGTAACTTTGACATCGCTTGCTTTTGTGATTGTGAGTGTCAAAGCACGTACTTGGAGTAGCTGGTGCAATGGGCATAGATGCGCAGCTTGTCTCGTATGACTCGTCCTTTTTGTGGCTTCCTTTGCAGTCCAGCAACCCGCACGGCTAAGACCTTAGGCCCGACCAGACGCTTGAAGACCAGGGAGAACCAGTAATCCTGTAAAGGGCGATACATCACACACCATACATACTTTTACGATTTGTTCCCCCATATTATGTCATAATTGTTACTTTCATAGCTGGAGGTCTGTAAAAGTGTTTTTTTTTTTTTTTGGCAAAAGCCTAAATGGAAGTTATGTATGTGTCTCCCAAAATAAAACATGTGGGTCGTTTGACACTTAAAGCTAATTGGCCTGTGTAATACAACCCCAATTCCAATGAAGTTGAGACGTTGGGTTAAACATAAATAAAAACAGAATACATCCATCCATCCATCCATTTTCTACCGCTTATCTGAGGTTGGGTCGCAGGGGTAGTAGCTTTAGCAGGGACGTCCAGACTTCCCTCTCCCCAGCCACTTCATCCAGCTCTTCCGGGGGGGATCCCGAGGTGTTCCCAGGCCAAGCCGAAGGAAGTAGTCTCTCCAGCGTGTCTTGGGTCGTTCCCGGGGTCTCATCCCAGTGGGACGTGTCCCGAGCACCTCACCAGGGAGGCGTCCTAATAATCAGATGCCCCAGCCACCTCATCTGGCTCCTCTCGATGTTGAGGAGCATTGGCTCTACTCTGAGATCCTCCCGGATGACCGAGCTTCTCCCCCTATCACCAAGGGAGAGCCCGGACACCCTGCGGAGGAAACTCATTTCGGCCGATTGTATCCGGGATCTTGTTCTTTCGGTCACGACCCACAGCTCGTGACCATTGGTGAGGTTAGGAACGTAGCTTGACCGGTAAATCGAGAGCTTCGCCTTTCAGCTTAGCTCCTTCTTTACCACAACCGATCGATACAAAGTCTGCATCACTGCAGATGCTGCAACGATCTGCCTGTCGATCTCCCATTCCATTCTTCCCGCACTTGTGAACAAGACCCCAAGATACTTGAACTCCTCCACTTGGGGCAGGATCTCATCCCCGACCTGGAGAGGGCATGCCACCCTTTTCCGACTGAGGACCATGGTCTCACATTTGGAGGTGCTGATTCTCATCCGAGCCACTTCACACTCAGCTGCAAATTTCTCCAGCGAGAGTTGGAGGTTGTTGATGAAGTCAACAGAACCACATCATCTGCAAAAAGCAGAGATGCAATACTGAGGCCATCAAATCGGACCCCCGCTATGCCTCGGCTGCGGCTAGAAATTCTGTCCATAAAAGTTATGAACAGAATCGGTGACAAAGGGCAGCCTTGGCGGAGTCCAACCCTCACTGGAAACGACTCCGACTTACTGCCGGATATGCGGACCAAACTCTGACTCCGGTCGTACAGGGACCGAACAGCCCGTACTCGGTACCCCATACTCTCGAAGCACCCCGCACAGGACCCCCCGAGGAACATGGTCGAACGCCTTCTCCAAGTCCACAAAACACATGTAGACTGGTTGGGTGAACTCCGATGCACCCTCGAGGACCCTGTCAAGGGTGTAGAGCTGGTCCACTGTTCCACGGCCAGGTCGAAAACCACACTGCTCCTCCTGAATCTGAGATTCAACTTCTCGATGGACCCTCCTCTCCAGCACCACTGAATAGACCTTACCAGGGAGGCTGAGGAGTGTGATCCCCCTGTAGTTGGAACACACCCTCCGGTCCACCTTTTTAAAAAGGGGGACCACCACCCCAGTCTGCCAATCCAGAGGAATTGTCCCCGATGTCCACGCGATGTTGCAGAGGTGTGTCAACCAGGACAGCCATACAACACCCAGAGCCTTGAGGAATTCCGGGTGAATCTCATCCACCCACGGGGCCTTGCCACCGAGGAGCTTTTTAACCACCTCAGTGAACTCAACCCCAGAGATAGGAGAGCCCACCTCAGAGAACCCAGACTCTCCTCCCTCATGGGAAGGCGGTTCAGTGGAATTGAGGAGGTCTTCCAAGTATTCTCCGCACCGGCTCACAACGCCCTATCCCCACTATACACAGTGTCGATGGTGCACTGCTTTCCCCTCCTGAGACGCCGGATGGTGGACCAGAATTTCCTCAAAGCCGTCCGGTAGTCTTTCTCCATGGCCTCACTGAACTCCTCCCATACCCAAATTTTTGCTTCAGCGACCACCAAAGCTGCATTCCGCTTGGCCAGCCGGTACCCATCAGCTGCCTCAGTAATCCCACAGGCCAAACAGGCCCGATAGGACTCCTTCAGCTTGATGGCATCCCTCACCGTTGGTGTCCACCAACGGGTTCGGGGATTGCTGCCACGACAGGCACCGACCACCTTACGGCTACAGCTCCGTCGGCCGCCTCAGCAATGGAGGCGCGGAACATGGTCCACTCGGACTCGATGCCCCCGCCTCCTCCGGAACATGAGCAAAGTTCTGTCGGAGGTGGGAGTTGAAACTCCTTCTGACAGGGGATTCCGCCAGACGTTCCCAGCAGACTCTCACAATACGCTTGGGCCCGCCACGTCGGACCGGCATCTTCTCCCACCATCGGAGCCAACTCACCACCAGGTGATGATCAGTTGACAGCTCCGCCCCTCTCTTCAACCGAGTGTCCAAGACATGCGGCCGCAAGTCCGATGACACGACCACAAAGTCGAACATCGAACTACGACCTAGGGTGTCCTGGTGCCAAGTATACGTGTGGACACCCTTATGCTTGAACATGGTGTTGGTTATGGACAATCCGTGATGAGCACAGAAGTCCAATAACAGAACACCGCTCGGGTTCTGATCGGGGGGGCCGTTCCTCCCAATCACGCCCTTCCAGGTCTCACTGTCATTGCCCACGTGAGCATTGAATGATGGAGTCCCCAGCGGGAGCGCTCTCCAGCACCCCCTCCTAGGACTCCAAAAAGGGTGGGTACTCTGAACTGCTGTTTGCTGCATTGGCACAAACAACAGTCAGAACCCGTCCCCCCCACCCGAAGGCGGAGGGAGGCTACCCTCTCGTTCGCCGGGGTGAAACCCAACATACAAGCGCCGAGCCGGGGAGCAATAAGTATACCTACACCTGCTCGGCGCCTCTCACAGTGGGCAACTCCAGAGTGGAAGAGAGTCCAACCCCTCTCGAGAGGACTGGTCCCAGAGCCCAAGCTGTGCGTGTAGTCTGACTATATCTAGTCGGAATTTCTCGACCTCACACACCTGCTTGGGCTCCTTCCCTGCCAGAGAGGTGACATTCCACGTCCCTAAAGCCAGCTTCTGTAGCCGGGGATCAGAACGCCAAGATCCCCGCCTTCGGCCACCGCCCAGCTCACGCTGCACCCGACCCCTATGGTAGTGAGCCCATGGGAAGGGGGACCCACGTTACCCTTTCGGGCTGTGCCCGGCCGGACCCATGGGTGCAGGCCCAGCCACCAGGCGCTCGCCTTTGAGCCCCACTTCCAGGCCTGGCTCCAGCGGGGGCCCCGGTGACCCGCGTGCGGGCAAGGGAAACCTGAGTCCATTTTTTGTCGTCATCAAAAGGGTTCTTTGAGCCGTGCTTTGTCTGGTCCCTCACCTAGGACCTGTTTGCCATGGGTGACCCTGCCAGGGGCATAAAGCCCCAGACAACTTAGCTCCTAGGATCATTGAAACACACAAACCCCTCCACCACGATAAGGTGACGGCTCAAGGAGAATACATCAAACAGAATACAATGATTTGCAAATCATGTTCAACCTATATTTAATTGAATACACTACAAAGACAAGCAATTTAATGTTCAAACTGATATACTTTATTGTTTTTAGCAAATAATCATTAACTTTGAATTTTATGGCTGCAACACTTTCCAAAAAAGCTGGGACAGGCGGCAAAAAAGACTGAGAATGCTCATCAAACACCTGTTTGGAACATCCCACAGGTGAACAGGCTAATTGGGAACAGGTGGGTGCCATGAGTGGGTATAAAAGGAGCTTCCCTGAATTGCTTCACAAGCAAAGATGGGGTGAGGTTCACCTCTTTGTGAACAAGTGCGTGAGAAAATAGTCGAACAGTTTAAGGACAATGTTCCTCAATGTACAATTGCAAGGAATTTCATCATCTACGGTCCATAATATCATCAAAAGGTTCAGAGAATCTGGAGAAATCACTGCATGTAAGCGGCAAGGCCGAAAACCAACATTGAATGCCCGTGACCTTCGATCCCTCAGGCGGCACTGCATCAAAAACCGACATCAATTTGTAAAGGATATCACATGAGCTCAGGAACACTTCAGAAAACCAATGTCAGTAAATACAGTTTGGCGCTATATCCGCAAGTGCAACTTGAAACTCTACTATGCAAAGCAAAAGCCATTTATCAACAACACCCAGAAACGCCGCCGGCTTCTTTGGGCCCGAGCTCCTCTCAGATGGATTGATGCAAAGTGGAAAAGTGTTTTGTGGTCCGACGAGTCCACATTTCAAATAGTTTTTGGAAATTGTGAAGGTCGTGTCCTCCGGGCCAAAGAGGAAAAGAACCATCCGGACTATTATGGACGCAAACTTCAAAAGCCAGCATCTGTGATGGTTTGGGGCTGTGTTAGTGCCAATGACATAGGTAACTTACACATCTGTGAAGGGACCATTAATGCTGAAAGGTCCATACAGGTTTTGAGAAACATATGCGGCAACATATGTTACAACAGCGTGGCTTCAGAGTAAAAGAGTGCGGGTACTAGACTGGCCTGCCTGCAGTCCAGACGTGTCTCCCATTGAAAATGTGTGCCGCATTATGAAGTGTAAAATACGACAACGGAGACCCCGGACTGTTGAACAGCTGAAGCTGTACATCAAGCAAGAATGGGAAAGAATTGCACATACAAAGCTCAGTTCCCAAACGTTTATTGAATGTTGTTAAAAGAAAAGGTGACGTAACCCAGTGGTAAACATGACCCTGTCCCAGCTTTTTTGGAACGTGTTGCAGCCATAAAATTCTAAGTTAATGATTATTTGCTAAAAACAATAACGTTTATCAGTTTGAACATTAAATATCTTGTCTTTGTAGTGTATTCATTTAAATATAGGTTGAACATGATTTGCAAATCATTGTATTCTGTTTTTATTTATGTTTAACACAACGTCCCAACTTCATTGGAATTGGGGTTGTACGTCACTTTTCATTTTTTTAAAACAAAATATTATGCTGATTCTTCTCAGTCATTGCAGTTCTCTCCACGGAGAACGCGGACTCAACACCTTTCCAAGAGCCCCTGAACAACATGTGTTCCTCAGGAAATTCCCATGCAATCCTGCATATGGCAACATTTAGGGGCTTCTTTTTTCCCAACCAGGCTTTAACTTAATTTGCTGCTGTATCATTGAAGGAACCAGAACATAGTATAGCAGTGGCCACGGGCAGAGGGACTCTTTGATTGTTTTACTGTATGTTGTGAAAAATAGACAGTAATGTATGTATGTATGTAGTATGTGATCTTACACAGTTCACACATGGTCTCGCAAGATGCTCAACGTGACCTTCTACTTCACTTATTTGATGTTAGTCAATCAAGTTACTACATGGAATATAGGCCCATTAACCTCTGGGGGAGATTGCAGTCGTTTTACTTTATAGTGTGCAAAGTTCTGGCAGCTTTTGTGATTATTGTATTAAATGTATGGACACAGGAAATGCATTGACCAATCATGTGCATTGGTGCCACAAGATACGACTCAGCCAATCAAATTGTTTTTTACAAAGCAGCGTTTGGCATGGAGCGAGTGGTTGTGCAAGGAATAAGGTAAAGGGTAAAAAAAAACAGTTAAGAAAATATTTTATCGTGAACTGGGGCTCTAGCTTTTGATTCAGGACCCCTGATTTTAATTGATAAGATAAAATTGATTGTTATGACGAAAAGAACATTTACATTACAATGACATAATGTTAAATGCAAAAGTACCTGTTTGACTTTATGACAGAGAGACAGCCGCCATCATGAGCTTCACATTTTACTGATGGACAGGTAGTAAACCACTAACATGTAATGTCCCTAGGGCGGTAAAACTACTACGACTACACCAAAGACCAACCAAATACCAGCTGCACGTCAAAAGAATGCACACAGACGATAAAATAGTGCACCTTAAGTGTTAAAGCAAAGAATGGGAAAATAAGTTGTGACGAATGGATTATTCTTCTATAAAAACAACACCAGGTGACAGTAGCACTCTCCAAACACCTTCCTCTGTATTATGTCTGTCAGGCTTCTTCAAAGGCCAGCAGTTTTATTTCTTTTACTATACAGTGGTTAACTTCTCTTTATTCTATTACGACTGTTAAGAAGGTTAAGATATTACTTAACATCATGTTAGTACTGGTTTTATGATGATGTTTTAAGCCTGGAACAAATAAATAATTGTTTTGAAATTCAACAACCAGCATGCAGTGGATTGCGTTCTACATTTGAGTTTCCAATGTAAACCTGCTCTCTTTTTCTCAAAACTCTGATTGACTTTCTACTGTAAAACTAGAATAATTAAGTTGGAATGCTGGCTTATAACAAGGAAAACATCATATTAGTTGTTGCTTTGGCAAACGTGGATCACATACGGACACCAATGTTATTAATGACAGACCGGCCCAGACAACTCAGGTTGTATCGCATGTGTTGCTTACAGTTACAGGTCAGTGATTAAATAATTTCAATTTCAAGACATGACATGACATTATAAAGCACAGCATATAGAGTAGACAGTAAATACTTTACATAGAGTTTGTGAGCTATGGGACTGTGAGGAGGTAAAATCAGGTTGCCTTGTTTACAAACTTTGATTGCTTACGTCAGAGCAATTAACTTGTCTGGTCATCATTGAAGTCAGAAAGGTAAAACGATAACATATACTGCACGCCTATGCCCAGTATCAAAACATGCAAGTGCTTGCTTTGAGTTTGACACCTGCGGTGGAGTAAATATATGGAAATTGGTAGTGAGTATTGGAGAGATGCCAGTCCACATCCTGAGCACTATGGAGATGCCCCTAGGCAACAAAACACCACTCTAGTCTGGTTTGCCACACCTTTGCCTGCAAGACCATTGGATTGTGTCGGTACATTTGCGTGAATTACATATAACAAAAATAACAGCGTGTAAAAGTGAAGGTCCCCTCTGGGAATTAATAAAGTATAGCCATAAAAAATTATGTGTTGACTTAACGCCACACGCTTGATATTTTGGCAGCTAAAATTGTACCTCAGATTACAATAACTGGGAATTTGCAAAGCACCCGCGGATGAAGACGACAGGAAGGAGGTGATTGGAAAGAAAGGAAAAAGAGAAGCGTGGGATAATTCCATATAAAGGGTACTCTAGAAGTGGTTGAGTCACTCAGTGATGTGGGAAGGGATTGGACATCTACTTTCCCTAAAGGGAAAAAAGGGCCAAGTCATAAATTTCTGGTCCACAGGACAGGTTGGCCCTGCAGTGAATTCTCTCAGCAGGTAGGCCAGCGCAGCCTTCACAAATCTAGCAACTTTAAAAGCATTGTGATCCTAGCGGGAGGCCAGCAGTCCAAGAAAAATAATAGAGATGCAGAAGAAATAAAAAATGAGGTAATTTTCATTGTTTATGGACTTATGGATAGCTGACGTGAGTCTCATAACGTTGTATCCAGTTTAAATAAAAAGGCACATTTTGAATATGGGTGTTGATCATTAACTGAATGACAGTAGTTGTTATGGAACTGGGATTTTGTATTGTCTAAGTCCATTCTTTGGCAATTTATGAAAGCTCAAAGACAACAAATGTCTTTTGTGTTTAATTGCGTGTCAAAGTAAATCTTTTTTATTTCGCTAAATATGAACCTAAATAACGTCAAGTACATTGGAAAGGTATCACTTTATAACTCTTCTAACTCATTTTTATCGCTCAGAAAAATGGTTTAAGACAGTGTTTCTCCACTTAAAAGGAAGAACTTGAACTACGAAATTAACAGTGACCTATGAGGAGCAATAAATGAACATTATAGCCATCATTCTACAGTTCTGTGCCAAATGAGTTACAGTAAATATTTCAGGTTAACACATTATTAAGAGGGTGAAACGGCATTTGTCCTCACCAGGTAGAAGAAATTAAATGGTGAAAAAAACGTACCTGTGATGAATTTGTATTATCTGAAATACAAGTACTCCATATTTCAGCATGTTGTTGGATATTTGCCTTACATGCTTGTGTATCTGAATCTCAGGTTGCATCTCTGTCAGCAGGCCAAAGGGATGCACAGAGAGAGGCACACAGTTGCGATGGGGGTTGAGGGGGGACAGTGACACTGTCCTGAGTTACTGACAAAGGGCTAAGGTTACATGGCATTTCGCCCCGCGTCTAACCACTCATCACTACTAAATGCCTTTCATCTCAGCTAATAGCTCCCACGGGAAAAACCAAGAGGTGCAATCCAGGAGCAGACTGGACTTGGTCTGGTAGAGAGAAGATCCTAAATTCTGTAGCTCCAAATTGTGAATCAACAAACATCTTGCTGGATTACGTTAGAATATGGGTCTGTAATTAAAAGTTCAAGTGGTCCAGTTCAGGAAAGGTTTCAGACAGAGGTCTATAAAACACAATGCAATGCATTTACTATACTTCTTTCCAAAATATTTTGCTGTCAAAAGTACTGCAACAATACTTTTTAAATACTAAGGTGGAAGGATTAATAACCACTTAAATGTATAGTATGTTAAATGCTCCAATTAAAAATAATATGCTTTTCAAAATGCCTGAAAATGGAAAAATAAAAGGTTTCAGTGTGAGCATTGTTAGGCTTCTGATATAAACAATTTGAGCCATTATTATTAACAACAACAAAGGTTTAATGCTTTTTCTCTGCTGTTTTCTTGTTCTATAGCATACATTAACTCTTTATATTATAATTATTATATTATATTATTATAATATGTGCAATTGGTACAGATAATATAGTAATAATCAAAAGAAGCTGTCCGAAAGTTGTTCAGGGTCAAACAAGACAACAGTAAATTCCCCAAAGGTTTTGCTTGTCAAATTACAAGCATTTGTCAAAAACATTCAGTTGGTCTGGGTCAGTATAGGAGCGCGTCTGGGTCCAGATGTGAACTGGCATTGGGCAATTGAGGACCTCTGCGTAATAAAATATATAACTTACTGGTAAAGGGTTAAAATGCTGGTCCACAAGATGCGTGTATCCGTAATCAAAGAATGAGTGACGCAAGACAACGTCAATTCCCTGAACAGCAGCCATTCCCAGCGTGTTAGCCCACCTGGCATATAAAACACATAATTTACTAAATAATAACAATGTGCTTACAATGTTGCTTAATCATATTTGTAATTCATTCATGATTGTGTCATACTGATAGTCCATCTCTCTGGAACCTATGATGCTAAGAATTTCACTAACAAGAAAGCAGCAGCGAATGTGTCTGAGAGATTATTGATGCCTCCTGACCACGCTGGACCCAGTCCACCGAGCCACACCTTCTTACCAGGTGTGTGTGTGCTCACCACCTGCCACAAAAAAGTACATAAACAGGTGTAAATACATCAATTTTGTACAAATGTGTTTTTGTGATAACTTCAAACAATATCATATTACAATTTATGAAAAGTGAAAGTGTAGTTTAAAATCAGGATTATCTTGAGGAAATGTGGTGAAAAGGCAAGGACCAAGAGAGAATGGGCGAAACAAACAGCGCACCGCAAAAACAAACAAACAATGATACACCCAAAACTGTGGCGCTATCACGTCAGTCTACTTTGAATGCTAATCACCATTAAAGATGCTGTGTCCTCACAACATAAGATCCTTTCCAATACTGCACCGGGATGTTACATGCTGAAAGACCCCACATTTAATTTACATGGTTTGGTGCTGCTCTTTTGGCTAGCATCCGCGTTCAAATAGGCCGAGCTCTTCCATGAGCGCCTTGTGTGAACAGTAGCCTCTATGAACTTGTAAGGTAATTACAGTTACTACCTTTTTTTCTGATGGGAATAGGAAGGCAGGCTCTTGGAGAACCGTGTCTATTTAGGGACAACCACTATATGAGGAAATATGGTTTTCACTAAAAAACATTTACGTATGAACATGATTTTGCAAGTAGAATAAGTTTAGTGTCCTAAAAGCTTAGACAGAAGTTTTTTTTATGCTGAGGTTTTACCCTCACCATAACCTTAAACTAAAAATAAGTCGGTAAACATTTTTTAAAAACGTGGTTAGTAAGGTTTATTTCACCCAAGGACAGTCTGACTAACCCACACATATATGAAACTAATGAATGCATATAAAGACCTAAAATACTCTACATACAAAAAGCACTCTCTTCATATTTCACTATGGAAATTCTTTAATTTAGTATGCAATCCATTGCAACCAACTTTCCAGAAATACCAGTACCTTGGCAACTTTAGTGATCTGTTCTCTCAGTGTATCCAACAAACGTGTTTTTAAGAAATCCTCCACTTTTTTCAGTCTGCCATCCTGGAAATAACTGTGGAACACATACAATTCAATTTTAAAAATAAATAAATAAAAAAATATCAAATTTCCAAGCATTATTTATTTATTTATGCATTTTAGAGTATTAATGAAGAGAATTTGAAGAAGTGAACTTTTTCATTGGACGTGGGGCAGGTTGATGACATTTCGACGGCTGATGCATAAACCACAACTATTTTGGACTGCAGTTTGGAGAACCAAAACATGTGTAAAATCACTTTCAGAGGTTGAAAGATGCCCTATTTCACAATGACTGCAATGAACGGGGACTAACAATCCAATTCTAAGCCAAATTGTGGGAGTGGGACATGATTTTGCAGTTGGAGGGAATGAGGTTTCAAATTGCAGCTAAACAATGCAAGAGCGATTCTATGTGTGTGTGTGTGTGTGTGTGTGTGTATGCAAGCGTGTGTGTGTTTGCAAGCAACATAATGTGGATACGTACACATGATTTTAAGACCCTACACTACACAAGCAGAAACACACACACAAACAGTGCCATAAACGTTTTTTTTTATGCCGTATCAAACAAATCATCTTGGAAAAACTTTTAACATATAATGCTGAAAAACATTTCAACACAATATAAAGAGCATTTAGTAATTTAAGTGTTATAATTGGCTTTAAATATCAATAGCCAACGTTTTATTCATTCTTTTTTGGGAAGCAAACATCCTCCCACACAGCTCACGTCACAGACAATGTGACTTTCCATCACCTTAACTAAATTTCACAACTTTTCGAGATTAATGATTTTAATATAAAATTACTTCTTTGTTTTCCAAACTTTATAAAAATGTAGTTCTTCTAGTGATAAATCGTTAGTCCTGTAGATGGTATTTTGTTCAATTTGTAAAAGACATGACTGTCATTCTAACCTTAATTTTAAGATTAAAAAGCATGATGATCTATTACAACATTTTTTATTAGCGTGATTGGTTTTGGATCACTAAAACAAACAATACACATCAAAACAAACCCAAAAGTTGGAAAAGAGCCTAATTGTGACAAATAATAAAATAAAAGATTTTTAAAAATGTTTTTACAACATGGTGGAATGATATGAAACAGCTGTATAGCATCATTTGTGATGTTTTTTTTGCGTTAAACATCCATCCATTTTCTGAGCCGCTTCTCCTCACTAGGGTCGCGGGCATGCTGGAGCTTATCCCAGCTATCATTGGGCAGGAGGCGGGGTACACCCTGAAATGGTTGCCAGCCAATCGCAGGGCACATACAAACAAACAACCATTCGCACTCACAGTCACACCTACGGGCAATTTAGAGTCTCCAATTAATGCATATTTTTGGGATGTGGGAGGAAACCGGAGTGCCCGGAGAAAACCCACGTAGGCACGGGGAGAACATGCAAACTCCACACAGGCGGGCCCGGGGATTGAACCCCGGTCCTCAGAACTGTGAGGCTGACGCTCTAACCAGTCACTCACCGTGCCGCCTGTGTTAAACAACTAAGTTGAAGTGAAAATGTTGAAAACATATTTTCAAAATGAAAAAAGAAAAACATAACTTTTGCTCATGGCTGTTTTGATATAAAATGAAAAAAAAAAAAGCATGTTTTTGCCAGATTAGCTTTTAAACTAAAATATGCAACAAATGTCATTTGGTAAGTTAGAACAGGAAAAGCCAATGTTATTTAAAATTGAGGAATTTATGCCCTGTCCAAACGCAGACAAAAGGTGAAACAAATTTGTTTATTTCGATTTGGTTGATTGGTTGGTCTATTTATTCTTCTTCTGCAGCACTCGGTCCACGGCTGTTGTTTTTAATGTGATTCATAAATATATTACAAGTACATTAGATATGTTTCCTTGGCAAAAAATTGTGGCTTCTCCTCACTCCCATGTGGACACCACTAATGCACTGCTGTCTGCAATTAGGGCTCATATGAATCGTGCTGTTCAGGGGCCTCCATACAGCAAATAGGAAGCAAAATTGTCCCGTTCACATTTTTTTGCTCATATTTTTTACAAGCCTCGACTCCAAAGTAGCAGTCAACACTTAACAAGTTCAGAGGGCCTAACTGGAGATTGGCCACTGATTGGGAGTTTCTTCTGCTTTCTGAATGATTTTTTAAAGGGCTATAACACAATGTACTTCCTGCAATAAATTGATGTTTGTCACAGTCATGAACTGACACAACCTTACTCCCAAAATTGCTGCCTTTGCAAACTGAATAGATAAATAAACTCATACAGGCCCAAGTCGATGCTTCAATATACCGTGACATTTCAAACGCCGTCACTTGCCCTAAAAACTGAACTAAAGTAGCGAAAATAGAACATTATTTGTGAGAAGAGGAGTGTGGGCAGTATAAGTTGTGTACTTTAGTAATCAAATGTTTTTTTGTGAATTTATTTGTTATTGATGCATTTTAGAGCCATTTGAAGTGCTCATTTCATGTTTTGTTTTGTTTCTTTTAAGAAAGTTTCACAAAGATTGCAGCCACTTATCACGTTGCATGATCTGTACATGACGTGCCTCAAAATTTTTTAGAATCCAAAACACAAAGAAAAAATAATTATTGCCTTTATTTTATAAAAACATACAATTTAGAGATGCATGCTTTTATTTGACTGCTGAAAATATATCTTAACACCACTCCCTTTACTGGTCAAAAGGTTAAAGCCTTTGACTTTTTTTTTTTTTTTTCTAACTCAAATCAAAGAAATCCAATACGTATGAAAAGGAGTGAAAATAGAGTTTGAAATACTGGAATACTATAATACTGGGAAATAATTCATATTTAAACAAAATATATAGAGACAGAAAAGTTGCCAGATGGACAAATTGTTCCAAATGTTAAATTGTAAAGTTAGAAAAAACTGTTAAGTCTCACGTGGAAAAAAAAGAGCACGACATTTGAAATCTACAAAATAAGTTATGGCAGCTGCAGTATAGTAAGTGGTCTCCAAGTTTATTAGTTTAGTTCTTCTAGTAGACATGAGCGCTTCTGTCATGCACAATGGTTAGATTGGAATCTGGAGCTCTAGTATAAAACTGGCTAATTGACAGAGCGAATGAGCTGGAACATATGGTTTGATTTTAACAGTGTGGGTGGTGTTTTTCTAAACCCTACTGACAAGCCCTTGCTCCTTCCGTTTCTTCTAATTAGATCTGACCTTAACCTCATTGACTGTACAATCACGCAAGGTATGTCATGCTGCATACACACGTGTGCAAAGAGAAGGAACTTTGACAGATTTGTATGCATTCCTGCAATGTGTGCAATAGATAAATGACAGGTGTTACTAATTTAACACATACTGTAGGTTGTTTTTCCAGTCCCCCAATGCGCACAGTTCTTCACAATGTGCTTCAATCTCTCAGTAATAGTGTGGATATGTCTGGCTACTAGAAGATCTTGCACAAAATGTAGAAGGAAAAGAAACAAAAAAAACAAACATGACCTGTGCCTTTTGATTTATGATTACTTCAGGAGGGTATCTTCCAGTTTGAGGAAGCGAAATTTAACACTTTTAGACTTATTATTTTGTTTTACATCCACTAAAGCATTATCCATTTATTGGAACTTAAAGTGCTTCAAAAATAAGCATCATAGTTAAAGAGCCCCATATATCTTCCAACACATTAGCACCATTTTGTGAACATCAACAATTGAGGGTTTTCACAGCCAATTTGTGGTTCTTTCTACATTGTTGTTTATTGTGCCTGAGGAATTCTTAATGGATTCAATTATTATATGTCATTTTAAAGAATAATTTAGGCATTAATTTTGGAAAATCCAACTGAAGACATTTTAAAGATCTGCAGCAACATTGTTAGGGGAATGGTGTGTGCACTTTATCAATTTCAATGATGGTCAAAATAGGATAAAAGGGGTAAAATACCTACTGTTGCCACGTAACTGCATCAATAACTGAACCAGCATCTTTCATGAATCTGAAAATGAGGAAAAACAACATATTAAGCACAACCAATCTGAACAGAACACAATTAAAAAGTGTCATGCTGATTCACAATGTGGAAAAGTCTCTGTGCAAGTGCGATAAAGGCCCCCAACTCAAAAAATGTGAGAACATTTAATAAGGGCATTTGCAATTTAGTATCCTTTACAACACTCAATTGCTTCCAGGAGTTTTAGCATGTCTAACAAGACAAAAGCAGAGAATAGTGTCTTTTTTTCTATTGATTCATATGAGGGAGTGCTGTTGTTTGGATGGGGTTTATTTTGTGATTTTAAAGTTTAATGAACACATCAGTTCTGATTTTTAGCTGTGTTAACATTGGCAAAGTCATCAGTCCCGTGTTTAAAAATCCCGCTCAAACCAGTGTTTTAAAAAAAATCCTGCCCAATCCCACTCACTCCCACTCCCACAGAAATTGATCCCAATCCCGAGTGAGCAATGTTTAGCTTGATGCTCAGGGGAAATGTTCAAATACTGATTTGATTAAAGTTAAAATAAAATATAACTGCATCATGCTTTTCACTCCCGTCATGGTTTCCACTCGCATCAACTCCCGACTCATGGTTTCCATTTGCGTCAATTCCCGGTGAATTTGTTATCACAATTCTCGCTCCCTCCTGCTCTCGATGAGCCTCGCTCCCGCTCCTGCCCAATCACGTGATTGATAGTGAAGTTCACTCCCATCCCACAGGAATCCTGTGGGGACCCACTGGACCTAGTGGGATTCCTGAAAAATGTCAGCCTTTAGTCAAGATACACAATTGCAAAAATGTGTACAGTATTTTAAAATATTTATATGCCCCAAAAAGGTGATTTATTGTAGTTTTCTAATTGGCGAAGCAAAGCAAATTTATTTATATACCGAATTTCATACACGAGGTAACTCAATGTGCTTTACATGATTAAAAGCATTTAAAAACAAAGAAAAAACAGCTTATAAACATTTAAAACAAAGAGAAAAAAATAAATAAAAGTTCAATTAAAACAGCATACAGTGCAAGAAATATAATTTAAAAGTGGAACTACTCCAAAAAGCATGAGAAAAAAGAAGAGTTTTTAACATGGAAAAACATTCATACTTGGGGCTGACGTCACTTCTGTTGGCAACTTATTACCATTTGTGTGCAGCATAATAGCTAAATGTTGCTTCACCATGTTTGCGTGGGACTCTGTGCTCCACTATTTGACCTGAGTCTGTCGATCTCAGAGCCCTACTGGGTTTATATTCCATTAGCATTTCTTTCGGGTATTCAGGACCTAAACCACTTAGTGAGTTATAGACCAGTAGCAGAACTTTAAAATATATTCTAAAGCTGACTGGAAGCCAGTGTAAAAACTTTAGAATTGGAGTAATATGCTCTGACCTGTGTTCTGGTCCGAACCCAAGCTGCAGCATTCTGAATGAGCTGCAGCTGTTTAATGCTCTTTTTGAGGAGTCCAGTCAGAAGACCATTACAATAGTCTTGAGATAAAAGCATGGATGAGCTTCTCCTGGTCTGCTTGACACATGCAAGCCTTCACTCTGGATATGTTCTTCAGATGGTAGAAGGCAGTTATAGTAATTGATTTGCTACGACTGTTGAAAGTCAGGTCGGAATCTATCTTTGGTTTTCAAAGAGAGTGACTCCAGGTATTTACTAACAGCAATCCTCTTTTCTTTATTGCCAAAAACAATTATCTCAGTTCTGTTGTGATCTAATTGAAGAAAAATCTGGCTCATCCAGTTATTTATCTTCTTTTAGACAGTGAAACAACACCTCAATTGAACTGTAGTCATCTGGAGACACTGTTAGATATAACGGTGTCATATGCATACCTATGATAGTCAAAATTAAAGTTCTGAAGACTTTGACCCACGGGTAGCATGTACAGGCTGAACAGTAGGGGTCCAAGAACTGACCCTTGAGGGACCCCATAGGTCATTGTCATTCGATGAGATTGAACACTTCCAAAATACAGTTACAAAATACAGTTACAAAATAACTTCTTTCCTCCAGGTAGGACCTGAACTATTTAAGGACTGTTCCATTTAGTCCTACCCACATTTCCAACCTGTTCAGCAGTATATTATGATCCACCGTATCAAAAGCCGCAATGAGATCCAACAAGACCAGAATTGACACCTTTACCGAGTCAGTATTCAACCTTATATCATTTAGCACTTTGATAAGAGCAGATTCTATACTGTTATGAGTTCAGAATCCTGATTGAAATTTGTCAAAAAGTCAATTTAAGTTAAAGAAAATGTTGAGTTGATTAAAAATAACCTTCTCAACAATCTTGGATATGAAAGGGAGATTTGAGACGGGTCTATAGCTTGCTAACATGGAAGCGTCCAGCGTTCTATTTTTTTTTAGAAGAAGCTTAATGGCAGCTACTTAAAGAGCTTTAGGAAATTGATTGTGAAGTGAGCAATTGATTATTTGCTCCAAATCAGCTACCACAGACTTCGGAATAGCTTTGAAAAAGTCAGATGCTATTGAGTCAAGACAGCTCGTTGAGGGTTTCAGATGCTGAACCGTTTTCTCTACAGTTTTTTTTGATCAAATGTAGGCTTTACACGATCAGGATTTTTGGGGCCGATCACTGATCAGCGAGTTTAAAAAAATGATAAACAATCACCGATCCGCTCGCAAGATGGAGGAATGTGTCTCTTTAAATTACTTGTTCATTTACTGTACATACGTGTGTACTTAATTGCTCAAAAAAGTATATTTACAATAAATAATGTAATAATCTTTGTTCCTCTATTTATGTCAGTGAGGCATAGTGGCAGACAGAACAAATGAATGGTCTTCTGTTAGATGGCAGGAAGTACATACAATAATTCATGTATCCACTTTTTGTGACATTTTTGTTTGTTGGTGTGCCGTGAGATGTTCCTTGGCTCCATAAAAGTCCATAAAATCACTGCTCTTGTCAGATTATGTATTCTAATCAGTCAGGTCAAACCAACATTACAACATGACAGAAATAATGGGTGCTAACTTACTGGAATTACATTACTTTATTGTAATTAAATTACTTCACCCATACCGAAACTTTAGAGCATGATTTGACAGAACGGCGGCATGTTTACGTACAACTGTCAGTGCTAGCAGTAGCTTGCTAGGCTACATAACGTTTTGTTCCCTGCTTGCGAGCAGGCTATCGTATTAAAAGTACGGGAACATACCTCAAGCAAGTCTTAAAACGAACGTCCTCTCCTGTCCTGAGCATACGTTTTCCCCCATTTTGTCCTTATAATTCAGTTAGCACGAGCCACTCTTGTAGTCATCACCACGGTAACGAGTGTATCTGGTTGCATTGGAGTTGACAAGATAAAGCCCAATGATCGTAAAAAAACAGGATGAGGTGGTATCGGAATATAAGATTTTATTGCAGTATTCTGACATAGTGCAATCGTGAAAGAGCAAATTTGTCTTGTAGTCTGATCCGGCATTACATGTTGTCTGTCCCACACCGTCGACATGTTTTTCTAAATTAAAAAAAAAATTTTTTTTAAATAACTTCATTGGCCGATAGATATTTACAGTACTACGTCAAAAGACACGCGACAAGGCTAAAAATCATTGATCGGATCGGCGAATTATGACATTAAAGCCAATTAGCCGATCAGCATAAAATGCTAATTATCGTCCGATACCGATCAGGCCGATAAAATCAGTGTAAAGTCTAGTCAAATGTATCAAATTCTTACATGGTAATAGAGTTTTTCCTGGGTGGCTTCAGATGTAGTATCATTTTATCATTTTGCTGATTTGTGCTGATATTTAACCTGATGGATTGTATTTTTTCACCAAAATAACAACCAAATTGATTGCATTTATCAGCTGTTAGGAGTTCTGGAGCTATGTGATTCGGGGGGGTGGGAGCTTGTCAACCACAGCAAACAGATTGTGAGTATTGTTGAAGTTCTTACTGATGATTTCAGTAGTCTTTCTGTCTAGCTCTGACTAACTCTTGGTTAAAATTACAAAGACTTTGTCTGTAGAGGTCATAATCAATTTGGAGTTTAGTTTTCCTCCACTTACGTTCTGCTTTCCTACACTTTGATTTAGAGGTCTTTACCATCATAGTGCTCCTCCACGGTGCTCTAGGTCGCCCCAAGATTGTTTTAGTTTTAATAGGAGCGACATCATTCATGACATTTGAGATTTTCAGGGTGAAATTATCCAAAGGTTCATCAACTGTCTCAGCATTCACAGTTTGTGGCACAGCTATGGTCTCCATAAACTTAGTGGCGGTACTCTCAGTTATGTACCTTTTCTTAATAGACATACAGGTTGTCTGAACTTTTGGAAGCATCTGTAATTCAAAGAATAAAAAAAAATAGTCAGAAATAGCCATATCCTTAATGTCCATAATCCTTAGAGATGACCAGGTCTAAAATGTGACCTTGAGTGTGGATTGGACTCCTAATATGTTGAGAGAAGTCAAATGTGTCTAGTATAGCAGAGTTCTTTATATATTTTTTTCATGTTATTGTTAACATGAATGTTAAAGTCTCCCGTTATGACAAAATAGTTGTAGTCAGAACAAATAACTGACAGCACTTCTGAAAAATTCTCCATACATTTTCTATTGTATCTTGGAAGTCTGTAAATTATTAAAACAATAACCTTTGGGTCACCTATAACTAAAACACAGATATTCAAACGAAAAAAATCACCCAGTATAATTTCTTTACACTGAAATGATGACTTAAAAATAACAGCAATACCACCACCTTTTTTCCCAATTCGACACTCATAAAATTAAAATGTGCTTTGTTCCCCCATTTAAAATTACAGCTACTTTCTGTTAACCACGTTTCATTTAGTCATATAAGGTCCAGATCATTGGTTGTAATGATGTCATTAATCAACATTTATTTATTACCCAGTGACCTGATATTGAAAAGAGCTAGTCTCCCAGAGATAACTGGAGACAATGGTATGATAGATTCACATAATATCCTCACTAAGTTTGTAGTTCTACCTTTTTGTGTGCCATATTTCTTTGACCAACTTTCTGTCCCTTGTAATTACAGGGATGAAAAATGCCTGATCTCCATAGGGGTCTGACTTATTCTGGAAAAGACCCCGCAGATATCAGTCAGATTCGCAGATAAGATTCTTCATGGGTGGAGGTGGGGCCATTTGCATCTTAGTGGACGGTGGTTTCAGGCGAGGGGGGATGGGAGGAAGATCTTGGGGTGGTGTGGGCTGGACTCCAATATTGACAATAGCCTTCACTCTGTCCGTCAGACCTAACATGGCATTTAGTCTAGTAGAGAGTGAGTTTTGCGTTGAGCTTGGCTTCAATGGGGCAGGGAGGGGTGTGGGCGATTGAAAGTGCAGGCTCATCTCATTTGTCATTAGCTCCTCCGATTGTTTGGATGATGCTGATGAATCCGTCTGCGCCTCGTGTCGTCTTATCTCTTGTTCCTCCGATTGTTTGGGAACAACTGAATCCTTTTGTCCTTCAGCCAAGATTTCTGCACTCCCCAAAAAACGCAGAAATTCTCAATGAAACTCACGGATAGTGCAGTATACACTTCTTTGAGCCACTTGTTTAATTGACTGACCCTAGAGAAACGTTCATCTCCAAACCATACAAGTGGCAGAGGTCCACTTATGAAAACCTCAGCATCCAAACATTGTACTTTTGTTAGGAGATCAATGAAATCTCGCTTCAGTACCTCTGATTGGTGCTTGAGAACATCCAGGGCCCCTGTGTGTCTAGTGACAGATTTCAAAGTTGGGTGCTGATTAGTGATCTCCAGGATTTTCTTAGAGATATCAGACACCATGTAATGGGTAAAACATAGTACTGTGGTGTTCTTCTCACTGCAAAAATGTGACAGCTCCATCACCAACTATTAACGTTTGGGGTGCCATTTTTTTCTTGTATGATTTTGTTTCAGGCGGCACGGTGGCCGACTGGTTAGAGCGTCAGCCTCACAGTTCTGAGGACCCGGGTTCAATCCCCGGCCCCGCCTGTGTGGAGTTTGCATGTTCTCCCCGTGCCTGCGTGGGTTTTCTCCGGGTACTCCGGTTTCCTCCCACATCCCAAAAACATGCATGAATTGGAGACTCTAAATTCCCCATAGGCATGACTGTGAGTGCGAATGGTTGTTTGTTCCTATGTGCCCTGCGATTGGCTGGCAACCAGTTCAGGGTGTACCCCGCCTCCTGCCCGATGACAGCTGGGATAGGCTCCAGCACGCCCGCGACCCTAGTGAGGAGAAGCGGCTCAGAAAATGGATGGATGGATGGATGGATTTTGTTTCATACCTTTCAGTGGTGGTGGGGGTTGAGCATTCTTGGCCAGGGTCTTGTAAAAGTGTCTCAAATGTATTTGTGAGTCTGATGTCAATGTTTTGCTTTGACTCGCGTCCTTTTTCTTGCCCTTCGCTGTAGCGACCATCCACGGCTGCTCACTCGGGGTTGAAGCAGCCCACAACGCAGGCCAGCCGGATTCCTCGGTAATCTGCTGGTGTTGTGTCCTCCCTTTTAGATGTCCCATATCTTTGGGCTTTGCTCCCAGTAAATTCCAGGGAGAACTGCTGGATGATCCATTAATGTTTCCACAGTCCACATCCCGTCCTCTTTGTTAAGCTAAGTGGCTGTCTGTTAGCACACTTCTGCTCACCCTTTTGAGACATCGGTAGTGATTTAATTCTCCGACTGTCCATTTATATCCACATACACTTTAAGACGGTGGATTTTCGTTTCCAGGATTGACATCCTCTGCAGCATTCCTTGATAGTATCTCAGTGGAAAAGGGAGGCATCTTGACTGCTGGTCTTGTTGCTAATAGCAGGCTTGTGCTAATTAGCAGCCCACACTCACATAATGGTGAGAGGGTATCAGAAAATATTGGAATATGCAACAACTGACTATATCTACAAAACAAAAGTACAGTCCCACAGGTTTAAAAATATCCAGGAGTTGCTGCTTCTAATTTTTTTAGAAGAAAAACAATCTTTTCAGCAAGAAAAAATTTAAATAGAGGTGAAGCAAGCAGAGCGAGCAAAAAAGCGTCTGCACTGTACCAGAGCGAGAGAGAAAGTTATTACTTTTAATAATAACAACAACAAAAAAACAGAAGAAGAAATGATGCAAATTTCAATAGGGTGCTCGCACGTACTTGGACCCTAAAAAAACTAAAGACCTTTTATAAAAGCCCCAAAACATTTCTCCCAAGTGTAACTCAATTTATAATAACAAACCTTTGTTCCCCACCCCAAAGGGTCCCTCCTATGGTGTCCGCTTTCCCGCACTTGAGCCTTTCGGTGTATTTGCAGTCGGCTTGTACCTAACACTAATGGCTCCATATTTGGGGCGCAACAGCTTGTCAGACACGCTTGAATGTGTATTTCTTAATGTCAGAGACACAACTTTCGCTGCGCTGGCTTGTTTAGTCTGCCCAGCTCGGCTATTTGGATAGTTAGCAGCTCCGAGTCTAAATCAACGTTGAGCTTTCCGACACCAGAACAGCCCTCGTAAGACTGTCAAACACACAAGAATCACCTCGTCGTTAAACGTGACACACATGACCTGAAGAGACTCCCCTGCTATCTTCCCTCTTGTACTCCATCGCTTCTCACCTTTATCCTCCACATCCTTCTTATCCCCAACCGCTCACCCATCGCTCAAGCGCACAGCTTTTTATTTGCGAGTAAATTTAACCTGCCAGAAACAAACAGCTGTTGCTCTTAATGTCCTCACTGATTTAAGTCGTTCAAGGGAAGGGAGGCTTTTATCAAATTCTTCTTTTCCAAATACCTGTCACAATGTGGGTGGCTGCAGAGAAGAGACAGATTCAGGCTGAGATATGTGCAGACAAACTCTTCCTGTGTTTATCTACACACATGATTTTATTACGGGTTTACCATGCCGTTTGACTTCATGGAGTCTACAGTGGTTCCAATTGTTTATTTAACAATGCAAGTTAAAGCCTCGAGATCCACAGGGCAACCTTCCACTGCACTTATTCGGTCGTTAGAAAGGCCTCATAAATGACTGGTCACAGCTGGGACGTCTTTCCATCCAGCCACGGCACAACAGACACGTTCATTGTTGACAATAACGGCCAGAAACTGTTTGCCTGCTTTTAATGTCATTTGGATTTTATTTTTACTTTATTTATTTTTTATTGATTTTTAATTGGATTTCTTTGTTTAATCAATTGGAATTCTTTCATTTTAGGGTAGTTTTAGTAAACACTAGGAACTTTTTCATTCCAATGCCTAATATTGATGTACTTTGAAAAAACTTTGAGGAGCTTAAGAAAATTGTTACATTAGATCAGATACACAACAGGATGTTTTCATTCATGTGCATTGGAAATAGCGGACCTTACAATAATAGACGAAACACTTCAATTCAGTGAGAGATACCTCTTCCAGGATAAACAATGGAAAATGGATGGGTGTATTTCATAATTTTGTCACGGTCAAATAGAAACCTTTTTTCAAATGTCTAAATCAAATTCTAAAACATGTTTTTTTTTATTGTTATCAGTAACATTCTGGATCTTAACACATTTTTAAAATTTTTTTATTGTTTAATCACAGGGAAACACTGTCTTACGTTTGGTGAACATTTGGACCTTTTTTGTGACAATGTTATTGGTTCACAGACTGTGAAACAGCAAAGCTTCTTAATATAATTAAGTCAGACAGGAGACTAATAAAGTAAATGTTTTGATAGCCCTGTTTAAGACAGACTGTATATTTTTATATTTGTTGTTATATTTAGAGTAAAAATGTACAGTAAAGTTAGCAGTGTAGTTCACCTTTTTTCCTCATGTATCAAGTAAAAGGGTATAATAAAAAATACAGACCCAGTAGTTTAATTAATAACCAAGCATTGTTAGATAATTCATCCATCCATTTCAACACCGCTTATCCTGGTTAGGGTCGCGGGACGCTGGAGCCTATCCCAGCTGACTTCGGGCGAAAGGCGGACTACACCCTGAACTGGTCGCCAGTCAGTCGCAGGGCACATATAGACACGGACAACCATTCGCACTCACATTCACACCGTCACTGAGTGGGAAGTGAACCCACGCTGCCTGCACCAAAGTCAGGCGAGTGTACCACTACACCATCAGTGACTTTGTTAGATAATTGTGTAGCTCAAATTTAAAATGGTGGAGCGACAAGCAGTTGAAAAGTTGTGCCGACACGCTGTTAATCAGGTGACACCTCATTTAGGCTTGGGATGAGACGCTCAAATGGGCCAAGTGGAAAGCCATAAACACTGAAAGTGTGCGACTGCGTGTGCACGTCAGGCCCAGTAAATCTTCGGCATAGTGTATGTAGTCTTAACTGACCCGTCCAGAAGCAGAATGGCATTCCTTCGGGGTCTTCCTGAATTTGGGCCATAAAGGTGAGCTCGGTTATAGTAGCGTACAGACTGCAGCAGGGTCCGCAGCTGGGCGTAGTCCTGAGAAAGCTGGGTGCTGTTGACGGCGCGTCCCACCATGCTTCGGTAGGCATTGGGCTCTGGGAGGAGAAGGGGCAGAGTTAACACATGACTGTACAATATGGTTCTTGCATTCTGGTCTCCTTTGCAGTAGCCTGTAAAAAGAGGCCAATGAGCACTTCACTACTAGTGGACAGATGAACTCAAATGTCATGAGAAAACTAATGGAATCAGTGCACTGGTTTGACACAAAAGACAGGAAACTAAACATGTTGTTTAAGCACACCTTTTAAGAGTATTATTATGTGTCTTCATATATTTATTGTTTTTCAGTCTTGACATTTTTATGAGCAACAACCTTTGCGATTCCCTTCCATAAATGTTCGCTGCATCTGCACAATCTGTGTAATCTACCGTATTTTCACGACCATAAGGCGCACTTAAAAGTCTTACATTTTCTCCAAAATCATTGGGGCGCCTTACGTGTGCACCGAGTTCCAAAATCTGTAAATGTTGTGTGACTTTGATGAGCGCTCCGCTTGACTGACTGGGAGCATTTCCTGCCGACATTTCCTGCTTATATCGAGGAAAGGCGGACGTGACTGAGTACAGCATGCGGAGGTAAAGGGGGAAGAATGCGGGTGTCAGAGGACGCTAAATGCACGCCCCCAGCAGGTATATAGCGCCGGTATGTGCATTGTGCAAAACAACATCGGTTTGGCGAAGGACCCCCGAAAATGGCACCTATGAACAGACATGCTTACGAAGCACAGTTTAAACTGCAGTTACGCGGGAATCATGGGAATCGAGCATCCGCGAGAGAATTCAAGGTCAACGAATCCATGGTTTGCAAGTGAAGGAAGCAGGAAAACAAGCTTCACCAAGTCAGGAAGACAAAGCTGAGTTTCCACGGAAACAAGGCGAGGTGGTCCGAGTTGTAAGACCAACTCGAGCAATGGATTAATGATCAAAGAACAGCCGGGAGAAGCATCTCTCCAGTCACCTTTCGACTGAGGGCAATAACGCTTGCAGAAGAAATGAAAATTGAACATTTTCAAGGAGGTCCGTCTTGGTGCTTTCGTTTTATGAAACGGCGCCATCTATCCATCCGGGCAAGGACTACCGTGGCGCAGCAGCATCCGGTGGATTACAAGGAAAAGCTGGCCATCTTCCGTTCCTACTGCAGTAAAAAGATTGCCGACAAATATATCCAGCCCAACCACATCACCAACATGGACGAGGTTCCGCTCACTTTCGACATCCCGGTGAACCACACTGTAGAGAAGAAGGGGACCAGCACGGTAGCGATACGCACAGCGGGCACGAGAAGTCGGCTTTTACTGTTGTGCTTGGGTGCCATGGTAATGGACAGAAACTGCCACCTATGGTGATTTTTAAGAAGAAGACGCTGCCTAAAGAAAAGTTTGCAACTGAAGTTATCGTTAAGGCCAATCAAAAGGGCTGGATGACGAGGAGAAAATGAGAGCGTGGCTGTGTGACGTGTACATAAAGAGACCGGATGTTTTTTTCCACACGTCACAGTCCCTGTTGATCCGTGACTCCATGCGCGCCCATCTCACAGCCGCTGTGAAAAATCAAGTGCAGCAAATGAACTCGGAGCTTGCCATCATTCCGGGAGGCTTGACGAAGGAACTCTAACCCCTGGACATCGGTGTAAACAGGGCGTTCAAAGTGAAGTTGCGAGCGGCGTGGGAGCAATGGATGACAGATGGCGAACACAGCTTTACTAAGACTGGGAGGCAACGCCGGGCGAGTTACGCCACCATATGTGAATGGATTGTGGATGCCTGGGCTAAGGTATCTGCTTTGACTGTTGTCCGAGCTTTCGCGAAAGCCGGCATCATTGCTGAACGGCAACGAGACTGACTCAGACAATGACAAGAGGGAACCCGGCATGTTTGATGAAGAACTTGCCCAACTGTTAATTTCAGATACAGAAGATGAGGACTTTGATGGATTTGTGGATGAAGATTGATCAAAAAATAACATGAGTACATTCTTAAATACTTCAATAAAGTACAACCGAACTCAGTTTTGCTCCCGGTGCCTTTTTAAAATGCATGCATCCTAGCGTGTTTTACCATGCCTGCGCCCAATAATACGGTGCGCCTTATGTATGTGTTAAATACAGAAATAGACCCCGTAACTGAGACTGCGCCTTTTAATACGGTGCACCTTATGGTCATGAAAATAAGGTATTTGAAACAGCTTCTTTTGCCACGGTACACGTTTTCACTCAAAGATTTGACATGGTCGAATAAACAGATTCTGCATGGTCCTCAGTTAATGGCTGAGGATAACATAAAAAGTCCGAGTGGGAGCTTTATGGCAGATGAAAATAAAGTAGAGGGAAAGGTATGCCTTACACGTCGCCCAAATGTTCAACCGTCATAATGCAGGAGAACAGAATACCATGTGTGTGTTTTGCTTTTCCCTTTTTGACCATGTGAAGTCAGCATACACATTCATAGCAGAAAGTGAGTGAAGATGTAGACGGCTCTATTAGCTTCATGTGCTAGCCACCAACTGTTTAGCAGCCATATGCTTGTCACTTGTGATCAAAAGGTGGCATGTTATGATTTAACTTTTTACATTACATTTAATTTTATGCTCAGACAGCTAAAAGAGTTTGAATGCGCTGCAGTTCCTCTCCTTATTTCAGGAGCACAGATGATCAAGAATGACATAAGGACCAGCATTTTCCTCCACATTCCTCGTGTGAAGCTACAATTAACCCCTGAAATTCTGGACACACGCTCATATGACTATATAAAAACAAGCAAACACCATATGTAATGACTATCTTAGCACAGTGATGGTAGTGTTTAAAAATACTTTCAATCACTTTGTCCTTTAAAAAAAAGGAGAAATACTGAAATTGACACAGGAATTTAAATCATGCCAAACATTTAACAACTGAATTCCAGCCATAAAGAATACTAAAAAAGAGGCTACAGGAAACGGTTAAGTAATATCTCCTACATTGTGCTTTACATGACAGGTATATACGTCCATTCACTGCACTGCACAATCGAAGGGGATGCAAAACAAGAGTTGTGTCAAAGACAATTCTGGATGTGTCATCCAGGAAAAGAGGTATGAAGTAGATGGATGGATAAAATGTAATATTGCAGCTGGCTTGTACCTTCAAATTATCATTTGTGCAGACATATTCAAAAACATGTTCTATTTCTTCTTTGTATCTAAATATTTTCTGAAATCTAAAGAGGGACAAAAACTAAATTGACTTAAAAAATAATTGGATGTGCCGGTATGCTTTTCATTGAACAGAAACGATGTAATAGTAATAATAGTAATATAGTGTACTGCATATTATTATTTTTTTTTTTTTTTGTGAAAGTTTGATGAAAAGTATACATTATTTGAATATTACAATGCAAATGCTTTTGTAAATATGACACTTAAGATAAGATAACCTTTATTAGTCTCCCAATGGGGAAATTTGCAAAAGCTATAGTCAGAAGTGGGATTCGAACCCCATGCCTCCAGGGGAGACTGCTCGGCCATCCTGACTTTGAAATTCCTAGTGTGAAAAACATGGGTACCAAGTCATATTCCCCAAGCAATGTACTGACCATTGCCCAACTCCCAGGAGATGTTGTATTTCTTGCCAGCACTGTACTTGAGGAGGCTGAGTGTGGAGGAGGTGTTCCAGGAGTTGTCAGGGTTTCTGTGCAGCGCGTTGAGGCCCAGGATCAGGTGCAGACCAGCGCAGTCGGCAAAGTTGTACAATTTGTCTAAAGATCTGGCTAGGAGAAAACCACAAAGCAGTTGTAACTTTGATTTTTTTTTTATGCATCCATTGTAATAACATCAACAATTATATATATATATATATATATATATATATATATAGCACATTTAGTAATGTAATTTACCACTTTATTTGGATGAATTCCAAAGCACCACTGGACAGTTGTTGTGGTATGCCTTGCGTTGCAATCTTTGTGCATGTAAATTTGTTCATATGAAAATCAGACTTCTTTCCCTGTGAAGTAATTCAGGGGAGATGCCAGTGTTTCTACCCACTGCAGATTATGTACACTGTGTCTTGCTAGCGGTACATGCTGACAGTACAAAATGAGTTTGCTCCATGTGCAATATTGGAGGTCAGGTGGGTTTCATACTCTCGTTCTGAAATTTGATATGCTTGACTTATTAAAATAATACAAATATTGCCTTGACATTTGACCCTGTCTCTTGACTAGTCTGTTTCTGATTACATGTTGCCTTTGACAGAGTAGACAAAAGCAGAGCACATTAAGCTGCCAGAGATCTTTTCCTAGCTGCTGGTACTGTGAATTGTTCCAATGAAGTCTATTGAACATATATCACGAATCTTCACGTCATTGTTGTAGTGTGTATGTTTAACTCACAGAACAAGTAGAAAGTACAAATACAGCAAAACGTCAAACACAATCGTATGACGTCTAATTTGTTCCAATTTTTTTTCCTAATTCGAAGAAAAAAACAGTAACATGACAACATTTTTAACTACTATAAGATTGTATAAATAAGTTAGAATAAGTGATTCAAAGAAGCTAAAGAAATCAAAACATGCACAAGTGGAAACCTATTTTATCCATCATTGTTTTTTTGTTTTTATTATGTAGTTTTTTGCCACAAACAATGTTTTGGTGCTGTTCACAATCACGTCTGTATACATGTATATAGTTGCCACATACACTGCTGCTTTCATTCTGCTCAGTCTCACAGTCTGGTGTTATATATACAGTATGTAAATACTGTAGATTCTTTCAAAATTGATATTATTATTCTAATGTACAGCTACTCTCCACAGTACCAATAAGCCAACATTACGGCTATATTGATAATAAAAGCTCTGTTGAAGTGCAGAAATTCTAACATTGTTCAATGGCTAAGTTAATGGCATGATCTCAAGCCAACAAAGCATGCTTTTTTTTTTAAAAGTTATTATAGACAATAGTGAAGGCAACAAGACCCACAAACAAGCAGCAAGTGAATGTGACGTAGTGAAGGCCCAGCAGAGCTCCTTCAGACTTCAGGCAATCACTGATTGTAAAAGATTTTCATCCAAAAATTCTAATTTATGATTTTATTTACAATACAAATACTATTGAGCCCCTGAAAATGTGAGTGCTGGTGCATAAAATGGCTGTTATACCTGAATGGTCAGTGGCAGTTTTTTTTTTAAACCTCTTATAGAGCTATGCGATATAACGATATACAGTACTGTATACTGTATTGTAGAGCAATATAAAATGTCAATCGTATGCTAAGACTATTGTTGTTTTAGATTGCCCACGCTGCTACTGAGGGAGTCCTGGGGGCTGCAAAGTGTGCGCCAAGTGTCGCTGATCAATGTGTCCTGCAATTCATATTAGTTCTTGAAGCTAGATGCATTCTTTATCGATGCACAAGGTGAGTGATCTACTGCTAAGAGTAGTCACAGTTTAGTAGGCTTAGGCCAGCCGTTGCTGTTCCGCATGGTCGGGTCCGGTCGGTGTGGTATTCTCAAGTAGCAGTCTTTTTTAAATTCAGTTTATTAACAGCATGGCACACATACTGTAACTAACATGGCATCCAGTTAAGTATCTATCTAGTTGTATTATGGAAATGGCTCAACTTTCTTCAGCTCTTATCGTCATCTCTTATCAACATACTCCTTTTACATAGTGCCCCTTTTTTTCAGACTGAGACACCACAACTGAGTAAACCTTCACTTTACCTGAACACTTTCTATTGTTGTTATTTTATTTATTCTTATTATTTGTGCTTTATTGTGTTCCTTTAAAACTGGTTGTACAAACAGATAGCTTAAATGGTATTTATTTTATTATAATTTTTTTTTTTTGTAATTTCTATATAAAATGTGTGTTTTATCCATAAATGTAAATGTAAGAGAAAACTGCCATTCATGTAATTTTGAAGAAAAATTCGATGTCATGATACATATTATTATCAGGATATAAAATTACATATATCGGCATATAAAACTGTGTCCATATTGTACAGCACTACCTCCTACATAAAACCTGAAAGTATTCATTTTCTTATTCCCCCAACCAAAAAAAAAAATCTGAAAAACTCATTGTCCAAAAACTCTAGAGTTCTCTAAGAATGTGGGGAGTTGACACACATTGTTGATTAAATGGGGCAGACACTAACTTGATTCCCTGGGAACAAGCTATCTTTTTTAATGGCCGTTAATCCTTGGTTAGCCTGTTGGTGAATGTTTGCTATAGTTTCTGTTTTGGCTGAGCACACAAACAACAGCTACTAGCCTGAAGACAAGGGATAGTGTTACTGGCCAGTGAAGTGGAGTTCTCATTTGTTGCCTGCCAAGAGCAGGGCATCATCAGCTTTCTTCCAAATAGAAAACAATGCTGGAGCACTCCACCCTCACTTGGGGCCAACATGAAAGTGCTCCCATACATACACTTGAGAACCCTCAAGCTACAAATATGTGATCTTGGCCAGACAATAGCAAGTTTGTGCACATGTGCACGGATGTATTCCATATGTACAGCTGTGTAAATGAGTTAGTAAGCTGATAAAGCTGATAAATATTTGACTCAGTGATATAGGGTAAAGCCTAAGTTGATCGCTCCTCGAGGAAGGAACAATACAAATGATGACGTGTTCGACAAACAGACACAAGCACTTAATCCAGCTAACATAAAACTGCCATTTCTAATCCCAGAAGTGACAAATCACACTCAATTGCATTCATTAATGTCATTAATCATTATCTTTCTTTGAAATTAGTGTCCAAACTATTATTACACATTCTTGTCAGACTTGGTCACAAAGTAATCCAACAACTGGTGAAGACGTGAAGAAGCACGTCAAACATGGAAAGCTGCATGCATACGTGTCTGTGTGTGCAGCGAAGAGTGGGGTCTGGATCATGTCATGCTGTCTATCTGATAGAAAGGCCAGTCGCGTGAAGCACAGAATCCAGCAACAGCAGTCAGTGTTATGCCTCATTTCTACAGCTCTGCAAATTTGCTCAAACACTGAGGCAAGACATTGGCCTGTGTGTGCTAACAGGAGCATACACGCACAAATACTGCCGTTGTAATAAACAAGAAATTATTCATTGCCATCCACATGAACCATCCCTCCCTTAAAAAAAAACAATGTGGCGGTAACAAAGCAAGAAGAGAGTGGAAAAAATGCCCTCATATGGCTTTGAATACTTTGAATACTCCAGAAATGTGCAGGTAGGGGACACAGATGCTGCAACTAATTCATTTTGAGCCTTCTTTTTCCTGTCATACATCTATGAGTGGGTGCAATAGGACATTTCAGAATGTTTGTATATAGTGGGCACCAGGGTACTTCCTGATGGCAAAATGTGAGTGACTCTCGCTGAGCCGAGCGATGGCAAAAAACTGTTGTGTTTGGTGTTGCGCCACAACATATTCCCTAAACCCTAAAAGGATTAGATGCCTGCTAATAGACAGCATGCTATCCATTCCACTGTCAAAACAGCACATCTGTGCCAATAATGTGAGCAACAAAAAGTTTCAGCGACCATAGCCTTCTTAGTTACTGTAGTTAGCAGGGAAACAGACCAAACTATATCTGAATTTCCACCATGCTAATTAAGGCTGCCGTTGTGTCTTCCTTTCAAGAAGTTAATCTCACATTAATTTTTCTTTTTCGACAGACTATGGTGTAGATAAGAAGGCTAAAATCATCATTCACGCCATTTACCCTGGTGTTTCCATCGCTCTACCTTACAGATATTTTCAAACTCACAAAGATTTATCCTTCAATGTATTAGCCTTAGAGTGTATACTGTAACTGTGACCTCATCTTTTTCAGTCATTGAATTTTTTTTCCACGTGCTTTTATGTACATATCTCCATCAAAAGCACTGGGATTATTGCCAGTGTACAGAGATGAGACGATGTCACGCACACGTTTTTGAGTAGTGCCAGAGTTTTAAAGAGGGATGCAAGGATGTGGAAGACGACCCCAGAAGTGGAAGGTCTTCAATGAGCAGGACTGAGGCCAACGTTGAGTGTGTCAGGCAGATGGCAACAGTGACGTTCAACAAGACAATCAATCAGCACAACTACAGAGAGATCCTGAGGCGTTTGCTTCATTCAGTGCGTGAGAGGAGATGACAGCTGTGGCAGAACAACTCGTGGCTAATTCCCCATGACAATGCACCAGCTAAAAATGCCCTGAGCATCCAACAGTTCCTGGCCGAGAAGAACATCGCCGTGCTGGAGCAACCTTTGTACTCACCCAACCTGGCTCTTCTCCTCTTTCGTCTTTCCCAAGCACAAGAGGGCCATCAAAGGTACCCGTTTTGAAGACATGGACAACATCAGGATGACCGTGACAATGGCGCTGCGGTGTATCCCGGAAGAATCCTTTCAGGAGTGCATGAAGGTGTGGCAGAGAAAGATGGGCATTAAACTCCAGCGGGTTAATTCGAAGGCGAATTGGATTTGAAATATATCTTTTATGACACCAGTCCTGAAGTTTTCTAACACACCTCTTGGAAGGGATTTTTTACCACTGGTGCCATCGAAGCTCACTTCGATGGCACCCGGATGTACAAGGCTCGAAAAATAACTTTTTTTCTTTTCGGAGCAGTTTGGCTAATCAATGACTTCATTTGAGGAGCAACTTTATAATTCTGAGCAGCATTTTTTTGCAGGTTAATCTCAGGTGTCTGAAGCTGTATATTAAGGGTTTTGTGGGGTCCAGGGTAGACAGAGACCACCTGCCAGGCCTGGTCTTAACCAGGATAACCCCCTCTTTGCTTTCGGTCCCTGTGATTAATCCATGTAAAAATAAACAAATAAAAGCTTACATTTTTACAAAGACTTTTTTTTTTTAAATTAACTTTTTTTTGTCAGAACAAACAACTAATTAAAAATCTGAACTGCAATGGACATTAACAGTGTACTGTCAACTGCATAACTAGGAGATCTGATTCTGGTTAACTTATACCAATTAAATGAAGAGGGACATGCATGTAGAACTTTCAGACAGACTAGTGACCAGAGTTACCACAGGTGTCCAAGGTACCAACACTTGAGACACTAAGAGTACTGATTAGAAGTTTAAAATTAAAATTCACAGCGATGTATTAGTATCTTTAATTCTATATTGATAATACTACATTAGTTTACCCAGCTACAATTGACCCAACCTGGATCAAAATGTTTTTCAAATTAGACTTTTTTTTTTTTCCCCCTACTGTCCACACCAACCGATTGGTTCTGACGACTCGCCAATGGAGGGCACTGGTCAGCCGGCCTCACGCCATTGTATTAACTTGACACCGTGTGTTAAGAGTAGAACAGAGGGCAAAATGTGCTTCCAATATAGTTCCATTTGACTCCACAAGCTGCACAGCACGGACTCATCTTTCAGTCAAACGATCAGGTCAAAGCATCTCTATATTGGAAACGAATGCAAGCTATGAGGTAAGCACATGTTTTAAATTTTTGTAATGGGAGGCGGGGGGGGGGGGGGGGGGGGGGCATCGGCTGGGCATTTATTCAAGTGAGAGAGTCAGACCAAAAACACCTTGATTTGTAAATTTGCAAAGACTATACTTGAGTTTGTACCTCATCTGTGTGCCCAGCGTGAGATGACGCAGGACGTATGAGCTTGACAATGTGGTATGTATGTTAAGATACTTTGACCTTGACATTTAAATCAAACACAGAGACTGGGACAATATAATATAAGATGCTTTTTAATGGTTTGGACTCAACTGGGATGAGAACCACTTGCTGCTGAAACAGGATGTTTGTGGTTTCATTCCCAATTAAAAGCGTAAGCCTTTCAACACTAACCACAGTTTGTGGCTAGTTTAGAAACAGGAAAACAA
The DNA here is from genome assembly GCF_024500385.1 of Phyllopteryx taeniolatus. Lineage (NCBI taxonomy): Eukaryota > Metazoa > Chordata > Actinopteri > Syngnathiformes > Syngnathidae > Phyllopteryx > Phyllopteryx taeniolatus. Next base: position 16,954,053 of record NC_084512.1, read on the forward strand.
ATAATTTGTTGATGCTGTAATTTGTGGGCCTGCTTAGAAGCTAAAGCAAGGATGACTGAAATAGAGATGCTATTTGGATTAACGGAATGAAACAATCAAGAAGACCGAATTTGATACATGACTGCTAAGTAGGCACTGTGATTTATGCCAACAACTGCTATGCAATAAACCATCATTTCTTGTGTATAATATAAATTAACAGCCAACAATAATCAATTAAATCACAGGAGTCAAACTGGTGGCCCGGGGCCAGATCCGGCCTGCCACATCATTTTATGTGGCCCGCGAAAGCAAATCAAAATTGCTCATTGTGTTCTGGTGTAATATGTTTCCCTAAAAGATTAATCAAATATCGAGAGTGCATATTATACATAGGTATAAGAAAAATGAAAACATTTTGTCACATTGTATACACGTATACCGGTATCTATCAATACGATATGTAATTTGTAATTTCTAATGTTACAAATATATATATATATATATATATATATATATATTTGCATGCTCTCCCCCTGCCAGCGTGGGTTTTCTCCGGGCACTCCGGTTTCCTCCCACATCCCAAAAACATGCATGGTTGGTTAATTGACAACTCTAAATTGCCCGTAGGTGTGACTGTGAGTGCGAATGGTTGTTTGTTTGTATGTGCCATGCAATTGGCTGGCAACCAGTTCAGGGTGTACCCCGCCTCCTGCCTGATGATAGCTGGGATAGGCTCCACCACACCCGCGACCCTCGTGAGGAGAAGCGGCTAAGAAAATGGATGGATCTATATATATATATTTGCATGAATATATTAACTCGTCAGTGTACAATTTCTTGGCAAATACAACAAGTGGGATTGATAGCAGGTAAATAGAGGAACCTGATGTTTTTATGAGCAAAGATTGGTATGCCCATCATCTTCTTAGAGGGCAGATGTAAAGCTTCCACCTTTTATCCTATTAGGTATCTTGTCACACACCTCTTTTAATGATATAATTTTAGCACTGATTGCTCTCAAATAGCAGGGAAACAATAGTCCTATGGACAGGGAGTAAAACAAATGGAAGAGTTGCCCAAGGCGTGTCTGTGCCTGAATCAACAAAGGGCTTGGACCCAAATAAACCTGGCAGCACCTTTTTTTGAGACACCTGCTTGAGAATGCAGTTCAACTGATTCAAAACTCATCCTTGGAGGGAATGCTTTATTGAACTTTCTTACAAATGCTTCGGAATTAACCATGTTAAAAATGCACAACAACAGCAAGTAAAACATCTGTTTGGTGGACATCTGCTACATTCTGGCCTAAAAAATGTTAGGTTAGCTGTGTGATTGACAAGGGTGATGAGGAGGCCCAAATTCCAAACAGGACAGCAAAGCAAACACATGTCATGCCAGACTCCCTTTTTGTGAAAAAAGAGTTTGAAATATTACATATTAAGTGGTACTGAATTAATTTGTGCTCATAGAAACAGATTTGGCACAACATTAAATCTTGTCAAACATCAGGCAGGTGCTGTAAGAACACTATGGGTGGCAACTGCTTCAACCGGGCCCCTCATAACTCTTCACTCCCAAGACCCAGTTGCCGAGCAAGCCATGATGACAAAACTGGGACTTTAGCCCAGCACTTTGATGGATGTTCTAGCCAGATGTTCTTGAAGACAGAGATTAGGACTTTTCCAACTATACATGTGCTTGTGACGAGTTTCCGGACTTTCAAGTGCCTAGATATGCATTATAATAAGATTCTCAGTCCATTTACACACAAATATGGAGACATTTGCAAACAAATTTGGTCCTCCATTTGAATTTTCCTTTCACAATGTTAGAGATGGGTTGTGCTTTCCTTGCACATGAGATATGATTGGCAGCTGAGTTATCTTTATGTGCAGTCTGTGTTTGGATTAGTTTTGAAAAGTGCTTTAGTGCTTTTTGAATGTTTATTTACTTTGGAACAGTATGCTTATTTTGTCCTGCATATCAACCAACAAGCTCATCTTCAGCAGAACAGTCAACAAACCCTATGATGATGTCTAAATGCCAACACAATAGCATCACCTTCTAATAACATCACGCCAGATGTCTTTAAGGAGGTCACTGTAGAGGGTATATGAACTTTACGGCCAACTAATGATGGGCTTGAATGAGCATATGCAGAGGGAGCATTGCAATCAGAATCTAAGCGCAGAAATTTTTTGGGGAGGACAAGGAAAGTGGTTGCATATCAGTAGACCGTGTTCCAAATTATTATTACAAATTATATTTTTTTCTGATTTTCCTAAATAGTCAATGCAAATGACAGTCAGCAGAATTTTCAAGTCATCAACAGAGTAAATTTGAATGTTATTGAACAAACCTCCCAATAATAACCATAGTTTTTTCAAGAATTAAAAAAAATATATACAATTCCAAATGATTACGTTAGAAGGTCATATTTAATTAAATCAAAAGCTATTTCACTCAAAAACTTTTTAACAGGTCAAGTGATATTTTAACATAGGATCCCGTATTTGATAAAGATAATTCTTGCATCAACTGAACTTCAGTTTTTGGCGAGTTTCCACTTGAATTGCCTTACAGGATGTCAGAATAACCTCCCACAGCTGCGGTTTGAACATGAACAGCTTCCCAACCTCAAATATTTTGATTGAGGATGCTCAAAAGGTTCTCAGGAAGGTTGAGGTCAGGGAAGGATGGGGGCCACACACATGAGTTTCTCTCCTGTATGTCCATAGCAGCCAATTAAGCAGAGTTATTCCTTGCAGTACGAGATGATGCGTTGTCATGTATGAAGATGATTTTGCAACGGAATATATGGTTTCTTTTGTACCATCGAAGGTGGTGGTCAGTGAGAAACTCCACACATTTAAGAAATCAACTACACACTTTCAGCATGACTCTGGGCCAAAACAAAACTCTGCCACATCCTTCCTAATTTCGCGGCTTTGTTGCAACATAGTGGGCATCCACCAACCATCCACTCCTCAATCCATATGGACCTGTGTTTGCCACACTTTCTCTGTTGGGCCCCCCTTTGGGTCATAAGAAATGTTGGCGCCCCCCCCCCCCAAAAAAAAAAACAGGACATACATGCATACACATTTTGTTTTCAGAGTCCGTTGCAGTTTATTTCACACATCGAAATTAATAAAAATTTCAACGTTTTGGGAAAAAAAGTAAAAGTGAAATGCCATAAACTTCAGGTTATAATAAGTAACTGTTTTCAAGCAACTTAGCTGTGTAATTATGTTCAGTGTAACAAGTTTCTCTTTTTTTAAATATTCAACATTGCTATTAATGCAATTTTTTCATTCATTCATTCGTCCCGTGTCCTGCGCCCCCTCTGCAAATGCTCTGCGCTTCCCCTAGGGGGTGTGCCCCCCACTTTAAAAACCACTGATCTGGACCATCCACAGTTACATGGCATTCATCAGTGAACAATCTTCAAGGAATACCTCTGCATCATTAGCTGCTTTGGGCATAATAGGAGAGAAACTCATGGTGCGACCTTGTCCTCATCTGAACTAAAAAATTATCATTAAGGTTTAGAGTATTTAAAGAGTACAAAAAGTTAATATGTTTATACGTAAACCATTGCATGTACAGTTAATGAAGCTTGGCACCATTTTGGATTCTATCGCAAATCATTCATTAATTTTCCAGACTGCTTATCCTCACTAGGTTCGCGGGCGTACTGGAGCCTATCCCAGCTATCTTTGGGCGAGAGGCAGGGTACACCCTGAACTGGTCGCTAGCCAATCGCAGGGCACATATAAACAAACAACCATTCGCACTCACGTTCACACCTAAGGGCAATTTAGAGTCTTCAATTAATGCATGTCTTTGGGATGTGGGAGGAAACCGTAGTGCCTGGAGAAAACCCACGCAGGCACGGGGGAGAACATGCAAACTCCACACAGGCGGGGCCGGGATTTGAACCCGGTCCTCAGAGCTGTGAGGCATATGTGCTAACCATTTGTTCACCGTGCTGCCAGTTTATATGCAATGAAAAGAAAATATAGGAAAGTGTGATCAATAGAGTGCATCAAATGCCCCAACATTTGAATTTCACTGGGGCCCTATGATATTTTTGTTCTACTCCAAAAGTTATGCATACTAATAAAATCCATCTACTGGGTCCACATTAAACTGCAAGAATACATTGTATCTGCCAGCACTAGTCAAAACACGATACTCTGATTAATAGTGCGTTTGTGCAATAAAAAATAAATAGAATAATTAATCAAGGTAAGGAGGTGGGGGGGCATGTTGGGTGAAATCATGAGCAGCTGTAGACCGGAAGCGACGACCAAGTCAAAGTACTGAGTACCTGCCAATACAGTGCGCCACTGAACTGTGTCCATTGACAGATTGCAGAGAACGATTGATTTACTCATTCCATCCTGTGTACTGGCTGAGATGGAAAACATGCAGCGGTCATGAGAGGAAGCGTAGTGAAGAGTAATAACATTGGACATTAATTTCTTGAGGTGAAAGAGCTCAGCTCACAACTCGTAAGTACATGTAGATGATGTCGTTCAGCCATCCATCCATTATCTTAACCGCTTATCCTTACTAGGGTCGCAGGAGTGCTGGCACCTATCTCAGCTTACTCTCGGCGAGAGGCCGGGTACACCCTGAACTGGCTGCCAGGCAATCACAGGGCACATATAAACAAACAAACATCCATCCATCCATTTTCTGAGCCGCTTCTCCTCACTAGGGTCGCGGGCGTGCTGGAGCCTATCCCAGCTGTCATCGGGCAGGAGGCGGGGTACACCCTGAACTGGTTGCCAGCCAATCGCAGGGCACATAGAAACAAACAACCATTCGCACTCACAGTCATGCCTACGGGCAATATAGAGTCTCCAACTAATGCATGTTTTTGGGATGTGGGAGGAAACCGGAGTGCCCGGAGAAAACCCACGCAGGCACGGGGAGAACATGCAAACTCCACACAGGCGGGGCCGGGGATTGAACCCGGCTCCACAGAACTGTGAGGCTGACGCTCTAACCAGTCGGCTACCGTGCCGCACAAACAAACATTCGTATGCATATTTGCACTATCAAAAACCATTCACACTCACATTCACTTAAGCCCAATTTAGTCTTCAATTAACCTACCATGAACGTTTTTGGAATGTGGGAGGAAACCGTAGTACCTGGAGAAAACCCACGCAGACATGGGGAGAACATGTAATCTCCACACAGGTGAGGCGGGATTTGACCCAGGATCTCAGAACTTTGAGGAGAATGTGCTAACCAGACGTGCCGCCCATGACATTTATGATCATGGTCTCTATTATGTAGCTTTTGTCATAAAATCAGATATCTACCTTCAAGTTTTTTAAAGTTTATTAATGCTATGGTTCTCTTAGTAAATAAAGTGGGCAGAAATTGGCAAACCTACGTCACATTCTTGCAAATTTCCACTCTTGCGAGATTGAAAAGACCTAAAAATGTCAGTCCCCAAAAGCAATGTGATGTTTTAAATTTATTTTTTAGAATAAATACTTTGTATATTTACAGCAACTGATAAAGAAGATAGCAACATTTCAAATATAACAAAGTTTTGACAACTTAGGTTTAGTTCTCCTTTATCTTGAATCTTGGGCCGAAATCCCAAAACAGTATATAGTAATAATATAAAATAAAATAATATTAGTGTGTTTAAAGCATGAGTAAAACTCAAAATCGTTCCACCCATCCAATCATTTTCTGAGCCGCTTCTCCTCACGAGGGTCGCGGGCATGCTGGAGCCTATCCCAGCTATCATCGGGCAGGAGGCGGGGTACATCCTGAACTGGTTGCCAGCCAATCGCAGGGCACATACAAATAAACAAACAACTATTCGCAACCACATTCACACCTACGGGCAATTTAGAGCTGTCAATTAACCTAACTTATTTTTTTTATTTCAGTGCATTGGGAACACTGCACATTATATTATAAATGAAAAAAGGAAACAACAAGTATATATTTTTTTGTATTATACTATCCATCCATCCATTTTCTGTACCGCTTATCCTCACTAGGGTCGCGGGTGTGCTGGAGCCCATCACAGCGATCTTCGGGTGAGAGGTGGGGTACACCGTGAACTGGTCACCATTCAATCGCAGGGCACATAGAAACAAACAACCATTCGTACTCACATTCACACCTGCGGGGAGTCTTCAATCAACCTACCACGCATGTTTTTGGGATGTCGGAGGAAAATCGGAGTGCCCGGAGGAAACCGGAGTGCCCGGAGAAAACATGCAAACTCCAGACAGGCGGGGCCGGGATTTGAACCCCAGTTCCTCAGAATTGTAAGGCAGATGTACTAACCAGTTATTCACCATGCTATGTATTATATTACTTTAAAGGAAATTTGCTGTTCAAAAGAAACAAAAAAAAATTTAAATGCCATATCAGTGGAAGAAAATTACCGACCAGTAAATGTTCGGCAGGTGACTGAAGCCAACCGTCGAGAACAATTTTAGAAAACAAAACTGAAACAAAGCTTATTGTCAAAATATTATGAATACTGATTTTTTTTTAAATTCGATTTTCTATATTACATCCAATACTTTGGTTAAAAAAAAAAAAAAAAAAGGTAGGAAAATTCATCAATTGTATATTTTTAATTACTTTGTGGACCCAGTAGACATTCTCAAAATATTCTAAAATTTGACATACATACATGCATAACTTTTGGAGTAGAACAAAAATATTATAGGGCCAAGTCAAACTTCTGATGTTTACAAATTTATGGGGTGTTTGATCACATCAGTCACCTTGGTATGTCTATCAGTGTTTCAGAGATGGAGGTTGGTCATGTTAGCAACAAGTTTACATACACATTGAGCCTTTGTCAAGACAACTATAGTTGCTGGCTCACTGAGACGTGTGGCGATTTTTTTAGTTGGTGCCATATAATCTTGTTTTGTTACATCTTAGAGATTTCAGACAAGTACTGTGCTAAAAGATGAATTCACCTACTGACATATTAAAGGAGAGGCTTCAGATGATTAAAGGTCCCTCCTCTTGACAGACAACCGACCACACACCTGTACATGCTGACTTTGAGTCATTCAAATATTAAAGCAGCATCTTTCTTAAAAAACATATACATATTTTGCTGTACTTTGCTTTAATGAAAAGACACCAAAACAAACTATGACATTAATTATATTAATCAGTAGGAAGACAAGACTTAAGAGTTTTGCATGGCAACATAATCAACTGCAGCATCACTTTAGGGCGGCCTTGGCTGAGTTTATGTGTTCTCTTTTTGGTACCCCATTGTATTTGGACTTAACACAACGATCACTAGATGCTGATCCAGATGGTTAATGCTGCAAACGGGGCATTCTGGCTTCATCAGACCCAGTGCTAGTCTACTTTGCCAGGGGGAACGGACAAAGCCAAGTGAAGTTAATCAAACATCTGCTCTTGCATAGAGGTGTCAACTCGAGCCACTCATACTAAAAGGTTTCGCTTGCATCCTTCTCTTTCTTGGGCCACTGCAAGCAGTCTTGTATGCTCCACAGAAAATGTGATTTCCCTTTTCCATTCTGTTTTTCACGCCTCTGACCAAGGCGAATTTCATGACACTCACCGTGCCGCCTCAACTGGTACTTATTTAATACTTTGTACAAAAGCCTTTGTTTGCAATGACAGCTTCAAGACGCCTCCTGTATGGAGAAACTGCATTGGTCTGGTGTGAATTTGGCCCATTCCTCCACTCAGGCAGTCTTCAAAACTTGAAGGTTCCGTGAGGATCTTTTATGGACCTTGAGTTTCAGTTCTTTCCATAGATTTTCAATGGGATTCAAGTCAGGTGATTGGCAGGGCCATACGAGCAGCTTTATTTTTTTTCTTTGAAACACATTGAGCGTTTCCTTGGCAGTATGTTTTGAATCATTATCCTGCGGAAATGTCCACCCTCGTTTCATTTTCATTATCCTCGTAGATGGCAGCAGATTTTTGTCAAGAATGTCTCTGTACATTTGCCCATTCATTCTTCCTTCAATAATGTGAAGTTTACCAGTACCATTTTCTGAATAGCAGCCCCACATCATCATGTTCCCACCGCTGAACTTCACTGTTGTTATGTTGTTGGGTGATGTGCAGTGCCATTTCTCCTCCAAACGTGGTGTGCATTATTGCATCCAAAGAGTAAAATTTTGCTCTCATCAGACCAGACTACATTCTCCCAGTATATAATTGGGTTGTCCAAATGTTGTTCAGCAAACTTTAAACAAGCTTTGACATGCTTTTTTAAGCAATGGGGTCTCGCGTGTTGAGTGTGCATACAGGCCATGGCGGCGGAGTACATTACTCACTGTTTTACTTTGACAACAGTACCTGCTAATTCCAGGTCTTTTGGAAGCTCTCCACAGGTGGTCCTTGGCTCTCGGACAAATCTTCTGATTATTTTTTGCACTTCTCTGTCAGAAATGTTACGAGGAGCACCTGATCGAGACAAATTTATGGAGGTGATTGGCTTTCCACTTACATATTATGGCCCCAACAGTGCTCACTGGAACATTCAGAAGCTTAGATATGTCCCTGTAACCGATGACACCGTTATGTTTTGCAACAATTAGTTTGCGATGGTCTTGAGACCGCTCGTTGCTCTTACCCATCATGAGATGTGTCTTGATTCACACCTTGGCAATGAGAAGGTTTGTAGGCCATCAATTAGGACTGAACCAGCTGACATTCATTTGCACTCACAAGGGGGTGGATTGCTGTTTGATTATTGATAGATTTTAGGTGTTGTCTTGGCTTTCCATGCCTTTTTGCAGCTCCCTTTCTTCATGTGTTCAATACTTTTTCCCTGTGTCATTTCACATTTTCACACACAACTTAATTTCTGGTCTTATTTGTTCTACTTTCTTTGTGCGTGTGGATTACCTGGCTTGTTCCCAACATCTGGTGAAATGTTCAGGTCAATAGCACCTTTGGAAATATATTTAGTGAGAAAAATGGTGACGTGTTAAATACTTATTTCAGCCACTGTATGCACACTAAATATGTGAGCGTGCTGTAGTACCATGGCTATCCAACATGACTACATCGCGGACAATTTGGGGAGGTTGACGATCCCATCAAGGGCAATGCATTGACAGTCGTAACTTGCTCATTTCTCCACTGGATTCTCATGAGGTTTACTGACAAGTATTCCATTTGTAAAGATATTGATTCTGTGTTGCCACTCCTGCAATTTTGATGCTGTTTAGAATGGCCTTCAGATGGAGGAGTCGCATGGTGAACGTCTGCTTAACTGCTTTAACTGATTCTGTTATTTGGATTATTACATACAGTACATTTCTGCATCTGTTTTTATTAACCTAATGTTGATAGATTCAGACTTTGGGTATCAGTGCAGGTACACTAGTTACCTAAAAAGAGTAATGTTTCAAAACCTGGAGTACTTTATATGGCTGCACAACTCAAAAACATAGGTTTAACAGGCTTTTGAGTAAGAACAAGTTAAAATTGATAGATTGTGCATTCTCTGGCTGCCTTACAATATACGTTATATATGGAGAAACAGCAAGGCAGCTGAGAAAGACGGCGTCATGAAAGAACATATCAAAACAAGTAAAACAATTATATATATATATATACTTGTTTTGATATGTTCTTTCATGACGCTGTCTTTCTCAGCTGCCTTGCTGTTTCTCCATTTTCATTCCTTCCCTCACTTCTCTTTCTATCAATTTTTCTTCTCCCTCTGTTTAAGAGTGGAAAGCTGGCTGTGAATCTCCTACACAGCAGGACACCGCAGAGTGATAGATGGCCTCCGAGAAGGTCTAACAATCCTACCACCCATATGCTCCGAGTGAAGACAAGAGGATTAAAGAGGGGAAATACACTAGCGGCTTGGCAAGAAACAAGCCAAACTCTTGTGCAAGCAAGATTTTCTGGAGTTTACTGTAATATATGGGCTTTTTTGTTTTTGGCAGGAGCTAAATTTATTGTTCCAAATATGATTTTTAAAAAACAAAAAAACAATGAGAAGCCTCCTAAATTTATTAAATCAGGTATGAATTATGAGCAAGAAAACAACCAGTAGTTTTGCAACTTGTGCAGAGTCATAAGTTTTCTGATCATAATATTGGTAGAAAATTATCTAGGAAGAATATTATTTATGGCACGGTGGCCGACTAGTTAGAGCGTCAGCCTCACAGTTCTGAGGACTGGGGTTCAATCCCCGGCCCTGCCTGTGGTAGCTGGGATAGGCTCCAGCACGCTGTCCTAGTGAGGATAAACGGTAAAGGAAATGGATGGATGGATGGATCGATGGATGAATATTATTTAGATTGTATCGAATGTTACAAAAGCGATTGATGACGACGATGATGACGATTCAGTATCTCACCTCAAGACAGTTATACAGCTGGACATAAAAGACCCTTGAATTCAGACTAAAATTATCACATGCACTCAAACACATCTCATTAAGTAATTTCATACATAATGACAGTCAAGTAAAAAAACTCAAATGTGTGCATTGCTGCAAATGAATGAGTCGTGTTTACTCGCTTACTAAAAGGTCCATGTGGCTCACACACCTCAAAACACAAACATGAGGTGCCAACATTCCTGTGGGGAAAAAAAGTCTAGCCCTTCATTGAAAACTGTCTCGATGCATTCAAGCAGCAAGCAATCTGACACAAAATGTGTTCTTAGAAGGCAAATGTAGTGTAGGAGTGTCAGGCCAAACAGTGCTTTCAACCATCCCATCCATCACGCCATTAAAATTGCATTTGCTTGCAGGGGGCTGGGCACTCGGAGCATATTGCTAACACATGGAATTACATATTGTTTCCCTGTGTGATTTAAACACTGTAGGTAGTCTTTTGAAAATCCATCATATCTGGACCTGTGCAGGCCATGTGGACAGAGTAAACAAAACATGAAATAATCCCCACCTTGACATGCTAAATTTACAGTGCATCACATGTAAGACACTGGAACCTTAAAGATTGAACACAATCTGGAGGAGGTTGGTCCACCTCCAATTTGTCCGGATTAAAAAAAAAACTGAACTCTCATAGGAAATAATAAAGTTAAGGCACCCGCATCATAAAACCACGACAAAACGACCACAGAGGAACATTCTGGTTAGTTTATGATGTGAGGTATTAGTATTTGCCAGTTCCCCATTATCATTATATATCAAATTGAGGCACGATTATGAGTGGGTAAAAAAGACACTGTTTAAATCTATTAAGTATACACTCAATCTTTGCAAGTAGCTGCCCAAATCTAATAATATGATTATGGATGTGAATAAATAAAAAAAAAAACTGGTCCAAACCTGCTTTTAGACGTTAGATAGATGTGTTTGGAGGAGTTCTAAAACTGCTGGAGCACCGGAAAACAGACTCCCAATCACAATTATCAGTAACAATTAATGTGCTTCTGTGGCACACACTAAGGTAACATCTGTTTATGATGTAGAAGCAAATCTGCAAAAGTGAACAGCGGTGTCCCAAAATGATGACAACGAATGAGTGTGGAATGAGCATGGATACCCACTCTTAAACGGAAACATAGTTTGTGTTCTTTGAGTAAAAACTGAAAATTATAATGATTGGTCCATGTGGCCAGAGTTGCTAGTTCATTCTGAAGACAATATGTGCAAGCCCTTCACAGATGTTCACAGAATTCCCCTCACCTTGCCTCTTTAAATTAATGCTGGTCTTGTTTTTTTTACCCTTCGGCTTTCTTTTAAACTGTTTTTGTATCTTTAGTGTTAACGTCAATCTTATCTGTCACAATACAATACAACTCATACAAATGCTCAGGCAAAACTGTTCAGCAAAGCTTAATTGTTATTCTTGTCATATTCCTCTTCGGTTGAGTCCAGCAGCTCTCAGCATTCAGGCTTCTATCATTGATGGCTGCACGTCGGCATTAGGCCAAAGAGCAAGACTTGGGTATTGGTGTCTGATGTACGCCGTATAATGTTTAGTTAAACCTAACGACTGGTGAAAGGCTGTAAACATTAACAACACATGATGCAATCGATGTGAGATCAGACTGAGAATGAGAGAAAAAGGGAAGGAGTTTAATGCTGACTAACATCTGCCGGGATATAAAGCCAACTACTGACTCATCCAACAACAACAAAATATTGCTCTTTTATCTAAAGCCTGTAACCAGAGTATCCATAAAATTTATACTCGTTGGACCTGTCATATATTCAGCTCATGAAAGTCTGATTATCCTGAGTCAAAGAGGTTGACTTGCTGATGAATCCTCATCTTTTGTCAACAGCACACAGAAATTACTCACCACTTACCCTAGAATGTCAATTTTAGAATGTAACTCAAATCATGGAGAAGATTTAGAAATTTGTGCTGCAAAAAAGTGCCTTTTTAACATTCTTAAGAAGGAATGGGGCGACACGGTGGCCGACTGGTTAGAGCGTCAGCCTCACAGTTCTGAGGTGCGGGGTTCAATCCCCGGCCCCGCCTGTGTGGAGTTTGCATGTTCTCCCCGTGCCTGCGTGGGTTTTCTCCGGGCACTCCGGTTTCCTCCCACATCCCAAAAACATGCATGAATTGGAGACTCTAAATTGCCCGTAGGCATGACTGTGAGTGCGAATGGTTGTTTGTTCCTATGTGCCCTGCAATTGGCTGGCAACCAGTTCAGGGTGTACCCCGCCTCCTGCCCGATGACAGCTGGGATAGGCTCCAGCACGCCCGCGACCCTAGTGAGGAGAAGCGGCTCAGAAAACATGTATGTTCCGATATGGCTCTGATGCTGTTATCTGAATGAAAATCATATTTACAGATACATACATAATCCCTAACATCGCTCTGTCACTTAATACATTTAACTTTAACATCTGTAAACTAATTAGATAAATGTAGGCGCGTTTCCTAATTAATACAAGATGTAATAGCGGATCAACTCTTGTCGCCCATGTTACGTGTGCTTCACGGTTACACTGCGACCACAACCAGGGCCATGACCCGTAGCACCTCAACTCGAAAATACAAAAGACCAGTGCAACAAATACGACAAGGCCTGATCTGATGAGCAAAAAAATGTTGCTTAAACATAAGAGTAGCAATAAAGGATGTCCGCTCCAGAGGTGGGTAGTGTCGCCAAATATTGTACTCAAGTAAGAGTACAGTTACTTGACGATAATGTGACTCAAGTAAAAGTAAAAAGTAGTCCTCCAAATAATTACTTGAGTAAGAGTAAAAAGCACACAGTTAAATAATTACTCAAGTACTGAGTAAATAGTGAGTAACTTCAGATTTTTTAACCACAGCATGAACATTAATAATAAAAAATACAAAATACAAAATAAAATGCAAATTCTGAGGTTGCTGTGTGTGGGCGTGTGTGTATGCACAGTCAAAACTACAACAAAACATCTGCAATCTACTGCACGGTGTTTTCTCAAGTTATAAGTGAGTGAAATATACAAGTTTGGGCAGACAGCGCCAGATAAATACTACAATACATGAAAGCTGTTGTTTTTGTTCGTCTAAATGTAAACACGACGAGTGGCGCACCGTTGCCTTCATGGTAATAATGTAAATATTCCAACAACACTATTGGTAGTAAGCACGCTGCATGGCAACAATCTGTTTCACTGATTTTTATCTCCCTCCTTGAGCCGTCACCTTATCGTGGTGGAGGGGTTTGTGTGTCCCAATGATCCTTGGAGCTAAGTTGTCTGGGGCTTTATGCCCCTGGCAGGGTCACCCATGACAAACAGGTCCTAGGTGAGGGACCAGACAAAGCACAGCTCAAAGACCCCTTATGATGACGACAAATGATGGACTCAGTTTTCCCTTGCCCGGACGCGGGTCACCGGGGCCCCCCTCTGGAGCCAGCCCTGGAGGTGGGGCTCGAAGGCGAGCGCCTGGTGGCCGGGCCTGCACCCATGGGGCCCGGCCGGGCACAGCCCGAAAGGGTAACATGGGTTCCCCTTTCGATCCCCGGCTACAGAAGCTGGCTCTAGGGACATGGAATGTCACCTCTCTGGCAGGGAAGGAGCCCGAGCTGGTCGAGAAGTTCCGACTAGATATAGTCGGACTCGCCTCAGCACACAACTTGGGCTCTGGTACCAGTCCTCTTGAGAGGGGTTGGACTCTCTTCCACTCTGGAGTTGGCCACGGTGAGAGGCGCCGCGTAGGTGTGGGTATACTTATTGCCCCCCGGCTCGACGACTGTATGTTGGGGTTCACCCCGGTGGACGAGAGGGTAGCATCCCTCCGCCTTCGGGTGGGGGGGACAGGTCCTGACTGTTATTTGTGCCTATGCACCATACAGCAGTTCAGAGTACCCACCCTTTTTGGAGTCCTTGGAGGGGGTGCTGGAGAGCGCTCCCGTTGGGGACTCCATCATTCTGCTGGGGGACTTCAATGCTCACATGGGCAATGACAGTGAGACCTGGAAGGGCGTGATTGGGAGGAACGACCCCCCCGATCAGAGCGTGAGCGGTGTTCTGTTATTGGACTTCTGTGCTCATCACGGATTGTCCATAATGAACACCATGTTCAAGCATAAGGGTGTCCACACGTGCACTTTGCACCAGGACACCCTAGGTCGTAGTTCGATGATCAACTTTGTGGTCGTGTCATCGGACTTGCGGCCGCATGTCTTGGACATTCGGGTGAAGAAAGGGGCGAAGCTGTCAACTGATCACCACCTGGTGGTGAGTTGGCTCCGATGGTGGGGGAAGATGCCGATCCGACGTGGCAGGCCCAAGCATATTGTGAGGGTCTGCTGGGAACGTCTTGCAGAATCCCCTGTCAGAAGGAGTTTCAACTCCCACCTCCGACAGAACTTTGCTCATGTTCCGGGGGAGGCGGGGGACATCGAGTCCGAGTGGACCATGTTCCGCGCCTCCATTGCTAAGGCGGCCCACCGGAGCTGTGGCCGTAAGGTGGTTGGTGCCTGTCGTGGCGGCAATTTCTGAACCCGTTGGTGGCCACCAACGGTGAGGGATGCCGTCAAGCTGAAGAAGGAGTCGTATCGGGCCTTTTTGGCCTGTGGGACTCCTGAGGCAGCTGATGGCTACCGGCTGGCCAAGCGGAATGCAGCTTTGGTGGTCACTGAAGCAAAAACTCGGGTATGGGAGGAGTTCGGTGAGGCAATGGACAAAGACTTCCGGACGGCTTCGAGGAAATTCTGCTCCACCCTCCAGCGTCTCAGGAGGGGGAAGCAGTGCACCATCAACACTGTGTATAGAGGGGATGGGGCGAAGCTGACCTCAACTCGGGACGTTGTGAGTCGGTGGGGAGAATACTTCAAAGACCTCCTCAATTTCTGAGGCGGGCTCTCCTATCTCTGGGGTTGAGGTCACCGAGGTGGTTAAAAAGCTGCTCGGTGGCAACGGTTGATGAGATTCGCCCGGAGTTCCTAAAGGCTCTGGATGTTGTGGGGCTGTCCTGGTTGACACGCCTCTTCAACATCGCGTGGACATCGGGGACAGTGCCTCTGGATTGGCAGACTGGGGTGGTGGTCCCCCTTTTTAAGAAGAGTGTGTTCCAACTACAGGGGGATCACACTCCTCAGCCTCACTGGTAAGGTCTATTCAGGGGTGCTGGAAAGGAGGGTCCGTCGGGGAGTCGAATCTCAGATCCAGGAGGAGCAGTGTGGTTTTCGTCCTGGCCATGGAACAGTGGACCTACACCCTCAGCAGTTTCCTCAAGGGTGCATGGGAGTTCGCCCAACCAGTCTACATGTGTTTTGTAGACTTGGAGAAGGCGTTCGACTGTGTCCCTCGGGGAGTCTTGTGGGGGGTGTTTCGGGAGTATGGGGTGCCGAACCCCCTGATACGGGCTGTTCAGTCCTGTACGACCAGAGTCAGAGTTTGGTCCGCATATCCGGCAGTAAGTCAGACTCATGAGGGTTGGACTCCGCCAAGGCTGCCCTTTGTCACCGATTCTGTTCATAACTTTTATGGACAGAATTTCGAGGCGCAGCCGAGGCGTAGAGGGGGTCCGGTTTGGTGGCCTCAGTATTGCATCTCTGCTTTTTGCAGGTGATACGGTTCTGTTGGCTTCGTCAAGCCATGATCTGCAACTCGCACTGGAGCGGTTCACAGCAGTATATAGATATATTAAAACTAGTTTCAAACTCAAATGTCAGATTCAAATGAATCCAACAAGCGCTTTGCTATCTCCGGAGGGGTGGAAAAAAGGCTAAATGGGATGATTATTCAAACAAGATTATGAGCAAAATAATGATATTACTTGTCTTGTAGAAAGCATCCATCCATTTTCAACACCACTTATCCTGGTTAGGGTCGCAGGACGCTGGACCCTATCCCAACTGAATTCAGGCGAAAGGCGGACTACACCCTGAACTGGTCGCCAGTCAGTCGCAGGGCACATATAGACACGGACAACCATTCACACCGTCACTGAGTGGGAACTGAACCCACGCTGCCTGCACCAAAGTCAGGGGAGTGTACCACTACACCATCAGTGACTTGTAGAAAGCAATAGGGCACATAACAGATAACATCCTATAACTACTCTTGGTTCTCAGGTTGCTGCGGTCCAAGGAGATTTGCTTAGGGTGAAATATTGACAGACAACAAGAATAACAGAAGAGAAAATGCCTAGATTCTTTGAGTTTATATTATGAGCCTTAAACACACAGACGGAGCCTTTGAGGTGACTGGTTGG
Organism: Phyllopteryx taeniolatus; assembly: GCF_024500385.1. NCBI lineage: Eukaryota > Metazoa > Chordata > Actinopteri > Syngnathiformes > Syngnathidae > Phyllopteryx > Phyllopteryx taeniolatus. Next base: position 16,970,696 of record NC_084512.1, read on the forward strand.
CAGACTGACCACCTCATTCTCTGGCGAGTCAAATAAACATAAGACTTTCACATGAAGTCACAATACACAGCGCTACGATAACAATAAACACGTGAGTGGTAATTAGGGAAGAGGTGTGAGGTGGGGGACAATAAAAATGATACTAGATGACACCGACCATGACCTTGTCTGGGCTCAGCCTATTTGCCCAGTGGGCGTGCGTGCGTACCATTATTGACTGCTCTAACAAGCCTCGGTCAAAAGTCAAACAGTTGTGAGTGGAAAAGAAATGGAGCAAGGCTGTTAAAAAAGATTTTTAAAACACCACCTGCTCATTCACACACTCACTCATACACAAACACACACACTTTAGGATCTTGGCTGATTGTTACCAGACCATATTTAAACACCTCCCTTAAGCCCTGTACCCTTATTACTCTTTCCACCACAAAGATGGGAGGTCTTAACACTAAAGCCTGTTTACACAGAGTTAAGCTATATGTAATCTTCTGACCTCCGAGCAAACATTCACGATACACACGCGTCACTTTCAAGATATTTTACCCCAAATTCTTCACTAATGTACGGTGGAACCTCACAAGGTTGAACACGACGCGTTACAGGATGCTGGCTGACCTCCTTTCGACACAATTTTTCCAAGAGAAATCAATGGAAATAGACAACAGTTCCAGAGTAACTGTTGTTTATTAAGTCATACAAAGGTGTAAAATATGTCATTATTAACAACCACTGCTTAATTATTAAAAGTAAAAAGAAATATCACTTTCATTTAAAAAATATGACAAATGTTTATGGTGACATCCCATATATTCCCTTATATATATTCTTCTCTTTTTCAAAATGTTCTTCTCGTGATTCCCTTTAGTGTATCAAGGGCTTTTTTATTCCAGAAATATATTTTATTTTTTCAATTTAACATTTATTTAACTAGGTAAGGTAACTGAGAACAGTTTCTCATTTACAATGCTGACCTGACTGGAAACAACAAGGCAAAACAAGGCAAAATAAAAGCAAGTATAAAAAAGTATAAATACAACAAACTGCACTATGATGTACACAACCTAAAACAAATATCAATATAAAGGTAATTAAATAGCTAATTCAAAAAACAAGGAATGAATTTAAATTTGAACTAATTTATTAAGTTGTCAATTCAATAACTTTATGATGAATTAAAATATGAGGGACAAAGAGATGGTGGGAGTGAGGGATCAATCTGATTAGTTGAACTGTTCTCCAGTATATCAAAATACAGTAAATTCGCTTTGGATGCTAAATGGTAAATGTTAAAATGGACAGCACTTATATAGCGGTTTATCTACACCAGGTGTGTCAAACTCATTTTGGTCGGGAGACACATTGTAGTCATGGTTTCCCTCAGAGGACTGTTGACTGTGAAACCATATAAATGTTTTGTCACCTCATTATTACATACACACAACAAATTGATGGATACCTAGTTTTGAAATCAGAAGTCAGGGATGGAAGGAAGTTTGTTCAACTCTTGTTCAAGTTACCATAAACAGAAAATGCTTGCAATGTCTCAACACTGCTATTTATTATTATTTATTGTTATTATTTTATGAGAATTTGAGCAATAATGATGGAAGTTGACACAGATAATTTGCTTTTGCGGGCCACATGAAATGACTTCGTGGGCCAGATTTGGCCCCCGGGCCTTGAGTTTGACACCTCTGATCTACACCATCACAGTGACCAAAGCGCTTTACAAAGCCTCACATTCACCGACACATTCATACACCAATGGGCGACTGCTGCCATGCAAGGCGCTGCCAGGCCCACTGGGAGCAAATCAGGGTTCAGTGTCTTGCCCAAGGACACTTCGACATGCAGACAGTCATAGCCAGGATTCAAACCAGGGACCTTTTGGTTACTGGACGACCTGCTCTACCTACTGAGCCACAGCCGCCCATAATGTATGAATAAATGTGGTTCCAAAATTCATAACTGTTCCACTCTTTGTCTTCCAACTTGATCATATCATCACATCTACGAGGACGCAATACTCAGTCGGGACGCAATCAATCAGAAACACAAGGTATGTGGCAAGGCAACATACAGCAGGGAGTTATTAAGATCACATATCATACTGTAGCAATATTTCTGAATAATGCCATCATTATTCACGCTTGAAGAATGATACTTCGTATTTGCCTTTTGTATTTGGTCCATTTGAACATAGTGATCATAGTGGTTAGGCTTGAAACCAACCACTATATACAAGTAAATCACTAAAGTAAAAAAGTATGCCTCAAAAGTTGGAGTTCAAACGAATTTTAGACAGAACTTATTGTGAAGGGGTCTGGCACCTTGGCTTGATACAATTAAATGTATCAATTACATATGGCTGAAGCTATTGAATATCTTTTAGAATCGATTATTCAATCGATTATTCCATCGATTATACGAGTAATCTGATAAAAATAGATTTTGTCATTATCAAACACAATAACATGCACATGTGAGGTGCAGGTATTATGTTTGTCCTCTTGGGATCACTATCCTCACATTCTATGGTAGTTTCTGTGACTTTTGCATTTATATGGCTTTAAAAGCTGGGGCCTGGCATGGTGAGTGATGTGGGTGTCTGTGAATGAGAGTGAAGAGTTTGCAGGCTGCTAACTTGTTGGCCAGTCATGTGTTGAGTTACTTGGCATGAGTTGTGGACATCGGCAGCCGTTGAATGAACATGCTTATTACATGCTAGTTTTCATACTGTTTGTCCAATAAAGGGATTAAAGGTGCGCCGGCAGCCATGTCTATTTTGCACCACGACAATATGTTCTAACTTGATGGTACAGGCAATATCAAATTATATAACATCGAACCATTACATTCTGTTGACAATTGCCCACATGCTGTTGTGGTACAGATTGCACTTAATCTGTTGTTTTTGTGTGAAATGATCCCAAACTTTGGGCATTGTCTTTCGCGGACTCTTTACTCCTGTCTTGCTCCCATTGCAGCAACTTATTTCTACACGTAATGGTGCGTGCAACTGCAGTAAAATTAGTCTGTGTGGAAGAATGATCCCTTGGAAGCTACAAGGCAGAGATTTTGCTTCAACCTTTTTTGTAATTGAATTACTCTAGTTATTTGAATAACCGTTGCATGCCTAAATACATATAGGATATACACAAATGAAATTTACCAAGATATTATAGCCAATGACTAGTATGTAAATGACCAGGAAGCAAACATCTTCCTGTGCCCCATTACGTATCCGTCAGGTGTCAAAGATCAAGTAGTTTTACTGAAGTTATACGAAGGTCACTTTTATTTATTCTTGTATGACATTCAAGAAATGTTTGACTTAAATGGGGTGTAGCGTTTGGTTTTAGGATGGCCATATTTTGGGTCTAGAATGCATTAATTCACTTTACGTTTTGAGAAAATAATTTGGAAAAAACTTAAAATAGCAGCTAGTAACTTTGAAAGTCAACCAGAGTCACGGAAGAGACTTGCATTTGACTTTGGAGGTTCCACTGTATTTTAGAGACATGCTACTTTGTGATCTTCAGTCACCAATGTCCCTGATTAGGCAAATGCATTTGTTTCAATTAAAATCTCTGAGGGTATTACCTTAAAATGGATGTCTATAGGACTGGGTCATTACGCCAGGTGAAGTGGTACACAGTTAATGACAGGGCTGTGATACAAGGTAAAACTGTGAAAATGTAGTTGGACACATCTGACTCTATCCCTCATGCAGAGTCTTTCTTTTCCAGGAGAGCGAGACACTCTGTGTGTACTATTACAAACATACTGGAAACCTATTCCACACGGATGATTTTTGATGTGAAATTGGGAGTTATTTCATTTTCTGTAATTTTTCAAAGTTTGCGTCAAGAGACAACTACAATTCCTTTAGTTGTCAATCCATCTTCTTGAGGCTATGACTGTAATAACTTTTTACATTAAAAAAGCATGTGATTTGTGCATTTTCTTTCACTGAGTTGTTGTTATTTGAACCCAGGAGTTAAAAAAATATTTTCCAACCACTGTTTGGCTTGCAAAACACCTCAGGGATGCGTTCACTCTACCTACACTGTTACTTTGCATGCTTTTAAGGAAGAAAAGCAACCGAGCAATGACTTTGAAAACTTGTGGTCTATTTTTCATTAGATGCTGCCATTTTATATTGCTCGAAGCCCACTGACATTCAAAGTTACAGGCATTTGGGGATATTTCTTTTGGATCAGACACTGTTTTCTGGAGACGCTTCAGACACTTTTACATGCGTTATATAATCAATAGCCCCTATCATGAAGAGATTATGTAAAATTATTGCCAGAACAGCAACAGAAGAGTCAGAATTTATCCACCTTTGCCTTTTGTGCACTTTCACACAGCATTACAGGGACAATTACTGTAGATAAGCAATAATGTCAAGTGGATTGTGCTCCTCCTTGGAGGTTTCTGCTATCAATGCAACACCACACATGTTCGTGAAAAAAATCGATAGACTGGAGCCATTTCGCGGATGAATTTCTCATCTTGCGCATTTCAGAGTTTCCACTCCGGTCAATCATAAAAACATACAAGAAAGGCAGCCCACCCAAAAATGAGGTCTCAGAGTTCTGTGGTCAACTTGACTTAACTGTAACCAGCAGATGCATCAGTGTGTTTACTAGCCAGAGCTACCACACCCCTGTATCCATCTCCACATTCCTCCTCTTCAATTTGCATATGTCATTCTGAAAGCTGACAATTTACATTGGCATGCTTTGAACCCTCTGTGCGGGTGTGCATACATCGAGGTCCAAAATGTGTTACATAAAAAAAGTAATGTTTTTTCTCTGAAATAAGCCATATTTTACATGCGCGTAAGCGTGGGATCTCCTACCTGTTATTGTTACGTTGCTGTAGATGTTGGACAGTTGCTCCTTAAGCAGGACGAGATGTGTGCTGGCCGCCTTCTCTCGTTGCAGCTCCAACATCATATCGGGGTGGCTTGCCACTTTGCAACCGTTTTGCTTGTCCATTGCAATGTCACTGTGCACTATATCTGCAGGCCCCCCGCCCCCCCCAACACAAAATAAAAAAATTAAAAACCTAAAAAGTACATCTTTAATGCAAGGGTGGAGAAACTGTGGCACATGGGCAAAAAAACAACCTACAATTCAGTCATCTATGAATCTAATATGCGTATTTTTGTAATGTGGGAGGAAGCTGGAGAAAACCCACACAAGCGCAGGAAGAACATGCAAACTCCACACAAAAAGGCCAGATCCAAACCCCCAACCTCAGAACTGTGAGGCAGATGTGGTAAACAACCCAGCACTATGCCGTCACTTTTGCTTTTGACAGACAGACAGACAGACAGATAGACAGATAGATAGATAGATAGATAGATAGATAGATAGATAGATAGATAGATAGATAGATAGATAGATAGATAGATAGATAGATAGATAGATAGATAGATAGATAGATAGATAGATACTTTATTAATCTTATAGGGGAAATACAGGCATCAAAATACAAACAGTAAACTACAATATTCACATATACAAAAATACATAAATAACAATCCAGTGACTACGGCATATAAGGCAGCCAGTAATCAAACACGGAGTCATCCTGAGTACTTAGTCATAGACCCAAAACAACCTGCTAAAATTGGATGTCTATTTAGATATTTGTCATATTTTTGTATAAAGTATCTCCGTGGTAAATCTGAAAGTTTTGTCAGCTGTTTTCCACACAATTTTTTCACCATATGTGATATACAGTAGATACTGTCACGGCTTAAACTGCCTTCAAAATCTTTTTTTTTTTTTTTTATTATTTGTAATTATTTAATTTACTTTTTATATATTGTGTTCAATATCACTCTCATTTAAATATATATATATATATATATTTACATATAAATATATATAAATGAGCTAACCTTGGGAATTGTATATGCTACTTTAAGCTAAGTGCGGATCTGGTCGCCAACACCTGTAAATAATTTCAAGTAAAAGAAAATTACTTTAAACACGAGGAATTAATTACGAGCACCTTACACGGGCAAACTGGTTGAGAGTAATGTGAACAGAGAGAAACGGCGCTCCTTGAAAGTGACAACGTATATACTTGAAGTGTATTTTTACCGTCGTCGTAGTTCTTCAGGTAATAGTCGGGCCCGGGCCCCCTGTATTTAGCCAGGTTCTTGTGGTTGTTGAACTGCAGAAAGTCGGTCCGCTTGCCACCAAAGCGGAGGAAGGCTGGAGACAAGCCCCTCGCCAGCGTCACCAGACGCTTCGAGCTGCGGGGGGCACACTCCAATTAGTTCTTCGGGTTGCATGTCAATTTGATTGTTTTTGTTTTTTGGATTTTGTTGTTGTTTTTGTTTTAAAATGACTATTTATTTTGTAAAGCTACTAGTTGTGGTAGTTCGATTGGCGCGTTCTCTTCTAAATTGACACAGACAGTACTGAAAATTTAGTAATTCGGTCCACTTTTACTTTTTTCTTTTACCTTTTTTTTCCTCGTTTCAGTCACACAGCAGGGTAAAAATAGTTAATAAATCACTTTTTTAAGGTCAACATTTTTCTTACCTTTAGATTTTGAACTCAAATCAGATAAATATATTGTTTCTTTACCGTTTACAGTATGTAATTCTAAACAAAATAATGAGTTCATGAGTGTAAAGTTTTCTATTCGTTGGTTTTGTTGTCTACCAATGTCACTAATTTAAGACCTCAATTTAAACGGAGTAATTTAAATGTAGTATACACAATTGGTATGTTATCATGTCTTGGTCAGTATCAAGTATATTTTGTTTAATTACCACTTTTCGCCAAAGCAAATATGTCATGAGTGCAAACGTTTTTTTTCGGTCATTGTTCTATCATTGTAATATTGCCTAAATTTGGAACACTTAAATGTGTTTTGTTTTATTATTAGTTTTTCATTCCGAGTATATGATCTATTAATTGTGACTAAAACAATTTTTTATCAGGGTTTAATGGCGGAAGAATGCCTCTCGATAATAAATAGTAGTAGTGATAGTAGTAGTAGTTCATGGAAGTACGTAGTATATTAAGAAAACAGGGAGAGGGAGGATTTAATTTTGCTCTTCTTCCCACACCTTTTTTGAAAATGCAAAACTGTGTCAAGCGTTTCATTGTCGTTGTTGATTTTATTTTTATTTTTTCATTCCAAATAACTGCTTCCATTTCCCCGTTGACAAAACTGTAATTATGAGGGAATTTCTTCTCTTCATACTGCACAGCTCAAAATACAAAGTTTAACCCGGGGTTATTTCCTCCAAAATGACTCGAAAGTCTCTTCTAAGGGTTCGTGCTGATTGTGTGTTTTTACACGATGTGGAAATGCAATATTAATCTGAGAATGAGCACGCTGGTTGTTTCCATTTAACTCGACATAAAGAAATATTCCATCAAAGGTACCTGAGGAAGACCAGCCAGCCGTCACTGATGATCGAAGGGTCCAGCTGCACGGAGAGAAAGTTGTCGTTGAGTATGCGGGTGGGACTGCGGGTGTTGACGTCCAGCAGAACCAGCGTCCTTCCCAGAAAGCCCGTCCGAGTCCCTCCGGCTTCCGCTCTCTGGTACGTCGGGAAGGAGGAAGAGGAGTAGGATGAAGAAGAAGAAGAAGAGGAGGAAGAGGTGGAGATGACTGGCAGCAGCAAAGATGCCAGCCACCACCAGGAGGACCCTGCCTGTGCTCTCTGCTCTCCTGCACGGGGCATCTCGGAACGAGCTTCAACTCTTCCCTTCGCCTGAATGCAGACCAAAGAGGAGGCTGGTCACCTTTTCCCCAACGATCTGTCGTCCTGTCTGCTCTTCTCAAGGCCCGTCCGAACCCCCCACTTTCGCCCCTCTGAGTCGTTTTTGGGGAACTGCGCACCAGAGCGCATGCGCACAGGGGCAGTACTTGTGAGGGCTGCAGAGACCCCACCCTCACGCACCACATCATGGAAGTACAATCGTGAGCAACGAAGTGCAAGTACTTTGTTAATTCACTTCAGTAGATTTGTCAGGCAGCTTTACTTACAGTATTTTTGACTTTTGATTTTACTTTTACTCCCTGTATTTTAAAACATATTTGCCATCGATGGGGAATGGCTTGCTTCTCTGAATCTGTTGCAGTAGTCGTAAATGCGCCCTGAACTAAACTGAAACCTTTGACAAGGTGGATGGAATTTTGAAGTTTGAAATAGCAGTCAGTCATGTGAGCAAAAAATAAGAAAAAACCTTCAGGCTTCCGATTGAAAGCAAAAATATGTCAGGAAAAGCCTACTAGAACATCTGAACTCTATTTGGGTATGATCAGAGGGACTTTGAATTGTGGCAAGTGTGTGCTGACTCCCATTTAACATGAAATTGAGTGTGATTGGCTAATTCTGAACACAGCCACTTCTCCAGTTGTAAGAGGGTGTGCACACTTGTGCAACCACGTTATCTCAGTTGTTTATTTTTATTTCCCTCTTAAATATATACATGTGTGTCTGTGTGTGTGTGTGTGTATGTGTGTGTGTGTTGTGAAGCATATTCCACTACAAGTATGGAACAGTAATTTCCCATGGTCACATGAACTACCCGGCACTTTCATGGTTAAATTGTAGTTTTACCGTCATTATTGTATTGCAGCCTATACTGTAAATGTATTGTGTGGTGTCTTTTATGGTTGTAATTTAATACATTGACTCAGGAAACATATGGGCATTGTAGCGTCGCGAAAACAGCTCAGTACTGTATACAGTGTATGCATTCACATCATGTCAGCACGATTGAAATACTATTTAATATTGTATTAAATTTGGTATTCGTATTTCTGGGAAAGTTTAGTGGATGTACGCGGAGGTATTTACTTCCCCTCCACAACGTGTGAACTCGATGTGATTCCATTGCTCAGCTTGTGTTCTTTTGAATGCAGAAAAAGTGACACGCACATAAATATGACGATTTTAGCATGCAGGGGAAGGGGCGCACAGCCGAGCGTCTCCACAGGCGGTCAGCGCTCCTTTTGTGGTCATGCACGCACGCACGCATGTGTCGCACATGAGCGAGAAAAGAAGCATGAGAAACAGAAAAGGCCGATTAAACAACACGTTGAACTCACTTATAAAACCTTTCCGAGATTTGGCACATTTAAAAAAAAGATTGTTGTTGATAGTTGTTGACGTTTGAGCTTTTACGCGCGAGCATAGCACATTTAAAAAAAAAATGAGAAAGGTGACTATTGAATTGAGGTTTTATTCTTATTCTTCAAATTAGGTTAATTGGCAACTGAGATACTTCATTTAGTTTTGCGTTCTCATTTGCACCCATTGCGTCAAATAGTTTACATCTGGTTTCTTAAGTACCCTTAAAAGAATAATATTACGCTCAAGCTTCGGCATGAGCAACGCTGTTTGAAGTTAAATGTGACTTTTTGTCACATTTAACTTCAAACAATGTTTGAAAAACGTGTGTGAATTTCTGAGTCACTTTTTGCACATTTACAACAATGTTAGTCATCGTAGAGGTAGCTATATCAAGATGTGTGTGTGTTTTTTTTTATTTTATTTTTTTTTTTTTTTTACAAACAGTACCTCATTCAAGTCTGTGTGTTCATTTTACGCTTTGCAGTGGTTGGTATGTGCGCCGAAGCTGTGATTTTTACGCACGGGGCAGTATATTTAATGCTACTCAACATAATCCAAAGACATCTATTGGACTTTCAAACACACGGGAAATATAGGACTATTCTTAAAATCTAATTAAAGCTGTTTTAAAGGAGATCAAAATCAGAATCTCTAGTTTCTCTTAACAAAAACCTGGTTTTGAGTTCTTTTTAGATCAACGCGACATAGGCAACACAATTGAATTGAATGAATGTGGATTTTTCTTTGTTTGAAAAAACATTATTTGTCTGATGTTCGATTGTTTTTGTTTTTGTATATCCACAGTATTACAATTGTCTTGACACAGCTATTAGTCGTATAAGCACTGTTTTTAAACGATACAAAACTCTTAGTTCGATGGTCGTTTTGTGTGTGTGTTATTATTATTATTATTATTTATTTATTTATTTTTGCAAGTCACTGGTCACAACATTAGGGACAGCTGTGTGCACGGCCGGCGGGTGTGTGTGTGTGTGTGTGTGTGTGTATATATATAACTAATGCAAATGTTTCATAGGTTTATTTTTAGGTAGTGTGTTTCGTCCATGTATCCTGCATATAAAACCTTAAATAAGAATTAAAATATGAAAGTTTGAAAAAGTTTATCAAGTAAATGTTTTAGTATAGAGTGTGTGTACTTCACCGATATTGAAAATTAAAGCTTGACTAATAATTTTAAATGTGAACAAATTGCTAAAACCTTGTAAAGCACATCATTAAAATACAATCTTATGATACTAAATCCTGATTAAAAGTTTGCAAAGAAAATGTTCCATCGGTTTAGTGAGTGATTAAATTCGCCAGTATACAGGACATATAAAAAATTGAAACACTGATAAAATACGAAAAATATTATATTTTTCTTTCAGTGTCATTATTATTGAAAAAGTTTAGTTATTTATCTTTCGTTTTTTTTATTTGCCTGGGTGATTGTTTGTGCTTTTTAGAAGCCTTTGGGTTTCATTGTATACAGTATTTGTAGTGTTGATGTTCACATTTAAAATCCTGGAATACATTTTAAAAATAGGGAAAAGTGGACACAAGTTTATATAGCAAATGTTTCACAGGTTTTGTGTGTAATCTAATTCGCCTACCTATTCAGTGCATGTCAAAACTTAAGTAATGAATAAAATGTGAAATAAGAAACGTTTCATTTGTTTATTTGTGTGCATGTAATCTATTTCGCCTATACATGGTTGGGATTTTAAAGTGTTGATTTTAAAGTGTTTTAGTACATAAGCACTTCTCCCTCACTTGTACTTAAGTACCTGTAGTTGTAGTCAATAGCGTGTACTTATATTTAAGCACTTCCTCCTTCACTGGTACTTCAGGACGACCGTCGTGGGATGCAAAAAGACGACGCTTGACTGACGTTGAAATCGAAGCGGCTTTGGTTGAAATAGTTGACAATGATGACATCTGGTGGTTGATTTGAGCACAACGTGCAGACAGTTTTACTGTTTTTTTGGGGGGGGGATATTGGATTAGATAATACTACTACTACTATTACTACTACTAATACTACTACTACTACTACTAATAATAATAATAATAATGATTCCTGCGTTCTTATTAATGACTCGTGACGTGAATTTTTACACGCTGTGGCTCACACGGCCGGCATGCCCCCTGATTCTATTTTTAGCAAGTGGCAGAAAGCGAAGGAGACGTCACGCGGCGTGTCATGGATATTTAAAGGCCGCCGAGCACGCTCCCCGTGTGACATACCCACGGCTGCACTCCGTGGATATGCGGCTCCATCGGCAAACCACGTGACCCGGCCTGTCCCCACCCCCCACGTCCTTCGTTCGGCATGATGGCTGCGGATGCTGCTCCCTGCCGCATCCTGCATCCTATCCTCCTCCTCCTCCTTCTCTCGTGGGTCGCAGCTCCCGTCGCGGCTCTGCTCGGCGTCAGGCCCGAGGACACCCAAAGCGGCGAGCTGTCCGTGCAGGACGGCGTCCTGAGAGCCAGGGAGGGAACTCGCTTCGTGTTGAGGGTTTACTACACGGAGCATCCCCGCGTGAACCGGAGCGGGGCGGCCGACGTGGCTGCCGCTGCACCGTGGATCGCCTTCATCGAGGAGCCGGACCGGGATGCGGCTCGCTCCAGGGGGAACCCGTGCGAGGAGGAGAGTGCCCGCAGTTCTGACATTGAGCTGCTGGGCTCGTTCAAATCCGCCTCCAGCCACAACTCGGTTCTGGTGGAGCTTCTCGCCAAGCACCTGCGCCGTGGCGAGGCGGTAAAGTACTACTCCATGTGCGCCTTCGACGGCGTCAAATGGGAACACTTGGACACCAGAGACTTTTGGTTAGCGGTGGTGGAGAGACCCGCCGAGGCGGACGCGTGGCTGCAAGCCGGTGTGTCGGTGCTGCTGCTGGGGCTCTCCGCACTGTGCAGTGGGCTCAACATCAGCATGTTGGCGCTGGACCCCGTGGAGCTGCGGGTCCTGCAGAACAGCGGCACCGAGAAGGAGCAGAAGTACGCACGGAAGATCGAGTCTGTGCGTAAACACGGCAACTATATCCTGTGCACCGTGGTGCTGGGGAACGTCCTCACCAACACTTGCTTCGTGGTCTGGATGTGTCAGATTTTGGGAATGACCGCCCTTTCCACCGCATCCTGCACTTTGGGAATTTTCTTCATAGGGGAGATTCTGCCTCATTCGGTGGCGTCCCGGCACAGCCTCGCCATCGCGTCCAAGACTCTGTGCGCCACCCGGCTCCTCATGCTCCTCTTCCTGCCCATCGCCTACCCGGTCTCCAAGATCCTGGACTTCCTGCTCCACCAGGAGATCTCCAGCTTCTACACTCGGGAGAAGCTGGTGGCCATGTTGCGCGTCACTGACCCGTACCACGACCTGGTCAAGGAGGAGCTCAACATCATCCAAGGGGCTCTGGAGCTGAGGACCAAGACGGTGGAGGACGTGCTCACCCCTCTGTCCGACTGCTACATGCTGTCCTCGGACGGCGCGTTGGACTTTGGCACCGTGTCCGACGTGATGCAGAGCGGCTTCACGAGGATCCCGGTGTACGAGAACGAGCGCTCCAACATCGTGGACATCCTGTTCGTGAAGGACCTAGCCTTCGTGGACCCGGATGACTGCACCCCGCTCAAGACCATCACCGAGTTCTACAAGCGCCCCATGCACTGCGTGTTCAACGATACCAAGCTGGACGTGATGCTGGAGGAATTCAAAAGAGGTAATTGAACACCTGGGGTGAATCTTGTTCCTCTTGGAAGAATCCCAAGGCGCTAGACTATTAGGAAGGCGGTGCTGCTCGCTTTTAATGCGCCAGATGCTCTGCTTCCCATTCTGGAGCTCTCACCACCTATGGTGTGAGGAGCCTTTGAAGTGTGCGCGCGTAGTTAAAAACACACCCCAAAACAAGAGAAGTCCTGGGTTAAGCTCATTCCGTTGGCTCACAGTAGGCCGTAGCAATGAAGAGCCTTTCATCCCCACAGAGAAGGCCAGATGTGAAATCTGAAACAGTATGTGGTTCAAGCAGGGGTTATGGGGCCCACAAACATGAGGGAATAGGATTTTTTTTTTTTTTTTTGCCGGGATCAATCAATACCTAAGAGATTTGGCACTTGTGCTCATTAGGGTCGCGGGTCAGATGAAGCCTATCCCAACTGACTCAGATCAATCGCAGGGCACAAATAGTCAAACAACTATTCACACTCACATTCACGGCCTTTAAATATCACTGACAAACGGCGAAAAAGTCCAAAAGCTTTCCGATATTCTCCACTAAATAAAATATCACGACTAAAATAGTGCAAACGGTTCAGCACCACCCAAAAAGAACAAGAGGGTGGAAAGTACAAATAAATGAGACAACGGAGTTGTTGTAAATGGGCTGATGATTCACAGGCGTACACAACAATAATAATATTCTCCACCAAAAAAATGTCACAGCAAAAACACTGCAAATAGCGCTGAAAGGTTTAACATGACACCAATAAAGACTAAATGGTAAAAAAGGGAAGTACAAATGAAGGAGAAAGTTAGGACCTATCAATCACATAGGTATTTTTTTTATTGATTTGGTCACAGGAAGTTAAAAATGACACGCAATTTTGCTATTAGGCTATCAAGTAGAATGGGGCCAGTGAAAGCTTCAGCTGGCTGATTATTATGTGAAGGGAGACATGTTGACTTTGGGGAGAGGATCATAATAAATGACATTGTCACTTTACAGGTCAAGAGGTCCATTGCTTCATCCCGCTCAGGATTATGACAGATTGCTCTCGGTCTGCTGACCCACGGGCTCTCAGGTCTGACTATCAAGAGCTTTGTTTTTGTTTTTTTTAATCCTCCAGTCTGTGGCTGGTTGCCATTCAAGCTGGCAGAGCAATCATGAAAAATTCATCTCCAACCTTTTTCCTTTCCTGTCTGGCAGCTTCCTTCATACTTTGATGAATTAGAGGGTCCCAATGCTCAGGCAGCCCTGCTGTGGGAACGTCACACTGGGATTACTGGGGTCGGTTTTACAGCGGTAGTGAGGGGGTAAATGTCACGAGCAAAGTCTGCCCACAAACGCACACTAAATGGACGATTCATTAGGTACATCTGCGCAATGTAATAAGATCCGATACAAGGGTTGTATCAACAATACTGCCTTTACAAATATAATAATGCTAACTTTTGATTGACAGGTTGTAGTCTAGTAGTAGTTTAGGAATATCTGGAGGTTTAATTGAAGCCTGTTCTAAGGCCACTTAGATCAAATTTATTATCTCTAATTCATTTAATATGACGATGAGGAGAGACCAATATGGGCTCAATACTAAATCCCCACATTTTACTTCAAGACATTTTGCAATAATTTATAGAATATACAATTTACAATTTTGTATTTTGGCATAACGGGTATATCCATGCCCCTCTGTTCTGATATCCATTGTTCTAAAATAATCGCACATTAACTACAAATGGTGTCATTTGTAATAATCATAAGGCCCTAATTTTGGAAAATCAAATGCAAGACTTTGTAAGGATCCGCGGACACCATCATAGGACAAGGGACCATATTCGGTAGACCAATGATTCTCCTTGTACCACTAGTGGCACATGGGCTCTCTCTAGTGTCTCACGAGAATCACTGCCCAAGCACAGTTCAGTTGTATTTAACTTTTTAGTACAATACATTTGCATGTAATCTTTAGGATTGTTAGTTTTTAAAACTCTAATTGAGGTAACATTTTTATTTAACTTAACTGCAATACAATTTTATTGAATAATTATTTGAGTTAAAAAACATTTTCCTATATTTAAATTTAGTTAATGTGTTCATGTTTAAACTGGGAATAATATCACAATGGCTAACAGTAATATTAAATATACTTTACTTTTTTGTTCTCGCTTTTTATGAACACTTAGGTGTAGGACCCGACTGTATTTTTATCAGTCATAATGGAAGTAGAGTACTTGAAGAGCTAAGCATTTTTTTAAAGTGGTATGTGGTGTAAAAAAAAAAAAAAGGAAAACTACTGCAGTGGTTTTCCGTCTTTTTTTTTCTGTTTCAAATTGTTAAATAAAGTATCCGAAACATGAGCAACAAATAAATACAATGCAATCACAATAATATGCTTGGTGTGAAAGTATGAGCTGACCAATAAGATATTTCAATTGCAGGATTTTTGGCTGAGCTCTTCTCCGCGATGCCATTAGAGGTGTACCTAATGTTGTGGCTGCCGAGTAAAGTGATGGCACATGGTGCTCAAAATGCAGTATCTGCAAAAAACATACAAACAAACACAGCGATTGCATTACGAGTGACAGTGAACATACACACGTTGCTCACACAACAATGCATCATGGGAGGGGAGTTCTGAAAACTGGTGGAGCAGAACGAGTTGCTAAAGAGACATTCACATTCGACCCAGGATCACTCGGGGGATTTGTATGTGCGTGCGTGTGCTTCTGTGTGTGTGTGCGTGTGTGTGTGCGCGCGCGTTGTTCTGCAAGGTGTTATGTAACACATGAGTGATGTAATGCAGTGCTCAGGCACATCAGCAGCTACAGTATGAGGGCACATCTACGCCTGACTCACCTGAGCCTTTTGGACAGGCTGACATCATCACCTCAGATAAATTCACGTCGACTTAAAGCAGCCTGTCAATCAGCAAGTTTGTTCCAGATTTATATACTGTATATAATAGATTTTTTTGCATCAGTCCCTCTGAGGTTTGATTTGTCTTAAGAATTGCATGGCAGGACTATTCAAATGCTAGGTCGTTTATAGTTCACAGGCTGCAGATTGCCCACCCCTGCTCGAGGGGATTCAAATGTTTGATCCCTCACCAGTGACTGTCCTACATCTCGTATGAACTAGCTCAGTGGAGGTTGGATATGTGCCTGTGTCTGTACTGACAACTTGTTAGATAACCTATTTGCACACCATACACCCAAAAAATATTTATTTATTTATTTTTTGTGCTGCACGTTTTGACTCGTGCACGTTCAATGCTTTGAATATATTAACCTAATGGTGTCACATTGCTTTTTGGTGGTCTTTAAACACAGAGGTGGCAGATGCAGTCATCCCCAGACTGATTGTGTAATGCTTTACGTAAGGGCTGCCAAATCTTCCCAGCATGCCAAAGTATCTCCGGGCTAATCCCTCAAATACCCAGTGACGTATTGTTTGAGTCATAGAAGGCATGAAGAAATTGAAGGAATATGATGTGCAAACTCGCACATGTGATACGGTTCCTGGCTTTTTAGCTGTATTAATGCTCATTTTCATCTGGACTGCACACATCAAGTTTCAGGCTTATTCTTACAGTGTAGCATGACTGCATCTTCTTATGAGAATTTAGCAGGAAATTGTACAAAAATATTCAGTGGTATAATAGATATGTAACTGCAACCTCTAAAGTCAATCGTTGTTTTTTGAAACGTTTTGTGGAAAAACACAACTCTAAAATTGCACAAGACCTCAAAGTACAAGTCTTCATATGAAAATGTTTCTTAAAATGTTATGATGGTGACAGTTTAACCCTGAAATGAATAAATTTTAAAGTAATATTTGCAGTATTTCATAAATATTAGGTTAATTAATACGAATAATAATCCTTCCATCCATCCATTTTCTATACTGCTTATCCATTCATGTATATACTGTACATTGAGAACAATAGTGGACCTAAAATTGATCCCTGTGGCATTCTCCATTTGGACAGCGATTGGGTTTAACCCCATTAACCTTCACAATACTACTACTACTACTACTAATAATAATAATCCATTTTCTGTACCGCTTTATCCTCACAAGGATGCGTGCTGGAGCCTATCCCAGCTATCTTCGGGCAAGAGGCGGGGTACACCCTGAACTGGTCGCCAGCCAATCGCAGCTCACATATAAACAAACAACCATTTGCGCACACATTCACACCTAATGGCAATTTAGAGTCTTCAATCAACCTACCATGCATGTTTTTGGGATATGGGAGGAAACCGGAGTGCCCGGAGAAAACCCACGCATGCACGGGGAGAACATGCAAACTCCACACAGGTGGGGCCGGGATTTGAACCATGGTCCTCCGAACTGTGAGGCAGATGTGCTAACCAGTCGCCCACCGTCATTATTATTACTATTATTATTATTATTATTAAATCCGGCCTAGCCTGTGTGGAGTTTGCATGTTCTCCCCGTGCCTGCGTGGGTTTTCTCCGGGCACTCTGGTTTCCTCCCAAATCCCAAAAACATGCATGATAGGTTGATTGAAGACTCTAAATTGGCCTTAGGTGTGAATGTGCGCGCGAATGGTTGTTTGTTGAAATGTGCCGTGTGGTTGGTTGGCGACCAGTTCAGGGTGTACCTCTCGTCCCAGAGTCAGCTGGGATAGGCTTTAGCACACCTGCGATCCTCGTGAGGATAAGCGGTATGGAAAATGGATTATTATTATTATTACTTATTATATAAAATGTATCATTAAATCGTCAATAAATAAACAATAGAACAATTAAAATATGTCCAATCATAAATGATGCAATTTAATAAAGAGAATGAAGTATTAATTTATTATTAAAATAAAGTATTTGACATGATCATTTTAATTCTTCTTTTTTTTACGTCATCTACGAATAACTTGGCCCACCTGTCCATTTCACAAATCAAATGTGGCCCTTAAGCTCAAAAGTTTGCCCGCTCCAGCTTCAAAGGTTCCACTGTAATTGGATAAAGTGAGCATCATGCAAATATCTCGATATTTTGCTCTTACAATACAGAGTGGTGGCTCTTCATAATGTTCATCGTTAAAAATTATCCTATTTCTGCCAAGTAAATCAAAATCATCAGCAATGTGATCTGTTTTCTCATGGGTTAATCTTACTAAATTCTGGTAAGAACAGGCTTGTGCAGCTTTCAACTACTAATAAAATGTACACGTAATCTTTTGTGGTCAACGCAGGCAAATCCCACCTGGCTGTGGTGCAGCGGGTCAACAATGAGGGTGAGGGAGACCCCTTCTATGAGGTGATGGGCATCGTCACCCTGGAGGACGTCATTGAAGAGATCATCAAGTCTGAGATTGTGGACGAGACAGATCTTTATAGTACGTATATATGACAAAAAAAAAAAAAACAGCATAGTCCTGCAGCTGTGCCGCAATAGCAAACTGGAACAGAGGTATGACAAATTAGTCCAGTATCCAACTGCATATGAAGGACATTTACCAGAACAGGCTGCTATCTGACATCAGATAATAATCTCTTTATTTTTAGACTTAGTGAAGCAGCATGCGATTCATTATCCGAGGCTATCTTTGTACGCTCTGTTGTAAGTACAGTGGTGCCTTGACTTCCATTACTATCCATCCATTTTCTGAGCAGCTTCTCCTCACTAGGGTCGCGGGCGTGCTGGAGCCTACCCCGGCTTTCATCGGGAAGGAGGCGGGGTACACCCTGAACTGGTTGCCAGCCAATCGCAGGGCACATACAAACAAACAACCATTCCCACTCACATTCACACCTACGGGCAATTTAGAGTAAAAAATCAATTGAAATGAATGGACATGGCGGCACGGTGGTCGACTGGTTAGCACATCTGCCTCATAGTTCTGAGGACGGGGGTTCAAATCCCGGCCTCGCCTGTGTGGAGTTTGCATGTTCTCCCCGTGGCTGCGTGGGTTTTCTCCAGGGCACTCCGGTTTCCTCCCACATCCCAAAAACAAGCACGGTAGGTTAATTGAAGACTCAAAATTGCCCCGAGGTGTGAATGTGAGTCCGAATGGTTGTTTGTTTATATGTGCCCTGCGATTGGCTGGTGACCAGTTCAGGGTGTTTCCCGCCTCCCGCCCGAAGATAGCTGGGCTAGGCTCCAGCCCGCCCGTGACCCTCATGAGGATAAGCGGTACAGAAAATGGATGGATGGATGGATGGATGAATGGAAATGTATTCTATTCCAGGCCCACGTTGCCCTTTGGTATGTGTGCCTTGGCCACCAGGTGGAAGTATAACAGACATACAGAAAAAAATGAAGAGTTTCCCAATACGGTCACTCAGTAAACTGCAGAAATTGTATTATTTTTTTATTTTTTCAGAGAGGATGAAGAATATATGCTGGTGAGTATTGTTATATTGTCTGTCCACATGTGTTGGTCCCGCTTGTGTTCAAATATCCATTGCTTAAAGGATTATAACACTGCAATACCGATGCTATTCATTAGCCCATCTGTGGCGCTTTTCATTGTGTGTTAGCATTAGGTTAGTGGACTTTCCTAAGGCAGTTATGTGATTATTTGAAATACAGGTGTAATTCTTTTTGTTTTCTGTTGAGTTTGACAGTAAATTTGAACTGGGAGTGGTAATAAGCGAGACACCTCTTTTTTTTTTTTGGGTTGTTTTTTTATTGTTTTTTTATTTGCCAAACTGCGGCTTGTTGTGTATACAAAATCCTCAGACATCTGCGTCCTGTCAAAAAAATGCCTGGTACAAGAAAAAAAATAATATTTTGATGTGGCAAGGTGAAGAGATTTTCAGTTTGCTACAGCAGAATGTCACTAAAAGGGGAGGGTGAAACAATATTTCCTGTACTATTAATGGATGTTAGCAGATTTTATGAATAATTCATAGCGTCGTCACTCGCCTCATTAATTTATTGATCCCACGCTCTCACCCCTTTTTTCACAGCTCCTACTTATGCATAATGAAATAAGTGAAATCACCATAATCCTTTAATTGCCTGGAATAGAAATGTCAATCTCCCATGTACTTTCTTTCTATATATGTGCCACCATTTCGGGGGAAAAAAAAAATCTGTCTAATTGCACATTGTGTGTCGGTGCAAATTCAGTAATTATACGTACAGTACAGTACACAGTATAGAGGAGTTTATCTCTTTATGGCACCAGCTGTTACTGCAGCAGTTATGATTCATCTGAGGAATGTAATATATTAAATACCTTCACATCTGCAGAGGATTAGTCTATTTATCAATCAGATATGCATGCGGATACTCCAATGCAATCCGTGGCTCTATAGAATCCCATGACTAAAATCTATTAAAAGTGAGCAAAAAGAGAAAATATGTTGAAGTAACTGGCTTCACCGTGTGTGTTTGGCAGCTGATAATCGGACCAAAAGACGGGTATCGCACCACGAAAGGAAACAGCAAGACTTTTCCATCTTCAAAGTGGCAGAAAATGAGCTGAATGTGAAGATCTCACCCCAGTTGTTGCTGGCAACACATCGCTTCTTGGCTACAGGTTAGGTCTGCATCATGTGTTCCAATGAGGACCTGTGGAATTGCCCATACAGTGGATTGACAACATTTCCCAAGGTCAAAATTCTGAATTAGAGCCAGGTTTTTAGGGAAAAGCACAACTCTAAAGTTGCACAAAACATCAGAGTTCAAAACACACTTCACATTAGATCAACATATCGAGTAAGACCCCAGTTAGGTGGCCATCAAAGGAATAACTCTTTGCTTTTTTGACTTTTTCTTTGGAAATGGGCCAAAATATCCACATCAACACTTGCTGGTACTCGGTTAAAGATGGGACAGAGAAAAAGGAGACGACAAACAGCAATAACAAAAGATAATGACATAAACAACAACAGCTGCCAATATGTGTTTTGGGAGCAGACAGAAAGAACGCAAAGG
This sequence comes from Phyllopteryx taeniolatus, assembly GCF_024500385.1. Lineage (NCBI taxonomy): Eukaryota > Metazoa > Chordata > Actinopteri > Syngnathiformes > Syngnathidae > Phyllopteryx > Phyllopteryx taeniolatus. The sequence continues at coordinate 16,991,453 of NC_084512.1, forward strand.
GAGAACAAACATGAATAACAAATGACATTAATAGCAATAAAATACAACAATGACAAAAACATCTTATGTGGTTTGCGAGGGGACCAACAGAAAGGAAC